>NC_079334.1:45041547-45646190 GCF_029582105.1 Oenanthe melanoleuca
ATTGGAATCAAAAGTCTCGATTCACAGGCTGGGACGACAAATAATGACAGCATTTTCCAGTACTTGTGTGGCTGGAACATTGACTGAGGATGTGGGAAAACCAGTTCCCATCTCTACTCTACCTGCAGGGATCTGAATCCACCTCTTCACTATGAGATTATATGAAGTGGAAGTGCTCTTCCCTCCCGAGGGAAGGGTGACAGCAGCCTATATTTTCAGTCTGTCTCCCAGTGAAACTGTGGAGGAAAAGTAACATAAAAACTTTGTGAGCTGGGAATCAGCAATGCTTTGCTTCTGTCTTTTTCAGTGGCAGTTTTGACAATCAAATCTCCTCAGCCTCTTCCTCTCTCATAAAGATCATAAAGATGCTAACTGTTTGAAAATGAACTGGAAAATTGACATCAACGAGAAGAATCTGTCCAGTGTGATGACATCATCATAAGAGTCTCTAATACAATGTAATCTGCAAAAATATTACCAAAACCGTGTAATTGTTTTAATGGAACACTGAAACACGGTGGTGATTTAAAAGGAATAAAATATTCTTTGTTAGATGTGGAAATGGTTTTGCTATATGTATCTGAATGGCAGACAAACAGGCAGCAGTGGAATATTTATGTGGAAATTAAGATTTTCTTCTTCAATAACTGTGGAGTCTTATAAACCATGAAAATAAGATAATTTGGCTTAAAAAATGGGAGTCACATCTGAATTTGCATTGATACAGTTATTTAGAGTTGGCCCATTATTACATTCTCCAGATTACACACTGCAGTAATTTAGTAATTAAAGTTATTTAGTAATTAAAACTGCTACTCCATAACAATAATTTTATAACTACAAATCTTGGATTCCATTTCTGGAGACTGACACCTTTAAAAGTAAGTACACACCAGTAGTCCCTTTACTTAGAACCCTGTGTATTTTAGTGGAAAAATAGGCTTAATATTGACTTTGGTTTGCATCTGTCATCCCAATATTTACATGAATAAACATTTTGCTTTTGGAAAGCAGAGGATTTTTCTACTGCAGGACAAATAAAGTTGCTCCTCAAGTAGGTGGAGACACACAGTTTGTAGAAGGGTTAAAGTACTTCCCACACAGGGACTTATTGTAGAATCTATTTAAGTATCTTTAAGATCATGAGAATTAGATACTGATATAAGATTTTATTTATTGAAATTATGTCTTTTAATTCTAGCTTGTGTTGCAAAATGGCAGGAATAGTTTTAACAGCAGCCAGAATCTCTGATAAACAATATATTCTCTACCTCCATTCTGGCCAGCAGGTGCCATCTATGTCTGTCCATATAAAGGAGCTGTTTCTTATGACACAGGAGGGAAAAGTAAAGAATCTCTAAATCCCTTCAGACTATAACTTCTGTAATACTAAAGTGGGAATTAAATTTCATGAAACTACTGCAATATTTACTGAAAAGCAGCAAAGCACTTTATACCTAGGCTATCCTGGACATTTATGCATGAATAGAAAGTACAACAAGCCTTTAATGCTGAGAACAGACAATGCACTTTCTAATAATTGCTGTATTAATTGGAACATCTTTGCAACATGAGCATCACAAACATACTTAGTACTCTAGTAACAAAGATCATTATATAAACATAATTTTTTGAAAATCAATCCTAAATTCCCTTAAAAAACTGTTGGATTTTCTTTAATAGATTTTAGTCTGAGCACACTCCCCTGTTATTTGGAATGCATGAATTATTCAATGACCAGAGTCAATATCATGATAGCTTTAACAAAGACTACTAGCCACTCTTTATAGATCGAGTTTCTTCTTAGCTGATTTCTTGCTGCCATGAAAGGTTAACTCATAAAATCACTTTGATTTAGCAAGAGATGTCAAAACATCCAGCAGGTCTAACTGGTTTTCTTCCAATGTCAGTCAAAAAGGTATGTGATTTTAGCACTGGTTCATGTTTCTGTCAGCTGCTATGTATAAGCTTGCTGTGTATTCAATTCAGACACAGGAACTTTAAGAAAGTTTGGTACTAGTAGAAAAACTTTTATGTTTGATTATTTGTGCATCTGTGATATCTGATACTCTTAAAGATGTTCTCAATTTTCAGGGTTAAAATTCCAGCCTTCCTGTACGGGTCAGGTGTGTATAATTCCAGTACCAGTCAACAGCAATATAGCTGTACAGTAGGTAATTTTCAACTTGGGAAATACTGCAGTTTCCTGTAATCTTGTACTGCAGGTATGATAGTCTGACTCATAAACTGAGATGACCTCGAAGTCTGATTGGAGTAGTGTTTGCTAAAAATTACCCAGAGAAAGGCTAAGGTGCATGTGAATTTTTGAGTCATGAAAAGAAATAAATTTGTGAGGAATAATCTATTTCTGTGATGCTGTGTATAGCTCAGCATATGCTGTGTCATTTCACTTTTCTCCTTCTTTCCCCTCCTAAGTCCTGGGAGGGCGTGGGAGAAGATATTTTAGGTATCTTTAGATATGACCTATAAAAAGAAAATATATAAAAAGAAAATATATACAAGAAATACATCTCTAGAATGAATAAAGTTTTCTTGTCTGTTCCAATGATTGCCCAACTCCTTTTAATCTCTCTTGCCTCTTGAATGCTGTCATGTGGCTTATTTGGGACTCTGCTGAAGTTCAAGTCAATTTTCAGCTAAGCAGATGAGAGAACAACAACAAAGTCTATTCATACAACATCAAACAGAGCTTTATCTTCAGCACAACATATTGCAAGCAGTATGATATACTTCAGGAAGAGCAAAGAAGCCAAAGCTCTAACTTGTCCTGCACATATGATATTTGGCTTGTGCACAGATTAAGTGTTAGCTTTGGTTAAGTCTGGTCTCAGTGACAGTAATATCTAAGATGTTATCAATCAAATTAAAAAGGCCAGTATTCTTTTCATTGTTTTGAAGGTGTCTAAAGAATGGTGGTAGGAAAAATGAAGTTATTACTATTACTATTACTATTACTATTACTATTACTATTACTATTACTATTACTATTACTAATATTAATATTACTATTATTAATATTAATATTAATGCTGCTTCAGAAATTTTGACTGGAATATCACATAGGTTTGCTGTAATTTTTCCGTATGAGCACCACAGATAAATATTATCTGTTCAAAGAATGGTTTCATTTTACTTCTCCAGAATATCTAATAAAACAACTGTGACACAAATACCATGAAGTGAGCATCCTGCACACTAGATTTTGTCAAAATTTTATCTCCATTACTGTGGCTTAAGAATAATCTGGTAGCAGCTGCCCTGAGGTATGAACTATACTACAGACTTCAGAAGAAGAAGAAGGCAGTTCTGAAATGCTTATTTAAAGCTAGATTTGTGATGAATATAAATGACCATTCCAATTTATTGAGGATATACTGATAGACTGTTGTGTTTAAAAAGATAGGAAATAGAACAGAAAGGTACTGTAGCAGTTATATCTTATACTGATGTTCAGATTCTAGTTACCACTTTAACTTTCAGATTTCTGGCTAATAAAATTATCTATATCCTCTCTCTATGTGCAAAGGTGTTCCTGGACATTACCCATCTTTATCCAGTACCCATCCTTATGCCTTGAAAAATTTCAGAACGAAAAATCCCTCTTATTTTATGAAATGCAGCTGTTAACCCAGCACTTCCAAGGCCACCACCTAATGATGTCTCTAAGCACCACATCTACATATTTTTTCGGCACTTCCGGGGCAGTACCTTTTAATTTCTTCAGAGTTGTTGTTATCTAGTGAATCCCTTGTTTTTACAGAAAAAGTGTTCTGTTTTTCAAAACAGGCTAAATTTTTTCTGGGATCCAGTACTGAAGTCCTCACATTTGCCATTCCACATGTTCCTTGAAACACATTGCATGTGGTACTCTTTGCCAGAAAAGTTTACAAAGCAGTGCAAATGTTCCTTGTAAATGTTGATGACTTCATTACAGGGAGATGATGTAAAGAATGCTTGAATAATAAAAATGTCTATTTTGGCTACTCACTTCTCTGCACTGGTCACTAAGGAGAAGACTTCATTTTGGAAGCCATAATGATAGCATACTACAAAACAGATAAAATTATAACGTGGGAGGTAATGTAAGAAGGTTGCAAGAACCAGGGACAGTACTCCTGCTGGCTGAAACATGACAGGTGGATTTTGGCTGAATGACTCCTTTAAATCCAGGAGAAATGGCTGTCAGCTACCAGGACACATTCTCAGCAGGAACATGATTTCATATTACAAAGTTAAAGCATTTTCCTCTTTTGGAGCCTAACATGATCAGCAAAATGCAGCCTGTGGCTTATCACACAGTCTGACAGGTACTGGAAGTATTGCTGTCCTTGCCTTTTTAGAAGGTAGAATGGTCTCCTGGAGGCTTTTCTACATAAATAGAAGCAGCATTTTCTTAGGAGACATAGAAATAATTCTGAAGCATCAAAAAAAGTAATTGTGGCCAATTTTATGAAATGATTTGTGACCTTTCAAGCTCTGTACTCACAAAGGTGAATTTTACCCATCATTACCTAAAAGGTCCTTGAACCAGAACTAGAAGCATAACCAAAAATTTATTTTAAAAATATGATTGAAGCCAGTCTTTTTATTAACTTCTTTTTCTTTTTTTCTTTTTCTTTTTCTTTTTCTTTTTCTTTTTCTTTTTCTTTTTCTTTTTCTTTTTCTTTTCATTATATTCCTGTATGAACAGATGGGAAGAAATTTTGGGTTTAAAAATATTGCAGGTTGTACTCCCTTTGGAAAAAAGGCTACATCCATTTTTTCTACCTTCAGTCTGAAGTCTAATGACTAACAGGTATATCAGAAGATATATCTGACCTTATGGTTGTTGGAGGGTTGTGCATGTGAGTAATTATTTTTACACAATTAGCTATTTCAAAAGAAGTTGCCTGTGTGGGGCAAATAGAATTCTGTTGGTCTGTGGAGGCTCATTTATGAAAGAAGCATCTCAAATGAGATGGAATATGAAAGACATTGTATTTGGTATGGACACTGGTTATATTTAAGTCATGTTTGGTGTGTTCTCCCAGGGTCACTGATATTTTCATCTTGTTCTCAGATCCATCACAAGGCATCCTGGAATCCTCGTGGACAGTTTTTTTCAGGCTATCTATAAATCTCATTTATTCTATGGTCTTGATGTTGCTTAAGAAGCCTAGGATTCTAGGACAAAAATGCACTCTTAGTTATGATTTATGGCTGAAGTTTTTCCTTAGTTTTGGTATGTAATTGGTGGTGGCCCAGCCATTGCTCCATGAATAATGGAGGGCAAACCTCTGAATCAGAGACAAAAGCTGTGAACAGCAGCTTCTGTAGCCACCCCAGTGTAACATGCAGGAGACTGAGAACTGGGAGAAACAATGGCTATTGTACTTCAAATTCATACCTGACCTGTTAGTTTTGCAATAGCTGCTTCATGCAGATGGTCATGAATGGGACCTTAGCCAATTTTCTTTTGCTGGAAGAAACATTTGCTTCTGGTGATTGAATGGGTCTGCCTACGTTAGCAGTTAAGAGCACAACAGAAATGTTTGTCATGTGAGTTGCCCTTGCCTGTGAATCTCCTACACCTGATGTTCTTTAAGTTTCATTACTTAAAGCCTTTGGAAGACAGGAACTCGACTTCTTACTGAAGAAGCTTAGCTGGAAATTACACACTAGAGATTTTTCTAACACACCCTAAAAGTAATGGCAGCATGTAATCTTTGGGCAGTGAAGAAAGAATACAGAGGTTGATCCTGGTTTTTTTAATTCTACTCCAGTATAATTTCCTCTTTTATCCTGAATAAGAAAAATACCAACACAAGGGTGAGCTTTTAAAGCTCTCCATTGCTAAGACTTCATTGCTAGGATTTTTTTTGCTATCTGATCTACTTTGTGAGATTTTTTAATCTGTGAAGAGAGGGACTTTCCAAGATGCCTGTGTTACTCTTATGGGGTAAGAGACTTATGAAAGACTTAGCTAATCTTCAGTGAGTCACATTTCTAATGGAATTTTATTTTAAACAAATTATCTTCTACATTCTCTCCACGCTGGGATATATGCTCAGTGACTATCATACTTGCTGTTCTTATATCAAGTTACCAGGTCATCTGTGAATGTTTCTGAGACTCCTCTTCCTAAAGAGCCTGGCACCTAAATGAAGGTGACAAGCCAATGACTATGGTCTGAGGTCTTCCTTTGCTGCTGGAGATTGCTGAATTCACATGTGCTTGCTGGGTCTTGGAGATGACTGACATAAGCACCTATCACTTCTGACAGCAGGTGCTTATCAGGTCTAAATTTGATTCTCTTAAACTCAGTGGCAAGACTTGGGTCAATATGCTTAGTAAATGACTTGTGATGACTATTCCTCTGCATGTATTATTTTTACAACAGTTTTACAAACAGTTGGCTCCAGAATAATGTAATCTAACTCAGAACTGGTAAAAGTCATTAGATCACATGCTGGCAGCTAGTGTGTGAATGTATAAATCTTGATTGATAAACAGGCAAAATAGCTTCACAGTTTTTGAAGAGGCTGCAATTCTGGAATTCTGCAGGAATAGTAGTCAGTGTGTTCAGAGGAAATATGTTCTCACTTAAGTCCTTCAGTGTTTCTTGTGTGGTTTTGCAATTTCACATAGGTAGAAGTAAGTGTAAATGTATTTATAAACATACTTGTAGAGTTGAGTCCTTAAATAAGAAGAGCAGAAGAGATTGCAATCAGAAGAGATTTGTAAATAGAATAAAACAAACAGAAAAATACCAAACCGGTTTTTCAACCTTATATACAAATTATTGGCACTTTACACTGTTTTTACCTTTCCTGTAATTGTGTTTAATATGGTCATGAGTGCCACAGTGCAACTTGCCATAAATCAGGTTTTTGGTCTTGATACTCTATAATTTCTGACTCCCAATTTGGTATTTTAATTGCAAATAATACTTCATTTTTGAAGAGTATATATAGTTTGAAATGGTAACTTTAGCCAAATATTATTTTAAAAAACCAAAATTTACAATGGGCCCTGTCCATGATTGAAAGTGACCTAATGTGTGACAGTACTTAGAGACAGAAAAATAGAATGTTTTTCTAAAGCTCATAATGTGTTTAAAATAACAAGAGATACTGTAAGAGTGTAAGTAAGCAATCAGAAAAAAGAGTTGCAAACTGATTTCTCATATGCTCTAAAAATTTGAGAAATAGAAACCAAGAGGAAAAAAGATCACATGCCAGAAACACTATTAAATCAAATCATCCAGACTGATCAATTAGACAACATAGCAAGGGCAAACACATTCATGGTTCTGTCTTCAAATGGAAACATATGTGTTTATTTACCAACATTTGCATCTTTAAAATAAGCATAAACTCCTTTCATGTCAGTTGAAATTCCAAGTCTTGTTGGTGTTGCCTCTTTTTTTCCTTGAACAATTACTTCTGAATTCACTTATTTTGTCCTTGCATGACCTGGATCAGGGTCTGGCTATCAGAAAGGAGGCAACCACTGATATCATGCAGCTTTCCTCAGAACTGTAGGAACTTAGAACTGTAGGAAGTTCACAGAACTCATTCTTTTTCAGGCTGAAGTCACAGATTCAGATCTATACTAATTGGAATTTAAAATAATTAATTTCTTACTAGTGGTTTTCAGTAGCTTTGTATCTGTCAGGGACAGTTTCAAATGGACAGATCCCTCCATGGCAGCTGGGTCACTAATGGTGTCTGCAGGGAGTTTTAGGAGTGGTGAAGAGAGACACTGTTCAGAAGGACTCATCCACCACAGTCCCAGCAGAGCCTGTGATAGGTTGTTGTTCTCAGCATCCATAGGTCATCCTACTTCATGTGCAACTCTTACATTTGCTGCTCTTAAAACTGAACTGAAGTAGATTTGAATTAGGGGGTTAGAAAGCATAAGTGAGGAAAGGACTTCTTGGGAAGGACTGTTTCAGCATGGAATAAAAGCACTCTCTTTACAGAATATTTTATACTTTAATATAAAGGAGAAATTCCTCAGGAAAGAGGAAAGTGTGCCATTCCTGAGCCATTTCCAGAATGTGGGCAAGAAGGATCCATTTCAGGGTATGAACCTAAAACCCTCCACCAGCCCTGCATTGAATATGAACAGTCACTTTGGTCCTTGTGTTGGTGAATCCATCAGGGAAACTTCCAGTTATAAACCCTGCACAGTGTAGAGATGGCTGTGTTTAGCCTTGAGCTGTGCAAAGCAGACAAAAGATGCTCTTGTTCTACCTGGGGTGAAAACAGTAACACACTGTTTGCAGTAAAGACTAGAAAACCCAGGTTTGTCATTCTTAAGCTTGAGAAATGTTGGAAATGCTTCTTAAATTATACTTCCTGTGAAACAACTTGTTTGAAAACAGATAACTGGTATTATTGGTGTTCATGAAGATATTGTCTACAGTAAACTCACCCTCCCACCACCTCCTCCCCAGAATCTAAGTACTGTGCTGTACATTTACCCCAGGGAGGAAAATCAGCTGGAGCCACAGCTGCACTGGAGCAGATGTCACAGCATACTGCCCATTGCTTTTACATATATGTGAAAAATCCTGTTGACATGGAGAAGCAAGACACTGGTGTGAGGGTATCTGAGCTATGGAGACTAAAAGCCAGCCCCTGTGGATGAAGCTCTAATGAAATACAATTAAACTGTGTGTGTCTAATAAATGTAATAGCAAGTTTTGCTGATACACAAGTGCATCTGATCTTGAAAACAGGAGTGGAAATTTAAAACCAAATCATCACAGCAAGACCTTGTCTTCCTGTTACTCTGGGAGAGTGTGAATGTGATCAGGTTTCTCCAGGTATATAAGCACTGTGAAAATGCATAAAATTTCACTCTCAGTGAAATGTGCCATCAGTGCCTCAGTGATTGTGTGCAATTACATTATATAGTATCTGGACAAAAATGAGTTAATTACAAGATCATACTCAAATCCTGTTTCCTGCTCCCCACAAGCAAATGCTGCCTTTGTTCAGTCTTTAGGTTTGGCTTGTAAGTTAGAAGTCAAAAGGAAAGTTGCAAATTTTGGTGGGGAACTTAGCTGCTAAAGAAGTACAAGAACAACACATCATATATTTTTCTGCCTTGAAGTAGGTAGGTGTAAAAGGATCTAAAGGCAGTTTAGTTCTGGGGAGAAGTCTTGGGAGAGACTCAGCATGCTGCAATCCAGAGCAGCTGTGGGGTGCTGGGATTTTCTAAACCTGCTTTCTTGTCACTTGGTTTTCAGCTGCTTTGCAAAGTCTGAGTTTCAGTGATTGCTGTCCTCAGCTGTCCTTGGCATTGTGTCTTGTTGACGAAGCTTCTAGGAAGAAGCCAAGCTCCCTCTTTCTGTCTGCAGTTACATGGCTCAGGTCAGGGCTCAGAGGCAAATTTGCTCAGTGCTGACAGGAGCAGTATGCAAAGAGTTCATTATTGCTGTGAGTCACCCACCCAAGCTGCCAGAGAGAAAAAGATCTTTTGTATTTTCTGCCTGCTCCTGGCTCTTGTTGCTGTTGTGAGACAGGAAAAACAAAGCATCCTTCGGCTCTGTTTTTATTTTTAGATGCATTTGCTCCTCTTGCCTTATTCAGTATTTGACATCTATAAAGCACTGGGATACAATTGACTTCCCACCACTTTCACAGACAGACCAGATTCCCAGGAGTGTTTAGAAAGAACCTGTGGATGCCATCTACCCCATCGCCTGCTTGTAGCAGAACTTCTCCTGGAACTAAATCAGATCAGCCATGGCTTTGTCTAGGAAGTCTGGAAAACTTCCAGGGATGAGGATCCCTTTGCCTTTAGCAGCATGTGCAGTATAACACGAGTAGAAACGAGCTGACCATAGTGTTTCCTTTTTCACAAGTTTGCTGCTTGGTAGGAATGCAGTCAGCAGAAGAGAGACTGCCTTTCAAATCAGGAAGCTAAATCTGCAGCAGTTAACCTTGATAAAAAGTAAATAATGTTGTAAAGAGGGGTTTGGTTTATTTTCTTGGTTTTCATGAAGCATCAACTTTTAGAATCATATCAACTAAGAACGTCATCTCACTCTGCTTTATGTGTACATTTGTGATGTTATTGATAGCAGAAAAGCAATAAAAAATGTAACTTCAGCATACTCCAAATTAAATAGTGTAGTGCCCTTGCCAAGCAGAAGAGAATGGTCCATTGCTACCAAGCAGGAATTTTCCAGCTGTGTGGGGCTTGGAGGGAAACCAGAGATGGTAACAAAATGCTTCAGATAGGAGTTGTTAATGAAAAGGTGCTGGAGCAAGGGATAATAAAGCAGTAGTTCTTATTTCTACTCTGCAGTGTAAAGAATGGCAGGATTGTGGCAGGTGCTTGAAGGAACACTTAACCTTTCCCTGACAGGACTGGAGCCTCTGGCTCAGGGTTTTTTTTATGTTCTCTATTTCCTCTCAACCCACAGCAAAGGTTTTCTGAGAAGTAATTATAATAGGATTACTATGTGGTGGGAGTAAATGTGCTTATTTGCAGTGTGACTAGAGAAGATGGAGTTGGGAGAGTAGGGGAATATTCTGTTGGATTATCAGAATTCTCAAAGTTTTGGGTAAGGGTTGATTGAGTTGGTTATTTTTACTTAAGGCCTGTTCCCTAATCATAAGTTGCAGAAATGCAGAGGAAGACCTGAGGGTGATGGAGAGCAAATGAGACAGGAGTTCACAATGTGATGAAGCTGCAAAAAATTAGTATTGTACCAGATATATAAATAGAATATGACTTTTAAGGACAGGAAAATAATTCTGCTTCATGCAACTTTGCTTACACTTAGGAATACTATTTCCAGGCTTAAAAATATTTTGGAAATTTGATGGAATCCTGGACAGATGACAGTAATCCTAAGGTTTTAGGGAATCATTCCTAAGGAATTAAAAAGGAATCTAAGTCTAAAAAGAAGAAGCTGAGGTTTCACTCTGGTTCCTTATCCTGGAATAACCTATGATATTTTAGTCATGCAAGACTGTAGCTGATGTAAAACAAAGAGAATGTCCTGAAATTAAAATAACTGTCCCACTATTTAATTCTAAACGAGCTTTGGTGATTTTGCCCTCTTTCAAGAGTGGTTTTATGTACCATTTTAGGTCCATGAAGTATTTCCTGGATCACAGAAAATTGTCAGAGATGTATCAAAACCAGGATGGAAGTAGGCACTAAACTCCCCCATATCAGCTTGTCTGCCAGCAGATCTTAAAAATACAAGTTATTATTTTCCATAATTTTACAACATGTGAGTTACTGCTTCTGAGCAAACATAAATGAAGAATGCATATTTCTTTCCTTCTGTAGCCATGCATAAAGATTGCAGTATATCAGTCATGAAATGTGCTTCACCTAAAAACATAGGCCTAGTGCTAAGTATTAGTGGATGGGTAGAATACTAAAGACAAATAAGTTTCCTAGCTTGAGGTATTAGCCATTTGCTTAGGGCAGTCAGTGTTAACATTGTGGATTAAAAACAGGCAAACAGCTGATGATGTAATTAGGAGCTGCCAGACTGAGTTATGTACTAATTCCAAACAGCTTCAAAGTTTTCACAGGCTGTCATGAGTTCTCACTGTTTACAGTGGTTTTAGTATGTAATGCATAAAAATACTGGATCTGTCTATAACATGAGACTGAAAAAAGCCCCCCAAAACCTAAGCTCTATATTTGTCCAGATACTTTACAAGTAATATGGGAAAAACAGACCCTTACCTAGTCTGATTTTACATCTCTAATATATCTTCTGGAGATAAAAACATCATGGATGCTAAATACCAACATGATGCCAGGCACATTTCGATGCTGCTTTAGTGTGCAAGTAGAGGTTATATGGTTAATACCGAGAAAAATATACAGTCTTTAAACTGCATGTTCTTGTAACAGAGTTTTGCTCCAAACTCCAAAAGGAGTTGAAAAAAATTTGATAACTGGAAGTAAAAATCTTTGCTTCTAGGCCTAAGTAGTTAGTAAATAATACTAATACTAATACTAATACTAATACTAATACTAATACTAATACTACTAATAATAATATATTAATCATTGTTAATATTTTAATATCATATTAATAATATCTTATTAATTTCTTCTATTAATAAATATCCAATGGAAGAATTAAAAACTGCTTTTGTGAGAGGTCTCTACATAAGGAAAGAACAACACCGAAGAGCTGAACAAAGTTTCAATTGCTAACTTCTCCTTTAAAGGAGGATATTTTTCCTTAGGAAACAAATATTTATGAACATAATCAATCATCAGCTTTCTTTTATCTTGTTTTTAAAGAGAAGTAACATTTTTGTCAGATACATTCAAACCCTACTGCCATCCTTTTCCCAGCATTTCCTCTATTATACACAGGCTACAACAAAGGCAGGGATTATATTATGTAAGATCTGCTTCTGGTCATGCAAGTGGGAGCTTGCAGAAAGTAAGAATCTTGTTGCTGTTTGGTATTTTGTGTCCTTGAGGTGCCTATGCATCCCTGCTGATGGCTGAATCCCAGAGAGGGGGATTGTTCTCCTGGCTTCTTCAGTGCTGTTCAAAATACATCACATCAGGTACAGAAATTTCCATGAACATGTGACCTATCTTACCTTCACAGTTTTACTTCTCTCAACTGAATAAATACATTAGGTTCAAGGTCACCTTCCTCTTCCATAAGGCCCTTAAAGACATTTTATGCTACACATCTGAGTTAAGACAGCAGCTGTCAGCTCAGGTACAAAGAGTCTGACTATCACAACAGGAAAGACAGGGGATGAGGCAGCACTTTCCTGGACACTGATCCAGGATCACTTCTGATCTCATTACTATGTGCTAGACAGATGAGGAGCTTGAGGCCTGCCTTCATGTATAAAAGGACCTGATTATGAATGAATACATGTTCAACTTCTATTGTGAACAATTGGATGGACTCTGTATATGACAGATGCTGTGGTTTGTGGTGGTTTTTTTGTTGTTGTTGGTTTCTGATTTTTTTCCCCCTTGTGTGTTATGATTTGAAAGCATGGCAAAAAAACTGACATGAAAACCTGAATGGTGCTGCATGGTCAGACCTACTGTTACTGTCAGTTGTCCTTTATCTAAGGCATGCTCCAAGGCAGAAGCAAAGGTTCTGTGCAGCCATAAATATATAAATATCTCCTAGGTATGTGGATGCAGATTTCTCCCCCCTCACTGTGCATTTTCATGGGAGCCTTATGACCTAGGAGGCCAGTTCAGATAAGGACTGCAAGGTTCTGTTCCTTGGGTTTCATGCCTTCTCATATGGATGTTTTGTTCTGAACAATGGCATCATAGTAATTCCTTGTCCTTTGGCATAAAGGGTTTGCCAATATTTGGAAGCTCTTCTGGCTTTCTTCAATAATCAGCAGATTTTGATAATCCCTGGTAATTATGTTTTGCAACTCTGTTAGCTTAATTCCCCTAACACAGTGTACAAATAGACTTCCACAGCAACTTTTAAACTTATGGTAGCCAAGTATGACTTTTCATCTGTTCTGTCAGCACTGAGCCCTGCATTTGCTCCCAATGAACAAAATTTGTGATGTCTTCTGGGTTCCTTTTAGTGTTTTGGTTTTCCTCAGCCTCTGATAATGCAGAGCTAAAAACACCTATGCCTCTACCCATTGCCTGGCAATCAACTGAGAAATCAGAGAAGCCTTTTGGCTGAACTGGCTTAACTGCTTACAATACTGACTTTAACCTTAGGCAGGAGTTTCTGTTTCAGGTGTCATCATAGACAGGAATATTTAATTACTGCTTCCTTCATCTGAATGAAAGGCACTTACCAGACTTGTGTGAGTAATGGATATTGTTGTGGGGCAAGCATAAAAACCAGATTTTAAATTGTTTGGATTAACTCCACATTAAATGCATCATTCTGACTGGGAATGAAACTGTAATTTTGGAATGATAATTGTTTTAATTAAAAAATCATTAAAACTATTGACTTAATTCAAACCAGTCTTAATTATTTTAAGATTTGCCTTCCTGCTTGTAATTTCTGATCTCTAAAAATGTCAATTATCTTCACTGTTCAGTATATCCATTTACTTTAAAGGTACTGGTAAATTAGTGGCAGTCCTTCTTATGAATGCTAAAATTAGACTTTTGGGGATCATAGTTTGAAAGTGTCTTTTTCTACCTGCATTAAATTTCAAATCCATTTTTTTGAAGGGGATTTATTTTCTGATTCCTTCTTTCAATGCTTGCACTCCCTAAACACAGAAAAAGCAGTCAAATTCTCTTTTCCTGGTTCATCATCTAAATGGGAAGGTCGTCATGTTTTCCTTTACCTGAATTTGTCTCATTATACTAATGGCTCATCTCTTACCACGTGCTTGGATTTCCAGACTCTGTTCAATATCAAATGACTGTAGTAATTTCTCAATCGTTAATTTCTGCCCCAATCCTCAACTTATTGCTCTCACATATGTACGTGATAAAGCTCTTCATAATCCTCTTACCCATTTGTCCAGCATTACTAGCATGCATTCCTATTTTTGATGTTCTTGCTCTTTCTGAAGTCCTTGAAATAGCTGTTTACATGCTGAAAATAGATCTTTTCATGTTATGCCAAGAAAACGGTGATCGTTCGGATTAGTTCTTCAGAAAGGTGGATTCTCCCTTGCTTGAAATCAAAATCAAAGGATCATAAAATTGCAGCCTGTGTGACCTTGAAGGTTTATGCTAGCTTCAAATCATCATCAGAAAAAAATATGCAGTTGGAGAATCCACATCTACTGCTAACTTTCACAGGTGTCCAGGGAAAGATGTGAGGTTTAGAGGTTTTGGGTTACTGGACTAGATAGTCATTCATGCACATAAGGCCTGTGGATGATACAGTTATGTTTGCTGTTTTCTGTTGATGGTCTGTCAGTGGAGCTTTTCTGATATGCAGGTGAACTCCTTGTGTTTTGCTTTCTGAAGCTTTCCATTGTTTCTGTTTTTGTAAATTCTACATTGATGTTCTCTGAAGATATGATCTGGTACCTTTATTATGCAGTAAGCAAGACTGGCTTTGTGTGACTTTGCATGCTAAGTTCTGTATAATCCTAATGCACTCTATAAACAACTCATAATCTAAAAGGAATTGAGATGTATAACGTTGATGTATAATTCATGCACTCATTTATGGAGGGTGCATCATGCACATGCTGGCAGTTTCCTCTGGGGCCTGCAAACTGAATGGAAAATGGTTTTAACTTATGTTCAATGTAGTGTATAGTTTAGTAATTTTCCAAGATAAATCTTAATTGCCAGAGGAAGAGGTGAATTGCTATCTAAAGTAGAAATTAGGACAATAAAATCTATGTCATGTCAAAGTCATTAGTCCAATCAGAATATGAACAAAGAGGGGGGACCTTGGAAGTGCTAACCTTGTCAATCATAAAGGAGAACAACCTCAAAATTTGGATTAATCACACAGTGATTGTTTAAATGTTATGAGTGTCTTCTTTTATCAAGTGTTTTCAACTAATAGGAGTGGTGTCTGACAAAATAGATCAGGAATTCTAATGGATGATTGGTTGGGAATGAGAGAATAAAATCATTATGTCTTGAAATCATATTCATTTAGTCTTCAAATTTGTGAGACTAATGGGAAAAAGCAGATACCAGTTCTATCCTAGAACTTGTACAGTATTTTCCCTCAGCTTTTTGGCAAGGAGGATATCTATATTATCTGTATTTGATTAACCAGATCTTGTGATTTTAAAAGTACATTAGTAATGAGCACAAAGTGTTAGCAGGAAGAACCAAGAGTATTGTGGGAAAACCACTTGCAAATGTTTGGGAAGCTTTTATTTCTGTTCTTTCTATTTGTGCTGGGGATTTTGTTTGTTTTGCTTTGTGTTTTATTTTGTTTTGGTTTTGTGGTTTGTTTTTGTTGTTTGTTTTTGGTTTTGTTTTTGTTTTCCTTTTTAATTGGCATGTGTTGACTTTCCTCAACATTTTGGGTTTTTTAAAATTTGCAATTTTCCCCTCTAAAAAGGTTTTCCTATTCTTGGCTTTTTTCCTTTCTTAGTTAAATTTTCATACTTTTTTTTCCTTGCCCATTTCCTTTCTTTCCTATCCTCTCTAGCTACTCTCCCTTGAAAAATCCTTGTCTCTGTAGCTTCATCTCTTTGAGGTCAGGCATGACCTTTCTTACCTTTCTTTCTATTGCTCTGTGCTTGTAACAATTTAGAAATGCTTATTTCCACTATGATTCACATCTTATCCATCAATGGCAGTCAGTTATTAGAGTATGACAAGGGTTTACAGTGTTGTATTGTTCTGTAAGTATTACATCATCCCAGTGTGGGCAGATATCTTGTTCTGTAGCTGAGGGCTCTGGAGCAGGAGCTTCATTCCTTCAGTCAGCAGCAGAGCCCAGTTGGAGCTGGCCTTGGCATGCACCTCCTGCACTGAATATCAGTGTTTATTCCTTCAGACTGAGCCATGCACTGCTCAGAGCAGAGGTCATGTGTGCTTGCAAGTGGCTCCTGCAGCTTTAGCATGTGGTGGCACTAACAGCCCTGGAAATTTCAACATTGTTTTCAAGCTGCCTTTGAGTAACAGAGGAGTTGTAGCTATAAACTGCCCTTCCAGCCCTGCCTGGCTACATGGAAGAAAACTAAAATGAATTTTTTAGAGAACTCTTTGTCTTTTAAGTACAGAATATTATGAGAAGATCTGTGAACACACCTCAAGTGAATTTTTACATTTCTAGCAACTCCAAAGCAGGAGAGTAACTGGAGTAAAGGTCAGCTCTGAAATGAGCAGTCTGGGTTGGGAAGGCTTAGGGACACCAGACTCCTGTTGTGTGAGCTTGGGTGAACTGGTGCTAATGTCAGGCACATCAGCCAGGTTTCCTACACTGCAACAGAGTGCAAAAGCATATATCTCAGTGCTCTAGAGACATATCTCTGGGGAGGTTTTGTCCCAGTTTTGATTCACTTGCCATTATGGGGCATGTGAGTTTAACCACAGTAAGCAGAGTCATGAAGTTTAAGAAATAAGATCCCTTTTGTACACACTTCTACGGCTTGTTTTGACCACAGGCTTTCTTCTTCCTGCTCATGGCAGCATTGGTAGCATAAGACTGCTGGTATTAGATAAATACATTAGTATGGTGCATTGATTTTAATGAGATGATCAGGGCAGCATATGACTACCATAACTTGATGAATTTGGAGGTTGAACACCTTTGCTGGAGTCCTGTCTGGGGCAGTTACTGTGCCCATGGTAGAGAAGCAAATATAGGCTAAAGCCGGAGCTGTGCTGGCTCGTGTCCAGCTGTGTCAGCTCTTCCAGAACTGGATCCTATGTGCTTCTGCCACTGGGGTAAGCATGAGGGGAGTGAATGCAAATCTCCCTGCCTGTCAAAGCTGGCACAGCCTGAGTTGGACTAATTGTCCATTACAAACACAGTTTGATCACAAGCCCTGTTTTCCTCTGGAGCAAAGCACCTGAACATCTGAGTACACTCCTTTTGCCCAAGGAAACTGTGGATGGTAAAAACCAGGTGTTTTATAGCTGGAAAAACCTTAAAACTATGATTCTGTGAACACAAATTCTGCCCCTATCCCATGAAGTAAGCAGTTTGTGTGTAAGCTAAAGCACAGCCCAGAAATAAAATAAAAAAGTAGCAGTGAGCATAATGGACAGTAGTAACCGCCAGCCAAACCTGCAGCCTGCCCAGGTTCTGCAGGCATTGCTGTGGAGAAGTTTTAGGAAGTTTTAGAAGACTTTGCAGATTTGTGTACTGACATACACTTGACTGGGGAGTAAAATGTTCATCTGAAATCCACTTCTACATGAAGGAAACATGGGGAAAAGAAAGCAAGCTATGAAAACCTTACACATAGCTGCACAAAAACTGCTTATGATGAAAGGGGGGAAGTAAACCCCAGGCACAGTGGTAGAGCAGAGAGCTCAAGAATTTAGCATAAAGAGAATGCTGAAAAGGAGAAGAGCAGGTATTTAATCATCACTTATCATCTGTGCCCATCACAAGTACTGCAGGTATCCTGGAGACAGTTTTGTGCCCTATGGCACAGCAGTGGTGGAGTGGCAGGTGGTGAAGTGCTGCATTTCTTCTCTTTCTTCCTCCTTCTCCAGCTCATCTGTGCTCTCCATAACAAGGGCTCAACCACCTCTAGGCTCTGCTCCCACCATGACTTGGCTTTTTTCTCCCTACAGAGCCAGTATGACAGCCCCACCACCTGGAATGGCTTTGGCACTGTATTTTCCCACTGTTTGCAGCTCCACCTCCACCAGCAGTTGTCAGACACTTTCTTGCCCCATTTGTGATCCCTCACACACCCCTGCAGAATGCTATGGAATACTGTCAAGCAAAATAGTACTTTAAACCCACTTTATCCAGACAGAGTGACTGTGCAGAAGTCACTAAAGTCCACAGAAGCAGAGAACAAGTACACAGTGTTCTGAAAAGTAATTAGTCACTGTATGTGAAATACCAGTGAAGCCTTAAAGGGAGAAATTGCTAAATGAATCAGTCTTGAAAAAGTACACCCATTTAATCAAGTGATTTTAAAAATCAATCTGGTTCATCTGGTGCAAATCTCTAATGTAGGTTTCTGTCAATCCTTTTAACCCTTGTGCGTATCAATTTTGCTTGTGTCAGTAAGTTACTGATGGTGTGCAGGTATTATAAAGGGCTTAATACCCATGGATTAGATGGCTCCAGTGCCCAAATTCTTAGTGCTTGGTGTAAATTGCAATCATATATTAAAGCTCCTCATACAGGCAATGGGAAGAAAGAAGTGTCTCAGATGGGGCTTGAACCAGCCCTTGTGCAACAGGAATCTCCTCTGAGTCAGTGATGGGGATGTTGAGTACAGAGTTATACCTGAACTTTTGCTCCTTTTTGGAGTTTTAATGTCTAGCCTCAAAAAAGAGGTTGTGAGCCTGTGTCAAGAACTCCAACCCATTTTTGGATGTCTGCAAACACACATAATTTTAGAAGCCTTGCCTTCTGTCTGGTTGTGCTTCTCACTTTCTGCATAACAGCTGAGCAGATGGAGCAGTTGCCCAGAGAAGGGGAGCAATCCCAGGGCATCAGCTTTCTCAGCCTGGAAAACTGCACTGCTTACTGCCTGTTTCACCAGGGAAGGCACCTCCCACCCTTCTGCAGCTGTGGGATACCAGGGAGGAAGGAGCACAGCCACCAGGTGTTTGGAGAGCAGATAGCTGCAAGTCTAGAGTGGTAACAGAGGTGGGGAGTTTCCCCAGAACAAGAAAATTCTTATTCCATGGAAAGTCACAGGGTTTTGGCTAGTGAATGTAAACCAAAGTGCAACACATCAAGTGTTCAGGGAACAGGATGGCTGGTTGGAGGCACCTGCCTCTCCCAATGTAGTGAACTGAGGATTCTGTGCCTTATCCTTTAGAGGCAAGAACCTAAGGATTCATTTTAAAATGGCCACCAGTTAACTTAGACTGAGGTCTGGGGCCTTTTTCCCACCTCCTTCATGTTCATGTTGTGTTTTCATATGTAAGTAGAGCCCTCCTTCTGCATTCAGGTGGCAAAGGGTGGATGTGCAGAGGAGGAAAGGCAAGGCAGATTGTTGAAATAAGGCTCAGGACTGATGCTACCTGGCCCCTTGTTCTTCACATATGTGTCTGAAGCAGTGTTGTCTGGGAAAGATACAGGACTGAAGGGAAAAAAGCACAGGGTCAACCTCATACTGCACCTAGGAGATCAGCCTGATTTCTGTTTGAGAATGGATGAGAGTTTCAAGTGCCAGGTGGAGAGGTTTATAGACTAAACAATGAGGCATCATTTTGCCTTCAGTGGTTATTGAAAGCATATACTATTTGACCTCAACAAAGCAATCCTAATGCTGTTTTCATCAAGCTCACAAAGAGTTTTTCTTAGGCTTGGAGGGTGCTGGTTTGGGCTGATGTCTAATTGAATTACCTGAGTCTAATTCTGTTGTTGTAATTGCCTGGGGGAGTAGAAAGGGCTGGTTACCAATTAAGATTTTAATGTTATTAATTTAAGAGAGTTTGAAGGGCATATGTAGTCTAAGGAATCTATTTAATTGAATAGGAAAACAAAGTAAATATCCTTCTGCTTCAAATTCTAGCTGTCTTCTCTCTCCAGGGAATTCAGTTTTCTATTTTTACTTTTGAAAGGTCAGGTCTTTGCAGCCTGCAGGAGGGCTGGCATAGTCATGTCGTGAGAAGCTGAAATCCAATCTGCAGCTCTGACTTTCCACAATCAGGGGCTGGGTGGTGAATGAGGAGACATCCTTTTGTGCAGAACAGCTGTAATTCATGTAACAGCTTGGTGTGACATCAGTGTTTAGATATCTCAAAATCTAACTTTTGTCTTCCAGTACAGAGAGTAACAGGAGAAGAAAACATCTTAGCACAAGGGAACAGTAAGGACTGCTAGATTGCTTTTAGCTTCACAGTATTTTGTTGAGAAGAGATGAACCCCCTTCTAGAAATCATAAGAGAAATGTTGTGTAAAAGTTTTGCTGTGTGACGCCATCCAGTCCATTTTTGTGAACTTCAGCTCACAACTGACCTGAAGTACAGAGTATTACAAGGAGGACCACTAAAATGTGACAACCCTCTCCTTGCTGATGAAGATTACTAAATCTTCATGCTGAATGTGAATGGTTGCTCTAGATGTTTGTGATAATGCAAAAAAAATCCCCCCCCCAAAAAAAAAAAAAAAAAAAAAAAAAAAAAAAAAAAAAAAAACACCAAACCAAAAAAACCCAAAATCCCCAAACCAAACCACACCAAAAAAAACCCAAAAAAACCAAACAAAAAATCCCCTAAAAAAACCAGCACAGTTAAATACTAAGCAATTCCGTATTACTTTTCTTTTTCTCCTAAATTTTTTAAATAAGAGAAAGGATGGAAACTGTTACCTGTGAAGATGTATAAACAGTGACCAAAGCATAATCCTGTGGTACATTTTGGGTCTGTGTTAGTCAGCCCTATAAACAGCTCCTGTATGGGCAGTGCTTTCACTGAGCCTAGTAAGTCTTATGCTACTGAAGTGACTTTTGGGATGCTGAAGCTTCTTTTAGTAAGGTAGCAGTGACTTTTTAAGGAGCAAAATTTCATTCTGTAATAGAAGCTGCAGAGTTCAATTTCCCAGAGCCTGCCACAGGGCAGGTCTGTCTTTGTGATCTGGAGGGACTCCACTTGCATGACCCGAAGGGCAGAGCATTGTCTACCTGTCTTCACGAAAGAGGGACTGTATCAAAGCACAGCTCTGTGTCCTTAATGGGCTCTTTGAAGCCACAGCAGCAGAGAAGGTGAAGGACTGCAGCTCCCTCCCTCCTTCTGAAGAAAAGCCTGCCCAGCACGGCTCTCTAGAAGTTACATGTATAAAAGTAAGGAAACTAAATACCATTTTATGGAATACACTGCTGTTGGAGAGCTCCTGTGCCTGTTGTGTTACCTTATTTGTGACTGAAACTTTAACTGTAAAACCCCACTCTGCTTTTGATAACACTTCTCTGGTCTGCGAGTGGATAAACCTGGTGTTGCCTTCTCTGCCACTGCAGTCACTTGTACAAACAGAAAGTGATACCTCCATGATGTTCATGGAAATGAATGCACAATGTGAAAAAAAAAAACAAACAACAAAACAACAAAATTTAATTTGTGACTAAAGAGTGGCTGATGCTTTAGTTATCCCATTTGTTAAGAAAGTCGTGTAGCCTATTTTCATACTGTTTTGGTGGTTTCATTTTTCAAGGATAGCAACTAAGTTAGCTAGTAGGAGTAATTGCCAAAATGGAGAATAGCTGAATATTGAAAAATATTGGTGAAACATAGTACTGGAGTCCTGTCTTCTCGTGGGTAAATTTATTGTCTCATTTACATCAGTGCAATCAAGGTTTAAAAAAAATCCCAACAAAGCAACATGACTAATCTATTGGAATAGTTCATTTTTAATACTGACTACTGGCAGCAAACTACTTTCTAATGAGGTTCAGGATGTCAATTATTGTTGAAATGAATCCTTGAATAGTTTTGTATAATGTGTTGAAGAAAATCACAATCTGTTTGCAACATATTTCAAATCAGAAAGAGAGTAAATTAATTTCATATGTTCTATTTCTTTCCAAAAAGCTCCTGGCCCTACTAAGCATTTCCTACTGGTCTTTTATTTTTTCTTCCTGGTAAAGGAAGGCCTGCCTAAAATAGAAAATAAATAACCAACTGCAGTGAATATTCTACTAAGTACTTCAATAATAATATGGCTTCTTTCCCATGAGAAACAGGTAACCAAAATGTTAACATTAAGGATTTCTGTTCTTTGGTGTAACTTTAATGTATATTCAAAGATAAATCAGCCACTTATAATCCTGTTACAAATTATCACTTTCTGTGTGTTTTCAGTTTGATCCTTACTCACTTGTAGCAATTTATTCCTAGTAGTTAAATTATTAGAACTTGTTTTCAGAACTGTGAAGGAAAAAAGCCTGTTCTGTTTTCTCTCTAGTCATGCTTCAGCCTTGCAAGTTCAAAAGAACCCTCTGGGTTATATTTATGCCTGCAGACTTTATGCTGGATGAGAAAACATTTGCTTGTGTTATGATGGTGCAATCTTTATAAAGGTCTGAAGAATAACTCCTGGCTTGACTTGCAACCAAACTTGTGAAGTTATCCTTTCAGTTGACATCCAAGGCACCAAAATGCCTTTGGGAATTCCAGTAAGTGCCACTGAGCATTCAGAGTTTACTTTGAAGGTTGTGAAATGTGTATGCCAAAAAATAAACATTAATATGCTTTCATAGCTTTGTACATAGCTGATGAATTGGGATACTGTATTTCAGACTGGTGCTGCTAATGTTAAAAGTGATGGAGCAAAGATATACATTAATGAAACACTTCTGTGCTCTGATGGTGGCAGGTAAGACTTGAAATCAGTGTCTTTGTGGAAGTCACATTCATTTTAGTGTCTTTGTTTCTTTCACAGAAAAGATACACAAGAGCCAGGGCACACAAGTATGGGTGTGCCTAAATCTTCCAGTTTTTTAAAAAATAGCTTTTTTAAAAAAAAAAATCTTTGATTTGGGGAACTCAAATCAGTTATTTCTCTTGTGGCAAGAGCTCCTGTGTCTCCAAGCTAGGTGGCAGAGGGAAAAGGAAGCAGGACTCTGGGGCTGCAGGAGCAGCTCTGTGCAAACACTCCTTGTTGGAAAGCTCCAGCGTGGCCACTGCCAGAGAGAAGGTGAAAGGAGATGGCCAGAGCTGAGGATTAAGAGATGAGGAAAACCAACATCCTCAGCCTGGAGTGGGGTTAGGATGTGAGGAAGGATGGCCAGACATCTGTGCACCTGCTTGGTCAGGAGGGCTGTTGGCATTAACTCTGTAAGATCCTTTGGCTGATGTCTTAGGTTTTGACATTTTATGCATTTTGATTTGTCCTTGCTTTCCTCTGTTTAACAAAAACCAGCTGGTTTAATGCAGAAACCTATTTAAATTGCTGATACCTTTTCTATCCTTCACTGTTGAAGATGGAATGTGAAGTTTCCCCACTCCAATTATTTGGTAATGTTTTGTTTGTTCTCTTTCAGCACTTCCAGTTGTGCACTGATAGCAAAACTTACATATAATTTCCTTAAGCTTTTTTAAATTTGTCATTTGCTCTTATAGATTATTCAGTAAACTCAAATTGCTTTTTATTTTAATTTGGTTTATCTGCATCCTGCTCTGGCCAATTTTCAGCCTACCACCTCAATTGTTTTGTGCCCTAATAAGAATGTCTGGTTCATAAAGGGTAGTATAAACATTTGTTTTATACCTCAGATTCCCTTCAGCTTGTGTAGAAAACTAATTAAAGAATTAACATATTTTACATCTGATTCTAGCAGACACCAGTTTACCAGAATGTCTTGCTAGCTAAAAGTTACCAGAAGAAGACTGTTTACCCAGGCTCTCCCTTCAAACATTTAAATTTTTTTGCTATCACCCATCTAACAGTAAACTTTTCTGAAATCAGATTTTGGAACTTTTAATGTTTTTTTTCAAGTGCGATCTGTACTTTCCTGATTTAAATCTGGGTTGGTTTTATTGGAATAGAAATCTGAGGTTTCTGGAGTTTAATGGCTCTGTTTTCTCACTAATTAATAAACAACTGTTACCCTACCCTTCAGCTCAGGCCTCTCCCACTCTTGGATCTGTGTTGTTGGTTTTTAATGCACTTAAGTAACCTCATTCATATTTTACTGAAGCTAAATGTTATATCTGGGTACTAGGCACTTTGAATACTCCAATGCAGTCGTAATAAATCTGCTGATCCTTGTTTCAAAAAGGACATATCCTTGTTTCTAACTTCTCCCAGCTCATAAGGAAAAGTACAGTGAAACTCAAAAGGGATACATCAAAGGGATACATTTTGTATATGAATATAGCTGGTTCTATTTAACTTATATAAAAATTATATAAAAATTTCAGCTGGGACTGAAATGAGTCTTCCCTGAGTCTTCCAGTCAACAGAAATCTGGATGTGAGGTCTGTCTCTTATTTGCCAGCCACGATTACATGGTTATCACCAGCTATCTTTCCTTACATTATCTGCCCTTGCTTACTTGTAGGTGATGTGCTCTCTTTTCTCACAGGTGTTTCAGCTGTTAAACTGCCACAAAGGTTTTATATATTTGGGTTTTATTGTGGTTTTTTTCCTTACCTGTTAAAAATTGTAACTTTTTTTTTCTATTTCCATCACAGTATAAAAATTAATAGGTGGCAGCATGGCTTCATTCTTCCACAACCTGGTTAGGAAACATGAAAAAAATGAAAGTTTTCCAGTAGATACTTGTTCATGAAAACTAATCTTTAGTAGAAGAGTAGGAAATATCCATATAACTTACTTGTCAGTGTTATCAGCACTGTATATTCATAACTGAGGGTGTATGCATCTTTAAATTGATGAAAAGAGTGTACTTAAGGAAAGGTTTTTTCCTGTTTTTGTATTCCTACAATAACAAAACGAAAAGCAGAAAGTAAAAAGTAAAAAGCTTATGTGGCCCAGAAATAGGATTTTTAAAAACCTCCAATTTTATAATGTTGGTACAGGACAAACATATCCATTTTTTTTGGCAGCACACCATATCTATGTAGATTCATTATAAAGTTTTTAAAACAACACTGTGTTAGCAAACAACCCTAAAACTGAGGCTGTATAGGCTTTGTTATTATTACCAACCACTTTAATAGAATCTAAATGTCATATATAGTGTCATCACTGTACACAAAGCCAACCATCCTATAAACCATTGTAACATCAGGGTGTTACATCTGTACACTTAACAGGAATTTTCATATGTAAGCTTAGATTAAAATAACTTGTCTTTCTATAATTAGTATGTCAAAATGGGTAAGAAATTGAAATGCAACTCTAAGAGTGGAATTTCAAATATTATTTTAAACTTCTGTCACTTTTCTGAGAAAAAGTACTTCATGTAAATGTTCCCCTCCAACTTCCCCCCAACTGTTTTTCCATATTTCTTTCTAGTCTTGGGAAGAAAATCTGATTTTTTAATTTATTCTTTAATTGTTGTGGATTTTGTGCAAAGATGGGTCCTTTTTCCACGATATAGGAAATTTGCTCTAGTGTAGTGTGAAGAAGAATAAAAGTTTTTTTCTGCTGATGTCTTCTTTATATTTTGATGCAAGTATGAAGCAGATACATTATAATTTTAATGCCTCAACTGGCAGAAGCATTGATTAGATGATGAGGAGCAGTAGGCCATTTCTCCTCTGAGTTCAAATTAGTTGTAAAACTTCTTGTTATTCTGTACTGAAAATGTGGACCTCCTTTTGGGGGAGGAGAGTTTAGGTCTTGTGCTGCCTTTGCTGATCCATGACCTTGATGCAGGAAGTTTTGTGACCCATGGGAAGAAGGTGGTTTTACCACAGTCTGTGCTGGGGCTGTGGAGAGGAGTTTTCCTAGCCTGTACTTCTAAATTCTCCTTTCAGACACTTGCACTAAGGAGCTAAAGCTGGGTGTCACTGTGCAGAATCTTCTTGTTGAGAATAAGATGCATCATGGCAATGCATTAGCAGATGAAGCTATTTGAATAGTGTAAGTTCCAGCTATTTCTCACCATCCAGAGTTTGCAAAGAAGCCAGTTGCTTTGACCAGACCTGTATTTCTGCTCAACATGTTGGAAAAGCCCTGCCCAGCCTGGGGCTTCTCCTCTTTCTACTGACAAGAAGCAGGATGACATGTAACTATCTGCTGTTTTAGACCCAGCCTCGCCTGTGCTGAGCCTGGGGGAGCTGTGCAGACCCTGGAGGGGACTCAAGGCTGTGCCTGCTCTGCTCTGCCCCTGCTGCCCCAGCACCAAGCACCTGCCTTGGTTTCCCTCCCACCATTATCTTAATGGTAAGATAATTTCCTTCTAACTGGAGATATAAACTGGTTTGACAAATTATTACATCTCACTCAACACTGTCTACTTTTCCAGTGTGCAGCTAGGAGATTTTTGTATTGTTCTATTGACAAAATCAGTTGTTTTGTTGCTTTTTTTGTTATTTTTTTTTAAACAAAAGTCATTAATGTGAGTAAAATAACAGCTGTTCGTGGTTTACTGTGGTATTTTTCATTACAAATAAGTAGAACACTTTCTCCCCTGCTGCCTTTCAGCAAATTTCAGCTCTCTGTCACCCATTTTTCTCAAGCCTATTATGCTTGCTTCATGCAAAATCAGTGTGGTTTTTAGTATTGAAGCAATGAAAAAAAATCTTCCCTATTTAACAGCTGTCCTGTGGATGTTAATTTTTCTGTACACTGAATGAATAGGCACTCCCTCACTTCTTTTCACATCATTCTCTGTTTCTGATTGAATTGCTTAATTGTTTACTGAACCTCATAGGGATTGAAAAAAAATTTAAATATCAATTGCATCTTAGTCTATATAAAGTATTTGAATAAAAGCAAAAAAAAAGAATGTATGGAAATAAATACAAGATTTCCAGAAGGAAATTTTTTAAAGGATCTATTTTTCTATTAAAGATCTCTGTGCACTTTTAGCTAATTTTACTCAGACCTCTTATTTTCTATATTCTTTTTTTAATACAGCAACTCTGGTTGTGTGCAGTGGTGTTAATTCTCCCCTTATTCCTGTGAATCCCAAGCCTACAGACTTTATTTGACTTTCATCCATTTTTTTGGCATTCTGGATCTTCTTCAGTGCAAGTTCCCATATTAAAGGTTCTGCTTTGGCCCCTGGAGACCTCAATACAATATTGGATGTGTAGGCAGTGGAGACCTGACACATCCTATTCTTTGCTCTGCTGGAACTTCTTTTGATTTCTCATTCTTCTCCTGCCTGACAAACTACTGGGGATAGAGAGGAACCACTGAAACAGAGCTATGAAACCAGGGATTTATAGTGTCCCAAACTCAAACATGCAGAAGTACAGGGATACACACTTTATTAAAGGCAGTGATTGTACTAAATAAAACAAACAAATGCAAGGTTTCAGGAAAACAAAAGGAAAGGCTAAACAATTTATCAAGGAGGAAACATATGAAACTGACTGTGTGCTCATCCTACATTGCTGCAAACAGCAGATATCTTTGAAAACAGCTCCAGGTTTGCTTGCTTGTCTTGCTAGAAACCTTGTGTTCATACACATTGTTGTAGCAGGTGAAGTAAAATAAATTGTGTTCAACTGATTTTTTTTTACCCTGCTATATCTTGCTTTGCAAATAAATTAAACAGGAAATAGCTGGGATTTTAAGAGGTGCACATCTTTCTTCTGCAAGCAACTAGAGCAGAAAATCTTTGTAGTAATTGACCTGCTGAGACTAATTCAAATACTCAGTGGTTCTTCTGTCTTCTGCCATACTTCACCAAAATCTGGACAAAACAGTCATCAAGAGCTACTACAAGAACAACATATTTTCCCAGGATTTGTTTTTGGGTAAGCTGAGGAGGCAGGGAGGTGAGAGGCAGGAAAGGTGCTTGTATTGGGATTGCAGGGCTGGGTTTCAGCAGCAGGGGTCTACAGGGTGGCTTCTATGAGAAGCTGCCAGAAGCTTCCCATATATTGGATGGAGCCAATCCCAGCTGGCTCCAAGAAAGATTCATCATTATCCAAGGCTGGGCCATCAGCCATGGTGGCAGTGCCTCTGGGATAATGTATTGAAGGAGGCAGAAATGCTACCCAAGCAGCAATTGCACCAGAGACTCCCTGTGATCCCCTGGCAGTGGGTAAATCCCTGGAGACTCAGGCTGTCCCCCATGGATATGTGATGGCACACAGAGCCACCTGCACCTGCACAGCAGCCCATATTGGAGCACATGGATACCCAAAGCAGGCTGAGAGTGGGATGGATCCTGGCAGGGTTTGTGACTTGTGGGGGACCCAAGCTGAAACAGTTTGTTACTGAAGGACTGCACCCATTGAAGGACCCAAGCTGGAGAAGTTGGTGAGGAACAGCAGCCCGTGGGAAGGACTCACAGGGGACAAGTGTGGGAGAATAATTTGTAAGGATAGTGCAGAAGGCAACCTTCCCCAATGAATTACTGATTACTGAGGAGTGGGCAGCCTTGCCTGCCCAGTGAGGATGGGGTAAAAGAGTGGGGTAGCTGGCCACAAGTAAGTTGGACCTGGAGCTTGAGACCCAGAGTGTGCTGCAGTTTGGGAGGGAGGATGCTGGCTGTGCTGTGAGGGACATGTGGTTGTGCAAGGGACAGACAAGGTAGGAAGATGCTGGGTGAGGGACTGATTTGGGTTAGCCAGTCATGCAGAGGGAAGAAGGAAACTTGCAAAGGGAAGAAGGAAACTTGCAGAGGGAAGTGGTCAGTACTGTGTGGAGCTGCCTCAGAGAAAGCATCGGAAGTTTTTAGTAAAGGACCAGTGATGGTGCCAGTTGTGTCCATCTTGACATAATTTCTACAGAGACATGGAGAACTGTCTCCCATGGGAGGGATCCCATCCTGGAGCAGGGGAAGAGTGTGAGGAGTCCTCCCTCTGAGGAGGGAGAGCAGCAGAGATAATGTGTGATGAGCTGACCACAACACCCATGCCCTGCCACCCTGTGCTGCTGTGGACAAGGAGGGAGAAAACATCATGAGTGAAATTAAACCTAGGAAGAAAAAAGGGATGTGGGAGAGGTGGTAAAGATTTGGTTTTATTTTTCATTTACCTCCTCTGTTTTAATTGCCAATAAATGAAAATGATTTTCCCAAGCCAAATGATTTTTGCATATTAAAGTAGTGGATGAGTGATCTCTCCTTCTTATATCAATCTATGAGTCTTTCATTCTATTTTCTCTGCCCTGTCCAGCTGAGGGGAAGAGAGATGGAGAGGCTTTACTGGACACCTGGTGTCCAGCCAAGGTCAACCCACCACCACAGTGCTGTACTTGAGTAGAGCTCCAGCTGAAAAACCTTTTCAAGTTTGTTTTCTTTATGGAGCTTTGGGGAAATATGTTGCACATTTGAGAGATGTTGGTACATTTGTTTTATTGTACTAAGAAGAAAAACCATTCTGGAGCACTTTAGGATGGCACATGTGAAAGGCTGAAATGTTATAGCAGCTGCTGTACATTGCTTATGTACCTGCTTTTATGATTTTTGCAAACCCTGAAAAAATATTTTTAAGTCATTTCTTCAGGCTTAAACCCAGCTCTATTTTTGTCCATGGCCAACATTTATTTCTAAGGAAATTCAATTGAAGATGAAAATATTCATTGTCATCTTCACTGCCGTGGTTGGTGGTTAAAATGTGTGTTGGTGTTTATTTCCCAGAGCATGCCTGTTCCCAAAGCACATGTGAAGAGCAGGCAAGTGTTCTGCTCTAGCTCTTGTCAGGGGCCCTACTGCCCTGGGTCTGTGAGCACTGAGCTCTCCCTGGGCACCAAGCCCTGTCCTGCTGCTGGCCAAACCAAGGGTAACCCTGAGGAGAGGTGTGCTGTGTTCAGGGTGCCTCACTCAGCCCTTCTTGACAAGATCCATGGCTGAAGGTCGAGGCTTTGGGCATGCAAGGCAGCACAGCTGCTGCTAGGATTGCCACATATCAGAGGAAAGCCAAGGTTTCCTTTACTGCAGGTCTTAATCCCATGCACTGCATGAAAAGCATCTGGGACAAAGCTTTCCTTTTGTATATAAAGGAGTTTTTATACATCTGGAGCTGGGGGATCCTATGCTGCCCATACAAATTTTTTTTTTTTTTTTTTTTTTGTGCCCATGATTCACCTGTGTGCTGGCAGTAATGGCTCTTCTAGATTTTTATGATAAATCACACAACCAATAGGGACTTTCCCAGGTGGAATATTAATATCAGTGTTGCAAGACAGCAGCTATTTGTTTACTATAAATTCACTGAGAAATTGGAGAAAGGCAACCAATGGTTTCCCTGCTTGAAGTCATTCACCACAAGCTTTTTGTGGTTTTGAGAATCTCAAAAATCCAATTGGTGTCCAGTGTTTTGTCTGGATATTTTGGAAGCACCTGGTCTTGACTAGTCCTGGGTGGGATTTTCAAAATTCCTCTTACTTGATGTCAGGCATGACACAAAGTGAGTATGTTAATCAGAGAGACCATTGAAGTGAATGGAAGAAGGGACAGAGGTGATGTGGAAGAGCCAGCAGAATTTGCAGTGACTCAACTGTATTTGTAATTAATTTGTCATTACTTTATGTAATTTTATTCTCTTTATTTCTGCATTTTTATTCCATTTTTATTTCATATTTGTGATTATGTCAGCTCCTGACAACCAGCCTTTGACCTGTTCAACTGGCATTAGACACAACTGGGAATGCAATCAGTTTAATGATTAAGGAGTTCCTATGAGGGACCAGAACATGTGTTTTGCTCACAAAGCTTTCTCCTCCCTGGGATGAGCAGAGCAGTTTTCTTTGGCTCTCATGGACAGGCAGGAGCAGAAGATCCTCAGTCTGCTGGTACCCATTCCAACCCCAAGCTCCCCACACCAGTGAGAGATTTGAGAAGTACCAGAGAGAAGGTGAGGCTACTGTAATTCAATTGTGAGACATAATTTTAAAAAAAGCCTCAGAGCTATTAGTTCTGGTGCTCATAGTTTCTTCCCATTTTCCTGTATAAAACATATCTTGCTTCATTTTTCATTGTCTTTTCCAGCTCTGTGTGAAATCCACAGACTGTAATTTCCTTCTGTCAAACAGGTGGCACACTGAACAATTAAGGTTTCTGTTTATAATAAGCTACAATGTCTAAAAGAAGAGAAAAATACTTCATTTTAAAATCTGGAAAATCAGGGACAGTCTGTCCCATAGAAACCAGCCCTTACTTTGTAATAAAGTAGAAGCCTTCTCTTTTTTAGGGCTATGAAATAAATTTTACCACTCCCCACTTTTGATTTTCAGCATTTGCAATTACTAGGGGAGGTAATCTACTTTCTGTTGTCCCAGCCTGAGATGATCAATATATCACTATCAGTATATCACCATCTAAGAGGGTTTTCTTTGCTATTAGAAATCCTGTTCTCAAAGAGCACAGCTCTCTCTCAGTGAAGCCAGTCTCAGCAGTGCCCCAGTTCAGCCTGCCTGCTCTGTGTGCCACTCCAGAACCAATTACAAAGCTGTTACCAGGAGACAGACTGTGAAAAAAAAACCCTGCACATGTACTGGTGATTCTCTGCACCTCAGTTCACTTTGCAGGGCTGGCTGATTCAAAACCTGCCCACACACAAACTGAAAAACCAATTTTACATATTGTTCACTTAAAGTCTTGAGCAGCTGAACACAGCAGTAACAATTTAAATTAAATTATAACTTACGATATATAGGAAATAATATTGCTGATAAGTGAACAGATTTGTCCAAAATATGTTTTTCAGCTCAGTTATGAACATTTGGAGATATGTTTTCCTCTCATTTTAAGCATGAAAAGGGGAAAAATTACTAAACTTGAAGTAACCTTGTATGAATGGCAGATGAGATGCAAGTGAAACATGTTGCAATAAATAAATATACAATTTGGGTTCTATAATTTTCCATTGCATTAATTTGTCTGAATATATTTAGAGCAGTAATTTAGACTGGGAATTAAGGCTGTTTATGGCAACTGCAGCATGTTGATGGAAATATCGTTTCATGTGCTATATTTTAAAACCATGTCATTGACTTTTAAAACTGCTTCAAAGTTAAATGCACAAAATTACTCTAGCAAAATGTTTTGCCATACAATTAAAACATAAAAGATGAGAAGTTAAAGGTCTTGCATATTTATGCATAAGTTTTAATTTTTCCAGGAGCAATTTAACTGGCCTGGAATTCCTCTTATAGAAAGATGCTGTCAGATGTAGTAAAAAAAATCTTAGGTAAATCTTGCTTTGTCACTATTTTCACTATTTATTAATATGTGCACAGATTTATTTTTGGCATTTTAATTTTTCAAAGCCTAATTAAACCATCCTGTAGTTATAGAATAAGAGTAGAGTCTCAGGAAACTCTTTGAGAGCTCTGATTTAATGTTTCATTCCTGGGAGAACATATTGAAATTGCAGCTTTTCCTTCATAGTGCCCATGGATTGCTTCTGGGTGTGCACAATTCTTTGCCTGTGCACCTATATTGTTCCTGCAGCTCTTGGTGGAGGAAACCAATAGACTCCAAACATTACCCATGGTGGCAAGGGGAGGCTGGGATTGTCTTCCAAGAGGAAAACAAGAGGGTGGGTATTTGAGGAGAGAGAAGGGAACAGCACAAGCAGCAGGGGAAGAAAGCAAAGAACAGCAATAATAAAGCCCTCAGAATGAAACGTCAGGAGTTGTAAAATTGAATGCTGCTCCTAAAGTAACAAGTAAGGCTTTGGCACAGTTAAAATTTTCATTTCACTGGGAGAGAAGAGTGGAATGAAAGCAGTAAATTTCATTAAATACAGAGAGAGCTTTTAGGCTGTATTTTCAATTGTTGACTCTGCAGGCGTGCTCAGAAGAAAATGAAAACCTGAATAACTGTAGGAAAGCTTCTTGAATACATTACCTCCTCTTTCTGATTGAAAAACATGCATGGCAAAGCCTCTGGCTGACAGGCAACTCTTGGACAAGTAGCCACTGAATCTGAGTGTCACTGTTCTTGATTGCCTCTTCTGATGTGCTTTACAATGTGCAATAAAAATAAATACATAACTGGGCAGGACTGATGACTAGCAATTACTGGCATGCCACAAGCTGCAATTGTATGACCATTACCCTGTTTGTAAAAACAGTGTTTGAAATTGTTATCCACCATACACAGGTACTACAGTACCTTGAAAGAGAGAAAGGCAGAGATTGCTGTAAGCAATTAACAAGTGAGCAGAGATATTATTCTTGATCCTAAAGATGGGCTCAATTTTTTTTTAGTGGTAAGTTATCTTATATTTCCCCTCTCTTTTTGCACTGAAAGGCACTTAAAATTACTTGAACATATTTAAGAAGTGGTTTGATTATAGCAAAGAGAACTTAGATAAGAGCTTTGAAAATGCTTAGAAATGAATCATCACTTTCAAACAGATTAAACCCTCATGTTCTGCCTCCTACACTTAAACAAATAAAAAACTTACACAATTCCTTCCACAAACTGCATTTTAAAAACATTTGGAACTCTCATAAGCCATGATATTCCAGTTGAAAGGCTGTTGCAAAAGTTCTGTTTTGTTTAGATATTCTTTCTAATCCTTAGATCTGTGTTTAGATCTTCCTTCTTATTTCTAGCATGTAGGTAATTAATACTTGTTTTCATGTCAGTTTGTTTTGTGACTTGGTAGTTCTGTTCTCTTCCTGAAGTTAATAACTGAGTCACATCCTTTCTAATCCTTTGTTTTAATAACCAAACCAATTTTTTTCAGGTATGATAACCTGGCCTTCCTTAGTCATTCAAGCAATTTCCTCTGATTCTACCTGGCTTAAAAGGGGTGCTGAGGACCCAGTGCCCACACATTTAGGAGGTTTCCATTTTGGACTTATCCCCTTTCTGTGAGCTGAATGCCTGTCAGCAGTCAGGGCCCTTTCAAGGTGCCCTTTGAGTCTATCTTCCAGTTTTTTCTCCTCCATGAATCAGGTCCATGTGTTCTTTGACTTCTCTGTGGTGTGAACCAAGGCATGGTCAGTAATAATCCACTTGAAAAACACCCACCTTGTCCAGACTGAAATGCTGCTGTAGACAATCCCTGAGAGCCCCACTGGACTTGAGGAACTGGGATTTAGGGCTGTGTCCTTTTCCAAAACTCTTCAGTCTGTGTACTGAGTCACCTGTGATAATTGCTTGGCTCCCTCCACAGCTATCCATTATAATGAGCAATTGGGTTTTTTTTAATGGAGAAGAGAATGTAGAGATTGCCACAGGCAATTTAAAAGTATGCCACTTCTTACTACCCCAAATGTCTTGATATTATCTTTTTCTCATAGGATAAATCAACTAATAGAAAATTCATTTTTAATAGGAAACAATTTAAAAATACAAGTATTAAAATGAGTGATCATTTATACACTTTAAATAAACATACTTCTCAGTTTTTGTTCTAACAGTTTCTTTGCTGTTTTGTTTTGTTTGGTTTGGCTATTCCAAAATGGCATGATTTTACTTGGATCTAAATGGCTTGAAAGGCACATTAACCAAGAGAGGGGAAAAAAGGAGCTATATATAGTTTTACTGTCCCTTTAGGGAGTCATTGCTTTAGCTTCATTAATATGCATTTTAGCACAATCTAATTTACTCATATGGCTGGCCCCAGGTGTTTGGAAAGGCAACCAGAGGAAAATCAGATCATACTAAAATTAGAGACAAGAAATATTGAATGCCTTCCCTTTTAGGTCCTTGAAAGGCACATATTAATTATAACTGGATGAATTTACGAAAACTAATACCATGAACAGCTCCAATAGCAATTATTTTTGAAAAATTATCTTCACCACTAAGTGTAGTATGGTCAAAGTGCAGAGAAAATGTTCTATTAAAGAACATATGTATGTGCTTCCCCCTCCAGATATTAAATTTTTGGTGCAGTGTCCCTCTGACATCCTTCTGATATATATTTAATCACTGAAAAATCACAATGAAAACCCTTATTTCATGTATGCTGTTTTCTGAATGTTATCAAATGGGGCATTAGAATTTGACAGATTTGACAATTTTTTCTAAGGATGCTTTTCTCCTGGGTTACAAAACACCAAGGCCAGCAACACTGGTGAGGGAAAAGTGAGGAAGTGTGGGGAAAAAATGTTAAAAAATTATCTCTGTGTGGTCTGATTAAAAGCTTTATGCTTTCATGATGCCAGTAGGAAGCTTTGGCAAGCAAGTGCTCACAGCTGGTCTCTGAGCTGCTAACGGGATGCAGTGGGTCAATAAAGGGGCTTTATATATTAATTTCCTAAGTGTCATCTTGATTTGCAGCAGGAAGTGTAAGCAAAACAATGTCAAACACACGAGCCCTGGAGGTGCCTTTGGAGCAGCTCTCGTCGCTCTGCCCTTGCTGGGTGCTCTGAACTCTTCAGCTGGGGAGGTGCTTGCCTGGGGAAGAGGCTATTTCAGAACCACTCTTCAGGGGTTGAGCAGCATGAATTACAGTGGTAGCAGGCTACTGGGGAATGCTTGTGTTATGAAAACACTTAGTCATGTCTAGTGAGATTGTGATCTGAAATATCTGACCTTCCTATGATTCAAAAACAGCGAGACTCCCCGAGCAGCAGCACAGAGCCCTGCATGACCTGTGCTTGGAGAAGCAGTGCTGACCACCAGAGCTGCTCCACTGCCATTCCCACCCAGCAGACAGCCTGCAAGGCTGCAGAGCAGCTCAGCTCTCTCCAGGCTTCATGGATCCCACCACGGGATTCTGAAGAGTTTTATTCCTCTAGACAGGAATTCAGTAAGAGATCCTGTTACTTCAGCCTGGAGACAAATTTGCTTATTTGCTTATTTATCTACACTCCTTATTTGCTGGAAAGGAGTGCAGACACCCCACTGAAATGAGCTCTTTGGCTGCTTGTTCATCACACCTCAGTGGAGCACTATGGACAAACATCACTTTGATGTGATAAGCAGGGTGACATTAAAGGTGAATACTAGAGTTCATTATTAAGAGGGAACTTAAAATGCACTTACAGAAAGGAATAGAGTCTCCACAGAGGGTGTCGTTTAAGAACAGTCCATCTAAAGAACATTCCCCTAAAGCAAAACATCAAAGAGAGGATGGGAAATATGTTTTAGGCTACAATTTTGGAAAGAAATCAAAGTCATATGAATTTCATTAAGTCACCAAGAAGTTTAAGAAGTAGATTCAAAATGTACATGAAAAATATTGCAGTAAGTGAAAAATAAAGAGAAAAATAGAGAAAAGAAGGTGATGAAAAAACGATTATTCAGAAGTAACTTGGGGAAAGAAGTTACCCTGGTAGATGGGAAAACATACCTATGGGAAACAGTTTTTAATCCTATCTGACCACAAACTCAAAGTCTATTCCCAGAACCAACCTATATATACATATGATCCTTCAACCTTGGCAAACTAATAGGACCTTATTAAAAAAAATTGTTGAATCCATTTCCTGTTTATATGCATCCTTTCTCCTGGACTAAGCCAATGAGCTCATTACAGGAATGAGAACATTACTTTTAATAGTTTAACTACCTGTTAGCAAAAGTATGTGCTTTTGCAATATGTCAACAACCCACCCTTCTCCAAGTAACATTCTCAGTAACATTGCTGCATAAGTAGGAATGACCACAAATCTCAATGAGATGGAGATTTGTTCTGCCTGGCACTCCAGCATCCACCCACACACAGCTGCATCCATGGCCATGAGTGCAGGATGAACTGTGGCTTGTGGAGTTAAAAACCCAGCAATGAAGAGGACACACAGAGGGAAACTCAGCATCCTGGTGCCAGAATGTGCCATGGTCAGAGACCAGGCTCTTGGCAAAAGGGACTGAATGGAGCCTGAGCCTTGCTGTGCCCTTGCATGATCTCAGCAAACCTACAGTGAAGCCCTTTCCCTTGGCCAGCTGCTGTCCCATCTCTGCAGCTGGGCTGCAGCTGGTGGCTGGGGAAAGGGCAGGAATGTGGGGTAAAGAGAGATAGCATTGGGGCTGGAAGTAGTGGCTGGGGTGTAATGTGACAATTAGTGCTTTAATCCCTGGAGGAAATGAAATGCTTGAGCAGTGCTAATTATATCTATTCCACAAGACATTTTGATGAATAAAGTCACTGAAGAACAAGGGTATCATTCAAATGGTATTGTGTGTGTCTTCATTACATATGGTGCCACTGATATAGGTACTTTTGTACAGGATCTAACAAGATCCACTTTTACCAAGAGTGTGCTGACAGGTAATGGCTCAGGGAGTTGCATAGAACAATACCTGGATGTATTGAATCATGGATCTATACTTACACTATCCCTTGATAAATGGTTAATTGTGTGTGATCCTGAACACTGTAGTTTTACCTGAGGATGCACCATCAATGTGGTACTTAAAAACAGGGATATTCAAGGAGACCCTGATATGGATGGGAGGCAATTATGGTTTCTGTTCATTCAGACAGTTGAACTCATGAAGAATCTAAAAGAGGAGCTGCCTCTGAAGCACTTGGGGTAAGTGCTGGACTGGTTAATGAAAATGCAGAGCAGGAAGAAAAAGTGGAACAGATAGATGCTTAGTCTTACCTAGGCATGGAAAGGATTTTGTGCCTGAATTATACCATGTTGAAGCCTGAGTTGTACACATTTACAATTTGGGTAAGAAATTATCCATCTAGAAATAACTGTATGTGTTTTGTGTGTATATAATTGCATGGTTTTGTTGCAGACTTGGGAAAATTTACATCCATAAGTAAACTATGCAATTGTTTTTATTAGCTAGTCATGTTTCACTGAGGTCTAAAATTCTCTGCTTGTCACATGCCAATAGACTGTGAATGGATATTACTGTGTTCAGCTGTAAACATGTCTGAAACATCTTTGCAAAGAGCATCTTTGTCCTTGCCTATTCCTGGAGATGTTCTCAAGGTTACTCTGAAAGTTCCTCAGGCACCTAAATACAGACATCTACTTCACTTGGACACATGCAAAATATATTCCCTGAAGAACACCTATTGTAATCCAGAATTAAGGTGACTTTTCACCTCAGTTCACCCCTCAGATGTGCTCTGAAAATCCTAACACCTAGAAAAACAGGTTTAGAAGTAGAAGCTGAGGGTCACCAAATACTCCACCTGCACCAGGCTGGATGAGTTTGTATCTGTATCCAGCCTGTAGCTCAAGAATTCTGGTGATGGATAATTTACTGTTTCACCTGGTGAGCTGTTCTAGTGCATAATTACCTTACTGCAAGAAAATGTGCCTTTTTATCTAGCCTATCTGTTTGATTAAAGGTTACTGTTTCTTGTCTTATCACCTCAGATATTGATAACAGATCCTACCCACTTAGCAGCAGTCAGTCTTTGAGATACCTATATTTCTGGTCATGACTTCTACCAACAATTCCAGCTCTTCCACAATCTTCCGTCTAAATTCTGATTTTAGCCATTGCATCATTCTCATAGTTACAGTGTTTTCTCTGTTTGCTTCATCTCATTCACAGATTGTGATGCCAGCAACTCCACACTGAACAGTTCAGTTTTGGGCCCCCCAGCACTGAATGCTTGAGACAAAATCCAGAGACTTTGCAGAAAATATTGTTGTTTACTTCATTATCCACATGGCCATGCTTATAGCTGACATTTGGAAGCACTGACCCAGGAACAGGAAATTCTGATTTCTACCCATTCCTGAGTTTGTAGCTGTTTGGATCCACACTGTCCCTCTACCAGGAGAATGCTTTTTTTTTCAGCTGGTTTAGCTAGCTCTGCCTTCAGCTGTAGTTGAATCATTCTGCAGCTAGAAAAAATAAACAAAACACTTGGACAAAGAAAAAAAAGTTTCAGGATGGAAAATGCAACCAAATGTTTATGACATTGGAATGGGACTGGGCTCTGGGAATAGTCCCTGGTGTTGATTTTTTTTATTTTTTATTTATTTATTTATTTATTTATTCATTTATTATTTTTTTTAATTTTTTTTTTATTTTTATTTTTTTTTATTGTTGGCAGTCCTCAATTTACTTTAAGAAGTTCTAATACAGGGCAAACTGAAGAGGACAAAATATGTTGCAAGGGTTTACTCTATTTTGTCAGACAGGGACAGGCCTGATATGTTCAGGTTCCATTTGCATCATTATTCTCATTCCACATTACTGGAAGAGACATGTTTCTGCTTCATAGGAGCTGCAATAGGTATGATTCATTTATAATAAATAAAATTCATGCATAAAAAGCCCATGCATAGATACTTACAGAATAAAGACCAGAGTCTTAGTCATAATGAATTCACTAAGATCACATAACTGGAACTACCTTTCTTCAGAATAACAACAGCCTTGGAATAAGAAATCAGTGAATAAAAATTTCCACTTTAGGCAATGGAAAATTATGTCACATATATTGTGAGTGTATATATGGGCAGGGATATATATGACTGAAAGAGAGACCTAAATTATAACCCGAATTAAAATGTTAAAAATAGTAGGAGCCTGTTTAGGAGAAGTAACATAAAGAGAACCTCCTTAGCCTCCCAGTAATGCACACTATGGTTTAATAGCCTGCTCTATTTTGAGCAGCAGTATATCAACATCCTGCATTACAGTGCTTCATATCTCATTCTCCATTTCTCAGACATACCACTTACCATTCTGCCTTTTGGGTCAGTCATGCTGCTTTTGCACATCATCCTTTTGTACTCAGCTGAGACACTTTATTCATGATGAGAGGAGGCATTACATGTTTGGTGTGGGTGTGGAATGTGACTTACCAACAAAGTGCCCTTGCAGAAACCTGTTAATGATCTCTGTACTGTAACCAATAAACACATTTGATTTGACAACAGAATAAACAGAAGTAATTTCATCTTCTTTTCAGATGTGAGTTTGAAGGTGATCACTTTTTCTTTAAAATCTGTTATTTCTCTTAATATTTTAGCCATTGGCATTGCTTGATGAGGTCAGACATGCACAAGAAAGAACAAGTCTCAAGTGAAAAAAGTTACAACTCAATGTTAAATTATTTTAGCCATCATTAAAGTGACTTAAGCAGGTAAGATGATTCTGGTACCAAATCAGTTTGGTTGGCCAGCCAGGCTGTGAGGGTGGGATCTTCTGTCATCAGATTCCTACCATTTTTCCAGGATTCTTACACACAGAGACTGGCAGGCTCCTCTGCCACAGCCTGTGCAGCAGGCAGGGAGGATGGTCTGCCAGGGCTGCAGCAGGTGGGCAGTGCTGTGGCAGGGAAGGAAAACCTCTAACGTGGAAGTGAGTCAATAGGCATTAAGGTTCTTTTATATAACCGAGTGCTGTCAATTCCCCCACTTAAGAAGCAAATCCAGGTTTAATTTTCCTAGCACGACAGTAACTGGGAATGGCAAGTCCCTATATTTGCATTTGTGATGAAGCTCAGCCTGACCTGAGAAAAATCAGGACCATTTCCAGGGTGTATATATACTGGGCTATGTGAAAGAGAATTATGTAAACCAGAAATATTATTTATATTTTCAAATCATTGATTCAAATTAGCATTATTATACAGTCTTTTCAATACTATGCATATTTAATGGTAGTTTCTTAATTAGATTGAAGAGATAGTTCTGACTGGAATTAAGAAAAAAATGTAGTTCTTAAAGCTCAAAAAAACCCCTTTAATGGGATTTCCACTGCCTGAATGAGCTGAGAATCCACCAGCATGCCTCTTAATCCATGTGAAAGATCAGAGAGAAAAGGGAAGATGCTGTCCTGCAGCTTGGATGGGAAGTTTGCCACCAGAGGGAGTCGTGGGAACACAGTAAAGGGGCTGCTTTGGCACAGGAGGGGTCAGCAGACATTTCAGCCATAAGGCTGAACCATCTCAATTTTCTATTTGGCCGGGGCTAATTTTTAAAGAATTCATCATGAAGTAAAAATCATCTTAAAATTTTGGCTTTTGGCTAAACGTGCAAAATTTTCTTGCTAAAAATGCAACCTTGATGCTTCATATTCAATCTTCATAATTTGTGCAAAGTATGCACTTGGTCAATAAAACAATATTGCCAACTAAGCCACACAAATTTCATGGTTGCAAACACAACTCCAGAACTGAAAATCAAGACATGCTTTAAATACCATGTACAATTTCCCCAATTTAGTATAAAAATTGTGGTAATCTGAAATTTTTCTGGCAACAGTTCCTTCTTTGGTCTTATGTGCTGTACTTCAACTCTGATATGTGCTTTAGTATGGAAGTGTATGTACACCCCTCCCTGAAGTGACAAACCTAATACAATTTCAGGAACCCATTCATCACTCATTTAAACTCAGGTTCCCATTGCTGCACATGTTTAAGTGCTGTCTATCAGAAACTGGAGAAACAGCAGACTGGAAAAGAGCTCAAATAAAAGAGAAACAGCAGTTTCAAGCCCTAAGGGTGCCCACAGATCCCCCACTTTGTGGCAGGTACTGGGTGGAATTAGGTTATCTTAGATATATGTAATAAATAATATGTATAAATGCCTCTGCTTTCCCTTGCTTGCTGCCTATTCTCCCTTTGGATAACCCACTCACTGCTGCTCCTCTAGAACTTACACAATTTTTCTGCAGCTCTGCCAAACCAAAGTTCATTTTAAGGCCAGAGCATGTCACAGAAGAGGTGCTGATGAGTCTTTAAAGTATTCATCTCTTTCACTGTGGGTGAATTCTTTATAAGCTTAAGATTTCCTGTCTTTTGGGAATTGTGACATTTTCATTCAGACAGACCAAACATCCTTATGATCTTTGCAATTTTCATCATACTCTTCCCTCAACTTACAAGAAATTCAGTGTCTAGAACTTGTGAAGACTGAAATAAACCATAAAGATCTTGCTTTCTATCTTGCTTTTCGTACCTATTTCAGTGGCGCTGTTCTGGTAGGAACCAAGTAACTCTTGAAATTATGGCACATATAGAATACCATCTGTTCATAAACACAAATATAACAACTAAGGAAAAAATATTTGTAAAATTTTTATTTCTACAACTTTCACACTTGCAAGAAAATCAACAAATAAGTAAAGATATATTTGTTAAAATTATTAAAATATTAACATGGAATTTATAATTTGTCTCAACTATTTTATTGTTAATATTTGAGACTATTGATACAATCTTCATTCATTTTTCTGGGGAGGGAAGAGGAAATTTTTGGTAGGATCCATGGAGGGAATTTCATCACAGGTTGCAGGAGTAATAGGAAAACCTACTATGTTGTTTTTTTTACAACTCAAGCAAACTTTGTAGGGGTAGGTGTGCTCTTCTTGCACTTTGTACTGGAGAATAGCAGAATCTGCAAACACCCATGATCCTTCTGCACATTCCTCACTCTCTTGATTTTTGTGCTTGGCTCCCACAACTATCATGGGATGTGTCTATACATCACAGCTCCCTGGATGGTGTTTTTCAGGGCTTTTATAGGACATATGTAATGAAGCTGGAGTGTTGTGCCTTCCAGAGCTCTAGATATACTTGTGGAGGGAAGGAAAATAATTTGACTTTTTAAAAAAAAATCAGTTAAAATTAGTTCAACACACTCAACAGCGCTTATGTTGCTCCAAAATCAATGTTAAATACAGTTATTGTCCTTATCTGCAGCTTGGAAATTAATGTTTGCACAATTTTAAATCATACACATGCAAAATTCTGTCCTATTTCAGTTTTACAGGTTCAAAATACACGTCAAACCTTGCACCTGTGTAGGTATTTAGTGGATTATTTAATTTAAGATTCATAATTTTTTTTGTTAAACATCTTATAACTATAGTTTTATTAATGTTTAAGTGTTAGTAAAACATGTTTCACCATTTTTAATTTTTTTAATTTAATAAATTTGATTAAATAAAAGTGAAGTAAAAAGGCTCATCTTTGTGAGACAAAATTCTCAGTTCAAGTATCATTCAGAATCACTGTAGATTTGAAGGCTAAAGTATCCATTTTAATGTAATATTTTTCATATCAATATTTTCTAATGTTCTTATATAAAACATAGGTGTTCCAATACTAAGAAATCATATTACTTCTGCATAAATATAATTCTGCTTTTACATTTTTATCCCTGTTTGGAGTAAAGCACTGTGAAATACACTATTTTCCACTGATCTACACATTCTGTTTTCTTACAGGTTCTATTTCACTGTTCAAAAAATGCCACTAAAACCAGTTCAAACCTGATAATGTTCCATATCATGAGCAGGAAGTTTATAATGATATGCTTGGTGTATTCTAAGCTTGAAGATAAGGAGTCATTTTTTGTAAAATGCTTAGGTTTGTAAGTACTTTTAAAAAACATGACTAGAGCAAATCCTTTATATTTAGTAATATTTTAGTCAACAGAATATCTCAACAATTTAAATGTTGCTTCCAAAACTCATTATTTTCCCAAGTCAAATGGGAAATATACAGATTAGAGGGGTTTTGTGTGTTTCCTTCTGATTTGGTAAGAAAAACAATGTAGAAGAAGAGCAGATTAGAGAAACCTCAGATGTCAGGGAATACACAGCTCTTTTAAGAAAAGAAAAATATTAAGTAGCCTTTGAGCAGTGCTACAATGAGACATTTTTACAAGGAACTCATTTGGAAAAAAGTAAAGAGCAGATAGTCAGAAGCGATTCATAAGAGTGCAGCTATTATGTGTTCCTATAATCTGGAAAAGGGGATGACTTCCTATTCTTATCCACTAGAAAGTATTCCTGAGCAGAACCAAATCCCAGTAAAATAGATATTGTTTTTGGGGCCTGCCTTCTTAATTCTCCCCTTTTATTTTCAGTAGCATCTGTCATTTGTCATTCTTAAGGCCTTGCTTCTAATCTCTTTGGAAAATTAACCAAGGTGTTAACAGCTGAGAAAAAAATACAAATGCTCACAGGAGGAGATAGGAACAGAGTCACAGTTCCACTGTGAACAGCTCTTGGATACTAAAGAGCACTTCCCTCAGGCAATGGGGTGAATATGTTCAACAATTTTTGCAAGAAAAGCCTCTGCAGTCATTTCAGAAAAATCTCTACCCAAAAGACTGTCTGAAAAACATCTCCATATAGGTGCTCTTGAGGCATTCACTTTTGGTGTTTCCTGTGGGAGGTGGGTTTTGTGCAGTGAACATCCTCAGGAGCCACTCTCATCCATGAGAGACATCCATGAGAGCTGATGACCCTCAGGCTGCTGCACTGGAGTGCTCCTGCCACCTGGGAGAAGCTCCTTTGGATCCCACCCTCCATGAGAAGGAGCTAAGAGAAGGACAGGATGGACCGGCACAGGCATTCTGTGTGATCCCTGGCCTGGGGGGAGCAGGAGAGGGCTTGTATTCCTGGCACAATTGGTATCTCACACAGCACTGCCCCTTATTCTAACTGAGGACATGTGGACATGTAATATATATATGGCAGATGCATAGGTTGTTCCAAAATAGTATGCCCATGTTCACCATTGTTGGAAGGCAGACCAGCTTATTTGGAGTCATTGCTGCTGTGTAAAACCACACATTTCATTCTCATTCAGGGTCCTCAAATGAGAAATCATACAGGAATTCATTTAAAAACTGGGCAAATGTGAGAACAATTAAGTCTATTTTGTGCAGTTATTTCCTGAATGTAGAAAAATGCAGATCACCTCATGCTGTTTTTGGATTACCTTATTCAGCTGATGTAAAACGCCTTCATGGAAAGCCACCACAGTCTGCTGAAGTCTCAGCTTTTTTAATTTGTCTTGCATGTGTTTACTTGCAAAGATTACAAGACCAAGTTTTACAAACCTATATCTATTCTTGATGGCTTAAGGAAAAAACAAGCCCATATGTCTATTTGCCAAAATGAAGTGGCAATATCTCTGCACTACTTCAGGGCTTTATATGAGGGAAATTACAATCCCTACTTGGAATGAAAACCTTTCTCTGGTTAGGTACCACTAGATTTACTCAGGGCTACATTTCTTCTCTCTGTTTTGTTTGTTTATCTGCTATGCATTGTCTGAGCAATGAGCTGTGAAACTGCATTTGTTCACTGAAAGAGGTTCAAGTGATTTGGGACCAATGCAGCAGAAATTCAGAATTTCCCCTTTACCTACAAAATAATTTTTGTCCTGAGAGTTATAAGGTGGCTTTGGATAGGTTTGGATGGCCAGGTATTATCAGTAGGGGGACTACAGAGGTAGCTTCTGTGATAAACTTCCAGGAGCTTTCTCCATGCTTGACAGAGACAATGCCAGCTGGCTCCAAGAAGGAACTGCCACTGGCCAAGGCCAAGATCATCAGTGACAGTAGTAGAGCTTGTGGGTATTTAAGAAGGGGAGGAAAAAACCTTGCAGAATTTCAACCAGAGAGAGGAGTGAGAACAGGGACCTGTGGAGAGAGGAACCCACACTGGAGCAGCTTTCTGGATTTGTGACCCTGCAGGGGACCCACCTTGGAGCAGTTGTGAAGAACTGCAGGCCATGGAAAGAACTCACAGTGCCGAAGTTCATGGAGAACTGTCTCCTGTGAGAGTCACCTGTAGGGCAGAGTGTGAGGAGTCCTCCCCCTGGGAAATAAGGAGCAGCAGAGACAGCATGTGATGAACTGACCATGGCCCCCATTCCATTTGCTCCTGTGCCACTGCAGGCAGGGTGGGAGTGAAGTTCAGCCCAGGAAGAAGGGAAGTGTGGGGGGAAGATGTTTTTAAGATTTGGCTTTATTTCTCATTGTTCTACACTGCTTTGATTGGCAATAAATTAAATTAATATCCCAAGCTGAGTCTGTTTTGCCCATGATGGTAACTACAGAGAGATCTCTCCTTGTCCTTATTCCAACCCATGAGCCTTTTGTTTTATTTCCTCTCCCTTGTCCAGCTGAGGAGTGGAGTGAGAGCAGCTTTGGCAGGCACCTGGTGTCCAGCTACAAAATTCATCTGTGAGTAGAATTTATCAGTGTCTGTCAACACCTTAGAGGGCTCCCAGTCTTGGCATAACTAATAAGCTGCAGCCAGTTGACTGTCCAAGAGGCCAGCTCAAGGAGGCATTAAATAACAAGGATTTGAAAACAAAACTCCCAGTGAATTTGCAGGACAAGTCTTTTAACTAGACCATATGTGTTTAGGTGAATTTTAACAGGAGCTCAGGGTGAAGTTCTAAGCTTGACAAGGTGGCATTTAGTCAGGAGCATTTCATGAGCTCTAACATTGTTTAAAATCTCAAGTTTTGCCTTTCTTTTGTTGGAAGCTGCCTTGGGTAGAGTACACTGGAGGGTAAGGTGTTAGCATGGTTAGCACAGACCCAGGAGAACCAAGTTCAATATTCAGCTCCACTATCATCTTCCCTTTGACAGCTCATTGTTTCTGCTTCAGTTCATCATTTTTATTACTTTTGAAATGGAGCTGAATAACTTTCTAGTTTTCTTTTCAGATCATGGTTGTTCTGCTCAGTCTGGGAGTCACTAAATGGAACAGAACGGCCTGAAAATATGTGAGGTTAGAGTGAGAAGATTTTATATCCCTGGGAAATAGGGATGATACCACTCCCTTACTTAAAGGTGTGAGGTCTACTGAGCTATCAGTAACTTGGTCCATAAAGTACAATATCTAAAAATATTTCTGTAAAAAATCTGACACAACAACAACATAACAAAGATTTTAAAATAAAAATCTCTAGTATTTGTTAGGGAAGGTAGCAAGTTTCAATTTTTCCAGTTTTTGGAAATCCTGTATCAATGGCAATTTGACTACTTGATTATGTAGACCCACAAACAAATAGTGAATAATTGAATAAAAAGGTTGGTCCAAACTTAATTGTAAGAAAACTTATATTTTTAATATATATGTGGATTAAATATTAATTTCTCACCATAATCAGGTAACAATTCAGGTAACATTGAAGCTGCAAAAAATCCAAAGATTTTTTTATCTGAGTGAATCAATGACAAATCATCTATTATCTCACTGAATTTCACTTACAATGTGAATGGAAGTGTAGCAGACAAGAAAAAAGTCCTGGGTTTTCATTCACTTGTATCAGTCACCATAAAAATGGATTTAGAGTGCAAGGTTACAGTTTGTGAGGGGTTTTTTTTGGAAGGGTATAAAATATTTCAAAGCTTTTGACACACAAACATTCCCAGTGTTACTAGGTCAGATGAATCTGACAATCCATTTCACACATTATTTTTCTCTTACCTGAGCTAAGTGATGTCAGAGTTTAAAAAGAAATACTAAAATGTCTAAAATATGATTATTCAAAAAAGGGAACTTATTTACAAAGACCTGAGGAAGGACAGCAAAACTGAGTTTATTATGATGCAATTCAAAACAAATGGATTCCTTTGGAACAGAATAGAGAATGGGTGATTGGAGATCCCAGTCTAGCATTGCTCAGGGAAGAATGCTTAACATGAAGATGCTTGTCTCTCATCAGATGAAGAGAAATGCATTCTTTAGTTTTGAGATGAAGGAAAATATACAGTGTTTCCCTAGGGCAGTGTTTCCCTTATTCCCTGTAAGAATTTTAGTAGCTATGGATCAGAGGAAGGTGCACAAGTCAGCTTGCTTTGTGATGAAACCTTCACATTTTTGAAAAAAATCCATCCATCCATCCATCCATCCATCCATCCATCCATCCATCCATCCATCTCCTACTTCAACAGTAAGGCTGAGATTTCATGCAGAAAAATTGTGGACCCCAAATGATTCTTAAATATGACATTTTTGCATAGTGAAATGGGAGACCTAAAGGCTTTGTGAGACATAGTCTGGTTGTTCACAACATTTTAATTACTTGGCATGAATCAGAATTTTCTTGTGAGTTTAATAGAAACAAAAGTTCTGTTGCAAGTTTTAACTGTTTAATGTGTGGGAATTAATTAATTTGTGAATTAATGTGCAGTTTTGACCTGTCCAATTATACTGTAATGGAACATTCATAACAATAAATTAGAACAGAAACCAAATTCTGGGACCACTTTTGACTTTTCAATAATTTGAGCATGACTGAAGTTTGCTGTCTTACCTTACATCATCAACAACATAACTCTCCCAGGAACCATCGAAGAGGAAAATTAAAAGTAAAATTCTTCATTAACAGTTCTTTCTCCATGGAGGATGGAATGAAAACCTATTCCATTCTCTTTTTTGGGACTTTGATTATTTCTGAGAAGATGTTGCACTCCATATTCATCTGCACAGATATCCTTCTGAGCCATCTCTCACAAGTTAATTTCCCACTGAGGAGCAGAAATTAGTATTTTGAACTTATGTTCCAGTATTTCTGGTTTTGGGCTAGGAACCAATCAACAATGATCTGAAACAATCAGGAAAACCAAACCAAGAGCATGCAACATGGTTTGGTTACACAAATTTGACTCAAACATGAGATACTTACTTGAAGCTGAAGAAAAAGATTCATAGGTGTAACTCTGTCCAGAAAATAGATTTACAGTTATATAGAAACATGTGGAGAAGATACACAAATTGCTGAGTCAAAATAACAGGGTTACCCTGCTTTTTGCAATATTTTCTTGAAGTTAAGAGACAGCAGCTAAAATATTTTACAGATACAACATGATCCACACATAATGATAAAGTTCTACAGAATTTAATTTGAAGCATTCTTCCAGACTTTTTTCTAATCAAGTGTATGGAATTTTGAATGATTTATAATAGTCCATTACATTCTGAAAGCGTTTCTAATCACTTCAGTTGGTGATATTGATTATCAATGGTCCTCTTGGTCTCTAATGATAGTCCTACAGGACCTGATAGCCCTTCTCAGTGACAAAACCCAGATCCACTGTGACAATGGGACAGTCTTTGTGAAAAACCATGTTTTCATTAATGTTTGCTCCAGAGCAGTATCCACATGCTGTCCTTAGTCATGACTGAATTTCATTTAGAATGAAAAGATGAAACATAATATGGTGCAAAGACAAACAGTTAAAATTCATCTTATTTGACAAAATTGTAATTTTACTTACAACTTTCATCACTTACATATACTTACAATTGAACTTGAGTTTACCAACTTATCTCCAGGCTTTTGCAGAGTCCTGCCAAGCACAGGTATTATGACCCTACAGAGTTATTTTTACAGCAAGTAGCAAGGTATAAGACAATATAATTCAATAGATGTAATTTTTTCTTAAAAGTTATATAAAAGGGTGGACAAATCCATCTCTTTTTAGGTAAACACTCACACATATGTTTTAATTTGAACCTGTGTTTTCATTGTTTTGAATTCAGGAGAATTTTGCTTAGAAATTTGCATCAATTGAAATATTGGTGCTTTCCTGGGCTGGAGCTGTCAAGAAATGTATGAGGGAAGATGTAAGCCAAGATATGAGAATAGGCTGCTATCAGAATTTCTGTTGAATTTTCATGATAAAATATTATCCAGCAAACAAGTAGACATCTGTAATATCTATTGTCTGTCCTTCATAACCAATATTAATTATGATTTCTTCTTTTTCTGTTTAATTACAACTAATTTAATATTGTTAATAGCAACAGGAATGTGTGCACACAGAACTTTTCAAAAGCTTTTCAGAAACATGAATTAAAGGACTATGCCCTTTGGAAATATCATGAAATATGGCCTTTACCTTTTTTTGAAAATATAACTTCATATTGTCATGTCTTGTGGAGCTGGGTAAGTTGTTGGCATTAACATTCTGACAAAATACTTTTCTGTAGAAACTTAACTTACCTTGAAAATAAAAAAAATGAGAACAGGATGTTCCTGAGATTTTACCAGCTGTACCCTATTTTGCATTTGAAAATTTTAGTGAACATTATGAAAACCAACAAAGTGAGTACTTTATATGCTTATTCATATCGTGACTATAGTTGCAATTTCTGGAGATCATGCTGATATTTTTTTATGGTCTGTAAGGCAGCTTGCCTTTCAACAACCTGGGCAATATTGTAGGTCTTGGGTATCACTTCATAGGAGTTTTAATGAGTGAAATAAAAGTTTCAACATTTAAAAGAAATGAAAGGTTAAAATCAAGATATTTCAAAATGGTTATTTTCTTTCAGCACTGGGCAGATACCAAGCAGGGAGAGAAATAGATGAGATCTGGTGTCTGGGACCTCCAAGTATCTAAGGTCACGCTTTCCATCCTATATGTGACAGAAAACACATGGATGGAGGGCTGGAAATGTGGAGGGATGTTCAAGGAACAAAGCAGCATCCATGAGTCCACACTGAACAACCAGAACACGACACACTCAGAATTAGTGTCTTTTTTTGAAAATGTTGATTCATTTTCAAAAGTGTGTGTTTTCCTTCTCTATATAGAGCATACTGTAAGATGATTCTATTTCTAGAAAAACAGATGCCAGTAACTTAATATAGTCTTCTGAGGTTTCTCATCTTATACTGTGTTTGTGAAAGTTGTGCCCAGTTCCCCATGGTGTTTTTGCTACTGGTGTGGATACTCTAAAAATAACATATGTGAGGGTGATATTTATTTTACATTACCTTGTAATTGGTTGAAATCACATTAGTCATGTCTTTGGGTGCTCAAATAAATGTATGCACCTCCTTAGAAGTGTTGTTATAATTTAATATCAACATCTTTTTAATAGAAGCCTCAGTTTTAATGAAAGAAACGTAAGCTATCATTTGTGTGTGAGACTGTGGTGTACTTTTGGAAAAGACTAGCTTCTATTATTTTTCTCAGATAAGGATGACAGAATAAAGAATAATATAAAACTAAATTGGTCTAGAGAAAGACAGAAAAGTCTACTGTGAACAAAAGCAGTTACAAATCTTGGCCCCTGAGAGCATTGTCTGCATTTCCTACCTTTACTGAGCATTCAAGGAGGAGCAGAGGCTGAGATGCTCTGTGCTATTGGCTCTGTTATCCTACACACCCTGGATAAAATACAGCTTTTGCCCCACAGTGAAAGTCCACAGAGGGTAGTGACAGAGCCACTGCCTGACTTTGCTGGGAGAATTAATCCTCCACCAAGGAGACTGGCTGGCATTGGGATGTGATTTTCATATAAGCACTGATCCCATGGGAAAATTGCTGTTATGTAAAATAAACCTTAACAAAAATCTCCTTTGTGTCATTCTCCTACATGGCACAATGTGTACAAATAGAATCTGTTTAAAAAAGGTATCTCTCTGTAGCCTAGCTCTTTGCTGTGTTGCTATAAGCTTCTAATTTAATTGAGGATTCCTAAGCATTTTTCATTTAAGGAAAAGGTGGTCATTTCCTCTCTTGAAAATGTCTCACACTAAATTTCTTTCCCTTCAGTTAAGACATACTTTTTGATATCTTTAATTCACTGATCTAATAATTTCTGACAGCATCAGTGTGCTTTGCCCATGGCATGTTGGAATGCTACTATTTCTGAAAATGTAAGGGAAAATAGCCATCATTTTTTATAGCTGGGAAAAATATGAATAGATATTTATTTTAAAGGGATTTTAAAAGAGTTGAGAAAATGCTGGTTGTCCTTCAGCAACTTTTGTTGTGAGAAAGTCAGGTGTTATTTCACAGAATTATAGAGCTGTAAAATTGTTTAGGTTGGAAAAGACCTTTAAGATCAGAGTTTAACAGCTAACCCAGCACTGCCAAGTCCACCACTGAACCCTGTTCCTGAGTGCCACATTTACATGTCTTTTGAATACCTCCAGGGATGGTGACTCAACCACTCCCCTGGGCAGCTTATTGAAATGCTTGACCACCCTTTCAGGGTAGAAATTGTTCTTACTATGCAATCTAAATATCTCCTGGCACAACTTGAGGCCGTTTCCTCTTGTCCTATTGCTTGTTACTTGGAAGAAGAGGCCAAAGCCCACCTGGCTGAGCCTCCTTTCAGGTGGTTGTAGGCAGCAATAAGGTCTGTCCTGAGCCTCCTCTCCTCCAGGGTGAACAACCCCATCTCCCTCAGCTGCTGCTCACAGCACTTGTGCTGCAGACCCTTCCCCAGCTCCACTGCCCTTTCTTGCCCAGACCTGGACGTGGCACCTGAGGTGCAGCTCAGCAGTGCCAGGCCCAGGGTGACAGGGTGACAGTCACTGCCCTGGTCCTGCTGGCCACACTGTCGCTGTTCCAGGCCAGAACTGGGCACACACTGGCTCATGCTCAGCTGGCTGTCAACCAGCAGCCCCAGGTCCTTTTCCCCTGAGCCAATTCCAGCCACTCTGCTGCCAGCCTGCAGCACTGCCTGGGATTGCTGTGACCCCAGGGCAGGACCCAGCATTCCTCCTTCTGAACCTGATTCCACTGGCCTTGGCCCATCAACCCAGCCTGTCCAGATCCCTCTGCAGAGCCTTCCTAGCCTCCAGCAGATCAACACTCCTGCCCAGCTTGGACTTCCCCAGCTCTCTAGGGCTGCTGCTACAGTGGTTTGGTGAGCTATCCTACAAGTTCCCTCAGCACCCTCAGGTGGATCCCATCCAGCCCCACGCATTTGTTTGTTTCTTAGTGATGCAGCAGGTCATTCACCATTTCCCCTTGGGTCATGGAGGAATGCTCTCTGTCCCTGTCTTCCAGCCCACAGGGGTGGATACTTTAATAGTCTTACCATTAAAGACTGAAACAACGAGAGCATTAAGTAGCTAATCTGTTGTCACTATGTTCCCCCCAAATCCAATAAAGGCTGGAGATTGTTCTTGTCCCTCCTTTTGTTGCTGATGTATTTATAGAAATATTTCTGTCACTTGCTGAGAACTGCTATCCTAATGTTACGGACCTGTGCTTTGGGGCATAGTCTTGAACCTCAAAAAGATTAGGCTGAAAACACTCATGTCCTATTTGGAATTTGGGAAACCTGACTGCCTCAAAATTATGGCAAATTCTGCTATTAAAAAATACCATACAAAGAGCTTCCAGGCTGCTCTCTTTCTTTCATTTAATTAAATATTAAGCTATCCTTAAAAATGCTTTTCAAAATCTTGCACAGGGACAATGTTTTCTTTATTCTCCATTGTCAATATCTTGTCTCATTAGGAGCCCTCCAGCCAGACATTTTTTGGTTTTTTAGACAGAATATTTTTTCACTGTTTGGGACTCATTTAATTAACTCATGCTTTTAATGAGCAAAGATATCTAATAAGCAAACATAGTTAATGAAACCTAGTCTGACAACATTCCTATCGAGGAAACAAAAATCTGTGCATCAAAGGAAGTCCAGGAATTGATTAGGAACTGGTAATCATCATGGTTCCTTGCTCATAAGAGCTATATGAATTTGTGATCTACCAATATGAAATCAGAAATCCAATCTTTCCTTGTTTTGTATCACAGTGCACAACCCCTTGTACAAATGCTGAGTGAACATCAAATTTTCACTTTTGTTTACTTGCTGCACCACCCTAAACATCAGAAGAAGTTTTAATTGAGTACAAGGTTCCTATAAAATACATTACAGAGGATCACCTGCCTCTTTGGAAACCACTGCATTTTGGTACAGTGATATAATTTTTTTACATATTATTCATCTCGTCCAACACACTCCTCCATCCCACTCTCTGTAAAATATCTTTAAAATCAAATCACAGTTCCCAGAAATGTATTTGCAAAGTCTTCTAAAATATTTCTTCCAGAAATGAAAACTATATCTTACCAAACTTCATAGGCATAGCACTGCTTGCAATTCTACAAGTCTAAATAATTAAATTAGCTCTTGAAAGAAAATTTTAGCCTATTTATTGTGGCAATATGAAATTTTGAGTGCTAAAAGGTACCTTTTACTACAGATTGATCACAAAAATTATTGGGAATTAAACTGCTTTGCTCATAAGCTCTATGACAATGTTGAAGGGGAAATTGTGACATTAATGACTGTGATGACATTATAGCACTCTCTGTGCTGTAGTTCATTAGTAAGGCCTGCAGGCTATCTAAAGTGAAGGACTATAATTTAGCAGCATGCAAGGCGTTTTTAGGAATGCAAAGGTGAATTTTGTCCCAGATCCTTTCTCTCTGTAGGAGCCTCTGGACAGGGCTGCTGCCATCCCATCTCTCCCACAGTCATCATGTTTCTGATCCTCCTAATCTCCACTTAGTATTTTGTGAAGGTTAGTTAAGGATGTGGATTAGAAATACTATTGGTTGCTTTCTAAGCCTTTTAAAATGATACCTACTTTTTTTTTTTTAATTACTGTTGTTTTTTCCCCAGCTTTCCAAACACCGGATATTTCTTTTGTATAGTTTGAGTACCTTTCCAGCTGAAGGTGCCTTGAACTTTCAAAAATCAGCTGTTTCTCACAGGTTCAGTAGTCCAAAGCCACAGTAAAAGTAGTAAAAATATAAATATAAACAATTTCTCCTCTATTTTGTCTTTTGTTTGTAAACAAAATAATTCAAATATATTTTAGACATGTGATCTTGTTTATTTGTGCTTTGTTAGTATTTATTTTAAATTATGAAGCTCTGTTGTCACAACTATAGTTGGGTTTTGTTTGGTTTTAGTTATTTCTTGCATTTAGAAAGACCTTGAAGTGGATTAAGTCTTATTAATTGGTAATTTCAGGTTCACCCTTCAAATGTTTTCTTAAAAGAACAGTAAAACACTTCTTTAATGTAATCCTCCAAAAAAGATTTTAGCAACAGATCATATACCTCTGCTTGCATTTCCTTTTAAACATTAATCTCAATTTTTATTAGTAAAATCAGATCTCAAAATCAGTTGATTTGTATAAGAGTTTTGGAGCTGTAGGACAGAAGCATGGGATGGGGAAGTGACAGGAGTCCAGTGTGAGAACTCTGGTTTCCATGTCCCAGTGATGGTTGAGACTGTCTCTCTATCTCAACTTCCTTTTGAGTTTCACTGCAAATTCATTCTGTACGATGGGATTAGTTTCCCTTTACTTTATCACTTTGTTTTAGTGCTGTCTTGAACACATGACCTTAATACCATCTACAATTAGCCCAAGAAGGTGCTTCCATATTCTCTCTGACGAGCAGCAATGGAAAAAAGTTTAATTTCTCAGCAGCACCTGTAGGCTTCTCAAATTGTTTCTTTAAAACTCTTTGATAATTTAGCCCAAAGTATGACCCATCATGAGTTTTCATAGCCCACAACCTGTTCCTGCTGCCTCTTTTCCAAGTACCCACGGGCATGAGCAAGGAGTGGGATGGTGATTGAAATCACGGTTTTGCCAGCCTGTGATGTGTTCCTGCTTACTCTGTTCCTTCCCTCCACAGTCCCCCATCAACACATGACTGGATAAATGTGCTTCTATCGTGTGGCAAAAGTGACAGCATCTCCCATCAAATTAGGGGTCTGTTTCTGGTCACAGGAATGCACTGGCTGATGTTTAAATGATGCTTGTGTGCTACAGTGTCTGAAAATTTTTTTTCCATGCTGATTGATTCTTTAATGTCCTTCTTTGATATTGGTTCCTATTGATGTCAGCTATTAGGGTGTCTCTTTTACCTCACATGAGAGATGTGCCTTACTGGATTTGAAAGGTACATCTTATATGAAAATGTTTGTTTGGCTGACTTAAAAGAGAATAATAAATACAAGTATTAGTCAGATATCTCATCTAGATTAATATTCCTGTCCAGTTCAGAGCACATTGCTTGTCTCTGTGTTCTTCCAACTAAGTCCTACTTCCTGCAAAAGCAATTTCCTACCTGTACTGTGCTCTGATTCTGCTGGTCTGTTTACTAAGTGCCTCACCTAGGTATGCTCTTAAAAGTTTAAAACTTACCTAAATGTTTTTCTTTCAATGTATTTATTTCAGTAGAAAGCAGGAAAATGCATATTTTTATTGGATGGCCTACTTTAAAACATGTTTTATTTTAAAAGAAGCTGTGATGCATTTTTCAGATAATGCTTATTCCCTTCCTCAGTCTTCCTGCTTCTTGGAAAGATTCTCATTCCCTTAGTTTCCTTTATCTCTTCACCTGCAAGTTTCTGGAATGGAGGGGAATTGTGTACTGAACCAGGAAACACCAAAAACTCATTTTTGCAAATCAGTTTTGTAAACAAGAATGGGTTCAGATGTGCACTGAAGTGCTTTCCTGAATTTCATTTCACTGAGAATTTGGTTTCAAGAAACTGTAACGTCTTTACTTTATATACAACATTTTGTTGTAATACACTATAGCTGTTCTGATTTCATCAATAAAAGCCAAACAATCATTTCAAGGTTAAAACAGAATTGAGATTCAGTATATCTAGATCCTTTTCTTCTAACAAGTTTTTTCTCTGGGACTTCGCTATAAATTGCTTGTCAAATATGTTTGTATCCAGCACCACAGGCAACTATTTGACATGAACAAGAAATATTTTGGAAATAGCAGGCTTTTTTCTTATGGCCTCATTTTACCTACATCAATATTCCAGTATTTCTGGAATACTGATGTGTTTAATTTGCAACTCTCTGGAGAGAACTTTTGGAGCCTCCAGGAAATATAACAGAAATCAAATAAAAATGTAGAATCATTATTTTTCAGAATAATCAACCTTGTTTATAATGTTGTGTCGAATTTAGAAGATTTGAAATGACAAATATTCCATACAAATTGTGTGCAGGAAAATATCTTTTAGAACTTAGAAGGACATCAACACATAGTATTGATAACATCAGTGCTTTAAAAAAAAATATATATATAGTTGATTTACTCATTGGAATTTCTGAGAAAACTTAAGAAAATAGTAACTTTTTTGGAAACTCCTTATCACTTTTCCTGTGAGAACGATGGAATTATGTTGAGATTTTTGAGCCTGTAAGGCCTTGGGGAACAACTCTGATGAAGATTTCTCATAGAAAAATACACAGATGGAAAGGTTTGTTATGATCACAGTTGGATGAAAACCAACCTAGGGATTTGCAAATGGCAGTTCACAGAAATTATGGAAATTAATATTCTGATGTAGTATATCCAGCATTAGTAGTATAAATTTTTTGTGAGTTATTAATTTTTATAGAGACTGCTTTCTCACTCTTTAAGTGGATTTTTTTAAGTCATAAAATGACAAAAGAACCTTGCTATAGGGACTGATATTACTGTCATCTTGAATGAAGATGGGACTTCATGGGACTTCTTCATGTCACTGTAGTAACTGAAAGAGAAAATAGAAGTAGAAATATTCCTTGATGGAAGTACATACTACATTAATGCTGTGTGTATGGAATGATGTCCAAGATTTTTAATGGGGAGTTATTCCCTTAGCATTTGAAATCCATAGAAAACTTGCAAACTGCATTGAAATCTGACTTACTATTTTTTACCAACTGTGAAAAAACCCATATTTTGTTCTTTCTTTTTAAAATATAATAAAAAAATATGCAATACCTGATAAGAAGAGATCCTGAGTCTGAAAACAGACTGAAAGACTGATGGTAGAACTTACATCTATAGGAGAGAACATTTAGGATCAGATGTTTAAGATGTGATTATCTGTTAAATAAATGTGAGGAAAGCAAGAAAAACATTTGTAACGATTGACATAATCTGTGAAGCACACATTATGGAATGGAAAGCTAATCTGTGTCTAATATCCTCAGATGTTTATCACAATTCTATAAATAAATAACTTTCAAGGAAAAATTTTTACTTGGCCTTTTGTCTGAAGTCTGTGCTGAGGTCTAGACAAGATAGGCTTTATTAGGAGGCTGAACAGCGAAGTCTGAGCTTCCCACTGCTTTTGGGAATGCCTCAGTATAGCCAAAAGGAAGTGTAACTTTGTCAGCATCATTGGGTAAAATAATTAGTCTTTGCAGATGATATAACAACTCTTCCCTTTACAATCTTTCACCATAACAATAGAGTTCTGGCTCACAGAATCACAGAACCACAGAAGGGCTGATGTTCAAAGGCAGCTCTGGAGCTCACCTTGTCCAACCTCCCTCCTCAGGCAGGGCACGTAGAGCATGTTGCACAGAACTGTGTCCAGATGGTCTTTGAATATGAAAATCCCTCAGTCTCCCTGCACAACCTCTGCTGAGCCTCAGTCACCTTCACATAAGGTGATGGTCAGCCTGCAGCTCCTGTGTTTCAGTTTGTGCCTATTGACTCTGATGCTGTCACTGGATGCTACTAAAATGAGCCTGGATCTGTTTTTGCATCCTCCTTTCACCTATTTATATACATTGATGAGCTCCCCTGGAGCCATCTCTTCTCTAGGCTTAACACTCCCAGCCTTTTCTCATGGGAGAGATGCTGCAGCTCCTTAATCATGCTCATAGCCTTCACTGGACTCTTTCCAGCATGTCCATGTCTCTGTTATACTGAAGAGACCAGAATTGGACTTTGGTGACTTCAGTGGTGGCCCTTCCAGCCCGAGTAGAGGGGAAGGATTACCTCACTCAACCTGCTGGCACCACTCCTAATGCAGCACAGGATATACAACTAGTCTTTGCCACAATGACTAATGCTGACTGATGGTTGATGTGGTCTCCACCAGGACACCCAGATCCTTTTCTACTTCCCACCCTGTCAGTCCCCAGCAAGTACTGCTGCTGGGCTTGTTCTACTGCAGGTACAAGACTGTGCACTTCCCCTTGCTGGACTTCAGGATGTCCCTGCTAGCCCAGTTCTCCAGTCAAGACCCCCCTGGTGTATCAGCCACTCCCATCAGCTATGTCTAACCAGATTTGCTGAGGGTCCACTCTGCCCCACCACCCTGACCATACTGAACAGAACTGTGCACAGTACCACCCCTTTGGATGCACTGCTACCTACTGGCCTCCACCATGACTTCCTAGCACAGATCTCCAGCTCCTGCCTATCTCTATGGGCAGCTCTAAATCCATCTGACTCATCATCCAGCCCGGGGAGACAGTGTTGTTGAAGTCCAGGTAAAAAACCACCACTAGCCCTCCCCTTATCTACCAAGCCAGTCTATTTCACAGAAGGACATCATGTTATTCAAGCTTTTCCTCCTGTTTGTGAACCCATGCTTGGCTTTGCCCATGTGCTCTCTTTTGCAGTTTTTTGTGCACTGTTATGACAAGGAATTTTAATAATCCCTTTATTCTAAAAATGCCTATGGCCAGTAGCTCAGGCATTTTCCTAAGGAGAGAGTTGTTGTAGTCTGAAGAAAATGAAAGAATTAGTAAAAAAGTTTGATAGTTCCTATAAACATTGCTGTATTAGACAGATTTTAAGATACTAATAAACAATTAGAAAGGAATTATGCTACCATCCATATATATAAATACAATACATTATGTTTAATTCAATAAGCTTCTTTTGCATAAAATTTTTTGCTAATTCTATATAAATCAAATTTCCAGGAAATCTGAGAAGGTACTTAGCAGTCTTGGTACTCTGAATGAAGAATATGAGCAAAGCTATCTTGAGCCACAAGCAGGTCATTTAAAGTATTCTTTCAATTTTTAATTTAATAATGTGCATTGAGCATCAGCTGAAAATCCCTGTTTCTAAATAAAACTGGTGTTTTATTGCAGTCAATTTCCCTGCTTAATCTATTCCATCTCCAAGCCAAACCCTTCATTGGAATTTTTGAAGTGAGTTAATGTCACGGTTTACATTACTTTCAGAAAGGACAGCATATTTTTAGGACTGTGAATTAAGCTTATGGGGTGCCAGTCTTTTGGATTTAATTTGGACAGACTGTGCCATCTTACATACAACCAAAGTCCTAGAAGCTAAAATTCTTTTGTCATAGGATCTGCTGTCATTTCCCCAGCAACAAAATCTCATTATGAATGACTGTATGATGTGTAGCATAATATATTACCAGAATCAACATATTAGTGTTAAGTACTGTGAGATATAGTGAATATGCACAAGTTCATTCAGGTCAGTGTCAGACCACATGCACAGGACACTAGTGATGCCTGCTTCAGGTGACTCTCATCTATAAAAACTGCTAAATTAAATCCAGGATTTACAGTCATTTTGCATAAAACAATGATAACTTGAGGGTGGGTACAAAATGAAAAGTGGATATTGTGTTATTTTTCAGCTCCAGTGGCATAGCTTATATGCTGCTTGATGAACAAAACAATAATTTTTAAAGTTTTGTTGGAGAAAAATGTGAACTCTATATAGGCCAAACAGGATTATCTTCTTAATGACGGCAATTTGCATTATTTTAATAGGATTTATTCTGAGTGGCTTGTAGTGGAGAATGAAGGAAACATCCCAGCTCATTCAACAAGATGTTCCCTGAACAAGTTCACAGGGTTATATGTAATACTGGCATTGTATAGGCACTGCTGTGAAACAAGCCTGAATTCAATGGCAGAAGCTAGAAAAATCATGGAGGAATTGTTTCAGACCTTTTGAATATAAGCAAACATTTTGTTTGTGAAAAGGAATCCTCCTACAATTTTTGCTTTACACAAGGCAAGGAGAAACAAAGGCTACAGAATGCGTTCTCTTCTGCTGACAATCTGCTCTCAGCATTTCAGCATCTACAGTGTGCAGAGAGGGCTGGTTCTGCCCCAAGGTTGGGCAGAGTCTGGCTGACAGCCCCTATTGCTGCTGTTGCCTTTTCCACAGAGACAGCAAATAGGGTTGGGGAACACAAGTTAAGACACAAATATTTTACTCTAACTGATTAAATTAATGATACCTTAGATTTGACCTCTGCATACCAAATAGGGTTGCAATTTTTCAGAGCTTTCTGATTAGGAGGGTCTAGTGGAAATGCACATGACCAGGAGAACTCTTGGCTCAAGAGTGATGCACAACTGCCTGGCTGCCCAGGAGCTGCTCTGTTAACCCACACAGTGAAGGTGAGGTGGTGAGGCAAAAAGTCTCCATTAATAATATAAAAAGCACAATACAAAAAATATGCAGCTTAATGATAAATGTTTCAGATGTCATTTCATGTTTGCTGCATACCCACACACAGGCTAAATCTTTGCATAACTTAAGCCAATGTCTTTAAGTTGTGTCAAAAAGCAGATGCTACTTAGGAGCTTTGTGCTGGGGATGAGAAGGCTGCATAGTAACACAGCTAACCAGATAGCCTTAACTACAAAACCTTGCTGATTTGTGAACTATCATGCTCTTTTACACTTTTCTGATGTTTTATATGTTTTGTATTTAATGCATTTTTAAAGATAAAGATCGAGCCCAACATTTAACACAGTATCATATGGTATAATGTTATTACCAGCTAAAATAAATTGAAATTATGTCATTAAAGAAACTATACTAGAGAACTAAACCTGAAGGCATTCTGGTATAAGCTCCTCCAGCTGTCTCTATAATCTGATCACAAAATATTGCAAATATTGAGCCACGTTAATTTGGACAGAAATATGATCTGCATTACACTTTTCAGCATTTGAATAACTGAAAAGTATTTGTTTTGAATGGATACATTTAATTGAAGTAAATATCAGTATGAAATACAAGCCTTTAAAATGAACTCTATGGCTTAAATTACTGTAAGACATGACTGGCAGCTGGCTGACTCTGAAATCCCCAGAGGGAGTTTTCATTCTGAAGCAATATTAACAACTACATTGCTGAAGTATAGCAATAATCAAGAATGATATTTTTATAGATTATCTCCTGTTGTTTGATAACCAGACAAAGTGTCAAATTACTTCATGCCTTGATAGGGACCTAATGAAGAACTACAGGATGATCAAATATCCAAAGATGTTACATAAATATTATGCACTACTTGACCATCATAGAGTTTTATTCACTGTAAAGAAAAAAGCTTCAGGGGACAGTCTTGAGTTACTTTCACAAAAGCAAAGAGAAAATACTATTAGAGGGTAGGCTACTGAATGCAGCTAACCTGTCAGATGTTTTGGATATGGGCCAGAATATCATAGACTATGATGGCACCAGCTATTTTGCACAAAGAAATTTTTCAAAATTGCAGAAAGAAATAATGTTGACACTTCCTTTTGTTATTGAATGATAAGGAACAATACAGCTTGTAGACTGCAACAGGGAAAATTATTGCTTCGACTGATGAAAATACCCCTTTCTTGGTTAAAACAGAAGTTCTCCTGGTAAAAGAGCCCATTAGGACCATCTTAATTTATCAAAAGAGGACACAGCAAAATTATGAATGAGAATAGGAACATTATTGAAGGAATGTGAATGGCTTGTATGATTGAATTCTGACAATTAATCAGTGCAGCTCTTCAAATAAGCTGAAAAACTCCACCCTCCCACCAATTCCAGCTTTTAAGCTAAAAACATTAGTTTTTCTCTCCAATGTACTATTTACCTCAATAATAACTTGTTTTAATGCTTCTCAAAAGAGTCCATATTGGAGTTAAAAATGCTCTGAATTACTAAAAGTATGTTCTGTACTTCTATTTGTCGAAAAAGAAAGCCCAGCAGCCACATCAGCCAAATCATAACAACCAAATTAGACTACTGAAGAGGATGCAATTCATGACACCAAGAAATGATGCTCCTGTACAGTAGATATTATAGTAAAGGAGCCCAAGTGGACTAAACCCATGAACCACACATACTTCATCTTGAAGAGCATGAACCACCTCAGAATGAATAAGACTCTATGAGTTGGCCTGAAAGCTAAAAATATTACCTGTATCTCAACTTTTAGCTAGAGGTCATTTTGTGCTGATCTGGTGACTTTTTGAGGAATAAATTTCTTGTACCTTTCCTAATGTAGTCAGAATAGCATAGACAATCCTGTAATTCCACTGGCATAGAAGCTTAGCTGGCATGAAGTAAGGACCTGCATCACAAAATACAATTGCATATTAGTAGCAAAATCCTTTGTGTGGAGTCAGCAGAAACAACTACGAAAATTTCAGTTCGCAACAGAATTGTGTTACCTCTTGAAAATATTAATGTCAAACCTTTGTCTTCAATTTGCTTGTTTCCCATTTCCTTCAAGAACTATTTTAGGTAATGCAGTTCTCTGCTGCTTGCTTCAGCTAAAACAGAGATCCCAAGAATTATAAGAAAACTCAGAGAAGGAAATAATCAGCCAAATTGCCTAAAAGGTGGGTTTGTGTCTGCTGGTCCTCTGGGATGCCAATTTTACTTGCCTGCATGTGCCCACAGTACATCACACCTGCATCAGGAATCCTCTCTAATCACACATTTTATGATTGTGGAGAGGCAAAGAATTTATATTTTGGTTTGACAGGACTTCTCATCCTTGATATTCTGGTTCAGATCATGACTCCATGAAATTGTTTTCCTTGGTTAAACTGCAGGCAAGCAGTAAGACTGTTCCAGAGCCACCAACAGTAACACAAAACATGCTCAGTGCATCCTCTGTGTGCTGGGCTGCTTTTTCAAACCTGAACAGGGCACTGACACACTGTCCTTGGGCAGGATGAGGCAGCTGTGCAAATCAAGTATCATTAAGTAGCAGTAGATGTCTTACAACACAGAACAGGAGAAGCAATTGTGAAGCATGGGAGTGAGTTTGGTTTTAGCTGCAGATGCAAGCAAGGAGTGCACATAGCACAAAAAGAAGAATCCACAAGAAAGGTATTATAAAGTCTGGTGCCATTTAGTGTGACAGTGGCATAAAAAATGTAGGACAGAAGACATCTGTGATGTCTCTTTGTGCCTTTACTACTAAGGATACCTTTCAAAAGCTTGCCAGTAAACAGATATTCACATTTTTCAGAGTTGTAAGGATGACTGTAAAAAAATTATCCATTTCATTGTATCTGTGAAAATGGTTCATTTTTAATGGTAATATTTTAAATAATGAATCCCTTCCAGAGCAGGGAATAAGCAAAGGCATTTTCCATTTGGTTATTCATCCTCTTTATTTGGAGCTGCCATGTAGGAATTAAAATTAAATTAATCTAAAGTGACTGTCTTTTAATATAGAACAATATGAACCACACATATAAAATTATTCTCCTTATGGCTTAAGAACACATAACCCATATCAGAATGATGCTAATTCTATTTTTTTGCAGCTATCTTACATCTTTCCCTTCAGATGTTAGCCTGAGAAAAAATTAATTTGTTTTCCTAGTATGATTGAAATTAAATATTAAGTAGTTCATTTATCAGAGAACTTAATGTGTTGTTTCCAAACAGCCTCCTTTTTCTTGAAACAAATTTAATGCAGGAACAGAAAAATGTATATTAGTCATCAAAAGCTGTTTATAGACAAGTATAAAGTGGTATCAACTAGAGGATTCTCATGATGCAGACTAAATTCCAGACCAATAGTGCAGAACAGAATTAGTGGAGCATGTATTAAATAGCCAGAGGTAACTGAAAATGAGGAAAGGTAAAAATTTGCATTTGGTTTATGACAGAAATCCAGTTTATCTTTTCTAACTTGGGGTGATTCAAAGGCAACTTTTAATATTGAGGCCAAAAATTTAAAAAATGACTGCTTAGTTTAAGTAAGTGAGATTCTGTATATGTCAGATTTTTAAACTTGGAAGTAATTTTGACTTCAAATGTTACTATATCAGTGCAGCCTCCTAGTGTGTAGAAGGAAAGCTGATTTTGTTGTGGGTTCTTTTCTTGGGTTTTTTTGGTGGGTAAGATATAAAAACTGTGTCTGGGCTGAATGTGGATATCCTTTGTACTGTAACTCAAGGTCTCTCTCCCTTAATCCTTCACCTCAAGGGATCTGACAGACTGCTCAGTAGTTTCCTTATGGCAGATCTTTGCTTTTGGCACTAGATAGACAGGAACTTTTCTGAGGCTTAACACCCACCAATATCCTTCCAACAGTGGAGCAACCAAGCACTGTCTTCTGCAAAACCAGTCTAACAGTTACCATGCCTGCTCAGGGAGAGGGAGCCTCGAGTTTTAGGCTCTCCTCAGCATCAGTGATACTAGTCCCCACACTGACCAAAGCAAAGCTGGAGAAAATTCCTCATTCTTCTTGCTCTTTATGAATTTTCTATTCAACAAGGACTGGATGGAAAACAACACATTCTATCCCCCTCAGCCATCTGTGACAGATACTGCCAAGGCCAGGAATCTGAATTAGGATTTCTCCTGCTGCAGTATTTAGTACTGAAATGAACTGTTGCCACTCTTCATTAAGCTTGGTCTAAACCAGCATAATGAAGAAGACCTGAGAAGGGCATGGACAGCTTGTCTGAGAGTCTGAACTGGGAAAGGGTTTGAGACATACCTGGTTTTTCAGTCTGGGCAGCATCATTGTAGCTTGAATACTGTGTTTGCAGAACATTAGTATTGCTGGGTTTTTGGTTTTTTTTAATCATCATCATCATAAACATGAAAATGAAGGTGTTGATAGATCTACTATTGCCTAAGGACCCAGGCATAGCTTTGGGGGCTGCACCATTAGTCAAAGTGCTTCAGTTCCACTGACTCCAATGTAAGTGTCCATGTGCTTTGTGGGTCTGCACTAGCTCCTCCATGAGTCCCATAGGACACTTGGGCAAGTTTTGTGGTCAGGGGTTCATCAGCAACTTGAACCTAACTCTACATCCTAAAATAATATTCAGCAAAATTCAGATTCCTCTGCTTAAATTCTGTGTTCTTCAGGATTTCTAGACTTTGCCTACTGTCTTTTGTACTGATCAAAAAGCCATACTACTGTACAGACTTGCTGTAAATTCATAGCTTGCAGAGCTTCTTGAAATCCTTTGGGATAAAAAAATCCTCTGTAAATGTGGGTATTTTATCAGTATGCAAGAGAGAAAATATATTTAAATACAAAGTAAATACCTCCAGGTGCTAAGCAAAGGTTAACTATCACTGCCAGTCAAGCTGGGACAGTGACAAATGACCTGAAAGAGGGAGATACTCTAAGGGCAAGAGAAGATGCTCTAAGGTTGCATGAAGTAATGAAAACAGACCCTTAAGCCCTTTTGTTTTATAGGGTCCTTCTTATGTACGGGAGTAATATCACCAAGAGGGTGATATGCTTGCTCCTCCTTCAGAATCCTCATGGCCAAAGAGCATCAAAACCCATTAAAGATCTCATAGGACTAGGGGAATGCTTGCCAGTAAAGATAAAGTTGAGAACTAAGAGAGTTTTGTGGGCTGTGAATTATAAATGGTCCTTTGTGGATTTTCCATCTAATGTCTCTATTCAAAAATGTATTGACTGTAAGCAAATTAGATAGGGATCCAGCATTTAGTATAGTGATGCTTTCTTGTGGAGGGCAAACCTCTCTCATCAGCTGAAGGCTTTGCCAGAATTGCTATTATATTTAATGAAGCAGAAAATAATATACAGCCAGGTTAATATTCTTCCAAAAAATTCTATTATAGGCCACAGCTAGGGGAAAGGACATTGTATCAGTGACATGTGGTGGGAGGTCAATTACTGTGCAAAATCATTTCACCAGTTTCTATGCAGTGCTCAGAACTTCATCTGGCTTGCACTAATTGGAAGGCAGCTTGCATGTGAAATGTGAAATGCCCTCGGAAATGCAGGGATGCTTGCAGTGGGTTACTGCACTGCAAATGTTATCTTTTGCATTTTTGCCATTTCCAAACTAACAAATGCTGATGGCTTTGCCCTTTTAGTCACAACAATGTGCTGCAAAGCCCCAACAATGCCCTTGCTAGGGACTAAGTTATTTTAATGGACAAATTTAATCAAGATTGCCTCCCATTCCTCATTTTTGCAAGCTGGTGCACTTCTGACTTAGTGCTGAGATATTATGGAAAAATACACTTTTCCCAAAAAGGAGAGCTTGACTAGACATGTGAAATATTAAATGTCTTAGTACATTTTGTCCTAATAAGATTAAAAAATAATTCTGCTGATACAAATGATTAAAGTAGGGTAGGATAACCATATGGTTCAGATAAGTACCGAGATCTAAGATGATTATCTAATCTGACCTTCTCTGTTTCTTTTGTTCACCTGGCACTGCACAGCAGTGACAGCAATGAAGGGCCAAGTCATGGGATTCTTTCTTTAATTCTGACTGTTTTTACAATCTTTTGTTTCTGTGGAACCACTCAGTCCCAACAGGACTCCAGTACTAAAACATTATATTTCTAACTCTTCCTGTGAACACAAGAACCCAGTAAGGGACTTTGGTAGAGCTGCTGTTTGATCAGCCCTTCTACTGACCTATACCAGGCTGATCTTTCAGCTAAACAAATTCTTTTTTCCTAGATGGGATTAAGCAATAGCCTCAAATAAAAAGTTCCTCTAGTCTTTCAAGCTTAATAGTCTTTGCACAAATTTCTTTTAAGTGCTTCTCTCTGCTTTTCTAAATCTTGATCAATTTTTCACACTTCCTCATCCAGAAATTGGTCACAGTATTCTGGTAGCAGTGACATCCATACCAAATGTGAAAGTGAGATGGACTCTTTACTCCTCTTCCACATGGCTTTGTTTTAATACTGAAGGATTTAATTTAGTCCCTTCAGCTACAATTGTGCTCTGAGAACTGGTGTCTGGCTGATTACCTGAGCAGTAAGTCATCATCAGAGTGATTACTCATTAGTACACAGCTCCTGATCTTTAAGTATGAGCCAATAAACTGAACAGAAATGCATATGGTTTGCTTGTGCCTTCTCAAAAACACAATCCAAATTCTATCAGTGATCTGTCAGCCTCATTGTTTACTGCTCCCTCATGGTTTACTGCCCCCCTACTCCTGCACACTTTCTCCATCATGATTTGTTTTTCTTCCACGTCACTGATAAAAAGCAAAATCATCTGAGGCCAAGAATAAACCCTTGAAGGGTGTGGTAATTTTTTCTATTTGATGAAATTTCAGTGTCTACAGTGTCACACTGTCAGTTCAGTTTCAGTAGCTTTAATCAGTTTTTTTTTTTATCCTGTTTCTTAAGTAGAAGGTTGTAGAAGTCTAGGTCAAGTGATGTATCAAAGTGCAAGTATGTCATTTCTGCAATATTTCTTCTAACAATTACATTTGTAATTGAGTAAGAAGTATTGGAGTACGGGTAAATTAATTTTGTTTTCATTAGAATTAATCATTCATTAATCCTATTATGAATCCTATCATTGGGATTAATTATAGTCTAGGTTTTTCTATCTGTTTGTTATCTACCCTGATACCAGGCTAACCAGTTTGCAACTTCAGAAAACCTTTAGAATTATTCACCCAGCATAAACTCTTTTTGCAGACTGTGGACCAAGACTATTAGAAATTATTTTAGAGACTGTCAAGTAGGCTACAATCCAGTGCAGACATCTCTTAGTAAAGAGTTACAATCTCTAAGATATTATCCTAAATTCTTTCATGCTTGGTCTCCCTTTGGTTTTCAGCTTCCCCAGGAAAGGATCTTTCTAGAGCAGGGCAGAAGGTCAGCAGAATGTTTCTGGACCCACTGTCACAAATCAGTGAGCTCTTTGCTCAGTTCACAGGCTTTCCTGGTTGCCCTCTGGGTGGGCTCAGTAATTTGATACACTCCCTAATGATACATCGACACTCCTCTGAACCAACAAATACGAAATAGCTGCCTCATCTTTAGCCATTCCACTGCCTGAACTATGGTCACTTTGGTTAAGTCAAGGGTAGAGTCATTGACTTTGCTGGCATTGTGCCCAGGTGATATTCCCCATCCTCAACTGTATATTGATTTCACTACTGTCATAGAATATGCTAAGTTGAATATGCTAAGTCACAATCATTCAGTCTAACTCCTAATATCAGAGGACTTATGGCAAATAATAACTTATCCTATAATGGGTAAATATCCAAATAATTGAGTTTTTTCCTTTCTTTTTTTAAAAAAAGTAATTCCATTCTATTTCTAAGGAAAAGTTATAAATTGTTCTAAATTTAATTGAGTTATTATTAATCTTTCATCTCATGTGTCCCTAAAGTGTTAGATGCCCATATTTTCTAGCAAAATGAAAGTTTAATTTAATAACTATACTTAAAATTGTACTTAATTTTGGTGTGTTGAGGATCTCAAGATTAGATTCAGTGAGGCCAATTCAATTAGATATACTTCAGAACTCAGTGAAGATGCCAGCTTCTGGAGAACATAGTTATTAATCACTATGAGCCACTTTATGTCCTCTGAGTTAGCTAAAGACACACATAGAGCTGAACTTAAAAAGATATTCTTGAGGACAAGACCTTCCTCTCCTTTAGTGATTAAACAATTATAACAATGCTATCAGTGAGAAATTAGTTAAGACAAATTTGACTATCCAAACCTGAAAGTGAACACTGTAAAAACTTTGTGTCTGCAGGTATTCAGATGGAAAAAAAAACCCCAAAGATCACAAGTCATTATGCTAGCATCCACCAAAAAGTGGCTGGATGATAGAGATAATTGTATAAACATTGGGAAGAAAAAAAGTAACTCCTGCAGTGGTTTCTCATTAATGATTTCTTCTTTGGCAATCCTATCTGGAAGGACTCAGAAATAAGTTTAAATGTTCTTCAGTGTATTTGTAAAGTGAATATACAATGCACAAGGAAGTGAAGACATCTTCACCTTGCAAAAAGAAGAGCCTGCATTTAAAGTTTTTAAATTAAGGAAAGAGTAAAATAAGTAAACTTTGGAATGCTGTATAGAAAACCTACATTACCTAACAAAACACTGAAATAAAAACAAGCAACTCAGGTCTCTGATCTATTTTTACTTTAGGACACAGATGAAGGGCCATATCTTCTTCATAAATTATCTTTCAAACCAGCCCTAATCCATGGTCCTAAAATCAGATCCTATCACTTACCTAACCAGAACATGTACTGGAAACATTGTATTCAAATTTTATTCCAGCTTGTATTCTGCGAAGAAAAGGCATTTGAATTACAGCTGCTGTCATATAAATTTTACAGAACCAAGTATTGAGGAAATTCAGTTTGTTAAGGGAAAAGCAGCTTTTAAGAATGATCTTGGAAACATATGCAGATCAGCCAAGCTGACCCATGCTATCCATTTGGATCTGAAGTGAAATTAAAACATGCTATTAAACTTGGCCATCTGCACTAAGGATGCCAAGGAACCTGCTAATTAGTATTAGCTCTATCATATACTGCAGTGTTGGCATCACTATTTCATAACTAGCCTCACAGAGTAAAATGTATAATCATTTCTTTTTCCTCCTACTTGCACAGCAGTCAACTATCTAGGACACTTATAGGAATTTGAATCTTGTAGTGCCAAGATAATTTTTTTCCCTGATCAATGGACAGAGGACAGTAGATCTTCTGTGTTATTATTTACTTTGGATCTCCTTTCCCATATATGTATCAGTCCTCCAAACATTTATGCATGTGACTAATTTCTTGCAGGTAAACAATTACCTCACTGAGGCTGACTTCTAAGGTTCTTAATATTTTTACATTTTCCATAAACTAAATTAAATTTATTAAATATTTTCAGAATTTCCCAGTATTTCCAGATCCTTGCTTAGCTGCTGCTTATTATTAGCAAGATAGAAAAAATGTGATGCAAACTTTTTCCCTTTCTTCATAGTACATTTTGGCTTCATTTAGTGCTCCCAAATCCACTGCTCTTACAGGCTTAAATACTGGCTCAAGCCCTGAGGGATTAATTCAGGAATTCTGTTTCTATGATCAGACATTCACTCACATGAGGATCACTGTTTCCTTTTTGCTGCCATTTTTGTTTGTTTCAATCCATTCCCCCTAGTCTACTGGTATTCAAATAACCTTTCTTTCAACTACAGGAATACAAGTTATTTATTCCCAAGTCATTCTTTCAGTTCTTTTCAAATTTGGCAACTACTGTCCTGATAACATTGAACTGCATGATGAATTCTTCTCAGGAGGAAAAGCCCCAGGCACTGGCACAGGCTGGGGGCTGACTGGCTTCAAAGCTGCTTTGCAGAAAAGGCCCTTGGGATCCTTGTGGACCCCAAAATGAACACAGGAAAGCAATAAACTCCTGCAGCAAAGGCAGCCAACAGCATCCAGAGCTGTCCTAGGAGAACCTCATCTGCAGGATGAAGGAAGTGATCCTTCCCATCTACCCAGCACTGGAGACACACACCTGGCATGCTGGGTCCAGCACTGGACTCCTCATTACAAGGGACATGGACATACTGGAGACAAACTGGAACTGGAACTGGAGTTCAACAAAGAAACACAAAGACAATTACGGGTTTGGAACACCTGACATATAGAGAGAGGCTGAGAGAGATGGAACTGCTTAAGGGGGGATCTTATCAGTGTGAATGAATGCCTGACTGCAAGAGTAAAGGAGTCAGACTCCTCACTGTGTCAGGATGAAGATCAATAGACATAAACTGAAAATCAGGAAATACAACTTAAAAATAAGAAGAAACTTATTGTAAGGGTGATCAAAACAAGGAACAATTTGCCCAAAACAAATTTGTGGATCCTCCATCCCTGGAAGCACACAAAACCTGACAATGTGGCCCTTAGCAACCTTCTATAGCTGACCATTCTTAGAGCAGATGTTTGCCATAGATAATCTCCAGAGGTTCCTTCTAACCTCATATTTCCCATCATTTACTTTAACAGAAAAATACTTAGTGGAGAAGGTATTGGAATGGTTTATGAATCCTTGAATCCAATTCCATGCATGTATATTACTGATAATAATACCTGCCATCAGAAATAGCAATGATGGGTTGTTCCTGGTTATAGGCTGGATTTGCAAGACTCAGCCTTTCATAAACTCAAGAAATTCTCTTCTAACACATCCATGCTTTCAACTAAGGGTTGTGGGTTGTTCTTTAACAGAGCTTAGTACAACACAACATTCTATATACACTTCACTGCCTAGACAGGTTTGATGGAAGGTGGGAATCAATAATTTAAGTTATTTTAAAAATATGCATAAGTACATCACAGAGAATATAAAAACTTCAGGGGAAAGGTGATATTATTATTTAATGCCTTGTTGATGAGGTTTATTTTGGTAAGCTTTTGACAGCACAAGGTAACATATCATCTTTGTGTTGACACAAACACTATCAAAATATGAAAGGATGCACAGCAGAAAAAGAACTGCATCTAAAATAGATTTTTGAGACAGCAAATTATTGTTTTCCTTCCCAATAGTTAGATTTTTTTTTTTTGTTAGAATTTTGCCAATGCCTTTAAGCAAAATTCAAAAGAATTTTTGTTACGGTAGGTCACTCTTTCCAGGTTTGTTTAAAATTCTCAATTTCTTTCTGCCTTCCATTCAATGCTGAAAAATATTTCGTGGCATTTGAGATGGGGATCAATGTCTTTATTTTTTCATTGTTTTTGCAGTATAGCTTTCATTACTCACTACACTGTGTACACTGTGCTGTACATTTTTACATTGGAGACCAGGGCCTTTCCCTAATTTTCCCCTCTATTTTTTCTTTGTTTGGTTTGTAACAAGCAAAGTCTCTCTCTGAGAGCTCCAGAGGGCAGTGTTGTGCTGAAAGCATTGGTTCTCTTGGCTCTGCCTGGATATTTTTTGGGAACCAGGAGGCTGAATGTTATTTACTGAATGTTATTTACAGACTTGCTTGAATAGCTTAAGTCTTAATTCACAAGTGCCTTGGATATACACGCTTTATGGTTGGGGTCCTTGCAACAAACAAATTAGCTGAGTCTGTGCACATGCTATGATCTGCAAGGTTTTTCAAATGCTGTTATAGATGAAATCAATTTAAAAATAGAGGTAAAATATCAGTCATTGTAAATAATGCTATGCCAGATTCACCAAGAAGGTTCAATGGGCTGAAATATTAATTTCCCTCCTTGTGTCACACTGCAAAGAAAGGAGGAAAGAAGCACCCACAAGGGTGCAAGGCATTGCTTTTCCCCTTCTCCCTCTGGAGTTCTGCAAAAGAGCAGTTTTCAGTTCCAGTTAAGGCCTATCAGGAGCACACTGTGAAAAAGCCTGCAGGGAAAGCATCAAACTACACACCTCCTTCAAGCATGGTCTCTCACACTTTCCCTCTTACTTTTCCTGCTTCACTGAGGTGTACACCAGAATTGCTACAGACCTGACAAAAACAGGATCACCAAGTCCAATTGCCACTACCCTCTAGACTCCTTGAAAATTTTCAGACTCATTTTTTCTCATTTTTTGGGCATATTTCACATGGACACTTTGTCTGTGTGTTAACTGACTGTGGGATGCATAGAATGGCTACTAACAAATGGTTACATTCCAGCAGCCTTTCAAACCATCACACTCTCCCACTCAGATCCACATCTACCTGTCCATGTGTTTCTTTTAATCCTTGCCCTTAAACCCCTCTGTCTCTTGTCATCTGTCCACATCACCTCTTTTCTGACCACCCATACTGCTCCCAAGTACTCTGCCTTCTGACACTCTAATTCCTGCCACCTATTATGTCCTCCTTTTCCAGATTTCCTTTCTCCTGCTGCAGTTCTTCCCTTTGCCCTCCTTGCAGTGACCATGGTTTATTCTTTCTTTGGTCCTCAGGACAACTCTTGCTGCTCAGGATGCTGCTTGTGTTAGAGGCACGAGCAATGACAACAAAGCTAGGAGTATTCTAACTCATCAACCAGCTGCCTAAGGACATCCTATGCCACCACAGCTCTCAAGTACAGAAGTGCTTTACCCCCCTAGACTGTAGAAATCACCTTGTGAGTTGTGTGTGGCTTACAGCCATAGCTTGAACTGTTTGGATGCAAGCCTACATTCAGGAGGGCACTTTCAAGAGCTGGCATGCCACCTTTTTAAAGCAAGCCCTTCAAGCAGACAGCCATAACCCCCATGGCACAGCTTGAACCCACCAGACGTGTCCCAGGACACCAGTCTGTTTGGATTCTTTGCAGAAAATATATATAGGAAGGTACTGTGGGATAGTCACTGAGAGCTGAAACAACAACCTGTGACAAGGGACATGGAATTTTTGCACTTTAGGTTGCTCTTGAACCTCTATACCACTGAACAATGAAGACAGACTAAAGAGTGGGTGCTGCAAATCTTTACAGATTAAAGTGGCCCTGGCAGGGTAAATATAAGGTTTCACTGGGGCATGAACTCTGTCTTCCTACAGTGAGACACTTGGCAGCAAGCATGGTGCATCCTGCATAGAGAGCTCAGGACATGAATTAGTTTTTGGTTGAATTTTTGTTGAATAGGGACAAATATGATTCAGTTCTTCAGTTGTTGCCCTCCAGAACACATTGTCTTAAGGCTTTATCAAATGGAAAAAGAGGAAGAATAAAATAAGAGTGGGGCAGTACTTGGGCAGATCAAGTGCTGATAAGACAGTTGCCATAGAAATACTTAAATGCTGTATCTTCAGTAGCAAAATGTTAGAAGTCTGCTTTTATATACTTTGTGTTGGATGTTGGCAGGAGTCTCTGCCCTATGAATATACTAATTCTATATGGATTTTGAGGATCTACTAGGAGGTGTCACTTGCACCTGACATGGGTGCCCCATGGGTATCCACAATAGCCTCAATGACACGAACAGCCTTGACAAGGTGCTTGGAACTGCTCACAAGTGAAGGAAGTTTTCAACCTCATGAGACAGAAACGTATCACTCTTTAAAACTGCTCACACAGCACAAGCAGGCTTTGCTATTAGCTATGTCGATAAACATATCTCAGGATCTGAGACTTTAAGACAGTGATGCTCCATGCCAAGAAAAGGGAGTGGAAAAGAAAATGTAGCCATCTGTTTGTGTAGAAGTTTAAATTCATGCATCAGATCCCCTGCACTGTGAAAGATGAATCTTCTCTTTTTTCTTACAGTCTTGAGAGTTGAGGCAGTGTTCATATAGCAAGACCTGAAAATAGACTGAAAGAGTGTTCACCATCAAGCCTCAGCCTCTGATTCCGATGCCTACATTGAAAACCTCCAGAAATCAGAGAACCTCTCTCCAAAAATATCAATCACACAATCATCCTGTTTGCTGAAGCTCCACTGGGACTGAAGGGAAGCTGGGTTGCTCATGTGAACCCCCAAGGGACACACCAAATCTCCACAGTCCTACTCTTTCCACAGTATTATTATGGGTCACCCAGTTTTTGGGTTCTAACATTGTATTGGTATGATACAATTTCAAATATAAAGTTTAAAATGACATTGCTAAAATTCACCTGAATGATGACAACATTGCTGTCTGACAGAGGTAAATTTAAAAAAACCTCAGGTAGCAATACTTGTTTTTATTTATAATAGTTTGTGGTAACCCAGATATAGAATTGCCTAGACAACTGTGACTTAATCATGTGCAACTGCCAGCTTGCATTTTTGCAGGCACATCTACCCTGACAAAGGTTTTTAATATTTAAAATAATGCAGATTATCTATTCAGCACTCAGAAAACTCATTGTGATTAATTCAGTATCTCAGTTTCAGGCACTTCAACTTCTGACACCTTTCTTCAGGCTACAGAGAGCTTTATTAATTGTACTAAAAATCCTGTGCAAATATTTTTAAAATATTATTTACTACTCAGTTAATTTTTTTATGAGTATGCTACCATCTATCAATATTGTCACGAGCCTCTAGATCTCAGAAGAGTTTTTTTACTTTGCTTTTAAAACACAATTTTGTTCTAAGAGCCTCTGTTTATGCACATTTATCAGTCATGTCTACTCAGAAATGCTTATATCATATCTGAGGTCAGGAATTCAGCTGCATTTAAATTATATGCCAGATGGATGGGCAATGCATACATTTCAGTTCTTTGACAACTTAATGAACATATCTCTTGGCAAGATGAGGTTATCTGAACATCCCAAATCATCTGTCACATTTGTCTCTAAATTTTTGGGCTGTGGTCTGTAGTGAGCAATGAAAGCTGACCCCCACACTGTCTCATTGACCTTTAACTGAAAAAACAATTATTTACTTCCTAGCACAGCATCTTACCATGGCCTTGTAAAGGGGGTAAATCGTGATTTAGAATGAGTTTCAGAAATCTAGAAACTTTATGTAACTAAATCTCTCACCCTTCAAGTAGGTTGTTTTGTTATCAGGTTATTTTGTCATCAGGTTATTTTGTTAGTCATTTAATTTAACTGGCAAATTATGCAGAAAAAAAGTTTTTAGCACACATTTTCAAGATGACCACTAATCTGGTTACCTCATTTTTGAAAGACTACCTGCAAGTACTGTTTGTTCTAGTCTTAAAGAGTGGTCAGGAAAGAGAACTTTAAGAAGTATTTTCAGGAAAGAAAAGTCTGAGATATGTAAGTTGAAATTTCCTGCAGAAACTTGTCAAAATAAGTCAAACAGAAAATTTCTGATCAATTTTACCACCTATACACCAACAACACTAATGGAATCTATACTTAAGGGTGCAGCATTCCCTTGGGAATTTATTCACTAATGTCTTAAACTGGAAGCCCAAAATGTCCTTGAGTTGCTTAAAATTAGTGGATAACTGAAAAGTTGGCTTATATAAATCACCCAAGGTCACCTATGCACTGATTTTAGAGGCAAAGCTGCAATGAGAACCTGGAAGTTACTGGCTTTCGTCCTAATGATCACTTCACCAAACTAAGATACCACCACTATGGGAGACAATGATAATGAAACATGGCAGTGCTCTCAAATTGCACTAAAATTGCACTTTCACTGTTCTGAAAAGCTATCATTCTGTCTGAAAGTTTCCAAAACTGCTGGGCCAACATGCTCTAAATAGATAGTGACACAAAGAATGTAGTTTTTCTTAGTAATTTTGCAAAAAGAGCAAAAGAAAGAATATGGAAAGTGAGTAGAAGATCCTGCTAAAATGTTAAAATGGAAAGAATAGCAAGTAATGGAAACTACTCAGTCATTCTTCAAGGTCCTACTCGACTCAGATCTACGAGATCTCAGAGCTACGAGACTTGGAGATGGCAGTTCATAGAATCAAGGAATAGCCGGGAATTGGATGGGACCCTTTAAAGGGGATCTAGTCCAACCCTTCAGCTGTGGGGGGGCAGTTGTCCAGATCTCACAAAGGTTGGAATCCCTCAGCTGGTATCCCTTCCCTTCCTTTTGCCATGGGTCAGCATAACACCATTGATAAGCAGACCCTCTAATAGACAACCTGTTCCTGTCTGGGCAACCCTCACTGCTGGCTCTTGTCATCCTCCTGGCAAGAGCACTTGCTCAGTGCTTCTTTGTGCCTCCCAGTCCTTGACTGGTATCATTCCCATTTCTTCTTGTCATGCTCTCCATTTTTCACAGAGTCCTCCATCTTCTGAAATGTCAATCCACATCTTCCCACGTTACTCCAAGGACATTCATCCAAATTTGTTCTTTTTGCCAGCTTCCTGTCAGCTATTCTCACCTCCCATCACCCTTTCCAATAACTAGCTCTGACTCTCAACATCTCCTTTATGGTTTAACATCTTCTGTCCTCTGCTCACCATTCTGACATCATGCAGCCTCTTCCTTAATTTGTAAAGAAAAAGAAATAGGACAGTGGTCTGTATCCCCCTTATTTTGGTAACCATTCTGATATTTTATTCTGCATCTCCCTTTTAAGCTCTCAGACTGCAATCACTACCTGGAGTCAATGTTCTTGGCTTTCACCAACTGTTTTCATTGAACCTTACTTTCAACATGACTTCTAATTACCTCTTTCTAACTAATGCTGTGAATCAGCAGTCATTTGCAGTTCCTCCCTCTGCTTCAATGTGACTTCATTCTGCTCCTCTTGGCCTATCATCTTTTTCTCTTTATCAAGAGATTCCAATCTGCTCATGTTGACAGACTACCACTGACAACTATCACTGACAATTACATTTTCAGGGAACAGCCTTTGTACTTTCTCCCAAGCTGCTCTTCTCTTCTGAGAATCCACCCCCTTGTTATTTTTCAATTCTTTTGAAACTTTACTTTTCAATCATCTCTTTTGCTCTCCAAAAAAAAAAAACAAAAAAAAAACAAAAAAAAACAAAAAACAACAAAAAAAAACAAAACAAAAAGAAAAAAGAAAGGAAAAAAAAAAAAAAAAAACAAAACAAAAAGAAAAAAGAAAGGAAAAAGAAAAAAGTGGAATAAGTTGGGATTGGGATTGCGTTGCTCATCATATTTGCCAGCACTGCCTCAAGACAAATTTAACAGAACTGCCTCAAAATTTCTCTAAATTCCACTTTTCTGTATCCTTCTTGTGTTATCTTTTAATTATTTTTTAGACAGAGGATGCTTTATCACAGAATCTAACATAAAGAGGTAATTTTCTATAAATAGGCTATCAAGCACCAAGTGTTTATATAAATAAAAATTACAACAGGACTTTGAATTTCAGTACTGTAAGAGCATAGTATGAAGACTTTGATATAAAGACAACAGAACTATAAAGCTTGAGAATGTGAATTGGGCCTTAAAAACTCATTTCTTAGATGGCCATACATGAGTGCAATATATACATCAATTGTATGGCATACATCCATTGTCTTTAGAAATGAAGGTCTATACATAGAATCCTGTCTTCACTGTAAGCTGTAGATATTAAAGTCAGTGACTAGAAATTATCTTTACAGCTTAGTTTTTAATTCTGTATCAGGTTTGAATGCTAAGTTTGACAATATCTGGGTTCCAAAGCCAATACTTAAAGGATCACATGCATGAATTTAGAAATCATTGCTGGTTTTTTTTGGTTTTTTTTTTTTTTTTTTTTGTGGTAGCTAGTTTTACATGGTCTCTTCTGAAATTTAAGTGAATAAATTATTCATCAGCCAGCACTTGTCCTTAGGTGGCATAACTTAGATGTAAAAGCCACCCAAAACATCCACATTTGCCAAACCTGTCTTGCGTGAAATGGAATGAGGATATTTACATAAGGAAAATGCCAAAGCAGAAAGTTAACCCTTTCAGGGCTTTAGTATAATCAAATATTTTAATATTTATTATCACATCAAATATTCATTCAACTGATAAAGAAGGATCATAATATTCCCACTGAAAGTGTGTCTACCAGTTAGACTGGTGGTCTTCCTGGTTGGGAATTGGATTTTTTTGTAATACTGCCTTTCAGCTAGTATGCCGAGAAGAAGAAAATTCAACACAAAGTTTTAATACAAAACATACAAATTTGATTTGCATTCTCTGATACAAAAGGATACAGCAAATCTCAGCTTTTGTGACAGTGTCTCTTGGAGGAAGCTCATTTCTACAGAAGTGTCTCCACAAACAATGGTGTCTGTTCTTCTGGTGGTGTACAGGGGAAAGGGGGACTGAACACTAACAAAAGGACACGGTGTGAGACCCTTGTGTGCGTGTACACTAACTGTGCCAAAGAACAGGCGTGTCTGACAGATGTGGTAAAACTATGAGGGGCTTGCATGCCTATCTGTACCCTTACAAGGACTCCTCACTCCAATTCTGGGCTGAAAAGGATTTGCTCAACATACGTGTTCCCTCTACATGCATTTCTTCCTACCTCTTAGGAACAGAAACTACTCACAGAAAAAATTGAAAGAAAAGTTTCAAAAATTTGACTGTGACCAAATGATCCATCTGAAGCAGATCTCTAGGCTGATGAGCTTAACGAAAGTTACTACCACACAAAGTGGCTGGTGGAGGAACCAGCCTATAACGTGTACTGCTTTCAGTCCATCCCTATCTAAAACAGTGGGACATAAAGACTCAGCTGCAGCATTTCACCACCTTACTGCAGATGCCCTTGCCACCACTTAGGAACTTAGAAGGAGGTTTATAAATTAGTCCAAAAGCATTATTTACAACTATTAATAGGAAGCTATTACTAAATGTCCCTCACCTTCCTTGCATCTGATTTTAAACTCACTTATCATACTCAAGTGTGATACCTCGTGCCCTTACAGGGCTTGAGCTCTCCCTACACAGTATCAACTACACTGCATGATTTTGGGCAGTCTGATAAATATATTTATGTCTGTATAGACTCCCTCTTGAAACCCACTGAAAGATTCCTTTTGCACATACACTATGACAGAGATTACATTTACAGTCCTGCTGTGTCATGCTCTCACTGAGAACTAGTCAAGTAAAAAAAATAAACATTGATATAAATTACCAAGGTCTTGTAGTCTTTATTGAGATGAGTTTCCACAAAAGATACGGGAAATTTTCCTACAGTAGGGATTGCAGGAATCAAGCCAAACTCGCAAGGATTAGATTTCAAATGGAAAATACTTTCTCTTTTTGTTTTTTTTGCTTTATGCCCATCTTGCTACAGCTATGACTAAATATGTTAATCAAAATCCTATAGAACTTTACTCATTTGTGTGTGTTTACTTTTCATTTACATAACTATCCTACAAAAGGAGCATTACTCCTTTGTGCTAGATGTCTTATGATGTAATTTAAAGCCACAGTTACCAAAATATCCTATTCCAGCAGTCCCACCACTATCGATTCTATAGCCCAGTTATGACCATAAATCATTATACAGGACCTAAATATACATTTCCAGTCTCATGATGTCCAAACAGTCCTTCAGTCAAAGAAATCAAATGTTCCCTCAGATGGATCCTAAGAATCTGCTTTTGGAACAAACAGGAGAAACATCCAAAACTTAAAAGGTCTTCACAGAAAAATGTGGAAACACATGATTGTAGAGTGCCTTCATTTCAAAACTAGGATTTGTGTGTTTGAAACACAGGAAATGCTTATGGAAATGAGCAAGAACAAACAGTAATACATATCTGCATAATTAGTGCAAAGCTACAAACACATTTCACTATTAGATATGTATTTTAAAGAATATACAGAATATACAGACTTGATTAAGCATTACATCAAATGTTCAGCTGGCAATGGGTGGGATGGAAGACAGCAACTGAGATGGCATGTATTTTCAAAACAAACCAACCAACAAACAAACAAATAAAAACCCAAACAAAGAACAAAAGAATGAAACAGGTCTTCTCAGTCACCTCTGAGGGGGCCAAGAGGGCATGAAATCCCAAGCAATTTACAATAGCATTTATCTCTTGGCCTTTGTTTATTCTGTGACTTCTGTTTTGAGGAGATAAGCATCTATCACTCGTCTGTAGCCTATGAATATCATCTAGGAATTTCTGACTTCTGCTAATGCTGAATTTCTCCCATGAGTACTCAGAGTATGTGCAAAGTCCTGCTTTAACTCAACATGGAGTGGGTTGCAGGCCTGTGGTGGGCCAGTTCCATGGAAGATAGTTTCATTATGGGACAACAGCAAGATTTTAAACAGGTAGGAATACTTTTTTGCATCCTTCCACCCTCTGCCTTGAGTAGTCATTGAGTATCTGTGCCACCATTTTATACTATCTCAAGAACCTGACCCACCAAGATTATAATAGTGCAAAACTTTCTATTTCTAGCAATTTCTTCAGTTTACATATGGATGTGAGCATGCCTGAACTTGATGGTTATAGAACGAAAAGAAACACACATCTTTAACCAGACTGCTCTTTAACAAATGTGAAGTAGAACTCCTGTGAAGTAGCACAGAACAGTTTCGAATAATCTCTGGAGACAGTAATTTGCCTAGCACTGGGAGTTTTGTACCTAATGTACAGTTTGGAATTGATATCAGATAAAGTCTGGTTTTGTATCTCTTGTGCTTATTACACACAAAACATAGCACAAAACTTGTGACACAAAGAAGTCTTTCAATGGACTGCATCAGCCAACTCACCAAAGACATTGTTCTTTAAGTACATAAATCAATCAGTACAGAAAATATAAATAACTATTTTATCTAAATCTTATAAAACATATAGATGACTCTAATTACTTAATTTCAAATGTCTGAAGATAGTTGTTACTTATTTCCTTTCCAGACTACTAAAAAACCTAACTTACTGTGATACTCCTTGGTTATCATATAGTTATATAATTACACAGTTCAACTGAACAAAAACACCACCAAAACTGTTTACTATTTATAATGAGCAATTTTTGAAGGTCGGCCTTCTTTTTCCACACTGGCTAGTTAAAGACTTTATCCATTTAAATGTATAGCTTCATCATATTTTTTTCTAAATGCAAAATACGAACTATTTTCAGCCCACTCACACAAAGTGTTGGTATATAATATCAAACTCTTTGATTTGTGGCATATGCATTGCAAAATGTCCTGTTCTGTTTTTAATGGCCATGGCCAGAGTATACTTATGATCATTGCTGATTTAAATCACTGATTTCTTCACATTCCAAATCACTTCAGTATACAATATCAGAGAAGTTCTATTGAATTTTAATTTTGAAAAACAATATTTCAGACTGAGTCTTCTCTTTCCTCTGAAAAGTCAATCAGATTAGTAGTGTGCACTCAGAGCTCTCAATGAATATAAAGTAGAAAGAAGTTGCCTATGTGCTATGCAGAATTGTACAGGCAACTCTCAGTTGTATGTGGGTGTGTAACCCAGGTTGCAGATTAGCAGTGCTATGCTAAAACAAAGCAGAAAAAAAGGGAAAAACACCCACCATTATTCTTTGAATTTCTGATCTCACTCTTTACTTGAGTTTAACTCTATTCCTTGATAAATGTAATACACATAGAAAGCTCTTATCCAGTGTGGACATGCTTTGTATTACTTGTGTGTTAGCTTTATGTGGGTTAGTCTACTCCATTGCTAGTTTCAATAATTAAGAACTCACTGTGTAACTGTGCAAATATGGATGAGCCCAGCAGCGCACAGGTTTATTTAACATTTGCTAAAAACCAATCACTTGCCAAAATACCTCCCTAACTCACCTCAAAAATCATCAGAATTCCCTTTAATATTATTTTTAAACCCATTAGTGATAACAACCAGATGCAATACTGGATTCCTATTAATAAAAATAAAAATGTTGAGATGCTTGAAAGTCAAAGCAAAAGCAAAACAAGTGAACAAACACAATACACGTAAAAGCAGACAGAGAGAGGACTCTTCTACCCCCAAGGCCTAGAGACTGACAAAAAGCCATTTTATAATAAGATTCTGTAGTTGTACCAAAAACTCTTACTTAACTGGCTAACTGTATATTTTATTTATTTAGAGGGTAATTAACACCAATTATGCTTTTAAAATACAATATGTGCTTGGGCAATGAAACAAGAACAGTGGTTTCCTTGTGAAAAATTTGTGATAGGGAAGGTTGTTTCCTGCTGCTCCCTCCTCATTCTCACTTTTTACAGCATCTACTTCATGAGAAAGCCAAAAGACACAGATACCCAGTGTGCTAGCCAAGTGCCCTAAGATCCATGAACTACAAAGGCAGTTGGAAGGAACTGACATTCCCTCTCCATCCTCAGGAAGGGAACCCAGACACTGACAAACCCTGGGAAGCTGCTGCAGGAGCTTATCTGCTGGGGAGAAGGAATGGGTGAGACACTTCTGAGGAGCAGGAGAAATACAATACTCAGCATATGAAACATTTACTCTTGTAAAAGGATTGATGGAGAGGCTGCTGAAGGGTGGTGGGGCAACAGAGGGCAGGAAAGGAACAGGGGTAGATAGCTTTTTCTTCAGGAAATTTGTTTTTTTTTTGTCTCACCAGAAAATTAAAGCTATTGACTTCACATTACCCATGAGCATTAAAGATCAATGCAGATATAAAACAATATGGTATTTTTTGCTATTCTGAAAAGAAAGGACTAATCCACCAGTCCTGTATTCTAGCTTTGACTATACCTTAACTCCTGTACTAAAATGAAAGCAAAAGGCTTTTCATACTGTGACACAACAGTGTACTGAATTGGAATGAACCTTTTTGCTCCTTTGAATTTATACCTTAATGCATTAGTTTTGATATCCTGACTAGGATCAAAATGACACTGATGGCAAAAAGTGAAAGCACTGCTTTAATTCATGCATACATACAGTTCTTGTAGGAATCTCTCTAAACTACTTGACATTGTCCACCAGTGTGTTCCACTGAGTAATAGCTTTGCATAAAATGTTACTTTATATGTTGGCTTTTAATTTCACTGAACATCTCCTTGTCCTTTTAACACTGGAGGAAAAATAAAACTAAATACTTTGTCACAAGATTTCTTACTGGCACAATTCTAAAAATCCACTTAATAAAAAGTACCTGCCCTTTCTCAGGTAGCAATACAGTATTGTCATATAGCCAAAGGAATCATATTCATATCAAAAGAAAAACATTTAGCAAAATATTTGCTTTCAGACTTGTTTACTGTTTATTATTTTAATTTACATCAGTTGCTGCTTGCAAAACTTCCAGGGAAATAATTTAATTTTTTTTTTCTTTTCCCACTGCATAGTAAATACAGCCTTCTTAGTATTTCAGAAGTATAGTACTATAGAAATGCTAGGGCCTGCTTCTACTCCAAATGAAGTTAATGGGAAAACACCAACTGACTTTATTGAGAGTTAGGTCAGGCCCCAGATTTGCAGCTTTTGAAATTTCATAGCTGAAAATTTTCTGGCTAATCCTCAGAACTGACTACTTCTACAACTATATACTATTTACAACTTTATTTATATGTAGTTCTTTATTACAATATGTAATATCAATGTTCCTTGTAAAGGTTACTATTTTAAAGAAATTAGACTGAAGTTATTGCCAATCAACCTTTTAATAAACTTAAGTGGGATGACTTTCAGAATTTTTCTCAACATACGATTCAGTTTTTATTCACTCCTGCTATCTTCGACAATTGCTTAACTACCTTAATTTCAAAGCCTTTTTCAATGTAATAAAAATGTCCTTTTGGTAGAAGTTTATTGGTCCCATTTCAAATTACGTTCTGAAACATTCCTATACTGATGAGGACTCATTATTTTAGCAATTTTTCTGTTTCAACACAGTATATAAAGCCATGCCTCTCAACTACTCAACCTCAGTATAAAAGTGTAAGTGAGGTCAAACAGATTGCTCACCAAATCTTTGATCAAGTTGTCTGATCATATATAGACACAACTGTCTGAATTGTTGCATATGTTATATAATGTTACCGTACAAATTTAAGCATTTCCATTATTGACTGCTGCTCATGTATGTATACTTGCTGGTCATAAAACTACAACAAAGGACAAGATATACCAATACTGAATTAAGACCTCTAGTCTTGTCTCTCCCAAAATTAAGAAAAATCCGTGTTCTTTATGACTGATAAACTCATGATTTTGTGCTTCAGTTATACACATTTTCCAAAATTAAACTGTGAAGTTAAAGTCAAATACTGTGTTGTAACTTTAAATATAACTGACATATTAGAACAGATAGATGGGTAATTATGATAAACTACACAATAGTGCTACTGCAGATAATATAATTTATCAATCCTGTGGTCCCCATCATTCATGCATTTACAGTTTGGGAATACAGTGACTGCAAAGGATAATAATTCATAATGGCTACATTCTCAGTACTTCATGCTAGCTCACTAGACAAAATAAAAAAGGTTAATTGTATAACTGGAAAAATGTAAAATTTTATTCCAAGAAAATTAACAAGCTACACAGGTAAATTTTGGCAAATGCAACTTTATATTGAAATCCACACATCTGTATCTTAAAGAAGGAAAGACTCACAGACTCTAATGTATTTCTAAAATACTAAGAAATCATATTATATGCTTTCACAAGTTAAAACTTAAATAATTTAAAACAACCAATACACCAAAATGTGCAGAAAATATAAACAAGACTGTGCCTTCAGTAGAATAAATGCTTCACAAATTGTGCAAGATATCATACTAAGGCTGCGGTCTCCCCATGACAGCTGTCTTAAAATATAAACATACATCAACTGCCTGTGTTTCTCAGAACAAACTAGAAAGGGCGGCACACCTAGAAAAAAATCATATTATCCCAGTGATGTGCATATTGATTTTGGGAACCATTGGAGTAAAAAGGAAAAAAGAGGACTAAGTGGTCTTTCATGCACTCCCAAATGACTGACCAGAGTTATTGATTCAATTTTCCTTGCTTATTTGCTTCAATGCTAAACAAAATGGAAGATACTAGATAACCCTTTAAGGCAACATGTGTTTATTCTGTATAATTATAACTGTTCAATTATGACTGGATATTATCATTAACGTTGCCTAACAGACTGATATCTAGCTTTTTAAAAAATATAAATAAGAGTCTATTAAACTTTATACCAAATCAGCAAAAAACACAGAATACAGTTATATGTTAGTAATTTCACTGTTAAGGAAAATGGTAATTAGAAAGAGTAATATATTTGGAGAAAAAAAAAATAAAGTCAAAATCTGAACAAAAATACTGCTTTGGAATGCTCCCCAAAACTTACTCACAAGGCAAACAGATTTGTAAGTGTGATAATCCAATAATGCATGGCACATCTTTAATCAGTTACAGTACTTGAGTCCCCAGTTTTCAGTCTTTGCAAAATAATAATTGTATGAAATGTTTTAAAGGTCTTCAGATGTCTAAAATTAGTTTTACCAACACATTAACCTCATATCAACTTAATTTATTAAGATGTCCAATGCTAATCTTTTTGATGTTCTTATTTTATGTAGTGATATACACAGCATTTAGCACTGATACTTAGCACCTGCTACTTTCATAATCTAGATTTCAACCACATAAAGGAATTCAGGGCAGTAGTTCAGTCCTTTGTTCTTAATTACAAACCTTCAGCAGTGGTCAGCAGGAACATGTTTAGGTTTAAAACAGGATTAGAGGTGAGCTATTGCAGAGACTGCAGAATGTTGCCCAAATCCTTACAGCTGCTGACATCCCATTCTTGATTTTCTCCTCAAGACATGGCTACAGGCCACAATTGCTTAGCAGAGAATGGTAGTGTTTCACAAGGCTAAAGATTTACAGATGCTCCCTCATATAACACAGTAAGGTTCCCTTGGTAACCTGGATTTTCTGCAGTAAAGAAGGGTTGTGCTGAAACAGCGCCTCAGCTCCCTGTTGGAGAAAATGCAGACAAAAGGATTGATTCCAGCTTGGGCAAAACTCATCCAGACAGCGGCCGTTAGAAATCCCCCAGGTACTACAGGCCCTCTTGCAAAAACTCTCCAGTAACAGGCTACCAAATAGGGACCCCACAAGGTCAGAAAGAGGAATGTCATGATGTAGAACATTCTGCTGATTCTCTTCTCCATTTTGAATTCATCTAAAACCAGTAGCCTCCTCCTGCCTGTGGTGTTCGCGTTTTGCCTGATTCCCAGCAAGGTTGGGGGTGTGGGACCCCTTCCGAATCCAGCCAGCCAATTAGCAGCTGCTTGACCACTGGCTCCAGGACCATGGAAAGTCCAGTTCTGGCTCACTGCTGCAACAAACTGGACTGGCTTCATTTTCCTGCGATCGTGAACAAAAAATATCAGCTTGAGGTAGACAAGCTGTGTGGCTAGGAGGATAAGGGCAAGAAGAAGCATAAATCCCAAGGAATCATTAGCCCTGAAGGAACGATGCTGGAAAGTGCATTGGTCTTCCTCCCTAATGAATGAGTAGGTGCCCACATCTAAAACTGGGGGGAAAGCCATGGCTACAGAGAGAGTCCACACCATACAGATAACAGCCAAACAAGTCCAGAAGGTCAGTCTTTTGGTATAAAAACGGTGGTGGGCAATAGCTAAGTATCTCGTGACGCTTATGCAGAATAACATGAAAGCAGTGTGAAAGCAGGACAAAACCCCCAAAAAGGCAATCACTTTGCAAGTAAGAGTCCCATACGTCCACGTAGAGCCATTTTTTACCGAGGTGAAAACAAATGGGAAACAAATTGCAGATCTGAGGATATCTGAGCAGCAAAGATCCAACAGGAAGTAGTAAGGAGCTCTATGCAAGGTCTTATCTTTGACTAGCAAAATGGAGATCAGAAGGTTACCCACCACACTGACTCCTATTATGAAACCCAGTGAAGTCAATTTCAGAAAAGCTGTTAAAGGAGAGAGATTTTGTAAAATGTTGTCAGCTGCATGGCTGTAGTTCGCCATAGATGGATGGATGATATGTATATTGCCTCAGTCAAGTCTCATGATCTATATTTAAGAACAAGGAAAAAATAGATCCATACATCTTACTGAAAATGTAATCCACAAACAGAACTGATCTTGTGTCTAGTCATACAGTACATCCTCTTCTTTCTGATTTGTCATGCCATCAAAATATCTGAAAAAAAATCGAGCTATCAGTTCTTAAGTTAACACAAAATGATGTCAGAAAGTGCTAACAAAGATGTTAATTTATGGAGAACCAAACGAAGTTGTAAATTTGAGTACTATTGTTTGTTTTTAAAAAACATGAGGCTTTTTTTTTTTTTTCTTTTACTATTTAGTATGATGGACTATTGGCAGATTTGGCTTGTTACAGTTTCACAACTGACCAATGCCCCTTATATTTGGTAGCACATACAGTTTCCCAGTTAAAGCCTCAGAGATTTTATGAATCAAAAGATTCCCAGTTTGCAAGCCCAAGAGTTAATCACTGACATCTTTTTTAAAGAATCCCCAAAGACTGCTGATATTCTGACATTACCTACATTCATTTTATGGCTACAGTATTTGTCAATGTTTTAAGAGGCAACTGCTGTGTTGATATGGATCACACCCAAAGAAACCCTGCAGAATTTATGTTTTTTAACCCAAGTCACCAAAGCACATTAATCACACAGTGTTAGTTTATGCATTTTGTAAGAGAAACAGTATTCACTATCCCCCTCCCTTCCTCCTATAAGCCATAATTTTATTATTTAGGCTTTTAGATAAACAGGTATCTAGACAGTCGACAGCAGCATGCTTTAGGGTGTCGTCCCCCCGGCCTCCCCCCCCTTCCCCCGTGCTTTAATGCAAATCGTTAAAGCCTCGACATAATTCATAATAAGCAACGGTCAGTGTAAATACTGAGCAAAAATAGGCAGCACAGCCAAGATATAATGCCCATCCTTTCAAGAGGGACAGTATTAGTAATGCTTAAATTAACATATGAGTTGTTTTCTGGGTGGCTTTTTTTCGTTTTGGTTTTTTTTATTTTATTTTTAGCTAATTAGGGCTCCGCGATTCCCATTAATCCTCCCAGCGAATCGTACCAGAATACATATCATGCAATAAAATAAAATAAAGAACTGTCTGCTGCTTTTGCTTTTTTTTTTTTTTTTTCCTTGGTTCCGTTTTGTTTTGTTTTTCTTTTTTTTTCCCTCCAGAGCCAGGGACAGGAGCCACAGCAGGCACGATCAGGCTCCTTCGTTATTCACACGAAGTGTTTCCTAAGCCACCTCGGGTGTACAAAGGATATTCCCACTGAATCCCAGCAAAATCCTTCCATTCTTACCGTCCACAAAAGAGCCTGATTGCTGCTGTGTAAACAGAGGCTGATCAGATCATGGCATCGTTTTAAAGCCATGAAATCAGGCTCCCCCTCCCCCAGCCCGCCGCTGCCCCTCCTCGGCGGAGCGGTCCCCGCGGCGGCCGGCCCAGCCCCCGCACCCCGGCCCGCACGCCGCACACGCACCGGCACCGCTGGCACCCTCACCGCCGCCGGCACAGCACCCACGGCCGCCGCCGCTCCCCCGCGCCCGGCCGCGCAGGGCTGGACTGCGCCGCGCTGCGAGGCAGCCCGGCTGCCGCTGCCTGGCATCAGCCGCATCTGCCGGAGCCGCGAGAGAGCCCCCCGCGGCGGGGAGCTGGGGAGAGCGGAAGAGGCATTGTCTGTGAGGGCTTCCATCATGCCACTTCTTTGGAAATAAGCCCCGCAGCCCTGAGCGGGAGAGCCCCCTCCGCACGCACCTGCAGCCGCGGCAGCCCTCGGCGCCCCCAGCCCCTCTCCTACCTGTTGGTGCCGGAGATCCCCACATGCCAGAGCTGCTCCTTCCCGCCGACCGCGGGCTGCTTTGCCCTGGCGGTCTTTTCTATCCTCCTCTACCGTCATTCATTCTTCTTTCTCTCAATCCTTTTCCTTTTTTTATATATTTTTTTTCCGGTTATTTCCCTTTTTTTTTTTTTTTTCTTTTTTTTTTTTTTTTTTTTTTTTTTGCCTCGGTACCTTGGCTGAGGATCCAGTCAGCGGCTCGGGCGGCGCATGCTCCTCGCGCCGCCCCCCTGCGCGCCGAGCCCCGTCCTCCCCTGTCGCAGCGCCACAATCTCTGCCTGTAACGCAGCGGCGGCGGCCGCCTCAGTGAGGGCACGGCGGGCACGGCGGGCACGGCAGGCTCGGCGGCGGCGGCCGCTGTCTCAGTGAGGGCACGGCCACCTCCGCGGCAGCAGCAGCGTGCTCAGGGGTGTGCAGGCAGCCCCGGCGGCAGCAGCCTCCTCAGTGAGGGGAAGGCAGCATCCTCAGTGACGGGAAGGCAGCCTCCTTGGCAGCACGTTCCCATCGCGATGTATAGCCGAGCTGGATTTATTGGCGAGCCCGGGCAAGCCAGTGAGGAAAGGGAGGGGAAGGAATTAGGTCCTGCGCTCCTTGTTTATGCCTCTGGGCTCCCCCTCCGCCCCGCTGGCTTACAGCGGGGGTCTGGAGGCGCCCGCCGCGCTGCGCGTCGCAGCCTGGCAGGAGAGGGACCGGGCGCTTTCTTCAGCTGCCGCTGCTTGATCCTCCCGCTCGTGGCTCCTTTTCCTTACTCCCGATTCCCACCCGGTGAATTCCTTCTTCCTGAGCCCCGAGCCAGGGAGGGCTCCTTAACAAGTGCCGTTGTCCGCGGAGGGCGCATTCGCCGCGGGGCCGTGAGGACAGCGCACCTTTCCCCCGGCAGCCCGCGGAGCAGCTCCCGACGCGCAGCCCGAAGCCGGCGCAGAACCGTCAGCGCGCCCGCTGCATGGCGGCGGGGATGAAGCGGGTGTCAGCCCGTTGGGTCCGCGGCAGGGCCGGCGCTCCCCGTGGGCGCGCAGGGAGGAGCGGCCGCCCGAGCCGGCGGCCGGCGGGGATCGATGCCGAGCCGTCCCGATGATGTCATGCGGGCCGCCGGGCCGGGGCGGCGGCGCCGGGAGGCGCGGGCTGTGGCCTGGGCCGCCGCAGGGCCTCCCGCGGCCCCGCTCCGCCGCCGCCGACCCGCGCTGCCGCCGCAAAGCCGGCAGGGAGCGGGCAGGTTGGGATCCCTCCGCCCTCCCGCCTCTTCGGTTTCTACGGGAGTTTATCCGGGAGGAGTGCGAGCGTGACTGCCGTGCCCCAAGAGTAATTCGCTTTGCCTGAAAGGCAGTTGAGGAACAGCTTGTTTTGGGGTCGAGAGATTTGGATCTTGAGGAACTTCTTCGCTGGGAGCTTCCACTCAAGCCAGAATAAATCCTTCTGTGGGACAGATTTATAGGGTTGATTCATAATGTGTGTCACATCTGTGAGACCGTTAGTAGACTACAGGCATTTTTTAAGGCTGTTGTCAGGTTTGGTTTTTTTTTTTTTTTTTTTGACACTCACTAAAAGGCCTTGGAATTGGTTGCCAAACCACAAAATTAGCTCCAGTAGCAACCTGACCAAGCCTAGAGGTCTGCAGCCACTGGAAAATGCACGTATTTAAAACCAACACTGCACTATTTCAACTATGTGCTTGTTTCGGATAAATTTCATTCTTAGGCAGAAAACTGACACAAAACTGTGGTACCACACAATTTCTTTTTTTTTTTTTTTTCTGCAAATGTAATCATGAGGACATGATGGTGCTCATGTTTGGGGTGGAAGGCGTTAGCTCCACTTTTAAAACTAGCATTTTGGGTGGTTGTTAAAGTTACTAATTCAAGTTGCACTTCTCATGCCACAATCACCTAAGCTATGCAGACTCCTCCAGGTATCCTTTCTTTGTTGTGACACAAACAATCACCTTTGAAGTCATTCTTAAAATATGAAAGACAAGGAAGTATCTTTAATGGTCTGTCTAGTATAGCAAAGAGTTCTCCAAATGCCATGCATGGAAATGAAACATTTACAATGGAAGATTAGGAAGATTTACAAAACGTGGTACAGAATGACTATAGTATCATCATGGTCAGGGTCTCTATTCTTATACTCTGATATGTGCAAGAATGATGATTTTTTATTAGGAGTAAACAATGCAATACCATCATCATTGTCATAAAATAGACCTGCCATAGGTTTTAACTTCTTTTTTTTCTGATTGACCTTTTAGAAAGTGTTACAAAATTATGTTGCTATATAACATTTTAAAACTCACTCTCCTTCTAGACATGTAACAAACTGCTTAGAAGTAATTTGTGAACTTCAGAATTCATTCAGTGTTTAACTACCAGTTCAGCATAAACTCATTCATCATCATAGGCGTAACCTGAGAAAAACTCTTCTAATTTTGTTCAACAAAATGAAGACATCTGGATTGAAGTGGCACATAGCAAAGTTAGTTTCCTATCACAGAAGTCACTGAGAAAGAGATACATTAGGGAGCAGATTATCTCATTCTGAGTCACAAATCTAAAGTCCATCACAAAGTTTGAACTCCATTCTGTTCGTTGTAAGGGTAGAGTCAGTCAAGAAAAATCTTTGTTGCAAAGTAAGAGAGTAGGGTGACATAATGCTGTGTTTAACTGTTGCACAGGTAGCAGGTCACATCCTCCATGTAGGGAAAAAAAAACCAAAAACAGTTGGAAGGGAGAAGGAAAGGTGATGAGGTCTGTGCTAACCAGTTCTTCAAAACAGCTGGACCAGAGATATGAAAGGTTCAGAAAAAAAAGATGTTTGAGGCAGCCCATGTTGCAAAGTGAGTGGACTAGGGGTAGCCAAGAAGAATTTCTTGGGGTTTTGGCACAAGGAAGGATCCTGAATCTTGAATTAGTTGCCTACCACACAATGTAAGCAGTGGTAACACTAAGGGCAACACAAAGGAGGCTCCAAAACACAGAGAACCCTGGTCCCAAACAAGCATATCAGAAGTGATTACTCTTAGGGAAATAGATATGTTTCCTTGACTTTTTTCTTTTCCTATTTCTGTGCTGTTGTGCCTCATGAAGCAAGGGTAGAAGAAAAGACTGTAAGTGAAGTACAAGCACAAGTACAAGAGGGTTAATGTACAGTATTAGAGTTAGCAGCAAACTGATTAGAACTTCCCCTACAAAATGAGGGAGGCAAGGCAATTTTGCTGATTTTCTGATTTAGATCAAAGATGAGAACCATCTCCAGGTCTGGACACCGCTGCAATAGAGATCTTGAGAGTTATAGTACAGAGCTCTTTTATTTTCTTCTGTTTGAGTTATATAATTAACATGGCCAAGAAAATAACTGGTGAAATACTCATCTTGTTGATGATGACTGAGGATTCTGTATTCCAAGTCTCTGGGGTTTTTTCCAAATTAGGTACTATTCAAGAATGACCAAGGAACACTGTTTAATGAATTGGATCCACTAAGTCCATTCCCAGATTAAGATCATCTTTTTGGAGAGCCCTACTTTGATACTCTAAGTCTTTGATATCATCTGCAGGTCTGGGCAGTTCATTCCCATGAGGTGGTGCTTGAGTACTCGTGGCCAAGGAGCCAGGAACCTGCTTGTGGAGATGGGGCACAGTAAAATACTATTGCAGAGGAATTTGTTGGTGTGTAAGCAGCATTTGAGGTACTTGCCATCTATTTCTTTTGAGGATATGTGCCCTGAAATTCTGTACCACAGTTGTGAACCAGGTGAGGATGCTGAGTGATTCCCATTGTTTCGAACCTTTTCCTCAGAATGGGAGAGTTTTTGAGAGTCTGACACTGAGAAATCTCAATAAAGGAATCTGAGGTGAAGATTGTGTTAGAAGAAAGGCTAGTGATGACAGTTGAAAAGATGGGGTGAGAGATTGTCCTCACAAAGGTCAGTAATGTCTCTCAATTATTTTAGTAGAATGAGGATTTCAGCATGTGGCCAGATGATGTCAATATCTAAAATCTAAAGTACTCCCTTTTGTCTTGAACATTTCAGTAATTAATGTGTTTACTAACTGTCTTGAAATTTGTATTTATGCAATATCAACCCATTCTGCATAATGTAAATTTAAGCACTGTAGAATTTCACAATGTTTCTACAACACAGGAGAGATAATCTACAAGGAGTGCCCACCCCTGTGCAGAGGCCAGCATGAGATTTATGTGTTGCTTGAGAAACTGTGATAGATGCTACTAAAGTGCATCCTTTTCAAAGGGAACTTTCTTGCCCGTACAGTAGATTTGTGCAACTTTGGAGCAGTATTTAAGTAGGACTTATATAATACAGAGACCTGTGTAGAACCCCTGCACAATAGAGAATGTCACCTGCAATATATTTGGTTCTTATCCTTAGTCAAGTGATTTCAGAGCAAAGACATTTGTTGGCAGTGTCTGGCTCCTGGGTTGGCTCTCAACACAAACATAAATTTCACCCCACACTGAAAATCTCTTTGGTGGTCACTGCTTCAGTCATGCATGTTTTCACCTACAACAAAATTACATTCATTTGGCTATAACAATTCTTATGGAGAATAATTATGTTTTTTAATGTAAACATTTAGTTAGACCCTCTGATGTTTTATAAATATTTCTCAAAAACATTTAATTCAGTATTAAATATTTCATAGGTGCCTTTGAAAATTAATTTTGGTTCTTAAAAGTAGATCTATGTTGCACTTTTACACAGGAATAAATGAAGATTTAAATGCAAATACACTTATCTGCCAAACATAAAAAATGCTTTGTCCTGCAGAGGAAAGCTGCACTACGTGATTCCCATGGAAGCAAAGCACCTATAAGCTTCTAAAAATCTCTTTAGATACTTACATGTATCCTTAGGCTTCTAAATGCCTTTTACCAGTGTGTTCACCAGGACTGCATTTGAAAGACTGGACACATAATTTACATCTAGGTTTTGTAGATAAACTGCTACATCAGTGTTGCCCCGTTAAGTTCAGTTATTGTGCAGTTTAGGTAATGTGGACATGGAATTACTTGACTTCACTTGCATATCAGGTAGTTAAAAATGCAAATGAATTTAACAGTGGCCATGAGTAATTAACAGTGTTAAATTGTGCTGCTAATCACTTGTGCCTGCAAAAAGATAAGTTACATTTTTAAATTGCTGGACTTCAGAAATGGTGATTTCACGTATATGATTAGAGGGAAAAAGAGAAAATAGACTGTTGGTGAGTCAAAGGAAGGTTCATATGCTGTCTTTGTTATTTGTGCACCATATATGTATGCATGCTCCTATGCTGAAGAATTACCAAAATGCTTGTTTTCACGGCCAAGCATGAGTGATAACAAGTGACTTAAAAAAGATAAAGCCAGTCGTACCCACAGTGATGCAGATCTTTGACTGAGCTTCATGGAAGAAAAAAAACCCACAGCTTTGTAGTGTCTGAAGAAGTAGTTTCAAGAAGATGCATTTGTTGAGATAGCGTTTTTGAATGGTTGAGAATACTTGAGACTATTTCTCTAATACTTTCATCTTGGATCTCTCCATGCAAATGTATAAATAATGTAATATTAAAAATGTAATCTTCATGCAATTTGTTTTGTTCAAGTTTTGGGTTGTTTGGTTAGATTTTTTTTTGTAGTGGAGGGTAGGGACTATCTTCTATGTCTGTGTAACAAGTCTTTTAATGTGAATTATTCTGAACTTGCATTTTTGTTAGTGGGAAGCATTGAAATTCTTATTCCATCAACATTTTTAGTTAATATGGGCAGCACTGTAAAGATGTCTCAGTAACAGTGTCTACAGCAGGACCTTGAGCTGCTGACCTCAGGAAGACTATTTTTACCTGCATGCCTAGGGAGGAGAAAGAACCTCTTGCCAGAACATCAAGAGAATTTGAACCAAGCTTAGTGAAGTTCCTGCTAAGTCTAGTCTCTTCACTCTCTTTCTATGCTAGAAAGCCTGTTGGTGTTTTGATAATTGAATCTGGTACAGGAGGGAGAATACTTTCTTCTTCCTCTATACAAAAAATGACAAGCCATTCCTTACAAATCTTGAGGATGGGATTTGTTGACATAGACACAAGGAATAGTCTTACAGAAATAGTGATTCATTTATTTAATATATTTTCATCTGCTGTTTAATTAATTTTAGTATAATCTACAATACAGTATGTCTTTCAACCACTGTAAATACATTCCATTCACTATTTGTTTTTCCTCTGCATGACATACGGTAATGTGAATACATCACAGTGGTATAATTCAACAACCAAAATATTTGAAAGCAGCTGAGCACATTAGGAATTCATGACTAAATCACCATGGGTGGAAAGCATGATTTTTGCGTGAGGCTTATCTAACAAATAATATGGAAACAATCTGGTGAGAAATGGGTAGAAAGTATTCCAGCATTTAGAAGCTGAATTGGGAGCACTGACCCAGGACTGTGTTAATGATGTTTTGTTTCTGATGCACAGCTAAGCAACCTTGGCGTCTTCAGTGACTGTTCTCCTGTCTTACCACATTGCACTGTATCAATGACTTCTGAGTGGAAGGGGAGCACTCCCATACAAGAAAAGATTTCCTGTCAATACAAGTCAGCACCTCAGGACCACTAACATGGAAAGCTCTGTTAATTTGTTGCAGTGGGGGAATCTATTTCCAGTAATTTTGGCTTTAGAAAGCTTGTAGTTTTTATTTTTTAAACAAAGTGGTTTGTGTTTTTTGTGCACCTCACCCCTTCTCAGTTATTATGTTTTATAATCCTTTTGTCTATGCGATTTTAACATTAGATTTTCAGTAAAATTCTTTCCCACAGCTATACAATACTCCTGGTTTACCTTGTTAAATGGAAATTCAGGTCTTGAAATCAGCTAACCCTGCTGAAGCATGGAGCAGCTCTGCAGTGTCATGGTCATTAACAGTGCCAATCACAGCATTGAGGAACACATTTTTCCTATCACTGTTACAGGCACCAATGGAACACTGTGGAGCAAAATGAATGGGGTTAGTGACATTACAGAACAGAATGCTTGCCTTGAGAGACAAACTTGAAAATGTTTGAGAGACAGAGGAAAGATGACTTCTTCCAGCTGAGCTGTATTCAACATTTTTATGCATCTAATATAAAGCAAAGACAGACTTATGTGAGAAGCATGTAACTTTACCTGTTATGTAAACCTAGTTCTATCCCAAACTCTTTCATAGTTTTCCAGCATTATGGATATGAGCAGAATATTCTTTGGCTGCTGGGTTAGCAGGTTTTTCTCCCATGTCTTTTAGTGCTGTTGGTTCACTAGAGATTATTAGGATTGGGCCTAAAGAAAGGAGTGATTATAGTTCATTATTTTTCATATACCTTCTGTCATCAAGCTATATAATGCCTAAGTTAATTTATTCATATTTCTTCCCTTTCTTATCTTTTAAACCTGAAAGCTGATTTTAGTGAAGTCTGATACATGAGCAGAGAGGTCTCAGAGACAGGTAAGCTTCCTATAAATTTTGTGAATGTAGATGTTGGCTGCTTGTCCTAGAGTTTACCTTTTTCCTTTGGCTGGCCTCCAGTTTCAGACTGGTCACAACTCCCTGGGGACCCTGTTCTGTAACTGAGGCTTTAGCATACAGCGACTCATCTGCTGGTCAAAACTGGTCATGGTGTGGAGTTTTAATCCATTTCTTTTTTGGTGTCTTGGTGACCAGGCTTGGCTACACTCAGATGTGCAGCTGAGCAGACCCTGGATATGTTGCTGTGGTTTCTGCATCCAGGGCAGAATGGCAAGTATCAAAGGCCATGCTGGTTTTGTGACAGGCTGCACATCCTATTGACCAGCTCAGTATCAGTTTGACACTGATCCACAGCCATGCTGCTGAGCTCCTCTTGCCTCTGCTGTAGTTACTGCACCATTTCTTCTTGTGCTCATGTTCATATTTGCATGACTGTTATCAGTGCATAGAGATATATGTCAAATCTTTAAGGTAGGTTAGAGGTGAACCATGGAATGGACAGTATGTTGTAGGATTAGAGAGACTATTTAACAATAGAATTTTCTATTTCTAGCAATATACTAAGGGGGGATTTAAAAATAATAGGATAAAATAGGATAACCGTCACTGACATCTTTCAAAGCTGTCTTTTAGGCTGTGCTTAGGGACAAAAATTAACAGTGTCAATGTAAGAAATACTTGTTTTTTTCTGATATAACCAGTTCACATCTAGGCATTCCTACATTCTTCCTACAAATCTCTTTTTCAAGTTTTTTCAAGTTTTAAGATAACACATGCACTGTACACATTTTATATATTTATGTATAGATATTATATACATATCTATATATTTGTATTACAGAGTGGTGTATAATGACTCTGGATTGATTTAAAGCTTTGTAAAGAAAACATAAATTGTTTTTAGGTATACTGCTGAATGATAATTGCTGTGAATACACAAGATTGAGACAATGGAGAGTCAAATCTGTAATGTCAGAGGTAGAGGGTGAGGATTGATTTTGCAAGCAGTTACCATGAATATGTGTTTTACTAACAAGCTTCAGGTCTTATGATATAGAAAGTGAATATTCATGTCAGATCAGCTGTTACCTGTTCTCTACAAATAATTTGATACCTAGAACCTTATGCCATGATCCCATTTTGCCAGTTTGCTGGATATTAAATGTAAATTTCTCATTTATATGTAGAATAAGGAGAAATAATTTTAAGTTTTATACTTGTGAAGATGCACAGAACAGTCTCTCTCAATAAAGGTAGGTTATCTTGTTAAGAAACACAAGAGTTTGAATTCTGCAAATACTATCAGAACAGCACTGTGAGGGCACAGTAGGAGCTGTCTGAATGCAGCTCTGATGTAACTCTAAAACTGTAAATATTAATTTACTACTGCATTGCCTGTTTCATGGAGGTATAAATAAATGTTTTATTTGAAATGTCACCTGCAAAACTAGTCAAGCCTAATAGTAGCAAATGGCAGTATTTTTTGCTAAATTGGACTAGTATTTCCATGTGGTCAGCCAATGTTTGAATGTGTTATTTGAAGAAAAGAGTGAAACATTGATCAGAATCAGGATGTTGCACTGTACTAGATAAATCTGGTGGCAGGAGAAACACATGGGATCTGATCTCAGCTTCACAGATTGTTTAGTGCTGGTTTTGCTGTGTTTTCTGCATAATGTCAGGCTATGAAGCTGAGACCAGGACCTAAATTTTACCTTAAGAGGTAGGTATCCTAAGCAGTGGAAGTCGGTCTCTTTTGCCCACATCCCACTCTCCCTCTCTCATTGCTCTTGCAGTTTTATAGCTGGAGAGTCCAGGATAAACAGGAGACTGTTCTTTCCAGGACTGTCCCATCTAGTACTTCAGAGAACTCTTTTTGGAGGTGGGAGACTGGGCTTGAATTCCAGATTTTGTTTTGTGCAATGTCAGTAAGTACAAGGTGGAAAAAAATCTGGATTTCCTGCAGCATTTGGGCATTCACTGGATTCAGCACTTCTGCTGATGGACTTTACCTGAACATAGCACTCAGATTAGACTCTTGTAGGGACATTGCTGGAAGCAAGACATTTAGGTTATGCTCTGTATCACATCTGGACCAATGGCATTCTGCACTGCATACTCTTGGTCAGTTCTGCATGTGAAAGGAAAGCTTACAACCTCATATCTAAAGGGCAAATGTCAAATGTCAGTTTAAAAGGTTGCACTGATAAGTCTTTCTGTTGCTGCCAATGGGATTTCTGTGTCCTTTTTTTAAGGATTCTGCTCAAGTCCTGTTTTAGATAATTAAAATACCTCTTAAGCTATTAGAGTTCCTCACTGCAAAATTTTATTAAGTCTCACTGTACCTATTTGTAAATTTTTAAAACAAATTATGGAAAAAAGAGATCCAAATAATATTAGTTTTTCCCACTCTGAGATATGTATGTGGACAAAAAAGTGCTCTTTTAACGAGTCAACACACCAGCTCTTCACAGTACAGTACCAGCAGTAACCAAGTAAAACATACCTGTTGTGTAATTCTGTGCTGCAATGTACATTTGGTATTAATGTGAAGCTTCAAAAGATAACAGAACATTTAGTTGATACTATATCTCTCTATTATGTATAACATGTCTTCATAGATATTCATGCATAACAAAACTGGCAATTTGAAGAATTTGTGTAAAACTTACAAATTCTCTTTGAAATTACGGCTCCTCAAGGTATATCTGTTTCAACCTGCATGCTCTATATTGCTGAAAAGAAAGTTCTTTCTTTTTTCCTAGCCTTTTTAGTGCACTGAATTTTCAAAGGACACTGCCACAAGGCCAACCATGGGACATAATGAAATGCTGGCAAGCTGAAATCAGATAGAAGACCTTCAGACATAAAGAGCTGGCAATTGCTCAGAATGATTTATATTCCTATGTATGTTAGTTACCAAAACATGGATCACATCTTGGGAAAGCTTGGTGATCCTGAAAGAGAAGTAAAAAAAAAGGAAGAGAAGCAAAAGTTTAAAAAGGGAAGGTAACTTAATGGCCATTCTGGAGTAAGACATAAGACATCAGAAGAAAATTTTGTTGCAGAAATGTAAGAAGTTATTTTCTGCTGCCACAGTCAGACAGAGACTGTTGAAAACATAAAATTAGTGGAATTAAAATGCTAGATTCAAATTAATTTTTGAGCAGTTTAGGCAAACCTAGTTAGACAATAAATGGAGCTGGGATAACCTTCGGTGGATACAGTGAGAAGTTGGAGAGAGCGAAAGTAAAGGCCTTAGTTATGAAACTTTCAGACTTCTGGTATAATTGGCAGTCTTGAAATAAAGTTCTGAGCATACTAAAACCAAAACTATTTTAAGGTGAGGTAGGTTTTTCAACCCTTAAACTCTTTAACCTTTACTTAAAAATCTGTAAATTTGGTGTATGGATGTTCAAATATGGCTCCTAGTGAATAGATACACTTTCAAAACAGAAAGCGAAATGCTTCTTTTTAATGTAAAACATTTTAATTAATGCCTGGGAGCTTCTGAAATTGAAAAATGCAAGAAGAGTAAGAGGATGAATAATTGATTGTACTAAGAATATGTTGAGACTTTAACACTGAACTTCTGAGTGCTAAAATGAAGAAAGAGATACATGTCTAGTAGATTTTGCCTCAGCATTATGGTTTAAAGCTTAGGTTTGCTGTGATGTGAAAAAAGTGCATTATAGAGCAGTTTTGAGATAGGATTTCTTATGCCTCTCTACCAGAGGTTGGTGAAAGATTTGTTCTGGTCTGTTCAGTATGAGTATCCTAGAAGGAACTTTTGGAACCAGTGTAGTTTATGAGTTTCTATTACTTTGATGGTAAGTTTAAAGAAACATATATACTTTTAATACTCTACAAATGTCCTGATTTTATAAAAGCTACATCTTTCTCTACCTTTGTAATAAGACCAGAAATAGTTACTGTAAGCAGGTGACAGGGATCCACGATTTCAAAAATGAAAACACTTTTTTTCACTCATGAGGTTTATTTACTTATAATTTATTTCTTGTGAGGCCAGGTTGCAGCTTTTGAAGCACGGGACAAAAGGAAAGTGGGGTTGCAACACCAGATAGTGAAAAAACAAAAGCCCAGTGCTGTAAGAGGACATAGAATTCTTACTGACCAAATTGCTTAGCTACTACTGCATGAAAGAGTATATTTAAGATATGTCTGTCAGTGCCTCTGCCCTGTTTCTATGACATTTATTTCCTAATGCCTGTGTTTTACACTGAATTAGGCAACTTTCCTGAGTTATAACAGTTGACATTATGATATATTAAGGCAGAAGACTGGTAATTATTATGTAAAGTCAAATTCAGATTATTTTGGTACTGTGCATAAAGTGATCACATGCTGTACATTCACTACTGGAAGGTCAGTATCCCTTTGGAAGTAGAAGGGATTTTAATTCTTAATTCTTATTAAATCTATTGGGAGTTGAGCAGAGAAACCTCTGGCAACTCATGAAATTTCAGATTTCTAGTCCTTTACATTTCTATCTATAGCTATAATAATTTCCTTGCTGGCCCTCCTGAAATTGAGAGCATGTAATCCTTTTTACTGGGATTTCAGTGTTACTTTTGGGCAGGAAAAGAAAATCTATGAAGTTCTTATTTAATACATAGAACATCACATAGACTAGGTAAAAGGAGTTCCTAAGGGACAGTTTGACACAAAAACCAGATTGCTTTTATTGCTGAAATAGTAAGAACAACAAGGCAGAAAGGTAAGCAGATGTACATCAGTCATGTATGGTACACATACATTAAAAGTGTGCAAAGAGGCACTTTATATTAGTATGATGTCCTTGACAATGGGCTGACTTGTGGATCTTCCTTTCCTTTCTTGATAAATCTTGGGGGGGGGCAAAACAGTAGAGTCTAAATTGAATATACAAGTTCTGAAGCGTATTTGTAGAATAAGAGTAAGGAGAATAATTTTTTTTCTAAGATTTGTTAAGATGTAGGTCAAATAATTTACTGGTTGCAGACTGGGAGAAAAAAAAAAAGACAGAATCTATTTTAAGAACCAATTTAGATTTTCACATAAATGGAAATCAAGAATAATTCTAGTGCATTACACAGAAGTATAAGGGCTGGTGCAAGGTCAGAATGAAGCCTCTTGTGTTTTCTGTTCAAAATGAATTTAAATCAGGATGACTACACTGATTTCAGAAACTTCAGGCTGTTTTTAAGCCAGATGAAAATTTGGCATTCAGTTATTACAATAAATAATTCAGCTAATATTTTTCTGAGGAAAGAGACTAACACGACTGCAGTTCCTGATGAGCACCATATGGTGCAAGGTGCACTACTGGTCAAATGCAGGGACCCCTCCATCCTATCTACTGCATCCAAACCTGTATTTTGTATTTGACCTTGTCCTAAACTCCCACTGATGCCAATGGGAAATCCATGTGCTACAAGGTCTTTTATTCTGGCAGTCAAATCTTAATATTTTCAAAATGTTGACTTGGGCAGGAGTTGACATAATTCACATTTGAGACTTTACACTGAAGCAGTTGAATTCCATTTGGAGTACAGTACTAGCCCCCATAAACCCATCTCTAAAAATCCCACTCTGAAAAGAGGATTAGTGTACATGTGTTGCATTCGCTCCCTTTTTTCCATAACCTTTTAATGCCTCAGGGATTGAGTTTCACTAGACACAGTGGGAGAATCCTGGTACATCTGGTTTCCCTGTGGTCTTACATGATGACTGAACAGCCTCACAGCTTTTGCAGTCAGGTTCCCTATGGGCTCACACTGTGATTAGATTTGTTCACCACAAATATATCCTTGTTTGCGATGAAGATACGAATGAATTGAGGTTCTGTTTATGCATCCCATTTACAACTAGGATTTCATAGAATCATACAGTAAATTAGGTTGGAAAGGACCTCTGGAGGTCACCTTGTACATTTCTTGGCTCAGACTCTTACCAAAGATGATTTCTGTTTCCCTTTTTTTGGATGGACAATTTAGAATATCCTTTCATCTGACAGTGTCCTCTGCTTTTCTACTTCTCCTAGATGTGTTCACCCCAGCTCACATGGATGCTGTATTTTAAAAGATTATATACTGTTTTTTAAAAATTTAGTGTACCAAGAATATTGAATTTTGAACTGTGAAATCTGGCATAGAAGATCAAAGATGTATCACCCACACAGCTATTCCTGAATGTTTAAACAAATAGCTTATCACCTATTTGGCTTTTTTCACAGTAGGAGATGAATCTACAGAGTGAGAGCGAAGCAGTGGCCTGGGCATGCATTTGTCACCCAGGGAGACACAGCTGTCTGTCACTTCCTAGGCAGGATTTGAGGTTAGTCAGCATCCTGTGCATCAGGACAGCCTGCTGCCATAGCCCTGGCATGGGGGGATGGTTGAGGCAAAGTTATATGGGATTCAGAAGGCAGTATGGTCATCCCTTTAGAAGAGCTTGATTTCAATTTAAGACAATAAAATTTTTTGAGCTGATTTCATTGAGATTCGCACTAGAGCCATAGTTCTTACTAAATAATATGCGCTGTAATATAATTATTCGCTGAATAAATAATAATAATAATAATAATAATAATAATAATAATAATAATAATAATAATATCTGAAAAAGGACATATTTGCCTATTTTTAATATAAAATATATTTTTGTGATTTATGGGGTTTTTTTTCTGCAAATACAGTAGAAAAACATGGCTGTGTGACATTTTGTGCTGAATAATGGTTTCTTATTGGCTACTGCTCCATATATACAATCGACGTCCTTATTTTTTTATTTTTATTTTTTTAGTTATTACTTTTTATGAAAATTGACTTTTTTCGATATATATAGACCACTTTATAGATTATATACTGTCTGCAAGTATCAGATAGACTTTTGGAATTTGATCACAAATGGCATTTCTGAAAAGATCAAAGTTTTAAAAAGCTTAATTGTTCCTTCCTTTTCACACAGATGCTGAAATAAATATGTGCTGTGGAGGAAAAATGTGTCAATATGGCTTCTGCTGATCTTGAATAGGTAAAAAATAAAATTTAATACTGCTGCCGTGGGACTTATGAACAATCATGTTAGGTTAAAGACTGAGAAATAAGTGCAGGTATTGAGCATGTAATTTCCATAACCATCAATTAAGAAATATGTTAGCTGAAAATGTCCTTGAAAAGTTCTAGAATTAAAGACATTTTCATTTCACAAGTAACTCATGAAATGGAAAATGAACAGATTTTGATAAAGTGACCATTTTCTTCACTTCAATTCTGCTGAGATGAAAATTGGTCATGTTTTAGGATGGTTGCTTTTCTGTGAGATGATAGGGAATGACATGGAGTTATATTATTTATTATTAGCACTATCAGAGTGTGTGCAATCAGTGGCACAAACAGAAGAATGGAAAAAGAGAAGAAAAAGACCCTTCTTTTATAAGTTTTACAGAACTATGTTGCTCTGCAGTGTTTTAGCTCTGTTCACTTGCCAAGTGGAGAGTAGTAGTGTAAAGATGTATGTAAAATTTTAGTGCCTTGAATGGATGGCAGTGAGAGAGTTACCAGTACTCTTGGTTCCAGTCGAAATTTCCAAGACAATGAACATGGCCAATACAGGAAGACTGAAGCAGGACACAAACTTTAACCCAACCCAGCAGCAACATCTAGATTTCTGCATCAGTGTGCTTGTGGACACAATTCTCTCTTCCCTGCTTCTACTGTTTGCAGCTCCTAGGTCTGATGGAGGACACTCTGCTTTCCAGCCTTCACTTATGCTGTGTAATGCAACTTCAGCAAATTTGCTGATGACACCAAGCTGTGTCATGCAGATGACCCACCAGAGGAAACGGAGACCTTCCAGAGGGCTCAAGTGCTGTTCCCATGTGAACCTCATCTCATGAAGTTCAGCAAGGCCAAGTGCAAGGTCCTATACCTGGTTCAGGGCAATTCCAGACACCCCTATAGGCTCAGTGGAGAGGTGATTGAGAGCAGCCCTGCAGAGAAAGACTTGGGGGCAATGGTTGATGAAAAACTCAACATGAGCCAGCAGTGTGCACTCGCAGCCCAGAAAACCAACAGTGTCCTGGGCTGTATCAAAAAGAGTGTGGCCAGCAGGTCGAAGGAGGTGATTCTCCTGTTCTACTCTGCTCTTGTGAGACTCCACCTGGACTATTGGGTACAGTCCTGGTGCTCCAAACAGAAGAAGGGACATGTAACTCTAGGACAGAGGAGGACCATGAAGCTGATGACTGGAGCACTCCCCTAAAAGACAGGCTAAGAAAGTTAGGGCTGCTCAGCCTGGAGAAGAGAAGGTTGCATAGGTACCTCATAGCAGCCTTCTAATATCTGAGTGGGGCCAGAGATCACTTCATCAGGAACTGTAGTGACAGAACAATGAGTAATGGGTACAAACTGAAATAAGGGAAATTTAGGTTAGATATCAGGAAGAAATTTTTAACTGTGATGTTGGTGAGACACTGGAACAGGTTGCCCAGGGAGGGTGTGGATGCTCCAACCCCAGCAGTGTTCAAAGCCAGGCTGGATGAGGCCTTGGTAACCTGATTTGGTGGGAGGTGTCCCTGCCCACAGCAGGGAGGGTTGGGACTAGATGTATTTAAGGGCCATTCCAACCCCTTAACACTCTATGATTCTATGAATCTACGGGTCTCTCTGCTTAGCACATGAAAGGGACATTTTGTTTTATTTTTCCTCATGAAAATCTCTGTTGTGATCTGATCAGATGAATGATCCAGAAACAAAAGGCTCTGCTGACTGTCTAGTATGCCTGTACCTTAATGTGACAGAGCTTCCCACACATTTTCAAATTCCATTACAGAGAAATTGAGCTGAGGAGACAGTACAAGGTCTGGAAATGTTTTGAATGCCTATATTATTTTATTGTTCTTTTAATTTTAGTTCAAAGAAAATGCACCTTTATGTTATTTACCATATCATACCTGTTATGTAAATTCCAGGTTGCTTGCTGGAAAACTTGTTTTCCAAATGTAATTTGGTGTTACTGTGTATTCATGTGAACTGAAAATCTTTGTAATTTAAAAACTGATTACATTCCTTAAGAATTGAACACTTAGCAGTGTAGTCAGTGTCCAAAGTATTACAAAATTGTCACTTGAAAGTTCTGAAGATTGATTTTGGCAGGTATTAAGTAGTCTAGATCCTGTGCATCAATAGCCACATCAGATCTTGCCCAGTATGTTTTGCTACATTTGGTTCAGAATTAGTCTCACTTTTTTCATCCGGTGAACAACACATACTTCCTATTGACTTCAGATAATTTACTATTTGTTCAAGTGTAAACTGGGAGGACAACCAGTCTCTCAAGCTCTCCTTTCCACCACTCCTAACAATTTCATCATTACACCATTTTAGATCTGTCAAACCTTTCATCAGATGTAGGAATGAATGGAAAGTTACTTCTGTAGCATAGTAATTAGTACATCTCCCATGTTAACAGACCTATTCATCCCGGTTCATCCATTTAGCCATGTTCATTTTGTTATAAACAGTGAACTCTTCTCACAAACCTTACATAAAGAGCATTATGCAAAGGGGAACCAGGGCTTCAGACTGTGTTTAACTGTGTCTAGTCAGTACACAAGTCTGGGCTAGTCCAGGGACAGCTCCCATGACAAGGCATAGTGGCTGACAACCACAAGCCCAACACACTCTGGAAAACTCAGTGAGTATCCTGGAGATACCAACTGCTTCCTGTGACTCCATCATAAGCCAGTCATTCTCCTTCCACTTTGCCCCAAGGATACAACGGGGATGCAAGCATTAATGTAAACATGTAAAGGTCCTCAAATGCAAGATGTCATAGAATTGCCAGGTCCTACAACAGTATTAAAGCAGCATCACCAGCAGCAGCAGGATTTATCTGAGTAGGAAAAAGAGGTTTACCAGTGTTCATAAACCTGGAGAAGCAAGTGCATTAGGAACTGTGTGAAGGCTTTGTATTCCAGCCCCAGGTACTGCTGTACACAGCAGAATGGTAAGGCCTAGCTCGTGTGCAAGCACTTGGAGGTATGTCAGAAGTGGAGGCCTTCTGTCCATTCATAAAGAGACTTAAATGTTTTAGGATGGGTGGTTTTCTAGCTACACTATTGTTAAAGCATATGGAAATCACAGCAGTCAAAACAACTCTTTCTTGTCTGGCAGGTTTTTTTTTTCAGAGGGTAGGTTGTGTTTGTTAAGAGGTGGACATTGTCAGGCTGTTTCTGCTTTCTGCTCTGAAAACAGCTACTAATAGCATTAGCATAGTGCACAAAGTGAACTGATCTGTGCAGTAGCTGTAATCCTGAAAGAGCTAGAACCCTGTTTTCACAAAATGCTGGGATAAAACTTGCTCTTTTAAAGTTAAAAAAAAAAGTGTAATTTAAATAACTAAAGCAATAGAACATAATATTTCATTAAAAGAAAAGAAAACAAAACAAAAACCAACTTAAAATGGTCTTTTATATCTTTGTGTGTCCAGCTAGAAAACTGACATAAATAGCTTTTTGGGTATAAAGGCAACGACATAAGATATGTTGAAAATTCATAGTCAAAAGGAAAAAGAAATACTTCAAGTTTTCCTTGTACCAGAATTCTTTGCAATTACAAGCTGACTGTGTCAAAAGTTAAGGGGACCAGCTCCCTGAAATGTTTTAAAGTAAGTTACTGAAATGGGATAAACAAGTAGTAGGACCAAGAGAAGTACAATCACTGCACAAATATTAACTGAAATCATACCTTATGATACATTAGTTCATAGTTATCTAACTTAAGCAAAAGTAGGTAAGAAAATAATAGCCAACAGAAGGAATTTTAACAGTTTCAAGAATTTCTGTCATCTCAGTTTTTCATAAGAATTTCATAAGAATTACTTCATCAAGCTGATGACAAATCATATGCCAAAGTTTATTAAGACAGAGGAAGAACAGGGGTATCTGATTTTACACTCAGGTAATTGATAAATTCAAGTCTAACAATAAAGCTTCTATCAGAACCCAGGAAACAAAGCCATTATGCTGTGCAAACACCTTTCAATGAAGTACATACAGCTTTGGGCAAATAATACAATTTCTCATATCCCTATTGCCTGAAGATAATTAACTCTGTTAAAATTTTGTTCTCCTGCAGTGAAACTGTTGCCCAATTCTGTGAAACTTGCCAGGGATCATTCCCAGGGTGTAGATAAAGGAGTCTGTAAAAAACTGCTTGAGTTAAAATGTATTCTATTGAAAGAGCAACGCTTAATATTTTACTGAAAACATTTTTACAGAATTTTTAAACTTTGGGAACTATCAAGTGAATTGAGTGGAAATTTTGTGGGGTGTTTTATTGGGTATTTTTCTTTTGTTTGCTTTTTTTTTTTTTTTTGTTTAGCTAAGCTGGAATATCAAAGATCACATTTCGATCTCTGCTTGCACCCACCCAGTTGAATTATCATGTACAGGATCATCTACTGCTGCTAGGCAGCTTTCAAAGATGATACTTCTGTCTGAAGCTCCTCTTAGGGCTGTAAATTTCTTTTGTACATAGTAATTGTGCATTGTGTCCCTTTCTGCCAAAAATGGCATGCAGAAATCAGGATCTGGAGAACATGATCTGCCCACACAATTACTTATGTAAGACCTGCCCATAGCCACTGCTTTATGCTCTACTGAACAGAGACACAGAGGAAGTGGAAGAATAGTATCAAAATAGGTAACTCTGAAAGATAAAAGCCAAGATTTCTAGCAAAGAGTGGCAGTGTCCACAGCACAAGATCAGAAGGAAATTCTGTGAACTGCGGAGAGCTCATCTTCCTATGCTCCTTATTCTGCTGCTGTTACAGATTGTGCTCCTTGGCTCAAGCTAGAACACCCTAACAAGTTAGAGAGACTTGTGGCAGACATTGTTGGCTGAACCATTTCACCTTTGGTACTTAAAAGACAAAGATCCTGGACACACTACTGTCTTTCAACCATATACCACGCAATCTGACTGAGCATGAACAGAGTAAGACTATTTACATCTCCCATTTAGCAGCAGGATATTTTACTTTGGTTTTGGTCCTAATCTTCTGTGGAAATCATATGCATCAGTTAGAGAAGCCTAAATGTTTAGCTAGCAACATAGGTTTGTCACAAGGAATACACTCAAGAACAATGGACTAATTGACTAAACCCAGGATTTTAACAAGTTCTTTCTACATTGTAAAAAAAACACTTGTGCACAATGGTCTTATTATAATTCTAGTAATCTTCTAATGCAGAAATACACAGAATTCCTCATCAAAATAATTAAGTCTTCAGTTTTGAAGAAAAAAAGTACAAACACCAAATGAACTAAGTCTTAAACCCGGTGTGCCTAGAAAAAAGCTGAGTACAAAAATAAACAAGAGACAAAGCCCACATCCCTAATCTGATTTATCTAGCCTTACATGCACTTTTCTGTGAAATAGATGTCAAATAAAAATGGTGATCTCATTCTTAGGTTTACCTACTTGGTAATAAGAATACAGGCTACAGGATTGGCATATTGTAAAATAAAAATACTCTAAAAATACTCTAAAAGAAAAAAAAAGCCTTTCATGTTGCCTTAGTTCTCTTAAGTCTCATCCATGTGGCAGCAGAAGCGAGCTGTTAGGTGTTAACTGTCATTACATAGAGAATGTGAGCACACACGTTAGAGCAGTCTGCTCACTAGCTATCCAGTTAGGACTAATTTCAAAACTCTTGTCATCTTGACTGGAAGTTTAATAGCTGCTTCCTCCTGATTAAACATTGAAACCAAAATTATAGAACTTGTTGATGGCCTCCCTCACATGCCATTTATAAATTTATAAACTCTTACCGTGAGCCACTCTAGAGTTTTACTTCCCCATTCAAAAAGTTTTTACCGTTCTCTAAGGCAATATTTAATCACAGACAATATAAAATCATCTTTTTGTAATGAGGATAGATGTACAAATCCCTTTCACTGGGTACTATCTTGACTCTACTGACTGAACAGTAAGAGGGGTTTGCAGAAATATCTACTACATATTTTTTGAAAGTTATCCAGAACCAAAGCTCATCTTACACCCAACCCCAAGCTGTGTTCAGAAATCCACTTCATGTGAGCGTTTTCCTGAAGTCACTGCAGCCCGTTCCGTCTCCTTGCATAGAGGCCGAGGCAGGCGCAGAACCCGACCACACTGACAGCCAGGCCCAGGAGGAAGGCAATGGTGTCTCCTGCGTCCAGGGCTTCCACTGCCGGCAGCACCAGCAGCAGTGACACGAGGACCAGGAAAAGTTTTGAGGTGTTCTTGGTTGAAGGCATGCTGACGACCAGCTGACCCCAAGGGGAGGTGAAATGAAGAAAGTGGTGGACAGCAGGTACTTCGCTGGTATCTACAAGGAAAACAAGGAATGTTACAGGATTTTCCTTCCTACCCCCTAGAACTGTCTGGCCAAAAGCCAACTGATTGATGCATTACAGGTTATCTGTGTGGGGCTCATGAAATTTAGGTTTTATCTCCCCAATTACAAAAGCAATTGACTTATTATCATGAGATAGCCACAGTGGATTTGTTATCTTGCCATGTAACTCTGTGGAAACTAATCTTTTGAAGACTTGCCGTGAGGTGCAGTCAGAGCAGGCTCCCCTGGCTGCATTACCAGAGCCTGCTTACCGGGTGCTTTGCTAGGCGGGCCTGTTCCACCAGGTGTTCAGGGCCTGAGGGCTGCTGCTCACACGCACCACACTTGCCAACACCGGGCACCCTCGGGATCCGTGAGCACTGTACAGCAGTGTACACCAGGGTGCACCGGGAAGGGCGTGAGTTTAACCTCCCGGGCAGTGCCACCGTGCACGCCCTCACTGCGGGACAAATGTCTGCCGTGGTTCCTACAACTTGGAAAGGTGCCCCCCGGAGCCCGCCGGGACCAGCCCGGACCGCCTCTCCGCAGTAGCTCCTCCCGCGGAGACGGCTCGTTCCAGGGTGCACACAAACAAGTGACAAAATCCCGCGCCGGGACACCCGAATAAGCGGCTGCTCCGCTGGCACCCCGGCGGGGCCAGAGCCGGGCTCCGCCCGCACGCCCGCACCCCCCCAGCCCCGGGCGCCCGCTACGGGACGGCCGCTGGCAGGGGCAGCCCCGGCAGGCCCTGCCCGCACGGTGCCCCTCAGTCACCTCCTGCCGCCGGCTCCGGGCTGGGGCCGTCCCGCTCCGCTCCGCGCCGCCCGCGGGCGCTCAGCAGCCGAAGGCGCCGGCCCGCGCCGCCCCGCCGAGCCGCCGCTGCCCGGCCGCGGCCATGACAGGAAGGGCGGTGGCGCGGCCGGGGGCGGGCGTGACCCGGCCGGGCCGGGCCGGGCCGGGCCGGGCCGCCTCCGCTCGGCTCCGCTCCGCCGCGCTGCCCCTGCCGCGCCCACCGGGGCTGCCGGGGCGGCTCGGGGCACCGCCAGCAGCCCGGGCGGCCCCAGTCCCGCCCGTGGCCCCGGGAGCGGCGCTCGGCAGGCGGGCTGGGCCTGCAGGAGTGCGGCGGGGCCGAGGGATTCCTGCCGGGCTGCCGGCTGCTCCCCAGGGCGGCTCCCAGCCGAGCCCCGCCGTGCCCGTGGCCGATGGATCTCGGCCCGTGAGATTGTCAGCACAGAGAGCTGTGGCCGTGTGCCCTCCCTGCAGCTCCACTGAAGTGAAAGTGTCCCTGAAACACACCGATTTGGGCTGCTTGTCTGATGCTTTTTTCTAGAAATAATCGAGTAAAAGAAGTCACCATGAGTTTGCATTATTTCAGATTTAGGCGCGTATGTTAACAGTACTAATGTGTGCCATCAACCAATTCCTACTCTGACGAAAGCACTTAAAGCAGTTTTACATGGTGGAGAGCAGCCTGCAGCCCTGTAAAACAAAAAAAATAAGGGAAGTGTTAACAGGTGATTGAGAGCACTCCCCAACATCTTAGCTCATCCCAGTTTTTATCTTATTTATGCTTTGAATAAGGCTGCTTGTAGAAATTGTGTATTAGGCCGTTTTGTTGTACTATGAAGTTCCTAAGCAGAGCTCAGTCTATTTTTCAGTGGCAAGGTGTATGCCTAAGTTTGGATAAAAGACCAGTCAGCAATTATTATAAGCTCATAGTGTGTCTCTTTGGAGTGCTCAGAGAAATAACCCAAAGAAACTGTGTTAATTTAATGTCAAAATCAATATAGAATTTGTAATTCATTATGACAAGCATGAACTCATGATTGAGAAGCCATGTCCTCACAATGTTCCCTGTGACTTCTGTAAAAAAAGCAACTTTTAGAAATATTTCTCTTTAGCAAAACAGTCTCTGATGAGCTTCTTTAAAGAGAAATGGATATCCAGATAGGGCACTCAACATACATACAGCTTTGCCTCTGCCATATATAATTTCACTGTAATTGCTTTTGAGCAGCCATGCTTCTTGGCTATAGGAACTTCACATGTCTAAGGTGGGATATTACTATTGTGCTGATCATAATAATTTTATTAATTCTTTCTTCTTTTCCCCATCAGTCAGGATCCATCAGTTATCAATTGTTGTAGACATTAAGTTTCCAGGGATAGAAACATCTTTTTTCTTCATTATTCAAAGTACCATGAAAGCATCATCTTTATAAGCAGCAGTGCCTAGACTCTGATAATGCAAATAATAATTAATATTAGTATTAATTATAACTTGTAAGCATCCTTTTTATTAATCAAATGCCAATTTCACGGTTTTTCAGATCTTTAATACTTGATTCTTCGTATTCAGTTCTGGAGGCATTTTCTTAATACGCTGATGCCAGATGAACTCACAGGAGAAAAATCTTGAAATCTTGAAATTTCTGAGAATGTCATGGCAGAAGAGTAGAAGAGTAATGCCGTGTTGTCTAGCCCGTTCCTTAATCAGTCACAAATAAATCATAACCCTTGAAGAACGTGAAGAATGCAATCTGAAGTACATCTCAATCACTGCTGTCACCTCAGAAGAGTGGGCCTTGGAGTCCTGGCCCTCTTAGTTCCTTGCTTAGTCTATTTACTGCATCCTGAACTGTTGAGTAGTAAGTATTACACTGTTCTGCAATGTCAAAAAATGTTGAATTCATCCCTCTCAATTTCGGTGCAGTATTTGTTGTTGCCACCACTTACCAACTAAAATTTTCAGTTGTTGTCATTTGGTCCCACACACATTTAGTCCCAGATGCAAAGGGATTGAACAAAGACTTTCAAGTCTGTCTTTTATAACTAGAAATGTCAGTACCAAAAAGCTGTGGACCTAAGTATTTTGAAGATGAGGATTGTAAAATCCAAGAGAAAGACTGGGCTTAACACACTCCTCTTAAATATCTCAAGAGCTGTACACATTCACAGGTAGTTGAAATGACACAAAGTACAGTATGCATGTAGAAGATATTGATTGTAAGATATAATTTATTAGTAACATCCTGGAAGTGCCATTGAGAGCTAGAAAACAGTGCCATTTGGGGATATTTCTTTGGCTTATTAGCTCTTTCTGTGCCATTGCATTTTGTAGCTTTGGCTTCAGAAATAGTGTTTCTTTGGAAAAAAGCCAGCAAAATCCAAACAGTCAAGGAGGCTCTATTGGTTTTTGTGCTGTCGGAATAGAAGAGAAATGTGTATTCAGCTTGAAGCTCTGCCATCAACTTCCTGCATCACCCCAGGCAAATCTTCCTTTTGACCTATCACTGCTTTGATTGCTTAGCTGAAGCTATTATGTAACTAATATTCAGAGGAAAGTCGGAAATTCCCAGAGCTGACAAGCTAAAGCTTTGTAAATTTTGAGCACAAGGCTAAGGAGGTAGGTATGTGTGAGACTGGAAATTGAAAATAAAGTGTACTTTCTGGAGCAGAAAAAGTTATAATCAGCTACACCCTGAGGGGGGTACTTGTGGGGTTTTTGGGCTGTTTTTTCTTCCTCTTTCTTGGTTCACCTAGTTTTTTGAGAGCCCTTTGTGTATTGCATGACCACACTGATCTGATTTCATACTTTCACCCCAGCTAGCAGTGTAGCCCCAGATGGCCACTCACTCCCTGCCCCACCAGCAGGCTTGGGAGAGAAAATCAGAAGAGTAAGAGTTAGAAAACTCATGGGTTGAGATAAAGACAGTTTGATAGGGAAAGCAAAAGCTGCACTCACGGACAAAGCAAAACAAGGAATTAACTCACTGCTTCCCATGGGCAGGCAAGTGTTCAGCCATCCCCAGGAGGGCAGGGTCCCTTCACACACAACAGTTCCTTGGTGCACTGGGTTTGCATGGCCAGGCTTTGGTAGCAGAGAGGCCACATGGGTGCCTTCTGTGAGAAGCTGCTAGAACCTTTTTCCATGTTGGACAGAACCAATCCCTGGCAGCTCCCAAGACATGCCACCAGTCAAGACTGGGCCAATCAGAAATGGCAATAATGCCTCTGTGATAGCAGATTTAAGAAAAAGAAAAAAGGAAAGCTATTGCTCTGTTGTAATTGTGGCCAGAGAAGAGCAGGATGAGAATATGTGAGAGGAACAACTCTGCAGACACCAAGGTCAGTGCAGGAGGGGGAAGAGGTGCTCCAGGCACCAGAGCTGAGGTTCCTCTGTTGGGCTGGTGCTGGTGCTCAATGATCAAGTGTGCTGCTTCTCCTGTCCTGACCATGCATCCTGATAGAGTAGAGCCCACATCATGGATCTGGAGGGATGGAGGAAGCCCATGAAATGGGAAAATAATATCTGTCTGTGAAAGGACAGGAGATAGTAGTTAATAAAAAGGTATTTTTTTTCCCTTGTAAACTGCATTACCTCAACCTATGTGTTTTTTTCTATCTTATTTCCTCTCCCCTTCCCCCCTGGGAAGGGGAGTGATAAAGTAGCTTGGGGGGGCATCTGACACCCAGCCAAGCTTAACCCACTACACTTGGGAAGGCAAATGCCATCACTCCAATATGTCACCTCCTTCTTTCTTCTTCCTTCTTCCCCCCACTTTACATACTGAACATGATGTCATATGTCTGTAATGTGCCCTTGGTCAGCTGGGGTCACCTGCTCTGGCTCTGTCCCTCCCAGGCTCCCATGGACCCTGAGCCCCCTTGCCAGTGTGGCAGTACAAAAAGCAGAGGAGGCCTTGGCTCTGTGTAAGCCCTGCTCAGAAACAGCAAACAACATCCCCATATTATCAGCACTGTGGACAGCACAAATCCAAAACACAGCCCCATACCAATTAACTCTACCCTGGCTGAAACGGGCATGTCTGAGAAGCTTTCTGAATAATTTTTGGACATCAGTTGCACTGCTGTAATGAGAAAGGCTAACTCTGATTATAGATAAGATGCTGTCTATGGGGCAGTGATTACTTCTGCATGCACATGTTCACCCTTGAGCTACTTTTCTCTGATGATACTTAATCTGACATTTTAGCTGACTATCACTCTGTCCTCATCTTTTCACTTCAGTCATAGATCTACATCCAGTTTTTCTCCTACAACAAGCATGACTTCCTCATTTGGAATTCACCATATCTTTCTCCTTCTTTGAGCAAATAGGCTCTACTGCTACTACCTCATTTGCTTCTGCAGAAAAAACCCAAAGTTAAAATACAGAATTAATTTCTTGTATCATTAACCTTTTCTATATTTGCTTCTTGGTCTGCTGTCACACAAATGTTGATTTCATTATTTCTCTTACTTCCTCTCTTATTATCTTTTCCCCTCCTATCCTTTGTGTCTACTTCATCCTACCTTTTTTCCTTTGTATTTCTCAAATTCCTTAAGTTTCCTCTCAAATAACAGTACGTAGTCATGAATCATCCCTGTCATAAAAACACCCATTGGATTCTCTTCCTGTAGCTATCACTTAATCTATTTTATTACTGTCATCTCTAACCCCTCCAAACATTCTGTTCAAAACTGCTCTAATCCTACATCTCCTTCAGTATGGCTCAATCCTTCTTCCATCCTCTGGATATCATATTGATACCTCCACTTAATGACTTGGACATAAGGGCCTGTGTTTCAACATTGGCTCTGACTGATGGACTGCTTCAGAAATTTTCATTCCTCTTCCAGAAAACACTTAAAAAAAGCCCAGTGCACTTCCAAAAAAAAAAAAATTGTCCTTTCCCATTTCTTCTTCGCTTTTGCTTTTTGAATCTTTAGTGCTGGCTCCTCTTTCTTCTGATGCTGGGGGTGTGCTAGGTTTCCATCTGTGGTTTTTTTCAGTTTTTAACTGTCTAATATTGTCCCTTGGATGCTCCTGTTGACAAATAGAGTCTTGAATTCCATCCATGACTCATGTTTTCATCTTCCCTCTTTTTTTATTCTCACTTGATTGTGTTGAAGTCTTGCTGCTTGTAGCCCAGGCCTACTAACAGTTCTGTCTGACTGTGAGACTTAGTCACATCCTGTCTTTTCGTTGTGACTTTGTTTATTCAAAGTGCTGCAGCAAAGAGGCGTCTCTCTCTTCTCATTTTTACTGTGTTCCTTCTCTTCTTAATCCTCTGGTGTTGCATTTCCTCTTTTGTTGAACCAAAGACAATTTTCTCCTCTGTTTTTTGCAGCATAAGCTTCCTTCACACTGGCTTAACCTATTACCATTGTCAGGAGGTTAACTTCTCCTTTTATTTTGTTACCCTGGCAGACTCCTTCTGATCCCTCCAAGAAGCAAAAGTTGCTTCTTTCTGAGAGCACAGAAAGGCTTACAGAAAGAATGGTGCCGTTTTTTGATAGAAAATTCTTTCCTTTGGGGTCACGTACTTCCTGCTGTCCTTTATAGAGACATGAAAATAAAGGATTAAATAGCCCAGTGATTCCTTTTCCCTCAGTCCTTTAGCCTGGCAGGGGATCTCCTCTGCCTGCTGGAATCTCTTTGAGCTCTCTTGCCAGCCTTGAGAGATGTCTCTGTGCAGTGCTGGCTGGAGCAGAGAGCCATGGAGGCAGCTGCCAGCCCTGCAATAAAAAAGCTCTGGAGTTGGTGCTGGCAGGAGGCAGGAGCAGCCAGACTGCAGGAGTGAGTGCAGAGGATGCCAGCCAGAGTTAAACACCCATTGATTGACTTCCCCCCTGAACTCCACAGGAGAGTGTGAGAGCTACTCATCAATAACAGCACATCTGGGATTCCCTGTGATTGTTATGAACACTGCCACACTTTTTGTGGGCTGTAAGGAGCGGGTTTCTTGGGATTTTGTAGAAGCATAACAAAAATAGAGGTAGCATCAAGTGGGATGATGCATCCAAACTACCTGCAGCCTTGAAAAGTAAAGTCTGGATCTGGTCTTCTTGATTTCAGTGTTTGTACTTGTGTAAGCTATTGAGATGTTCTCACATTCTTCAAGAGTGCTTTCACAGGTGGTTTGAATATTTTATATTGTTTGCCTGTTTCTTTTTGAGAAAAAATATATTATACCATATTAGCCAGGAGAATGTATAAAGCAGAAACAATTCAGCTTCAGAGGGCCTGGTGATGACAACTTCATTAGTATTGAATGGTAAATAAAAGAAGATACTATTTACCACATGAGAAACTGAATAAGAGTTAAAAGGGGTGTACCAGCTGTCAGCCACATGTTGTTTTCTATAGTGCATCTTTTTTTTTTTCCCAAGCTATGCTGTCATTTTCTTGACTTCTGTGCATACAGTTGTTACAAGTAGAAGTTTCATGAAAAAAAAAATTATTTTAACATCATAAACTTATATAATAATATGTTTCAAATCTAGATCTAGATCTAATCAACATTTGGATACCTGTTTAGAGGAAAATATCCATAGTGTTTTGTGGTTTTTTTTCCCAATCTTTAGGTATTATTAGAAATAAAGTTTACCTTCTCATGGAGTTTGAACCATCTAAATCTAAGCATGTTAGTTATAAATGAGAAAACTGACATTATATAAATTGTCCCTCATATTTGTATGCCTAAAATATGTTTTATTTAAGATTGGTGCCCCAAGAAATGTTTGCTGAAATTAGAAGGCAGTTTGGGAAAAATAAAATTACAGTTAGACTGAAGGTGGTGTATCTTTGTCAGATGAAGGGACAAAATTCAGAAGGAGGAGCTGCTCTACATGCCAAAATTCCTTATCTAGGGAAGGAGAATCACAGAACTGCTGACTGTGAAAGGCATCTCTGGAGATTACTTAGTCCAACCACCTGGTTTTGATGGATACTCCACACCCTCTCTGGGCAGCCTGTTGGTGTTTCATCTGCTGTCATGGTAAAGAAATTTTTTCACTTGTTTAAATGGAGTTTTCTTTATTTCAATTTGAAATCACTGAAAAGAGACTGTCTCTCTCTTCTTTAAGCCCCCATCAGGTGAGTATACTCACTGCATATCTATATGCATTGCTAACAATCTGCCTGCCTTCTCCAAGCTAATGCATCCCTCTAACTTCAGTTTCTTCTCACATGCCAGACCCTTCAGACCCTAAGTCACCTTCCTGGCCCTTTTCTAGACTCATTCCAGTCATATCCATGTCACTCTGTGCTGGAGAGCAAAGTGGTGAGCAGAGTGGCAGGATCACCTCCCTCTGACTGCTGGCAATGCTTTCCCTAACACAGCCAAGGATGCTGTGGCAAAAACTATGTCCCCACAATGTTGCTATGCCCTATAAATTCTACACTGATCTGAGGGGTAGAGAGGTTTCAGAGGAATTTATACACCCCTTGACAACTCTTAAAGTTACCACACAGTAAATACACCATGGTATTCATCCCCAGTTTACATCTGAGATAATCAGTCAATGGAAAGATGAAATGAATTTCTGGAATTCTTGCAGAAGTTCAACAGCAAAGTCAGGAAAGGATCCTGTGCCTTCTTACTCTTCCCACTTCTGTTTCTATTGTAGCTGGTGGCAACTTCCACAGATTTAGGTGGAAACAGAAAAGGAAAATCCTTTTGTGAAAATGCATCATCTCTGCCAGGATGTACGAAATTTCCTGCCAAGCCACAGTGCCCCTGAATGTCTGAGGAAATGTCTTTTTTACAATGACAGAGCTCAATCTTTTCTGTGCTGGCTGGCCTTATGTTCCAGTGGAGATACAAGATCACAAAGCTGTGATGGAAGCTGTAAAGTTATATGTAATATAGATATATACTTCTGTCACTATTTCAGAATTTACTTGTAGCATCCTTAATTTCAAACCATTTGATTTTATTAATGCTGAAATTGAAATGGGATCAAGGCTACCTCACTTAGAGGGGTATTTGCTGTTTGGTGTAACTCTAGAGCAGGACTAGGGAAAATTACACATTTTATGCATTAAGGATGTGTTACTTATTTTCAGAAGTGTCTAGAAATATGGTCTGCAATAATTTCATCTGTGGCTGTAAACTCATTAGTATCAGCAGGACAAGGCTCAAACTTTGTCACTTCTTAGATAAAATACGCAATACCATGAAAATATAAATGTTTTTATATGTATATAAACATACATATGTATATGTGTATATGTATGTTCGTGCATAAACACACATACTCTCTTGAAGTATTTAGGATGTTTAACTTCCCCTCAGTCTGAGCAGTGTGAGAGTCTGCACATTTTGGCTGACATCCCATGAAGCACTTCATCAGTCACATGCCCCCCAAGGCATGTATGTGGAACACAGAGTCACAGAAATGAGTCAGCTGCTTAAATTTACTCACATGCTGGATTGCTCAGTGTCAGGAGCAGTGCATGTAGGACCTTGCCAGATCAGCCCCTAAATGTGTATCCCAGCAGACAGAGAAGGCACTAAATTCCTTCAACTAGTATCCCACTTTTTAGTAAGACTTTTCTAGGTGCTAAGGTTGGATGTTCAGTGTATAGAAGCTGAGTTTTATGCCCCAATTATGTACAATTTCATACCTACAAACAGAGGCCTTTCAGACAAAATTTGTGATTTCATGCAAACACGTAGAAAGGCATCTACGATCAACACCATTTGAAAATAGGTTCTATTATGTAATGCTTCCTGAGGATGTGGAGAGTAAACTCCTAAATAAGGGGTGACAGGAGATTAGTGAATTTGAAACCAATTTTGTCTGAGTATCTGCATTCTAATGCTTTTGACTAAATTATAAACCCATTTCCTATTTGTTCCTGTTGCAGAATATCTTGAAAATATTTAATAGGTGATGTTAATTGTTTCTATTCAGAGTCTCTGGGGTCTTCTTTTGCAGTATCTGTCATCCTCTCGAAGTGTCAAGCACTGACGGATTCAAAATTTTTTCTGACTCTTTTATGATTTGCAGTCCAGATTGAGATAATAAGTCAACACTTTCTCTTCCTAGCTTGTGGTAATGTAGCCTCTTCTTCATCCATGATTGCAGGAAATTAGAAAGCCTGTATTGATTAGGGTCTATGTTTTGGAACACCACAGCTGTATGTAGATTGGTTTAGACATTGCTTTCCTTACAAATACTGTCCTTTTATTTCTTGCTTTTTATTTTATTTTATTTTATTTTATTTTATTTTTAATCCATCAGAAAAGATTGATGCAGGTCGTGGGGAGGCCATGAAGAAGAAGGTTGTATGGGACAAAGAGGGAGATGATAGGAGAATGGACTAGTATTTTAACAGGAGGAATAGAGTGAAAAGTTTTAATTTTGATTTAAAAAGAAAGCTATGTCAAGGCCAATTGACATTTAGGTGCTGGTGGAATGTATTGATGGATAGAAGATTATGCTGGAGCTGCTGGTTGAGATACTGGTTGTATTATTCATACTATTCATACTAGGGGAAGGAAAACAGAAGATTAGTTTTGGTGAGTGTTCAGATGTGAAGCCATATGGGTGTCATCTAAATTTATTGCTGTAAAGCAATAATTTCTCATCAGTACTGTAACTTTCATTGCCACTAGAACAGTACCTTGCACTTTGATGCTGGAGCTGTCTGGGGAAGTCTCACAGAACTAGGATTATGTAGGCGAACACAAGAGAGAGGCTAAGAGTTAACTTTTTGTTTATTTGTTTGTTTGCTTTCTTCAGGAGAAGGCTGATGGCAATCATTTACCTTTAGCAGAGTAATTGTCAGCTGAGTATGGCTGAAAGAAAAATACTGGCCCAGGCAGGATCTGAATTAGTGCACACATGAAAGGCTGTATAACACCCCAGCAGCCACTGAAAAATCCTCATATCCAGTTTCACTGCTCTGACAGTTTTCTGCAGTGAAAGGTCAACGACTGTTACTGAAAGTTTTCCATGTTGTAGTCCTTCACATTGCACAGGAACACTTTTTTCTCTGTGCCTGGACTAAAAACCTCAAGAGCAAGTCATTGTGACGGTAATACATTTGTAGAAAGTTATAGTGTGCAAAAAGGTCTCTTTGGAAGATGTGGAAAGTTACCTGGACTGCTTAATAATCCTATGGTGTTTGGCTTTATCCATGGTATCTCTGTGGAGTGTCAGTTTTCATGCTGTCTAGATGAAGGATGAATGATAAGCCCTTGATGTCAGTTTGTGGTAGGATTGTTAGCATTATAAACCCTAGTGAGTGACTAATAGAAACATTAGTGCTTTGTCTGCATCTGTAGTTAATGTGTTGAAGAAGTTTAATACAAATTGTTTTCCCCCATTTACCTGATACTAGAACCATAACTTATTCCTGTAAGTGGAATGTATTTATTACTATTTTTCTTTCTAACAATTTTTTTAGTATCTGCTCTGAGTTTAGGATAATTCTGAAGTAGAATAAACCTTAATTTCTTTGGTTCACTTCCTTCAATTGACATTTCCAAGCTGCTAAGGTGCAGTCATACTTCCCTGAAGAAGCAGTATTACAGAAAAACATATTATCTAGCCTTTAGATGCAATAAGCCTTATGATGAGATGACTAACGAGAGGATAAATATTGTTTAATCCTCCCTGTGATCACTTAAGAAAATCTGGCACAGCACCTTTTTTTTACTATATGCTTATTCTTTCTATAAGTTACTGAACTGAACTCAGAATTGTTTTCAGTGTTTCAGTTGTGACATCAGATAATGAGTAACTGAATTTGAATTAAAATATTTGCTTTATCAATTTAGCAGTTGAAATTTATTGATGAAAAAGCAGTAGAGATTTCACATTATCACACCTTGAAAACACTGTAGTAGTAACCCTGGCAATTATAGGTCGAATTCATCAAGGGGACTTATTTCCTGAGTGTATCTCCATGTGGTACCACTGTTGTCATTCTCTTAACCAGTAATAATCTTGCCACCAGGCATGTGCAGAACCATCTGTGAGTTGACACTGCATGGTTAACAAGCTGCCTGTTAATTGTTCAAGAGGGGACAGTGGCAGCTCCAGGGAAGGGATGCTCAGTGTGGCTGGGGGGCTCTGCACCGTGGAAGGGCAGCCCCAGCCTCTGGCTGAGCTCAAGGTGGGGTTCAGCAGGGTGTGGCTGTCACCACAGCCCAGGAACCAGCTGGGTAAATGCCAGTGCACATACACAAGAGTGTACTGTGGGAAGCAGCCCAAAAGATTCAGCTTCAAATCTTTACTTGGGCTTGTTTCAAAGTAGGAGCTCAGACTTGCATTTCAGACATAAGGCAGGAGTGTCCTGGCTGCCAAGCTGCTCTGCCTCTTGGAAGGCAAAGTCCTTAAATACAGAAAATGTACAATTGAGTGTTTCAGGTAAATGAGGGGTTAACCCAGAGAGGTTAGCTGCTTTGCGTGCACCCAACCTCTTTCCTGTGAAATCAAGTTTTCATAGCTTTGAGGGTCTCATAGAGCAGGTTCTGGTCTCTCCTTACCCCCTGAAGTGCAGGACAAGGCTCTATCAGTGTGGAATTATGCACTATTATCTGACCTGCCACTGGTAGCAGGGGCTTAGATGTCTGGTTATCAGGTTGCAGGCCTAATTGAGAATGTCTAATTGAGCTAGGGACTGTTGAAGAAACATCCTCTGCTGGTGGCTGTGCAGTGCTGAGGATCCTGCCAGGGGTCAGGCTTAGTCCGTGTTTGACTCAGCAGCTTCAAGGGCTCTGTTGTGCAGCTCACAGACATTCTGCCTGGGAAGCTCAGTCTCTGAAAGCAGTACTGTCCAGTGTCATATTTTCCTCTTCCTGCTGATGATTAGTATTAAAACTAGCAGCAACATGCCATGCCATTGTAAATAAATTAAGATGCTGCCAAACAAATACTATGCTGACCATGTTCATTTAATCTTTGAGTTGCTCTTCGATGAACAAGTCTGTGGTCTCTTAGTAAACTACTTTTGAGGGTGGCAGGTCCAGATACCCATTTATGCCATGACTAATTTGATGTGATTAGTCCCTCTGTGGCCTTTTCTGGCACATTTTCCCCACTTCCCCACTTCCTTTTCCCCAGTCTCCTAAACACTTTTGTCCATCTCTCATATTTGTCAAGAAAAAGTTTTACATAAGTCTTAGGTCAATCTCCTGAAAAGCAGATGCTGGTGATTAGTTTCTTATCCCAGAGATGAATAGTGTTGTTTTCAGGAGGTGGTGGGAGCTCCTACAATACTGATAGGTCTTTTTTATACCCAAATTTGTCTTTTACTCATCCTGCAGTTCTTCAGTAACTCTGACGTTGCTTTCTTACTGTGCAGGTATTTTGTTTTTGTTTAGCAAAGTGTCAGGAGCTGTCAGCACATGATTCATTGATATAATTTTGTGATTGTATTATCTATGAAAGGAATTATAAAGAACCATGAAGACTGATATGAGTGCATAGTGAATGGAAATGCAGAGGCACCAAAAAGAACAACAGAAAGCTGGCATGTATTGATGACACCAATATCAGCAGGTCTTCAGGATCTCAATGCATCTATGTACAGCTTCTCAGGATACCCAGATCAGAAACCAAGAGACACTGAGTAAGTCCTTAGACTTGATGGAGAAGGAATTTGAATTGCATTCCCTTCCTGAGAAGTACTGGAAAGCACATCCAAAACCAGCATGTCATCACTAACCTAAGAAGATCCCAGAAGAATGATTAGGACTCAGTAGCCAGCATCCCTGTTCTTCTGTATCACCCAAAACAGAAAGACCAACCACCTCAGTATTGGTTTATTGTTTTAACATGTTTTATTCTGTATTGGGAATTAATATGGACTCACTATTCTATAGGTAGTCACATATATAGTTTTAAAATCCTAAAATGTCCTTCAAGCTGTAGTTAGCTATAGCTGCTGTCAGATATATCATGTCTGGCAAAAGCAGATTTGTTAGCAAAAAAATTCTCACCAAACTGCAGTTGTAGTTATCTTGGGGAAATGTAGTAGGATTACCTAATTTTTGCCAATCAGTGTAAAAGCTCAAAAAGTCTGAACTAGTTAGATATCATGGCATTAACTTTGGCCCTTCATTTTGATCATTTCATGGTAACAGGTCTTCTTTAAGTGCTCCCTCTGGATATGTTTGTAGAGTATTTAATGGTGTATTTATTGTCATTGTACATCCAGGCTGATGAGTCTTTTAGGCAACTTGTGCAAGTTCTCAAACTTTTTATTAATACCACTATGTCATATCAATTTTTTCCAAAACACAGATTGAAAATTGTATGTTGCTTTTGTTTTTGAATTTTCCCTCTGATGAAAATGCCCTTTATGCCGGGCCTGTCATAAAAAATACCTTTTATTTTCTACTGAAAATTCTTGGGTCCCCATCTCCATTTCCAACCCAACATCTTCCCAAGATGCTTAGCACTTGTGCAACAAGATTTGACAGCTAGACTTTTGGAGTTGCAAATGCCTCAGAGAAAATATTTGATAAATATATAGAATCAATTTGATAAAATATGAGTCTATTCCTTGATGTTATAAACTGTAGGTAGTGGTGATGCCAAATTCTTTGGCCTGACTTTAGCACAGCTGGTAGACAAAAGGTTATGCACGGTCTATGCACTTGAGCAAAAAGTAACCAGAGTGATCAGTGGTTGCTCACTCCTCTCTCAGTATGGTTATAATAGGAGAGGAGTGCTTGGGCTCTTCCTGTGTTTCAAAGCACTTTTTAGCACTGTACCCAAGCCTGGCAAATGCAGCTTTGCTATGTCATGTGTCATAACCCTCCATCATATCTACCTGAACTAACTTCTGAGTCAGTGATTGATGTGCAGACTCTCCTTTCCTCAGGCATGAAAAAATGAAGCTCCCATGACCACTGAAGAGAATGAACAGTTGGTCATGCGTGTTAAGATCCTGGACTGTATCAATCTCTTTTAGAACAGAGAAAAAGATTATCAACCCTGTCCCAACTGTCCTGCAGAAGGCAGCATCTGGCCCAAGATGTGTTCTGTCACAGCTGGTCAAGCAAATGGCTGTATCAAACACCAGCTGTGAGGTATCATACTGCTAAAAGCTTGCCATGTTTCCTATACCATGTCACTCTCTGGCTGCATTTTGGTCCCTTAGTACAGTGGGCTGTGAACAAAAAAAAGCTTTGAATAGCACATCAAAGCTCCCTCACTAAGAATCCAGGCCTTAAAAGACACAATCTCTGCCCTAGAACTAGCAATAAATCTCACTTTGTCTTAAAAATTCTTTTTGTTAGGGCTTTGACATCTCAGATGATTGACCCTGAGCTGGACCTGGTAATGCGTGGGGAGCTACACTGTTCAGTCTGCATGTGGTTTTAGGTCAGCTCTGGGAGACATGAAGAGAATCTTTTCCTAGGAATGTGGGAATGAGGATCCAAAGCTTGGCAAAGAATAGCAAGGAGACCTAGTGTGGAGGAGAAATGAAGAGGAGGAGACACCAGCAGTCTGCCACCATGGCCAGCAGTGGAGGTAGCAAGAGGTCATACCAAAAGTCCCCTTGTGTTAAAAGAGTGTGTTTAGCAGGGTGGGCTCCTGGCATGCTGAAACTGTGCAATTGAAAGATCCCTCTCTGCTCTCATAATTCACTGCATCACTTTCCTTTAAGAGCATATTTCTTGTGAATATTAATAATGCATAGTGAGATACTATTTCTTGGTTTCACAGCCAAAAACAGAGAAAGGTGCTTTTAGGAGACCCTGACCTGTTTCAAACTAAATGGTGGTAACTGCAGGAGGTCTCTAAAGCATACAGAAAAAAGTAGTTAAACAGTTTGCAAAGTGCTAAGAGAGGGAAATTCATATTTATGGAGGATGTACCTCATGTCTCTTTAACTCATCATACTGATCACCCATCAAGGCTGACAGAATTTCACTGTATTTGTACAGATATTTTCTCTGAGGCTTTCCACACTTTCTTATTAAATCTTTTCTTAATCTTGCTCTCTTCCTGACCCCAAAATTCATTTGTGCCTCAGTTTCTTCTCCCATTTCTTACTGGGGCAGTTGGTGATCTCTTTGGGACAGGAATAGTTCTTGATTACATGATAGTAGAGCACCCTAAGGGACAGACCTGACACTGGGAGGATCAGGTGAACTAGTCACATCCACAAAAGGTGCAATTTAAGTTTGATCATGGTCACTGCTACTGAGTATACACACAGTCTGCAGGCATCTAGGATAATTTTCTTTATGCTTCTTCCTTGGCAAAGATGTGCAGACAGTTTTGACAACTTAGCTGCAAGATTATCCTAAGCTCACTTACAAAAAGTTGTTTGGCTGTTTTTACTTGGACTATCATTGTTCTGTATGTGTGTATAGATATTGTAATGACGTGTATTTAAAGAAATATAAATGTACTTAAAGATGAATTGTAGTTATGAAATGGTACTCTAATAAACAGTTTGATGGGTTTATTTTCTTCCTTGGATTGAAGTGTTATATACCAAGTAAATGAAAATTTATGTATTTGTATCTCATTCTGTTATAAAAGAAGGAATGACCAAATAACATTAAATGTAACATATTCTGCAGAATATTTATATATATAACATATTTAGCAGAAATGTGGTCCTCTTCAGTTTGGAGACAAGGACCTGCAGAGTTCAGATTTCCTAATGTCTGTGCTTCTGTAAAACATTTCAGAGATCTAATGCTCTGCCTTTCTTTTCTGTATGCCTCATTGTTCCAAAATGGTATCATGTCCAATTGCAGTCTTACTTCACAGCAGCCCTCATTGCAGTAGCAGATGTCAATGTTTAATACTGACTGTAGCTTTAATTGATGACAATGCTCAGTGTAGAAGTACATTTTAGGACACTGGAGATGGACTAAGGATTCATATTCTTCAGGGGACTGATTAATTTTAAACTTATTTCTTTTCTTGGGTCTATATTTAGTATAAGAACAAATCATTTTCATATAATTTTCTGTTCTGGTTACAATATTAAGGATGTCAAGGGAATGGATAAATGGATAAATGTTCTGCTATTTTCTCTTTATTATTATAATTTTTCTCACAAGATTGAGAAAAAAGGGAGAATATAATGAGAATAAAAATGCACAGTATTGAAGCATTAAAATTTGGTGATAATTCATTCTTGAGACAGTCTACAGCAAGTACAGAATGCAGTATAAGACATATTAATTTTTCTGACAAAATCTGTAGAAGGAGTAGGAAATGGTACAAAGGTAATTTACTCGTATTGCAATCATCCTAAGGTGCAGTCCCATGTCCTCTTAGAAATGTTCATTGTGACAACATAGCTGTGGATATTTTATTTTAATGTATCAGATCAGATTTATTTCTAATGTATGGAAGAAATACTGGGGTTTGTGCATAGGTCATTAGTTCTACTGTGAGAATATGAATATCAGTTTTTTGTCAGACCATTTAAAATAAAGATTTTCAAAGGAAAAGATCCATTTCTACATGTGGACATTGATATAGGAGTTTTTTACAATGTTATCTAGCAAGATGAAAAACAATCAGGTTTTGACCTTTTAGTTTTTAGCAAAACTAAAAAGGTTTTGACTTTTCCTTTGTAAGTTTAGTTCTGAAATACTGTATTATTTACATCTGTGACAATAGTTATGGGTCAGTTTAGAACTCTGTTCTTCAATTTAATCCCACTGTAGCTATGAAGACGTGGAATAATAGAGGACATTTTTCCTAGTAATTTTGGCATGAGATTTGTGGGCTTGAAATATGTAGTTTGAGATTATATGTCCAAACAAAATTTAGCAGTAGTAAACACTTGAATAAAGTACTATTAGAGCACAGAGCATTATCTCTTTCCCTAAATTGCTTTAATATACTTCTACTGAGAAATTGTACCAAGAACTTTACTGTTTGGTGATTAACCATTAAATAGCTTGCAATATATTTTAGCTTTAGAACAATATTTTCCCTGCATGAGAAATCTCAATCACTCTGCCAGAAAGGTTTAGTCACTAGAAATGCTGTAATTGTCCATGTGGATGAGCAATGGCTATGTGCTCAGCCATAGTTTATGTGATGTTGGTGATTTGAAGGGGGTTTTTGTTATTGTTGACAGGCAAAGACTTACACAGACCCTGAACTAAAAGGGGTAGCTGAGCTTTCTGTGGGGCAGGGTATCAAGGATCTGGAACAAAGGTATCTTTAGTGTGCATCAAACAGCCAAAGCCTACCTCAGAGTTGCAGAGAAATGGAGATTATATTATCTCCCAAATGGTTGTCATGAGACTAACTTGAAAGAAATCTAAATCTAGTAATCTGTCACCCTGAAGGATCCATGTAGTAAGGTATTTAAAGAAGCTAAGATTAGAGCAGCCTCATTTGCAATTTAAATTTCCTACAGACTATTTTTTGAAAGCACACACAAGGGTCCAAGGTTGTGAATTGTCATTCAGTGGAGGGTTATATTTGAATTGTATTAAGATAGTGTTTTTCAAACTATCTCTTGCCCATGCCTGGTGTCCCCCTACATTTAGTCTGTAAGGGAAAGTTCAAAGGTGTGTACACAACAGTTTCTGCAGATGCAGTCCTGGCACTGCTCTGGGATGGTGAGGCTGCCTTCAGCACTCTTGGTGATGTTTGCTGGCAGTGCTCACTCTGGACTGGGTCTGGAGACAGCAACCAGACCAGAACAGGTTTATATATTACACCTGTGTTTAACAAATGAAACACAAGTCGTGTGAAAGGGCTGGCACTGAGCTGCATCTTCCTCAGTTAGTTTCCTAGGAAGAGTCCTGTCCTTAGCCTGCAGGTCTCCTGCATACTGCTGATGCCTTTGTCTGGTCTTAAAAGAGTTGAGTCAGACATGGTTAAAGCATAAGGGGTTTTTACCTCAGTATTTTTATAAGGATCCTTATTGGGGCACCAGTTTGCCAAGGTGGGATGTGCAATGTACACAAATGATAAAGCACATATATAATTTATAGGCCTTACAAATTAGCATATCTCATAAAGATGCTCTAATAGAAGCCTGGATGAATGGTGTGATACTTCTTCATTTGAGTAACTTCTTCCTGGTAGGGCCAAATTTTAGTTTGTAGGATATGTTCTAGAGAGACCTTGTTTTCCCAAGATAGTGTAGGGTTTTCCAGCCTCTTACTATGAGGCCTTTAGGATGTTTGGTCCCTTGGCCTAATAAAATACTAGGGTTATGCTAAGTTATTAGACTTGAGAAATTACAAGTATGCATGTTAAGAATATTGAAGATATATGAAAGTTGTATAAAAAAATAAGGCAAAAATTCATCTTGGCATCACTGCAGAGCATGCCAGCTGGTTTAATTCAGGAGTTTAGATTCCAAGTCATTAAAAAAACAGTGCAGGACTCTGGGCTCAAGAACTTAAATTTTTGGTTTTTTTTGGGGGGGGGGCGGGTTGGGTTTGGATCCCCTTGTGAGTGGTTTCATAGTTGGAGGTTGTTTTGACACAGCAATCATTAAATGATAATTTTTGATTCTTGTAGAAGTAGGAGGGCAGACTTCACATTGTTTGGGAGACTAGTTGTGAGAGTACCTTGGGAGGCAGTCCTGAAGGGCAAGGCAGTCCAGGAAAGCTGGGCATTCTTCCAGAATAAAATCTTCAAGACACAGTAGCAGACTGTCCCCATGTGCTAAAAGATGAGCTGGCAGGGCAGTCACCATCCCTGAAGCTATTTAAGAGACATGCAGCTGTGGCACTTAAGGATGGGATTTAGAGGAGGACTTGGGTTAAGAGTTGAGTGTTGGCCTCAATGATCTTAGAGGTCTTTTCCAACCTTAAAAATTCTATGATTCTATAACATGCCAGGCACCATTTACAACATAATGAACTGGAATTTAGAATCACAAATAATTAAATTCCCTTTTATTCACTGCTTTGTTAGGATGACTTGAAGGTTTATGTCAGTGCAAGGCCTAAACTGATTGATCATTTTCTTTTCTGGTTAGATCTTAGTTCCTCTCTGCTGAATATGTAGCAAACCAATGTACTTTCATCTCTGTCCTACCACAGGCTTTTCTGCTCCCATTCTGAGCTATGATAAACCCATCCTGGGTTGTTTAACTGATGAGAAGTACCCCAAGGCCTTGCTGCTCTAGCTGGCAGTATAACATAGACATAGTGTTTTTTCCTTGGAATGGATAGTTCTGGAAATGAGGATTGTCTTTGAACTTAATCTCACAAAAGTACCACAGATTAAGTTCTATCCTATGGGAATTATGAGCTTGCATGGTACAAACAGCATCAGGTAGGAAACATGATTGATGGGAATGATTTCAACCACCATTATTTGAACAAACAGGGATTTTTAATGTAAGAAAAAAGATATGTGGGTGCTCCCAGCCTAAGAGGGTTTCATCCCACCATGCTGAGATCTTTGAGTGGTCCAATACTGCTCAGTCACTGCAAAAGCACACCTCATTCTTGCCATGCAGGCTGCAGAGGCTATTCTGATTCTGATTTTAGGTATGCTGGGACAGTTCCCATATCCCCAGTGCTGTTCTTGCTTCTATACCATAAAGTGATAATTATGCCTAGGTAATGTGCAAAATATATACATACAAGCCCTTAAAATAGCTTTAGCTAATTAATTAGAAATGTTTGCTCATTGTTTTTAATTTTGTCCACATATTACTATTCTTTATAACCAATATATTCTTTCATCTACAACCCCAGGGAAGACTTGTTCAGTAACCAAAAGTGGAGCACAGGCAGTACAGCAAAGTGTGAAGTATATTAGAGATCACCCCAAGGATAACTCAGGACAAACAAAAGCCAGAGGAAAGCATCACGAAGAACAACCAAGTGAGGAGAGGCCATGCAGCAGGGCAGGGTGTTTATCCCCCAGTTATGGCAACATCTTGTTTATTTGGGGACTATAAACCCATGCTGAACTAGAATGAATTTCTTTTCCGAGAGAGAATATGTTTGTGTTAAGAATAAATGATCATTGCTTTTTAACAGCACACCAATCCTGGTTAGATGCCAGCATGAAGGCAAAGGAGATTGAATTTAGTTAACTTTTGTCAGGTAGACAGGTCACACACTGCAATAGCCTAAACTTAAGGTTTCAAATCATAGTGAATTCTACAGAGTGAGCAACAATGTCAAAACTTCTTCCCGTGAGCTCCTGACAGACAGAAAGGAACTAATGGATGAGAGAAAATGTTAGTCATTAGAGCTTGAAATTTGTGGCCTTAATTTCTTGGTAGAGATTAGATACTCTTAAAACAATATTTTTAATCTTAAAGCTTCTCTAAAAGTGTGCTAACAAGAAAGTACTATAATGAAAATCCATATAATGCTGATTGTATTGTCAATAATAATGAAAATCTTTCTGTTTGTCTTCATGAAAGTGGGTTAAGTATTGTAGTGTCTCTGCAGAGAAATTGCCAGCTAAGTGCATTTATTTTTCTGGAGACCTGTCAAAACCTAACATGGCAATATGTTCCTTCTACATGAGATGGAACAGCTACACTGCCAGTAAGAATATGTCAACATGGTAAATTTTCACCTCTCTGGAAGTGGGCAGCTTGATGATTGCAGCCAGGCTGTGACACCAAGCAACATTGCTGTCGACTCCACTGCCTCAGATCAGAGAGGAAACACAAAGGCATGTCACTCTGAATTGACAAATTCCCCATCTGAAAGACAAATTGCATGTCAGAGGTATCACTGCACACTAAATAGCTGTGTGGTGGTAAGATGCTTTTATCTCTGTTCTAATTTGCTTCTGGTAAAACAAATGCACAAAATGAATAATTTGCACTTGCACTTCCTGTATATTTCCTTTTTAGAAGATTTGCAGGTGGATCTCTCTTGCATTAGCCACTGCAGAGACATCTCCCAAAGCCAATCATAAAGTCACAGAATGTTAAGGGTTTGGTTATCTAGCCCCAACTAGATAATCTTCCACTAGACCAGGTTGCTCAGGGCCTTATGCAGCCTGTCTGTCTGCCATGGCTGTCTGCAAGGGCAGCAATGCTTCTTCTGCATGTCTATTGGCAGGCCTTAGGTCTAAGATTAGTGTCCCTGGAGGGGTGCTCTGAGCATATTTTCATTGCTTCTATTCTTATTTTTAAGCTACCTTAAATAAGGTTTTTTCCTAAGAAGAAGGGCTTCTTGGAGGATATTAGAAATGACATTTTTCATGCTATTTTTCAAAGAATGTGGTACAAATGATATAATAATGTAATATTTTGTACTTCTGTAGAAGTCTGCATTTACTATTCTCAACAGTAAAACCATTTTCTGATGTGTGTCTTTAGACAAGTGCATAAGCACCAATCTAGGTCTGATTCTTTGTCTTGTGTTAGCTTTGCCCTTGTAAATGTGTTAATTTCACTAAAGAAAATGAACTTTTCTTTTCCTGCCTGGTGAAGAAACTGACTTCCTTGGATCCCTGCCTGTGTTCATCACATCATAGCAGGAAGGGCTGGAGGGTGCAGTGTGGGCAGTTCAGGCTGCTGACAAAAAGTGTCAGAGCCTGAGTCCCTGTGTGAAGGAAGGGGATGTGTAAAACTTTCCCTGGGCTTTCCAGGCAGTAGTGGTCTTTACATCAGAGCCTTGCTAAGCAGGAACGTAGACATTTGCAGAGATCAAAGCTGTGCAGGCACATTTTTCTTCTGACATAAAAAATACCATATGTTGGAGGTATGTCTAAATAAGAGCAATTTGAAGATGATTGTGAGGACAATGTGTAAGCAGCCCCCATAAAACTTGCTTTCCAAATACCTCTGGGAATCTGGATACCAGATACCTCTGGTATCTCTGGGAACATTTACTATGGTTGTGGTTGTGTACCATCTTATGGTGGGGACAGAAATGGGGTGCAGAAATGTTAGGAAAGTTTCTTCTTAAATAAAAAAAAGACAAGTTTGTTTCCCTCCTGATGTGGTTTAAGATATCATGCTGCCCTTTAACTTCTTCAATGATGCAGTAAGATGGATAAATATTTTATTTCCTTCTGAAATGTCTTTTCTCTCAGTTCACATGGGACAGTGAATCTTTGAGAAATTCTGGTGCAGTTGTTGCACCTGTATGCAACACTGGCTTTGCTAAGGAGTTCTGTACAAAATAGTTTGGGTTCACATGTGATATGAGAATTGCTGCATGTCAAAGAGGCTGAAGCTTGGCTCAGTTACAGCAGCAAGACACAGCAAGAGCATCTCACTGGGCATACTTGGCATGGACATGCTTGTTGCATCCACGTGTTGAATGTCTGGTCAAAAAAAGTCACAAGTTGCAGATGTTCTAGGAAAAGCCAACACATCTTCACTTGTTACTCACTTTATCTGCAGATCATAGGAGTGACAATCTGCTCCCAGAAATATGTTTTGGTGGCAGAAGTTGAGGCTGATCATAGTCAGGAGCCATCTCATTCTTTAACAGGAGTTGTTATTCCCACTGAAGGGATCCCAGAACCTCAATACCAGTTTTCTCAATGGAACAGCTTGATTTCCTCCCACTGTGCTTGTAATAGCTTAAAACTGAGTATAAGAAATAGATTTCATTTCAGCAATCACAACATTACAGTGATCTTCTTTCAGTCTCGTTCATTGCTGCTGTTAAATTCAGAACACATAAAGAGGCAATAACAGGGCTATTTTTTCAGAGTAATTTACAGCTGCTGAAGGTGTGTGCCTCAGCTGCAATTCTGACATAGATACCACTATTGGTGTGCTTTGTTAGAAGCTGAGAAAGTTTTAAAATTTGTTTCTTTATACTACCTTGAGTCTTTGGGAACTGTGTCTGTTTCAAACCAGATATAGATATCTTTTGAACTTGCTAGAATTTTCTGCATTTCCTTTGTTGTTCTTCATTCTCTGAAGTTTGTATACTTTTGAATGTTCATGTTTACCCTGTGTTTTAGTATTTGTTTGAGAACTTCTCCATTGTGCTTCTCATGTTTCAGGTTGTCAGGTAAATCAAATAGCAACTACCTTGTTCTTGCTTCTTGCATAAGTTAAGCTTTGCTTGTTATGCTCCATCAGTCCTGAATACTAGCAAGCTGTTGCTTCTCTGCATAGTATCATCAAAACACTTAAATAAGTTACTATAAAAGGTATGTCAGGTTTTCTGAATTTTCTAGTAGCTATTCATTATCTGGCAATAAAACCAGAAAAAAAATGACAACCCTCCTAGTCTATATTTATTTCTTAGATTTATTTTTTCCCCAGGATCATAAATATTGACAAACCAAAATTGAATTGATGGTTTGCATATACTTATGTATCATCAGGAAGAAATGCTCAGTATTCAAAAGACTCTGGCATTTTGTTTCAAGGCTGCAGGTGTCTTTGTCTGGACTTCTTAGTATAGGATCTCCATTTGAAACTATACAGTTCAGCTCAGTGTTCTTTTGTCCAATAGCTAATTTGGAAGTTGGTGATCTCCTTTTTTTGTATCTTCTTCCATAGCATTTTCTTTCTAAGGCAGCTACATCTTTGACTTTTGGTAAGCCCAAATCCCTGTAGCCCTGAAGAGGTCATCCTTCAACTGTGACATTTCTATTGTTGCCTGGAAAGCATTTGCTGATTTTTGCCCTTGTGTTTACCTCCTCACTCAAAAGGAATTGATTGCAAAGGCTAAATTGCCTGCTCATAATCACCTATTATAATTTAATTTTTTTCTTAATGCAGAATTCAAGGCACTATTTTTACCATTGTCATATTTACTAAGGTAAAACCAGAAAAGAATCATGCAGTTAAGTATGAAAACAGTGTCTGCAATTTCCTCACAAGTATATTCCTATACTTGGTGGCATATTTTGAATGTTTCTGTGGAACCTAATCTACTCTTGAGCGAGTGTTGATTGATTACTACTAGAACAGGGCTTTTGGCAAGAAGTAAGGTTAACATTGGCAAGTTTCTTGATAATTACTAGAGTGTGAAAACCAGCACAAATGCATGCATTATGCAAAGAGCTCACTCTCAAACTCTATGTGTTCTTCTTGGAACTGATTATAGAAGTAATTTGCACTATTTAATGGGAAAAATAAAATTAAAATTGGTAATATTTAATGCTGAAATATCTAAAAGTGTTGAAATTAATTTCAAAATAATGTAACCACTATGTGTAGGAGGTCTTCATCTGCTACATTTTTGCTAAGATGCCTCCTAATCCTTTCCTTTTTCTTAATGGTTCTAATGTGGTATTTTTTGGAAGATCTTCCTCTTGGATTTTTTTGTCTTTGGTGATTTAATTATAATTGTGGTCCAGACATATCAGTGAAATGAACCATTTACAATTTGGTGAGGGTTTTTAATTAAGAAAGATTAAATCCATTTATAAGTAAAAATGGGAGAATTTTAATCTTGAAATAGAAGGAATAATTTCTTTATAAAATACCAAGGAAAATGCAATGAAAATAAGAGTAAACTATTTAAGTACTGTTATATTGATATCTGCAAAAAAACACCCCAGGATAGAACACTAGGACCCAGGAGAAGTTCTAATCTTGGATTGCCATTTTACTGAGAATGATATTAGGAGAAGAAAAATCACATTTGATATTGATTCCTTCTCCAAATCCACTGTAGCTGCATCTCACTTGACAACATTTCAGTTTTGTCCAGGGAGGCATAATTTCCTATGTAAGGACTGTACCATTTTCTGGTTTCCTCCATCTTCCTCTGCCTTCCTTCTCCTCTTTCTCCTCACCAGTGCAAAAATAATGCATCCATTAGACTCTGTCATCAGGTACTCAATAGTGAGGAAATCAGCTTCTGTAGAAGTTATTGAACATCTTCTAGACCTCTTTCTTGAGATGAAACATCTTTTTATAAATGTCTTTTCCTGTCCACTGGTCATTGGGGAAGTAGCTCATAATGTGATGTCCAAATTTTAAAATACCTAAAATTATAGCAAATGAATCTTACCATCATGTTTTAAATCAGAAGTGTTAGTCTTGGAAGAGATGTACTGAGATGTACTGCTACAGATGGAGAATTACATGTTCCTGCTGTGGGCAGGGGCACTTTCCACTAGAGCAGGTTGCTCAAAGCCCCATTCAGCCTGGCCTTAAGTAGTTATAGGGATGAGGCATCTATGGCTTCTCTGGGCAACCTGTCCAGTGCCTCACCATTCTCACAGTAAAGAACTTCTTCCTAACATCTAACTACTCTCTTTCAGTTTGAAGATGCTGCCCCTTGTTCTGTAACTACAGGCTCTTGTAAAAAGTCCTTCTCCATCTTTCTTTCATGTTCCCTTCTGTTACTGGAATGGAACCCCAAATGAGGTCACCCCAAAGCCCCTCCTTTCCAGGCTGAACATTCCCAATTCTCCCAGCCCTTCCTCACTGGAGAAGTGCTCGAGCCACTGAGATGGCCTTCCCTGGACTCACTCTGGCAGATTAATGTCCTTCCTGTGATGGGGCCCCAGGGCTGGGGCACTCAGCTGCACAGATGCAGCACTCCAGGTGGGGTCTCACCAGACTGGAAAAGGGGCATTGATGATAAAAGTTGTGTATTTGTTGTGTAAATGTGGTTTATGAAAGCAATATTCAAGTCCAGACTGGTAACATAGACCAGGTTTCTAGACTTGTGTTTATAATTAAATCTGTGATCCACTTCATTGTCAGATGACAGAGTGCTGAAATGTGGAGAGCTGCAAAAAATATATATAAAATAATTCTTATATAAGTGGAAATTGCAAAATGGCTAAGATCATCTAGATACTCTTTATATTTGTTTAAAGACAGAAAACATGTTTACTTAGAGATACACACAGCTTTTGTGTTTACTATCCTGAAATCTAAAATGCTCTTGATTGAGAATATTTTGTCACCAGTTTTATGAAGTCTTATGGAAACACAGTTTGTCTGTTACATAACAATAAGCTAAGTGTGATTAGAAATTCTACAAACAAAATTGACAATGGCCCAATTCTCTTTCAGTTTTCTGAGTTTCCAGTCAGAAATTCAGTTTCAGTTCACAGAGAGACTCCTTTGACTTAATAGATTTGTTCTCATGCAGTTGAGGGCAGCATTGTAGCAGAAGGGCATACTGGGAAATTCATTCCCCTGCCTTCACATAAAAGGAGTTGATTCTGACATAATGTGATTCTTGCATAATAGATGGTTGTCTCACATGTTGTAAACCACTCTATTGTGCCCTCCTCTGTATAAGGCTAGAACTGAGCCCAGTGTTTCTGTTTTAAGCATTGAAATACAGAGTCTAGTGATGTACATATGTATTATTCCTATACCTGAGTAATAACTCTTTCAGAAAACTTGCACTTGTATAACACATGTTTATTTAGCCTTTTGTAGATGTATTATCTAACTATTGCTTTTATGGTTCAGGCCATGGATTATTAATTGAAACAGTAAAATAAGCAATCATCTTTGGTTGCCATAGCAAAGATACCCAAAATATAGTTGCTGAGGAAACCATACTGAGATTATACACAATATATAACCTAATAATATTGATATACATCTTTAAGGGTAAAAGAATATAAAATATACTTGTTCTCTTGTTGGGAGATTAAATATTGAATCTGATATATGTTTATGGATTTATTTTTGAAAGTCTTCCTGTTACATGTAAAGACAGCTTACTTAACTATCAATATGTTATATGTCTGTTAATCTTTAGACTTTGTCATGATTTTTAAGAATATCCTGCTTCATTAAGAGAAGAAATAGACTTTGAAAAAGGATTATAAATGGATGAAAATAGAGCAAGCATCATCACAATGAATGCTGCTTTTGTAATAAAAATAAAGGCAATGACAAGAACAAGAATAATCAAAATTAAAATTTTTCCTTGCAGCCTTGTGGTACTTTAACATTTGGAATAGGCTAGAATGATCTTCCACATCCAGAATGGGCACTGTAATATATATATAATATCTTTTCTGACAAAGGCATTTATTATAACAATTTTTAATATGCTTCCAGTACAGAAGACTTCAGAATATCCCCTGTTCAGAATATCCTCCTTCAGAATATGCAACCTGTTCAAGGGCTTTGCTCCTTCATTGTTAGTAAGATTTTCCCAGTGTCTACCATGAATATTTATTGCTGCAGCATAAGCCAGTTCCAAGTTAATTGTAACTTTGACTAAATAACTACAGTTTTCATTTTTATTGACTCTTTATGTTTTATGCTGAGATTGCTACCACTTTCTTGAAATTCTATGTCCTGGATCCCATATTCAAGCTGAAACTTAATCTGTAATCCATGTTGGACAGAGCAAGGAGACTATTTCTCTTGTCTTCACATATTCCTAACTATAAATCTTTGCATGGTTGGATGTGTTTATCTTGTGGGTAGGACATTTTCCATTATTCACTCATGTTCAGTTTGTGATCCATTGTAATCCCTGTTTGTGAAGATCTGCTATCAAATTCAAATGCTGTACATCCTACATTTGTGCAGTCAATTATTGCTTGCATTTATTTATGGTGAATTGTTTCCTGGTTTTCAGTACATAATTTCTTGTTTGTTAAGGATATTTGAACTCTAATGCTATTAGCCTAGATATGTGCAGCCCCTTTTAGTTTTATCTTTCAGAAATACAATCATTGTAATAGTGGAATAGAAACAGCATAGAAAGCCATCCTATTTAATCTTCAGGCTCTTGATGAAAATGCTGGTTAGTACTAAAACCAGGATAGACTACAGTGGAACTTCTATACAACCTTCTGTGATTAACACTTAACTACTGTCAGTTGCTATCTAGACTCCAGTTGTCCAGCCAGTTTTGTATCAAGCAGTGGGAGATCAAGCAAGATCCACTCTGGTCTCTTCTGCAAAGTCAGGTCCCAGTTTATGTGGCTACACCAGATCAGGACAGAGCTTGGGCATGGGCAGTTAAACCCTGGAAGGTGACTACTGTCATGGTCTGTCTGGATCTCTCAAATTTACAGTGAGATGTTCTGTGAAATAAACTATTACATGAGCTTGTTAGAAGAGAAAACAAGCACAATCTACAGGGTCTCAGTGCCTGAGTTCACTAATTCATCACTTAGTTATTGAAGTTTCTAACTTACTAGTTCTCTAATTTATTATTTGCAGCTCACAACTTGTAACTTGTGCACCTGTAAGCAAAACAGTCATCCAGCCAATGGTGAAAGTGCTCATTCTTCCTCTTCCATCACAATACAGCCTCCCTTGTATCACACTGGGGAGCATGAAAGCCTCAGCTCTCCAGCTCCTGTTAGATCTGCTTCTAAAACTCCATGTGTAAGCTGAAGTATTTACACCTACAAGCTGGCAAGTTTGGTGTGTCCAATTTCTTTGAGTTAGCAGGCTCTGAAGAAAATCAGTGCCAGTAAATCAATGTGCAAGGGCTGTGGCTGCAGGAGACAGCGAGCTGCAGGTGACAGTGGCTGTGTAATGACTGCAGTCCTTTCTGGCAGCCATTCGTGCCTGTGTGCTGCCACCACTTTGACCTGATGGCATTGCAGGACATGTGCAACAGGCCTTGGCACAAGCTGTGTACTGGCCAAAAATCTGAGCCAGAGTTGAATGTAAGACTATGGAGAAACTATGGAGAAAGAGGTTGGTTAAGTCACTGATAGCTGGCTGGTGCTCCTAAGCCTTGGCAGGTTATTTATGGCATCCTTAGTGCTCTTCTGGATGACAAATAAGGGACACAAAATCCTTGGATATCTTTTAGTTACTCCTGAAGTGACACAGTTCTCTGTCTCCAGATGGTGCCAGAGTGGCATTCAGGATTATGTTGTGGCAGGCACATGCTTTAAAACAAGTTACTTCACACAAAGGACTGGTCACTCACAAAATTGTGAATAATTTTAGCTGAAAAAATTCAGTAAGGATTTTTAAGAGGCTGAGCTTAGGATTTTGTACAGGTTTATTGTCTTAATGTTCCCTAAGCACAGCCTGAGTAGTCTGAAATGGTTTTGAATCGTGTCCATAAGTGATACATTAAAGATTCCCCAGGTACTGTGCACAAAGCAATATGACTGACCCAAAAGGTTCCTTGAAAGCTTCTGGTTTATTGTGTCAGTGATCCACAGATAATAAGTCCCTGGAGGATTTTTGAAGCAGGCTTTTCAATTCCTGGAGGAGTAAGGATGCTCAGATATGCCAAATCTAGGCAAACTTTGGCATATCTTGAAGCATGTTTGAAGGGCTTGAAGCAATGTCCCTGTGCTGGGCTCACATGGCCAGGTTTTGGTAGTGGGAGGGCTGCAGTGTGGCTTCTGTGAGAAGCTGCCAGAAGCTTCACCCAATGCCAGCCAGCTCCAAGACAGACCCTCTGCTGGCCAAGGCCAAGCCAATCTGAAATGGTGCCACACCTCTGTGATATTTAAAAAGAAAAAAAACCCCAAATTATTGCATAGATGTAATTGAGGCCAGAGAAAAGCCAGCCAGGGTCAAAACACTACAATCTCACAGGTTTTTATCAATCTCATAACAGATTTAAATGAAGGACAGTCAGGAAATGTGTGATTCTGGACTGGGGAAAGGCATGAGTGGGAAGGAATCCTGCAATGCTCAGCCAAAATCTTAACTGTAGAAACAATTTTGGAGCACAGAGGTAAAGAAAATTATTTCTTGTATATTCAAACTTTGTGTGTATTCAAACTTCTAGCTGCACAATACTGTGTCAAAGTTTCTGACTTGCTGCAGACTCACAGTAGAACATATTTAAATTCTTCTGCTGGAGTAAGAAGTAATTATACAGTAATTTCACAAGCAAACTTTAAAATGTTAACAGTTCCAATTACTGAATGAGAGGTAGCATATTGATAGTTTTATTTTATATAATTTAAAATGGCAGAAGGAAAATTTCAAAATTAATTGACAGTTTCATGCAATGATGTGATATGGAAGTAGGAAGCAGTTTTGGAAACTAAGATCTTTCAGCAATGGAAATTGATACTGAAACAGGTTTACCTCACATCAAACATTTCTGTTTCTTTAATCCAGTTAGCATGATCTCACAAACCCTGGTGTTTTCACATAATCATGTCTTGTTTCATGTTTGCGCACTTAAAAATGTCATTCTTACACTAAAAAAAAAAGTTATTGAATAAACCAGTAAGAAATGCATTCAGTACATAGCGTATTCTTATCAGTTTTTAAAGATAAATCCTTAAACTGTGGAATTATAAAGACTTTGTTATATAGAAAAAAGACAATTCAAAATATCACCTCTAGTGGATTATTGGTTTTCATAAATGTTTTTGCCAAATTATGTAGGGCAGGCTGAGGGTATCCTGGGGTGCATCAGGAAGAATACGGCCAGCAGGTGAAGGGAAGTGATCCTGCCCCTCTACCCGGCCCTGGTGAGGGACATCTGGAGTGCTGTGCTCAGCTCTGGGCTCATCAGTACAAGAGAGACAAAGAGCTACTGGAGAGGGTCCATGGGGGGCCACAAAGATCATTTGGGGTCTGGAGCATCTCTCTTACAAGGAGACACTGCAGGAGCTGGGCCTGTGTAGCCTAGAGAACACTGAGCATAGAAATATCTAAAGACAGGTGTCAAGAGATGGTTCTAGACTCTTTTCAGTTGTGCTCAGTGACAAGACAAGGAGCAGTGGCCAGAAACTAAAACACATGGAGTTCACCTTGGCATGACAAAGAATTCATGTTGAGGCTGGCAGAGTGCTGGAGCAGGCTGCCCAGGGAGGCTGTGGAGTCTCCCTCCCTGGAGACATTCACAACCCACCTGCTTTAGGTTACCCTGCCTTGTCATAGGGATTGGACTAGAGGATCCCCAGAAGTCCCTTCCAACACTAACTACTCTGTCATTCTGTGATTTTCAGAAATTGCAGTTCAGAGGTCTAACTGCATTTTATCAACTTGTGGATGAATAGATAATGAATACAGTTTGTTAATTGTTATTAGTCATGAATTCTTGTTATTCATGTCTGGTTCCTTGTTTATTCTACTGAACCAAGATTACCTTGAAATGTGGACTGAGCTCACTACTCTTAGTTTGCATGGAGTGTCTTTGCAAATAAATTACTTATTTGAAGCATATTTGTTTGTGTTATGAATCTCAATGTGTTGATTAGGTATTACTTACACATCATTAGGATACCCCTCAAATGTTTTAACAAGAAATGTAATAACTATTGTGCCTTTAAATGACAAATGACAGTTCAGCAGTGAATCCTGTCCTAGTGATACATACCAGCCATAAGGAAATTGGACTGCTATCTTCTGTCAAGCCAATTATGTGAATGACAAGTGTTATTCTTCCTTAGTGTTCCAAGTGGCACAGCCACAGCAGATACATGATGCTTGTGTCTAGTCACATGAGGCATTTAGTTAACAGGTGGTCTGCAATAACTGAAATAGATGTGTGGGACAAGCTGCATTGAAATGCATTCTGCATAACTTTTTCTAGTCTTTTTGCATTTCATGAGCACATTCTGCTCTATTAAATTTTGTATTAAACGAACATTGTGTCCTATAAGAATTACAGCAAGAGGAAATTATTCTCACTTATCACATTACAGAAATGCAAAGCTTTGAACATTAATGTCAAATTATTTTTCATGATAAATTTCTTCATGTGAGGCTGCACTTCTGTTTGGAATTCATAGTTTTAAAGTTGTGCCTCCATTACTTCACAAGATGCAGCTGGCCTAATTAAAACCAAGACTTATTAAGAGTCGAGTGGGAAGATCCAATCAAAATGAAGGAAATATTATGAATAATATATAGTCATTTATGTGCAGCAGAAGCTAAAATAGGTAGGCAAATGTTAAATTACTTTTCTCAAATTTATAGAGAGCAGAAGAGCACATTCTCCATTCCCACCTTTGAACATTCAAAGAACCAGCCTGTCATACATCATTTCATATTGTAGCTGCTTTACCTTTTAATTTCACCTGTAGTGTTGTTGTACTCCAAGTCCTTAGGTGTATCTAATTAACTCATTCAAATTAAAGGAATTTGTACACTTTTAAGAATTCATGGTCTCACACATCCAAAACACTCAAATGCTACTGGAGGCTCTACATCTGTCTTAAGAAGTACACTAAGAGATCAGATTGTTTGGCAAAAGTAGAGTGCTTTATTGGTTAAATATGCAGGTGTTGGCTTTTTAAATTAAATAGGAATCCATACCAGAAGACACTCTGCATTGCATTTCTACTGCAGAGAATCTGAAGAGATTTGGAGTGGGGAGTACACAGAGAAAAAAAATGTTTAAACTGGTTGGGAATTGCTTCTTCCTATGCCTTACTTGCAGTCATATCTTAGTAGAGCTTTTCCTGTGGATCAAAATTATTATAACCAGTGCAAGTGGAGTCCATATATGACAGTTTAAAAGGATGAAGATGAAAATAATATTTAAAATATTTTCCTTGTGTGCTGATCAACACCATGCAGTGCCTAGAAAGGCCTAGTTACATTAAAATACATTTTTCAAACTAAATCAATTTTTATGCATAGTTAGTATTTTCTTCATCTCAGTCAGTGAAGCCACCATGGTTTTTTTTTTCAGTTAGTTTAATGTTCTTATGTCTGACTACAATGCTGATGTTTGTTGCTAGCCCTTCCAGCATGTCTGTGTCTTTAGACAAGTGGCAGAGGCTGAAGCACCTTGTGGTGCTTTTGTAAGCAGCCCTTGGAGGATTGTGCATCAAGGACACTCCTCCTCTGGTCATGTGTTGGGGGGAAGAAAAAACAGGAAGAAAATTTCTAGCATGTCTTAAAAAATAAAGGTTCACTGCTTTGCTCACAGTGGCCAGGTTTTCTGACTGCAAAGTATGTGGGTGAAGATGGAGCACTCTTGTTTGGAGTTCACTTTTATATTCATTTTGTTTCATTTCATCTCTCTGAGGTTGTTTACTAGCCCAGGCCTGCTTTAGGAATCTCAGGGGACTTGCTCTCCTTTTTGCCAGTGAAATGAAAGGAACAGGCTACCTCTCAACACAGTGAATGTTTGATGTGTGATAAAATTGGCCTTTCAGCCTCAACTCCCATTTCTAAACTCAAGGTAGGAAACATATAAATCACTTAATGGGCATTAAGTAAACCCTAAACATTTTCTATGATATTTTCTAATTTCTTTAAGGTCCTACCAGCTCCCAAAGTGGAAAACTTTAATTCTGATGGGGAAGAAAATATTGAAACAATTAGAGAAAGTGCAAATTAGAGTATACATATAGCTGTGCTGGTGTCTTTGAAACATTGAAATCCCATGGAAATGGTAAGTTGTGACCCTTTGGGTCTAGATCCCACTTTATAAATTCTGTGGCAGTTTTCAGGACTATTAAAGCCAATCCCCATTTTGCACTTTTGTGACATCTGTCCAGTCACCTGTCCAGACTGTCCTGCATTTTGCATGCATACAGCAGTATGAATGGCATACATTTCTGCATTAAGAAAGGTTGTATTTCTGACTTCTAACCAGTTTCCAAAGAGGTTTTTTTTCCCTCTTCTGCTGACTGGGGTTATCAGGACACAACTGTGCAGCACAGAACATGGTTTGTGGAGCCATCTGCACTAGCCTGCAGAGCAGAACCATGCAGCTCTGCCCCCCTGTTCTCCAGAGCTGATACATCCTGCTGCTAATGAGCATTAAGTACCGAGCATTGAGCTCCTGCACAGCCTGAATGGGTCTGTGATTCTGTAGCCTGAGGGAGTTTGGGCAAAGTGAGGATCTCAGTTGTCTGATTCCCTACTGGTGGAAGGACTCTCCCACTATTTGCAGACAGTATTTAATAGAAAGGGAATGTCAATAAAAATACAGCATGTTCATATTTGTAATCTTGCTTTCAAATTACAGAGGGAGAAAGACATTTTCTCAGATAAGGCATGATGAGTTGGCTAAGCAACACAGATAGTTTCTTAGTTCAAATGTGGAGGAGGAAGCACTGAGATGCCAGTTACGTATTTTAATATATTCCCTAGGCAATCTTCTTGATAAGGTTATTATTTACCCACCCAGCATAAAAGGCAGTTGCATTAATTCTAAAATAACTTTCGAATTTGTCCATTCAACATGGTTTTGGTGCATAGATCCATTCTTTCTTAAGAAAATGATTCCACCAAGTTGACTACAGAAAGCTATAGAAAATAATTTTAGAACTGCTGTTAATCCCTTGCAGAGGGAGAAGTTTCTATGGCAGAAATCAAATTGTGAAGATTGTTGCCTCTTTGATCTTTAATAACCGAAGTGTGGCCCCTGGAGACTGAAGGCTCCTGCATGTAATGTTTCATAATGGAATATGCAGTCCCAGCACATAACACTTCATCCTGATCTCAGGGGCAGATGGCAGGAGTCACAGGTACAAATATACAATTTCACGCTGTTTAGATCAAGATGAAATGCTGTAGAGGACACCTGTTGTCTCTGAAGTCTTTGCAGATTTTTCCTCTGCATTAAAGTTAAAAAGACTTATAGCTCAATATAGCTCAATAGACTTTTAGCTTGCTTTCCTTTTTTCTTTTTTTTTTCTTTTTTTTTCTTTTTTTTTTTTCTTTTTTTTTTTTTTTCTTTTTATTGTGATTGTTCTGTCTCTCTCTGCAAGTCATTTCCCCTACCACAAATACATTTTGAAGTGGCTGGCCAATTTCCCCAAAATTTTACTGAAATGAAGTCGTGAAGACATTAAGCTCTTAAAAATGTCATAAAAAGCAGGGGTAGAGTAGAGGAATGACATCAGAATAAAAGCCCACACTGGCAAACATCCATTTAAATGCCTGCACAGGCTGATACGTGATCTGAATGGTTATTTGTTCAATTTGGGCTCTGACTGGTCAAAGACCCTGTGCACAGCTCTGCCTGCAGTGCAGCATAGCTGGGGAAGAAGAGCTCATCTAGGGTAGAAAAGGGAGCTGGAGGGAGGAGGACACAAGCAAAAGTGGGGCATAGGAGCCAGAGAGGCTGTGAGTACAGTGCCTAGGAAGCAGAGACAGCTACAGGGCACTACAGAGCCAGCAGCCTGCATGGTGTGGGTAAAACTGTCTGTGGGAGGTGAGGCCCTTCATACACCCATCACAGGAGGGGAGTCTGTGCATGAAAATACATCTATTACGATGATTTTTAACAGCTACAAGTAGCTAGTATGATTTGGAGACTTGCAACTGCCCAGTTGAGCTTTCATCAAATCTATGTTGTGGTCAAGTTTAAATGCAATGAGTGTAACTACCACTCACTATAAACATGTGCTGGGCTGACCTGATTTGGCTGCCAGATGCCCACCTGGCCACTCTCTCACTCCACCTTCTCAACAGGAAACAAAATAAAATAAAAGCCTATGGGTTGAGAGGATGAGGAGATCACACCAAATATTGTCACAGGCAAGACAGACTCCACTTGAGGCAGATTAATTTAATTTGTTGTCAATTAATGTAGTTCTTCACCAACTTTTCAAACGTGTGTCTCTAACCTGGTTGTTTGCAAGGCTGTTTCTCACTCCACTCCATCAGGCATGTTGCCCTTTCTTGGATCTGTGTCCCTGGGGCACCAGCACCATCGTGCCCGAGGGGCTCAGCTCTGCTGTGCCTGGGCAGGATCCAGCTGCAGCCAGCTGTGCCCTGCCTGGAGCAGCCCTGGCCTCTCCTCTCTGATGCTGCTCTGCAGCCCCATGGCCAGCATGGACATGGACACCATGGGCAACAAGGGGTGTAAGTACTTAATACACTCAAATGTTAGGGCTTAACACCAATATCTAAACACCATTGATACAACAAAAACAGTCCAAAGAGCAGCAACACCACAAACAAATGAAGCAAACACTGTTAATGATAACTATAAAAAAAAAAAAGTCAGGCTATCCACAGCTGCTAACCCACAGAGTGGTTGGGCACAAGCTTTCTACTTATGTAGTGTCCTGTACTGTCCTAAAATTTTGGACAATTACCCAAGCCTTGAGGCTGGAGGGCCCTCTCTAGACCATGGTGCTTGTCTTTCAGAAACACTGCTCCAGCATGAAATCAAAGCCCAGCCCTTAATCCTGTTCACTTCAGCTTCACTCTTTATGTAATGGAGGTGGTAATATCTTCTAATATCCTTAATGTTGCAAGGTTTCAGCTCCTAAATGGGAATGAGGATAAGTTTGTCACTCTAATATGAATAACATTAATTTTAGCAGGTGTTCTACTCTTAGCAGGTGATCTCACTCTTCCAAACTGTGATTTAGATATCAGTCTCAAACTGGCTCCTAGGTGAAAGTCTGCATCCAGCTGCTTAAACATGTTTTTTTATGGCCATTTAAGATATTTTTCATTTCCAAGAAATCTGCAGGAAGCTTTACCTCAGACAGTCCCCATGCTCTCCTGGATTGGCAGTGTGAAGTGAGATGCCACACTAAAACACATCTCTAATCTACAATCAGGAAAGTGAATCTGACCTGGGGCATCTGATGTCTTCCCTGCTACAAAGAGAAGGAAGAAGAGACTACCTAACTTGGTATGGCCAACCTGCTGTGAGTTTTTCATGTGCATTGCAAATTAGAAAACAGTTTGACAATGAAAGTTATAAAGTGTTTGAATCTTGAAGCAACAGTGATGTTTAAGTCTTAAAGGGAACAAGATCCTTGGCATATCCTCCTTATTGTATGTGCTTAGTATATCCCAGTAGTAAAGCAAGAAGATGTGGTAGATTTAAAAGATAAGAAAAGTTCAACTGAAGAAAGGAGTGCAAGCATTGCTGCATGTGGTGAAAATGCCCTTGTCTTTGTTGATGGAAGAGGAACTGGGAATACTGAGGGAGGGAGGAAGAAGACCAGACCACTATGGTGATGCAGGCCTGTCCTCTGGCATTCACTCTATTTAATAACCTCACTAATAAATTCAGTTTACCCTTTCTTCTTGTTATATAGTGAATTACCAACTTGCTCATCCCTGAACTTTCTTATGCTGTCTCTGCAAAGCCTGAGTAAGCCTTCAGTTACTTTTCATTTTTGGATTATAGTCTTTGAAACCAAAAAATTCAACATAAATGTCAAAAAGCTCTGCAGTGTCTGTGGTGTGTTGTTTATGCACCACTTTGGTAGAAAAAAATGTACTCTACACTCCTTTTAAAAATGGACATGTTCAAGGCTTCACATCACTGAAGAAGTTTTCTTTGGTTCTTAAGCTGACTATTAGAAATAAACACTATTAGTTTAGTTCAAGAGACTAAATGAAAGTAAGACTCTGCAGAACTCTGTTTAAACCCCTTGATTGTTGTTTGAGTTATTCTATTATTAGAAATTTATGTTATTCAAAATTCTGTTATTTAAAATAATTGCATTTCTTATTAGAGAGTAGTTACTACTTGGATTGGACTTGTCATTACTTGCATCAGACTAAGTCTTTTACTATCCAAATGAAGCACTTAGTCAAGGGATTTCAACATTGCTCACATCACATAAACAAATGCAGCTGAAAGCAAAACTTAAAAAAAAATTATTAAGTTTTAAAATGCATGAAACAAGCTCATTTCACTGCTGTGCATCTATCCCATAAACTATACATTTCACTATAAATTCCATAAAAAACATGGGATGCAAGCATGTAGAAAGACTGGAGATTTTGTGAAGCTCTAGTTGTAGTTCCCAGCCTAACCAACAAACAGATGAAATCTCTCTGCCATATGCTAATGTTCTGAACGTGGACAGAAGCTGCCTGAAATACCTGGCAGATGCAATCCTGTGTTTTGCTAATGTTTCTTCTGCATCAGGAAAGCAGCCTCAGGCTATTGAATTAATGTCAGATACTGGATCAGCATTTTCTGTACTACTGATTTATTTAGCTGAAGCCTGCTGCTTTCTGAGCCTAGGAACATCTATGGGAGGAATTTAATACCCATGTTTGCCATTCTTCACATGAAACCTAGATTGGCACATACTTAGATGGTGACATTCATAACTGCATAACCACATTTCCACTCTGGGCAGAGACTTCTGGATCAGAACAGCTCCTTCAGGAGTTCGTGGCCACTCAACATCTTTAGAATCCTGAGTGAGGTTTCAGACAGAGTCTGCTGCTGTAAAGGCAGTACAAAAATATCCCCCCACCTTTCTATGCAAAAAGATTTGCCTGCTAAAATAAAAGCCAGTCAAATATGATGTTTGGATGACAAATGCCACTGCTTACTGTTCTCCTTTAGAAAGGGAGAGGTTTTACTGTAAAATATTAAAGCAGCCCAGTAAAGCACCAGTGAACAAATGATGAGAATTCTTAGTATGCCATGACAACTGTTTCCCAAAGCAGATGAAACAAAAATATTGTGATTATCCATCTAAATTTGTGGATATAGGTGTGAGGTGAATAAAAATCACTTATGTTTATAAAATATATCTTTGTAAAGCATTGAGGAACAAATCTGTTTGCTCATTTCACTTCTAAGTTATATATAGCATGTGAACCATTACATTATTAGGATAGCAGACATGTGACAGCATTTGTTGCACCAAACTGCTTAGTTCTGCTTGGCTTTATATGTACTGGAGAGATTTGTAATCCATGCATTGAGAAATGTCCACAATTGTTTAATTTTATCTTGATGATGCACAAGACTTTTAAAAGATTACTTACACAAAACATTCTGATAAACTGTTCTGCATTATTCCTTTGTAACTTTGTTAAATGTCTTGCCAGACAACTGGCTGTCTATTTTTTTTTTTTTTTTTGGTGACTCATAACCTTGCAGACAATGTCTTACTGTAGCATTTTTTTGTCTGAGGCCTTTAATCACAGGATGAAAGGTTCATTCAAAATTATGTTCCAATTGCTTAACTCACTGGATCACTGCTTTGTAAACTTTCAGACTAGTCCTGGGTTGCTATTGTGAAACTCCTTTGGAAGAGTGAACAGCCAAGAGTAAGTCTGGTACTCCTTAATTTTATCTCATAATTGAGATAAATTACTCTTCTGATTATGGACTTCTTGTTCAGTCATGGCAGAACCTTTGCAATTTATTTAAAAAAAACATGACTGAAGAGGAAATAGAAAATGTGATGTTCCCAGGGTTACATATCAGGGCATAGAGGGAATTTTTTTTGACATATCAATTTAAGAGTAACTTAAGAGATGCCTAGCAGTCCAATGGTTAAATCTTCTGAAAAACCTTCATTAATTTTTAGTACAATTCTTCAGACCAAAATCCAAGTTTTCCTTACAGTATGGATCTATGATGTCAGGTATTCTTTGACTCACTCTCATAGAAATGATACAGGCAAAATGTGTGGTTGTTTTACACTGGATGTACTGCTATGGATAGGATATTGAAGTTGAGGGTGCTCTAAAATTTTGCTGCATGGGGATCACATTATGGGACAGGAGGCACATGTTGCAGTCATTCCAATTTGTCCTTTTCCCTAATTCATTGTAAGAAGAACTTGTGAGTAATACTGTAGTGCCATTTGACCTGACAGATCATCTTCTGATAAGTTGCTTCAGGAAGGGATCATAGTGCTTATGTTGCCACTCACTTTCAGCAGCCATAAGTGAATTCTCCTTTAGGTGTCCTGTGGAGCTGGGAGAGTTAACACCTGGCACAAAATTATAATATATATCCTCAGGATCTGAAGCTTTGCTCAGAGAGAAGTATTGTATTGTAGGAGATTGATGGTGTGTGCTTTTTAAATTGGAGGAATTGAACTCCTCATGTATATGTTTGGGAGAGGTTTTGCTGAAGTTATCTAGAAGAGCCTTGAAAACCTTTGCTGCTAATTTGCTCTCTTTTGAATGAGGTAATTCCAAAGGGAGGATAAAAAGTTCAACACTCTGAATCATGCCAGTTTTTCCACCTGATTGTCAGATGCACAGCTTTTTCTGGGAATAGGGAGCAAGACCACTCATTCCTATCCTACCTTAAATGAGTGCCCTGATCACAAAATCATAGTGCTGGCACCTTTCTTATCTGATCACCTTTAAAACTTTTGATCCCAAGACTGTTGATGCCTTATTTTTATACTGATTTTGCTTTGGCAGAAGGGGGGGAAACAAATTTTTACCTAATGTTGTTTTTGTCTGCTGGGGAAGTTTTAAATCTGTCACCTGGAAGAGAGCCTAAAACGCATTTTCCACATTTTAGAGTGACACAATGCAATTCTGAAGAATGTAGAGAGCAGCACCAATGTCATTACCCTTCAGGTCTGGCTTCAAAAGTACATGTGATTAATTAAGCAGCTACTACTAGAAAAATGCTCAGGCTCTGTAGTGGGGGAGCAGAATAAAATCAGCTGCTTCCTGATGATTGGTTTTGGCAGACACTTTTTGGCAGTACTTGGGCAGGATCTTACTTTCTATGTGGTGTTTGAGGTGTCAAGACTCCTACCTATAGTTTCCATTCAACTTTGCTCAGTACAGGACTCCTAAGGTTTGAAAGTACACAGAAGTCACGGATCACGGAATGTGTTAGAAATGAAAGCTTTTAATTATGTTGAACATTCCCTAGCCTATTGCCATCAGTGGTAGAGGAGTGACAGCAATATGCATGGGAATGCCAAATATAATTAAAAATGTTGGTTTCAAGTAGAATCTGTGATTTTTCTGACACCAGCAATGTCACAGTCTTTAAATGGATCTCATCCCATTTGAAGGCTGACAACCTACCTGTGCCTCAGGAGAAGCAGCTAGGATGAAATGAGAACTGTGCCAAATCTTTGCTGTTTGAAATTCACATTACAGTACAGTCTGAAATCTGAAGATGTTCCATTCACACGTTCTTCAACTGGCAGTAAGATAGGACAGTGTGTTTTTCCATGGCACACAGATAGTGCTGGTTGGCTGCTTGGTGTAAGCATAATCAAATTAAAAACATGAAGCAGTCTGCTGTCCGAGTGAAAATGCAAAACAAAACCATCATGCAAATTAGCCTCAATAATTCTCCATTGACTGAGGTGTCAAGACACCAGGGTGGGATTAATCACAGCTGATTTTAGAGATAACTAAGGTAGATGATTCTTTTTGATGTCAGCCTTGACTCCCATAATAGTCAGTAGAGAAATAGATGCACTTGCAAGTTTTCTGCTGAACTGATTTCCCCTCTATAAATGGTAAAAATTACAAGTCAAACATAGTTGCAGATATTTATATAGTAAACTTTTATAATGGTGAATCATATGGATCTAACCCCATGTCTCTGTAAGTATGGTGATTTCAATCAAACTGGTGGGATCAGCTGAAACTTGTATTTATTATATATTATTGTATTTATCTACAATAAAGTCATTGCATATGCTGGAATGCCACCTAATCCAAAGTTACTTTGAGTGTGAAATTGAACTCTTTGCTTTAAATTCTTTTTACTTTGTATAATTATGTGCACTTCATCAGGACAATCCTTCAAAAGAGCTTGGGATGATTGTCTTCTTCCTTTCCTTTGACAAAGGTTAAGTTTTGGTTAAGATATTGCCATGCTGACATTGAATGGACTTAGCAGGATTGAAAGTGGGAAATGAGGACCCACAAGGACATAATAGGAATGTCTGCTCTTAGGAGGGAAAGAGATTAGGATAAAATTAGTGCAGCCACCCTGCAGCCAGCCTTGCAGCTTGAGCACTGGCAAGGAGACTTCATTCTTCTTAATGACTTGTATGCTGGTTTAAGCAGGTTAACTTTATCTTGTCAAAGTTTCAGTTCTGCACATGTTCCTCTAAGATTCTAGAAACAGGAAACCTTATGAAGACAGAATATCCCCTCTCACAGCAGAAGTTGTATTTTTGCTGGTGCTCTAAGCAATAATGCAATAATTTGGTGCTTGCCAAATATTGCTCAAAATAAGGCTAAACTGTAAGTATTTTTCAGTAATTCTGGGCTTATAAGAAAACATTAACAATTTAAATATCATTGCAGGAATTTTATTTGATTTTAATTATCAGACAACAATTTATACTGTAGCCAGGAATATTTTAAATTTATTTTCAGGGGATAAAATTAGCTCTTTGTTATTTTCAGTGCATAACTTTTGCACCACCTGATTTGCTAATGAGCTTGTCACTGACACACATTAATGCCAAAGATCTAATGTCAAGAGTGCATACCACGTTGGTACAGGCTGTGCAGTCCAGAAGCTGATATACTCACTCACTCTCTGGGGTAGGCATCTGTCTAGCCAGTGTAAGCAGCATGTCCTGCTGTCATTCCAGAGGGAAAAAATGCTCAGTGACAGCTTAACAAGAATTGAAACAGTGAGTGAGGAATAACAGAAAACAGTGGAAGAGAGAAAAACATAAAGCATAGTTCATCTAAAAACCTTCTTATGTAATGATAACTCAAATTTAAATTGCTGTATTTCTTCCTCTCTGCTTGCCAAACAAAATTAAACTCTTGCCACAGCAAATAAATTTGTTTTATAGAGAAAACTGTGTTATTATTAATTAATTTTCTTCTTAGTATAAAGTGTCAGACAAAGATTATCACAAAAACAATACATTTACTTTTTCTGGAGCATTTCATCATTCTATCCAACGAGCTAGAGAGGTCAGCAGTTATAACCTACAAGATGAGAGAAAGGACTAGATAAAAACATGGAAATTTAGAAAACCAGTGCCAGAATGGGCTGACTATTCAAAGATAACAAGGAGGGAGCACTGGATCCCAGCTTTGGCTGGAAAGCATTTGGAGAACACTCTTGAAACCAGACCAGGTCCAAAGATGGAAATGAAAGAACTGTGCCTAATCGTTGTGCAGAATCAATCCAAGTCGATTAATGGTGAAGGGAAAATGGGACAGTTACTAAAAATAAAGTAGCTCTACTGGGGTTTAGTTGTTTGGTTTTTTTAAAAAATGAAATCCTACCATTTGGCCAAGTTGCAAGTAGCATGGCTTCAGTAGTCTTTCCAGCTCTTCTCTGAATTTTGTTTATTCTTCATCTTACTTGTATAGTTTCTTGTAATAATAAAATTATTACAAGTCAGAGCAGGGAGTGGTGTCTGAGTCTGTGTTGCTGTGGCACTCATTCCTGGGGGTCCATCTATAGTGTGCCAGCAGTCTGTCTCAAAACCCTTCTCTACTAACCTTCTGTTGATCAGCAGCATCCTCAGCTGCATTCAGTGCTTCATTTAAGTGACTTTTTTTTTTTAAGTAATGTCTATCCCCTCTTTGAACAGAACAGTTTATTTGCAGTGTAGCTACAGCAATGGAGGCTTTATTCAAACATTAGCAGAAGTCTAGCTGCAGTATCATGGTACTCACCAGATGGACCTAGGCAGAATTTGTCTGCTTTTGCTGGAAAAATTGCCCCTCTTTTTTGCTGAAGATGGACTGCCACAAACATTCAGGCTAGTTAGTACAGTATAAGATATCATGATGTCAATGTGCAAATGCAGTGCAGGCGTAGCTAATGTCAGATTAACAATTCATGTATATGAAAAGTTGAAATGCAATGCTGATTTTATTTGGTATTATTGGTACTCATTGGAAATCTACCTCCTGATGGGGCATACTTATTTTTAAATAAATATCATGTATTGCAGAGAACATGCACAGCAGGGAGTCACAGCAATCTCTCTCTTGGTAGCATTTGCTAAATAGGCTGCAGCACACATCCATGGCTTATTCATGGTCATATTTTATTTACTTTGTTTTCAGTTTTGCCTATTCCTCATCCTAAGGGATTTTTTAATTGCTCATATTCTTTTTGTCAGTTGCAATTTTTCAGGTCAGGCACCTCTTACCATATGCAAAGGGGCTGCAAATAGGATAGACTTACAAGTACAGAATCATTTTTTAGTGGCTAACACAAGTACAATGTGGTAATGATTACAGGCTGGACTTCACTACTCACTGGAGTGCATTCTTGGAGGTGATGAGCTGCTTCTCCTCAAATCTCTGGGTTTTCCTTTAAAATAAAGACACAGCAATTTGCCTTCTAAAGTTCATATTTTTCCTCTTGAACTTTCCTCCTTAAAATGCTAACAACATGTCTCACCATTCTTGTGTCTACAGTTTTAACTTCCTTATCTTTGCTGCTGCTCTACATATCTTCTGAGTTCTCTTTCTCACAACTTCACAGTTTCCTTGACAGCCTGAGCCAAGGATATGGCTGGGCTGTGTCAGAGATGTGCCTCTAATGACAGAGTCCTGAATCCCTCAGAGCGGTGGGATTCAGATTTCTCCAGGTCAGTCTTCATTTTGGAGTGTCTGGCCTTTTCTAGGACCAGCCCATGAAAGCTCTGGGGATTTTCCTGGGCAGGTTTAGGCTTGTTAGAAGATATATGCAACCTCCAACTTCTGAGGTTCTTTTCTGAACTTGCTTTTGCTTTATTATTCACTGTTGACTTTCTTAGTCCCTTTTGCTTATTCTGTAATATGGTTCAGATGCTCTCTGCTCACTCATGGTGGAGACAGGACACAATGTAGGTTTTAGCTCAAGTTTTGCTCTATATCTCTCATTAAGTTTTGTAGCAGGACTCAGATTTGTAAACAATTTTAGGTAAAAACAACAGCATTTTGAAGTCTGTATGTGGGAATTGGGAAGCAAAGATTTTATATCAGGGCATTTAGGACATGCATCTATGTGGAGTGTCTTTAAAATGTCATTCAGCACATTAGAACAATTAGCCTTGGAGGTTTCCTTTCAGAAAAAAAGTGTTTTATAAATTTATTTGTAGACACTCAGCTTCCAAGAATTTCTAGCTCTGATTCATTGGAAACGGCTCTTTTAAAGGAACATAGAGATAAAAGAACATGTATTTTCTTGATTGCTACTTGAAAGACACAATGCAAAACTAAATTTTATTTGCACTATATTTAACTCAAATGGCACTTTCCTGACATATATAATAATCTATTGCTCTCTAGTGTTAGAAAATGTTCCATGTATTTCTTTGCATATTTCCATATTTTCCCAAAAATGAATTTACTCCAAGGGACACATCAATTTTGCAAGCCAAAAAATGGAAGCACCAACTCCTTCTTGAGCACATGATATAAAAATGGGAGAAATCATGTTTCAATAAATAAACATGACCATCGTGTTAATCATCATGAAAGGAGAGTCTTCTGCAACCAGACTCTGAGCTTTGGAAGTGCTTGGGCATGCATTCCATTCCAAGATGAATTTGTAGTTGAAGAATGGCTGGTTGCTACTAGTCATCAGTGTACACTGTCCATTTTGAGCAGTGAACTCAGACCTATTCAGCCCAATGAATCCTGACAAGCAGAAATGGAGGCATATTCTATTTTCTGAAATGTCTTCTCTCATTACACACTGGTGCTCCTTTGACAGCTTCTCTTCCTGCTGTCATAGCTTCTTCTGTCATCCAGCTTCCAATGGACTCAAAACAAAACTCTGAATTTTTATTAGCTACTGACTGCTGATATTCAGGGGTTCTGTACTCATTATCAATGCAGAGTACTCATACTTCCTTTTTTATACAACACCAGCACAGATGCAACTTTTGCAGTAGTGCATTTCTCTGGCTTTTCACAGGCCTTATTGTATGTTGCAGTGCTGCCCAGAATTCATATGTATCAGATGAACATCACTATCAAAAAATGCAAAAGAATTTCAGAGGAAGATATTTGAAGTGCTACACCCCGTCTGAGAATGACTGACATCAATAATTTCTCTGTCTTCAAGCAAATAGCACATAAAGGTTTAGTTCATTAAAAAAGTCAAGAAAAAGTTGAAGTGTGTGTTTCATACCAGTCTCCTCAGGCATTGTATTTTGGTCTAAATTTGATAATATGATTTGAAGGTATATTTGACAGAGACTATTTATTTTTTGCATACTACTCTGGCAGCCATATCATATATGAAGATACTAAGATAAAATAAAACAATAAGATATAAAAATTACTATCTAGCTGAGTTATTCTACGTTTTCCAAGTGAGATTATGAGACAATTCCAGAAACATTGTGGTGGTCCTTAGAATTTCCAGCTTTGATGCTATAAATAGTGAGGGAATTCTAATAAAGTTAGGAACTGAATAAATACTGACTTTCTATTGGGATTGTCTCACTACTTTCTTCAATTTTTTTGTTGTTGTTGATTTTCCTCCTGCTCCTTCTTCAGCAGTTACTGTAGTTGTATTTTCCATCCCTGTCTCACCACAGTGTCCTCAACTGCATTTGGGTTCCAGCCTCGATCAACAGTCCTGTGAGTCCTATTCTTCTCTGGTTTGATTGGTAATAAGTCCAATTAATTCCCTTAGTCAAGTCTGTTTGGCCTGTGACAGTAATCAATGGATGATTTCTTCCTGTCCTTATCCTGACCCAGGAGCCTTTAATTCCTTTCCTCTCCTCTGTTCAGCTGGAGGGGAGGGACAGCATGCCTTTGGCAGGCTCTTGACATTCAGCCAAGGCCAGACCACCATGCATGTTAAACTGATTTTATGGATGCCAAACATTGCCAAGTATTTCTATTACTTGTCACCCCTGTACTGACACTTCAGATCTAGTCCATGGTTGACACATAACCAGAGGAAATATCGTGACTGGGGAACTAATCACCAGAAAATCCACAGAGTATGTTCAAAGATATTGCTATACCCTTTGTGAATTAAGAAGCAAGCAAGGAGAGGAAGGATTAGAGGATATCAGCACTCTTAGATATGGCCTGATTTTCAAGGATTTGACCATTTGACTCTCCATTTGGTAGGAATCAAGGTTATTCAAATCAGAGTGGAAGTCAATCCAGCAGAAACTAGACTGAAACAGTCAGTATCCATTTGTGGCTGATTACTTCCCAAATCATGTTACAGACTAAAACAATATCGTAAAATGAGTCATCTTTCATATTGAAGAAAATGCTTAATGCGTTTTTTGTGAAAAAATGGGAGTTTTCAGTCTCACTGAAATAAAAACCTTTACAGAAAGTCCTTCTGAAGTACGATTAATAGTAACAAAATTTTGTCATACAAAAATGCTAATTATTTCTGGCTATTGAAATATGTAAAGCAGTGGAATATCTCATAACATTCAAACTATGACAACTGGAAAGCAAGGTTTAAGTGTGGAGCTGATCAGAGAGATTTCCTGGAAAAAAGGCATTGAAGAAGTATTCTAGGGTTTTTGGAGGTTTGGGGTCACAGAATGCTCTGCACCAGCTGTGATAGAGGGGATGCAAAGAAAGAGAGGCAGTACAGGATCCTTCCTGCATCATGATGACAAAAGCTTGACAAAAAGTGTCTTAATGACTGCTTCAATCAAACAGAATGAGAAGAGGTAGAGAGTGAGTCTTAGGTCCCTTTGGCTGCTGGGCACCTTGCAAAGGTGATTGAATCCTTCCAAGGTACCTGTGGTCTCTTTGCTATTCCCCTGTGCTGCTTTCAAATCCTTAGGACTGGAATGGATAATGAGCATTGCCTGCTTCCTGATCTTCAAGATCAAGATCTTCAAGAGCCTTCTGCTTTGTTTTTCTCCCATGAGTTTTGTTAGCATTCTAGCCTGGGGTACCCCAGATAAAATAACACAGTGCCATTGTAAATGCTTGTTATGCACTGGCTCTGCAGGAACTGAGCCACCAGTTATTGATAGGATAGAAATCAGCATGAACTACTAGGATGCAGTTTAAAAGGGGCCATAAGGCCCTAACTGGCTATTTTTGACTGTAGAAGTCCTGTTCAAAAGGATTTACAGGAACTGAGATTGTGATGTTGAAGGAACATTCTGAGTTTCTGTTCTCCATGCCTGTTCTGTGTGATGATGGGGGTGTTAGTCTGCTTGTGTGTGAGAAAAGACAGATTGCTTTTACTGTAGCTCTAAGCTATCCTGCAGGCAGACAGCAGTATTTTCTTGAAGCAGCAAATGGCTGTAATAAACAAGGAAGTATAGATAAGGCTAATTATGATAGCTTCCATCAGATCTGTCAGTCCTGCAGTTACTACCTGATTTATCAGAACAGCATGGATGTTTCCATTTCCCTAAGGCATCTGGACTGCAAAGTAGCTGGCGGGTAGTAATTGATTTTGAAAGTTTTAGTTAATTTTAGAACATCAACATTTTGGAAAAGTAAATTGTTTTCCTGGATAACACTGGGAAAGTTAGTTCATATCATAAGAATATCTAAACATTGATTCTTTTTCCATTTAGGTTCCAGCACTGCAGTTATTCCCATCTAAGAGATTTTTACCTTCATTTGTTAGTGATCATAATATTTTTTTACATATCCATTGCTTCTCACTTAATCCAGGAATTCTTAAGTATTTAAATTAAGTAGAGATTAGCCCAAGCAACAGATCTCAGACTCCTGAGTTTTGTTTCCCTTCTCCCCTTCACTGTGAGATCTTTTTTCATAAGACTTTAGTTCAGCTGTATTATAATTATAATTATATAATATATATAATAATATAATTATAATTATAATTTTGACCAATGCAGAAGCAATGAAGATGTGTGATATAGCAGGTTTGTGTTGCAGGCTGTTGCAGACAGCTGCAGAGGGTATGGATGGAATGTCAGCAAGAAATACATCCTGTGTTCATGACACACTTTCTAGTGCTGTCCCCTGCACTGATAGAAAATGATGCTGCACAGACAAAAGGAACTGTCAAGAAAGGAACAAACTTGTGTCTTGTTTCCAGTACTGGTCTGTTCTAAATGTTTCAGAGAAAAAAATCTTGAAGAAAACTACTATGGGACAATACAGGCAAAATAAAGTTTCTTCACAGAAAGAACAAGTTTAAGGATGGCTTGCAGAGAAAAAAGGTACTTCCAGGGCTTTTATTTGTAAAGTAGATTTTGGATTTAAGGAATCATAAAATGGTTTGAGTTAGAAAGGACCTTTCACATCATGCAGTTCCAGCCCCTCTGCCATGAGCACCAGACCAGGATGCCCAGGGCCCTATCCAACCTGACCTTGAACACTTCCAGGGATCTGCAGTTTCTCTGGGCAACCTGGTCCAGTGTCTCATCACCCTCACAGGAAAGAATGTCTTCATAATATAAAATCTAAACCTACCCTCTTTCAGTTTCATTTTTAATTCATAATTTTTGACATTAATTTTAATATTTTTTTCTCTAAGAGCCCTTTTAAGAATATATAAAATTTACATTATCAACAGTGAAAAGATGTTTTTTCTCTGTCCCTAATACATTTTATTACTAAATTTGTATTAAAATATTCAGTTCATGATGTATAGTGATTTCCTTCATTTAGAGGATGTAAGTTTGACTTAAATTTCATCATGCAGCTAATCACTCAATTTAATTTTATACCTATCCCTGATGGGATATCTTTTAGTAACTTCATAATGCATTGCATAATGACAGTTCCCACTACTTTCTATTATATACATTTCATTATTAAAAAATTCTGATATTTGTAAATGTATTATTATTATTAATATTCAGTATTCCAGATCAAGGCATCCCTTACTTAATAAATCATAAAGATGCACTGACAAAGGCTTTCTTTCTTAATCCATCTCATTTTATTTACTATTTTTAGTGAGGAAACCAACATTTGATTCTTTTCTCTGGGAAGAGTGAGTCTGGGAGGAAGGGATCAGTGTTATTCAATCCAGATTGTATATTGTGTTTATCAGCATTGTGTCTGCAGCATTGGATGTAGATAAAAGCAGTTGTGTTTTGATTTATATCAATGTTTAAAATAACTGAAAAAGCCACTGATTGATTTAAGAGAATGCTCACATACATAGGCAATTTTTCACAGCTATAAACTTATATTGCTGGAGGAACTTGGAAACAATTTTTTTTTTTCCCCAAATCAGATTTTTCTCATGGTCAGTGAACTGCAGCATAATTACTTGCTGTCTATTAATATGTAACAAGTATACTTTAATCTCAGGGGATACAGGTAGTGGCAACTCTACCAACCTCTCACCTGCAGCCTGAAGGAGTTCCTTGCTATATTTTTCCACCATTCCATCTTGAAGTTTTCCAGTGAATGGAAATGACCTGAGGTGAGATTATTCTCCAAGTGACTATTCAGCCCTGTTAGTGGTGATTTAGAAAATGAAAATTAAGGACATTATCACAGGAAAATAGCTAACAGCACCAGCATTTTAGGATATGGTTTTTTGTTGTTTTGTTTTGCTTTGTTCTGTTTTGTTTTACTTTTTTGTTTGTTTGTTTGTTTTTTAGTTGCTTTTGTTTTTGTTTTTTTGTTTTTTTGTTTTTTTTTTTTTTGTACAGGCTGTGATTTCGAGATACTGGTTGAAGTACCAGAGAGACAAGAAGCTATGACCATCTTAGTAAAGACCAAGAAATCTAGAAATCTCAGTAGAAAATTAATTCCTACACTGTTTTCAGACAGGGATTGACTACATCTTGAAGAGTTTGCATAAACAGAACCTCAGGTGTGCCCATTTCTATGAAAAATTTTTGACTAATGCTTTGATATTATGTATGTTCAGATGAATCCCAGTTCTTGCTTTTCTTCACAGGTGCAGTACTTATGTGGATACCTAAGGGGTTAATCATATTTTAAATGTGCCTCTCTGTTCTTGCAATTACCTAATTTTCCCATATGCTGCATTTTGTTTTTATTGACTATAGGAAGAGCACTCTCTTTTTTCTGTCAATGGCTTTTTGAGGAGGACTCTTAACAGGGGCATTAGTGGCTTGCAGCTTGGAGAAATATTCTCATCCCAAGGGCAGTGGATATTATTAATTGACACAGAGGTGCTAGCATCAGCAGCCCTGTGGTTCTCACTTTCCCTGCTAGTGGCATTGATGGCCAGCTTAGAGAAGGCTGGAGAATATCAAGTGAGGAGCCTGGGGAATGGAGTGGCAGCTTTTCTCTTTTTCCTTCTTTTTTTTTTTTTTTTTTTTTTTTTATTTTATTTTTAATTTTGGTTTAATTGTTTTTTTTTGTTTTTTTTTGGTTGGGGTTTTTTTTGTTCTTTTTCTTTGTTGTTTTTTGTTGGGGTTTTTTTTGTTGGTTTGTTTTTTTTTTTTTTAGGTTTATGCATTTTAAGTCACTCCTCACTGAAATCTGGGAAAAATTCCTAGTAGGAAAACACACAAGAGAAAAAGCAAAATTGTGGAATTCACCAGACAAGAATTCCTGGTGGTGACAAGGTCAATTTAAAACCATAATTAAGTATAGCAAACACCATTTTTGTTCTCCATTCCAAGCTGCTGATCCAACAAGGAATTTACTTTGCTCAAGAATGTGTCTTTGAAGAGCAAGAGAATTAATGTTTCTCTTTGTTTCTTTTCATTCTATTTAGAAATCAAGAAGAGTCAGTAATGAAGTTATTCTTGATTCTTCAGTAAGGAAAGGTCAACCAGAATTTGCTTGTGCTGATTTTTCTTGCTCTTCCTATATACACCACAACTTTTATGAAATTGTCACAAATGATGGATAGCAGTGAAAGATTCACCTATAGGCCAGGTGGATTAGAGGCCTGGGGTGACATGAACTAGGACAGTACAGAGAAGTCAAAAACTGAAAAGTGATTCCTTCAAGATTAAAACTAGATTTGCAAAATATTACTCTGCTGTTTGTCTGAGATGATTATTATTATCTTTTTCCTTAATGAGTGGTAGGTTATATTTAAATCTTCTGATTTTTGCATAGTAGTCAAAAGCAGGGATAATGAGACACATTTTCTATCATTGAAGCATGTGAGGTAAATTTTCAGTTAGGAAAAGTATATTCTACTCATCTCCAAATACTTATTTTGTCCATACTTTCTTTATCAGTTAATCTTATAAATTATTTCATGTTCTGTAGCTCAAGAGTATAACAAATATTAATTTATTACTTATTCTAATGATCAAAGAAGAAAAAGATGAATACCTACCTACATGTAATGGCCCCAGTTTCCCTCACACTTTCTTGAAGTTAGTGTGTTTGCTGGAAATCCAGACATAATTTTGGTCAGACTCCTGAGTTTGGCAGCATCAAGTTGGACTGCTGTGTTCATGGAATGAATGGAATGGTGGTAGGAATGATGGAAATCTGTGTTTGCCATTGTACCACAGTGTCAGCAGTGCAAGAGTGCTGCAGCCTTGGACTCAGAGTAGGGCAGGGTACTTGGGGCAAGATACAGGATTTCTAGAGCTAAAGGAAGGACCTGCAATGGCTTGAGAAAAAGCATGAATAATTCAGTATGTTGTGATGCAGATATTCACTGCTGGGACACAAAAGTAGTAGGTGGAGTAGAGATTAAGACAGTTTTTATTTCTCCTCTGGGGGATAGAAAATGTTATTTGATTAGCAAGCTGTTTTCTTCATAGTGATTTCATATAAAATATTAAAGAAGAAAATAACACTCTATGTTAACTTTGGTTATTAATTAATGTGCAGTACTGGATATTGCTTATGTGGTTTTTGTTCATTGGCTTTTCTGAGGTGAAGAATAAGGCAGGTATACAGTAGTCCAGAGGTTTGTTTTTGTCTCAGGAACATAAAAATTCATACACGAGCCAAACTTTTATATGGCTGCCACTGCCAAAAAGAAACGTGCTGTGCATATTGACTGGTGGATCAGCCACCCAGAGTGCCACTAGCAATAAACTACCATGAGAAGAAGCACACTTAAGCTATCAGCATGCTGGCAATGGAGAGCCTTCATTTTGCAAGAAAAAGTTTTCCAAACTTGCCCTTCCGATGAGCAATTCTTTAAAATGTTGCGAAACCTTTTTAGCATTCAAGAGCTTTTACATTTGTGCTATTCAGATCAAGTAATGCAGTAGCTGTTTCCCTTCCTCAGGTAATTTGCCTTGGAAATTATGTTGAGTTGCAGTTGCCTTAACCTTCTTGAAGGCAGTTGTTTCTAAGGTGAGGTACAAATAACAAAACACTCCTCGTCCCTGAGCATGGCAGATCTACAAAGCAAGGCTCTGGAGCATCCTAGCAATTGCTCAGGACCCTGCATGTCCTCTCTGTAGCCAGAAAGGAGAGGAGGGAGCTGTGCAGGCAGCACTGAGAAGTGCTGAAATAAAGTAAAATAATAAATAATAAAAAAGCAGAAATTCTCCCAGGGGCCAGAGGTGGCACTGAAGGTTCTCAATTCTCAGGGGCTGAAGGGTCTCCAGGGAGAGTTTATTTATATTAATTGATGTAACACAAGATCCAATGGCTTTGCCTCATGATCCAACAGAGGTGTCTCTTCAACCACTTTCTGAACCAATGAAAAGCAGAGCAATTAAAGAACTGGCAGCATCATTATTATGGTGACCCTGATCTGGTTTTATGTTCTCATAAAACTGCAATCACAATCCAAATTTACACAGCAGCACACATTGTGAATTCTTTCGGCACATTTTGTCATTTTCTCATTTTGTACTGTTTTATATGGAAATACAAAACATAGAGAATGACAAAGCAACCAGTGTGACAAACAGCTTTACCACAGAGAATTTTCTGTTGAGGTGGATGTGCAGATCTGAATCACATGTGCTGAGCAGGGAGCTGTGGTGGCCCTGTGGAGCAGAATAACCTTCTGCTGGAAGTGATCACAGCAGCCAGCTTGCCTTACCTGGCAACACAAAAGTGCTCCATCACCCCTTCAGAGGCAGCACAGGCTGTTTGAAGCCTTGTTTGTTGGAGTGGCTGATGCCAGGAGCAGGCTGCTTTGTAATGGCTTTGCAATGGCAGTCATAGCCTTCAACAGAGGAAAGGAAACAGAGAATTGAAGCTGACCATGTTTTAAATCACCACACTGAGTTATCAGCAGTCATCTGCTAGAGACAAGTCCCCAACAGATCATGGTAAATAGTATTACACAGAGAAAAAAGGTCTTCTGGGGGCAGAAACATTAAAAAAGTGATTTTTTACAGATTTTGTGTGCTGTTTCCACTAACCACTCCTCCATTAGCACTTAGCTGTGGCCCAAAGCTTGTTTCTTAGTCCTCAGTATACCCTCACAGTGGTTGTTCTGATCACATTTGTAACTAGCATTGCAAATTTTTTTCGGATAAAAAGTGAAAAAATTCATGGGCAGAAAAAATATTGTACAGCCTGATTCTTTAGCTGTCTGAAAGCTTGATTATTAAATTATAAAAACAAACTACTGAAATGGCTTTTTTTCAATAAAAATGGTGGCTTTTGCTAAATAAAATTGAAAGTGTCAATTATCTATCAAGTTCTCATCAATTTGGAGGAAGAAAATATTCTATGATCAACTTAAAGTCTGTATTGGCAGACCAGCAGAATCCTCTACTTCATTAAAAAAATAATGTAGAAAAAATATATTTGTTTTAGTCTTTGACAAAAAAAATGTACTTTTTTTTTTTTCCCCAGAGGGAAAAAAATCAATTTCTAGCTAGCTTTAGCCAGCTTGCCTCTACTGAAAAAAATAAACCCAAAAAAGTTGAAATAAAACTAGGAAAATAGATGGAGAGATGGGGTGACATGAAGTATTCTGCAACCATCTTGGAACAATTTTGCAATATCATGGGAACTCACTTTGCACCAAAAAGAAATAAACTTGAAGCAGTTGGTTCCCCCTCTCAAAAATCTCTTTTATAGCAATTCTTTCTTCTTTTCCTTACTTGATTCTTTGGAGGCCAAAAGCAGGCAGATGAGATAGTCTGCATTTTGATCAGGTGAGATTGGTTTGGAAGCTTGATCCATGTACATATACCACAGAACACTGAGTGATAAAAAGCATTGCAAAAATATCTTAATTTTTTCTGACTATCTGGGTTTGTATTAAGGTCAAGAACGACTTAAATTTGTTTGCATTTTTGTAGGTGTAGCTGTTGAATCTTTTAAAAGAATTGGAAAAGAAAGATAAGAAGTCGAGAGGGGAGAAGAGAAGCATAGGAGGGAAAAAATGAAGAAGATATGAAAATGTAATAGAGATGGAAATGAACACTCATTTGAGACAGAGAAACAAGCACAAGGCAATATGGTGGAAGAGACACAAGAAGAGGAGAACTTTCTAATTGAAAGTAGACAAAAATGTGGAAAGGAAACTCAATGGAGAGAAATTAGAGAAAAGAGTGACATGAAAAAAGCTATATGGAAATCTGGCTTTCTTTTTTATAAATTTCAGATTTCCTAGTATGCAGCAACTGACAGGATTCAATATCAGTAATTTTTGCCTCCATTAAGTTAGCTCACAGTCATGGTTAAAATGGTAATGTGAGAAGGGGTGGGAAGAGAACAAAAATGTGCCTGTGCTAGAGAAATTGCAATCTGAAATTAAAAGGAAAGAACATATACAGACAAAAGAATAACACAAGGCAATATTTAAACAGCAGCAACTGAAGAGGTTGAACAGGCCTAACTCAAATTAGGTGTTTCTAAATATGACAGAAGAGGAGGATTTAAGTGGGAATGTGAAGGACAATGAAGTAGATTTAGACAGATTTTGGAAGGTCTTCTCAAGCATAAAGAGCAATAAAGAAGAAAGACAATGCAAAACATAGAAGACAGTTGTGACTGAGTTGCTAGCAGGTCATGAATGATCTTGAAAATTTGGATGACTAATTTGTGCATGAGTTTGCAGAGAAGAAAATGCTAGTGGAGAAATAAAGGATTGAGAAGGCATAAAAATTAGGTCAAAATTTGATTTTTTTAGTTCTAATCTCAATGAACACAAGCAGTACAAAACTGACCACTGAACAGACACTACAGTTAAAAAAAATCCCAAAATAAAACTATAAAAGGAATTATTAAGTTTTGCAAAGACTTTCCCTTAGGCAGCTGGAGCGAGACCCTTATTGAATGTTTCTGTGTAGGAAGAAACATTTAGAAGCTGCCTTGAATCCAAAGTAGAATGAAGCCAAGAAAGATGGTTTGTTTATGGTCCTGAAAAAGAAAGGAATAGCTGGGACTATCAGATGCAGTATATGAGGAACATGGCACATCTGAGCACCAGATGAGTTAAACAAAAAGGTCTTTGACAAAGTGATAAGAAGAAAACTTGCTCTCAATTGCCAAGGTGATTGTTTGGATACCTGAGATAGTAGCTGATGGCAGAAGCTGTAACATGAGAACTATGTGGAGCCTTGCTGAAGAGGACTGAGAAATTCAGGTCTCTAGCTCATGGAAACAGAAGAAGACACTTAGACCAGGAATCCTTTTCTGCTCTTCCATCAGAAGAGGATGTTACTAAAGCTTTATCAAAGCAGCCACAGATTTTTTTCCAGCAAGTGAAGCTCAGAACCACAGACATGAAATAATTTGAAGAATTGGGTTGAAATCTGTCCTGGTGAATATTTCTGACAGCCCTAAAAGGCAATAAACATCTCTCTGTGGTGCCCAGTGAAGTTTCCTGGAATATCACCAGCAAATTTATTTCTTGTAATTATTATGGTATGTATGCAGGAGTTACAAGGCAAATAAACTTTTAAATAAATTTTTTCAAAATATTCTCAAGTATTTCTGCAGTATGACAGAAATGAAAATTTAGGTGTAGAAAAATGTGCTATACATATAAGTCTGGGAAACTAAAATATCTTATGGAGAAGGTAGAAGAATCAACAGTGGCTATTTATAAACTTATAGATAAAATTATTTAGAGAGGTAAAATTATTTTACTGTTTCTTGGCTGGTATTCTAAACACCAAACTAAATTTCAGATTCTAATTCTTTAGATTCTTCTACCTTACCAGCTTATGCAAAGAAAATTGAAAGCATTTTGTTCTGAAACCTGTAGCTGGCTTTTTCATTCTTCAAATAGATATTCCAATTGATCCTATATATAGAGTGAATATAATGATAAGAGCAAGCAACTGCTATTTTGGTTAAACATAATGTTCTCTTAAAGTGGATAATTATCAACATTGTTGTCTGGATGCTACTATAGCTTTTATTTTGCACTGTCACAATAATTTTCTTTGCCTAAGAAGACAAAGAAAATTCACTGCTTGTTTTCTAAAATAATTTATTCAAAAGTGCCACTTTTATACTTCACACAATTATTGTCCATCATCATGTGGTTGGGAAATAGAGGAAGACAGGTATGAGCTGATCATCCTGAGCAATTCTGCCATTCAATAGAAAATATAGGTATTACAGATTCTGCAGATTTGTAAGAAATGTGGGCTTAGAATTTAAAAGAAACATCTGTTTTGTGTTTGCCAGTCTTCCTTTTCTGTTTGTTTTCAATAGGTTTTCATGTGCTTGGAGTGGTCCAGGATTGGTACATCACAGGCCTGGGGGTTCATGAGAGGAGAGGTACATAATTATAGAATAGTACTGCCAAGATGTTGAAGAACACACTCCTCAGGACCAGTTCTTAAATCCAATCACTGTTGAAATAGCAGGATGAAATTCCTTTAGGCATTGATTGACAAAAATATCTCTTTAAAGAAGTTAAGATGGTATTTTTTTGCTCACAGACCTTTTTCTTGCCTTGGTTTGGGTTATGTACATGTGTACCCATGCATGTATACATGCTCAGGGGACAACCCTATACTCATTCTTCTGACTTTTTGCAGGTGCACAGCTGTGGACTGGGAAAATTCTAGAGCAAAATAATTCAGAGTTACTGTTTTATTGTTGTGGAATTTTAAGAATATTTACTGACATAGCTACTTTCAAACCCATAGAAGGCACATAGTACCTTAACTTTAAGAAGTTTTAAGGATGTTTATTTGTTTATGATGATAAGAGATTTCAACAGTCTTTCTGTAAAAAGACAGTTTATGAAAGGTACTGGAAATAATTTCTATTTATGATTAAAAATTTATAAATATTCTGTGAAAAGTTGTAACACTGAAGGCATATTTGAAAATTGAAAATTTTAGGGATTATGGTTGTCCATTTCTTCATATTTAATTGCTCCAGTGGACTCATTTTAATTGTTTCTGATGCAACAGTCACCAAGTATCAAATTAAAGAATAGTATAGTAATTCTGTTGTCCTCTGAAGAATTAATTTGTTGAATTGTTGAATTTGGGCATGAAATCCAATCCTTATAGTGTGAAATAAAGTCATTTTAATCCTTCAAATCTCAAACTATTTAACTATGAACTTCCTGCTGATGACTTCATAGTACACAGTCACATGCATTATGCTGTCTGCTTTAATTTTGAAAGTAACCTAGTAGCAAGTGAAATGAAGTTCATTATAGGGTTTGAAGCACAGCAAAAAAAAAAAAAAAAAAGTCATTATACCAGTTAGGCAGAAATACAATGATATTTGGATGCTGAAATCTGCCACAGTGAAGAAGGAGAGTACATTTGTCTTGGGGGCTGATTTAAAACACTCCAATCTGTCTTTCAGAGGGCCCATTGGTTTCCTGTGTTGAGGCATTCCCAAGGGTGATGCATTGGCATGTACAGAGGAAAGGTGGTCAAGGAGCAAAAAGCTGTAATTTATTTCTTGTGTGTCATCAGTCCACACTTTCACACAGATGAAATGCATCTCTCACTGAAGTCAACAACAAAATCTCTGTAAAGGATGCATGTGTTTTTGTATCTTTGTGAGTGCAGTTATGTATGTGTGTATATAATTATACACACACACACCAGCAGGAAGAGTTCTGATCATATAATTTTAAAAATTTTAGAAAATGGGAGGTATGAAGTAATGGTTTCTGCCCATGAAATCAGTGCTAAGTGATTGATTATGTGGCTTCATTTCTAGCCTTGTAGAGCAGCACAAAGTATGTGTGCAGCTTAGGTAAGGTGGATTATGTGTATGAGTAGCATTTACAAGCCAAGCAGCTGCATTTCTGTGTGTGTGTGGAGGGCTCATGCAAATACATCTCAGAGTGCTGCCACAAGAAACTGCCAAGTGCCACCCCTGTCATGAGGGCTTCTTTAAAAGCAAGGCCATGTACCTTTTTACAGCTGATAACAATCACAGTGGTGCTTTGCAATAGTGATCACCAGTGAAGCAATGGGAAATGATCTGATCTTCAAAGAGCCTGCCTTTATTTAGACACTTAATTTCAGTTAACTTTTATAAGTAAGAGCTGTGCCCATGGGCATTAAAGCTGCTGTGTGTAGAATTTATACCACAGTGGGTCTGCAGGAAGCTTTTATCAGTGTGTGGAGATAAGAGCACAGAGGTTTGATTCTCATTTCAGATATACACCAATGCACAGAGCTGACTCACTGATTTCAGGGGGTTATTTACTATCAATGTCAGTGTAAACACAGGAGACACCCTGATTGCAATCAGAGGTTGCTGTCTGCTGGCTCTTGGGTGACATGTTTTTCAGGAAAGCATAATCATTCCATAGTCAAAGAAGGTCAGTGTTCCTTTGAAGGATCCATTATTTTTCTGGGAGGCCTGGCAGGGTAAGAGAAGAAGGTTGTGAAGATCAAGTCACTAATGGCAAAGGAAGGAGGTCTATCATAAGAAGGAGATGTAGACTGACCATCAAGCAAAACCAATTAAACTCAGGCAAGCATGCTTAAAAATGTTTCTCCATACTTTCAAATTTGCAGTTTAACTCCAAAGAGTTTCTCTGACAAGAGTGAAGAATTATAGTTGAGACAAAGTGTCAAACAGAACCAAAGAAACCACCTAAACAGAAAAGTAAACAATAAAGGCAACAAAAATAGAAAATAAGAAAGACAAGGAAAGGAATAAAACAAGGAGATGTTGAGGAAGGAGAAAGATTTTTTCTTTTCTGCCAAAACCAAACATATCTTCTCACTCAGGTGTGGGAGTGCTGTCTAGAGGGCAGTTCAGTAATGGTGGCAGGACATCCCTTGTGTTTCAGAAACAAGTTGAATTTATATTCATTCAAAATAATCTTGCTTTATAAACCAGGAACTTCAACAGCTTTTAGAGGTATATTTATAGTCCAATTATTTAATTTACATTTCCATAGTAACTATTAGCAGAAACTAGGCAGGGAAAATGTGTGCCGCTTTTGTTCAACAATTACACTGCCACATACCCAGCATTGCTCAGCTGTATGCAGCAGCTTGAAAAGATGCACCTGTGGGACTTTTTTCTCCTGTTATATCATAATTTCAATTGTCAGGAGTTCCTAGCTAAAAAACATACAAAGAAAAGGCTACTCTCTAATCCAGAGAGATGGCAATCCATATTTATAGTAATTTGTGAAAGGCATGCAGATACATGAGGGGTGTGGACCAAAGGAAGGGAGTAAGGTGACAATAACCATGGGCTTTCCTATATAATATAAAATGGTCACAATGTCCCCAAAGCCAAACACCAGTGACCTGGCAGCAGGGAGGGATTTGGAACACAAAAAGTTGAAAACATGAGGAATGGTGACAGAGAATTTGTTTCTCTTTAACTTACAATATTGTGGGAGTTAAGGAATACTACTAAGAAATAGGACCTCTGTCAGAAAACAAAGCAACTGTGTCTTTTTTAGAGTGCTAGGAAAATTTTCTTTGGTCTTATTTTCACAGAAAATGCTGACAAAATGGACAGGAGTACTACAGGAGTGGGAAGGGTAATCAAATTGTACTTTCAGTAGGATGTTGGTAAGGCTTTAAAAGGAATTTTGGAGCTTGTTTTCTGCTACCTACTGAGGTGAACACTGCATTCCAGTTCTGAAGTCAAAGGTGGAAAATGGTGATTTTTAATGCCATACATTTTCTCTGCAAAAACAAGCTCCTCTTTTCACCATCAACTATAATTTTCCCCTCACTGACCATGAAAAGAAGTGGTTGCCTCAGGTAATTATGTGTACAGGAAGAAATTCTGACTGCTTTCTGAATATCACCAATAGCACTTTTAAATGATTTACTGTACTTTGTAATTGGCTCTCTGAAAATATGAATATTTTACTGCCACTGTAGAATCTCTCCACAACATCTATAATAGTGACATTCTACAGGACATGATTAATGAGTTTTATTTTTTGCTCTGTCTAGAAGTAAGAAGTTGTGAAAGTATTTTCTTTTAGAATACATGCAAAAAGATCATAATGTGCATCTGGTCAAAGTATGAGAGTTTTCTGAAGGACCAAGCAACCAAAATAATGCAGCAAATGTTAGAAACAAGCTAAAGGAAACCCATGGTGCATAAAGCAACACCATCTTATTACCATAAACTTCTCTATAGCTAATTTGGGGAGGAGGATTTAGTCTCTGAGTATATGATGAGAACAGGAAAAGAGAGAAGAATGTCTGTGAAAGCTAAAGCCTACTTTACTGTAGTGAGTGCCTTTGAAACTCCTTACAAATTTTGTGGGACAAAATACTACAAAGGTGAGGTGAGCCTCTTGGTATTCTGGACAAATGTAAAAGAAAATCATCTGGGTAAATATATTGGATCTGAGATGATGCTAAACACTGAGTTAGATACTTGCCCTGGGAGGTTTGCAACCTTGAGGAGATATTTTGCTATCCTTTTCTCCTTGCATAGAACAGAAAAAATACAGGATGATGAAATGAACCCTCTCTGCTGAGCACTCTTTGTGCTGTTTTTTAAAAAAAATCTAACTCTATATCACATTAGGAAGGGTTCTTAAATGGAATTAATAATAATGTGAGCAATTTACAGTTCCTTGGCACCCACCATAGTTGACAATCCTGGATGAGGCACCCATGCTCATTTAATGCAGGGAGAGTGCTTTAAAGATGGGGTTTGCTGTAACACAAATAAAAAGGAGAGGAGAATTGTTTACATCTTGCCTATGGCAGGCAGTTAACTTCTCTGAGGCAGATGTGGGAACCACTTTTATAACAAGGAACTAACAAGGGAAATTTTTTATTCCAAGAAATGAGTGGAAGTGCAAGTCTTAATGTCCTTTTAACCTAAAGACTGGTTGCAAAGATACTTATGAAGCTATAAGAGACTTTAACACAGACCTTAGGGCTTTGTTTTAATAACAGCAGGAGGTGGGTCTGCATTGGTTTTACCACTATGCCCTATGGAAAAAATCTGAATTTGCATTTGCTAATTATTTACAAGCTAGGTCATAGTCACATATGCCTGTTCTACTATGAGCAGACTGTCTGATTACAAGAATCTGCAAAGCATTAGAGCATTTAAAGGAAAAGGCAAAGACAGAGGGGCAGATGGAAAATAGAAGAGACAATGGAGGATAATGCATGACAGATCACACCAGAGTCACCTGGTCTCTGCTGACATAGTAAACACCATGGGCAAAGGAAAGAGAGAAAAATCTTAAAGGATAAATTCACCTGCTCTGAAACACTATTTTCTGGGGATGATAATGATCCCTAAAGATTTTTACCTTTTCTACATATAGCTTTGTCGATTTTTAATATGCAGCTGCATAGTTTCTAGAACTTTCTTACACTTTAGAGTAGTAGTTACCCTTTCTCACACATCATGTCACCTTATTGAAATAATATTTAGCCTTTTTTTCAAGAAAAGAATTTCGAACAAGGACATCCTGTTTGGTGCCAGCATTTTTGGGAAGCATAACAAGACACAGGGCTAGGAACCCCTTGGAGGGATTCCAGTGGGACAGGTCCAGGGGTGGGTTACCAGGGCAACTTGTCTCCTCTAGGATATACTTGCTAGATATACTGATTAATCATACTTTTAAAAATTGGGAAAATCTGATGGCACATGTGCACATAGCTATATTTTGTGCCCCTGAAAGCTTTCAGTAAAAGACTGCCCTTTATGTTATCAATTCTAATATTGTTTGGAGGGCTTTGCTTCCAATTCTAGGCAACAGTAAAGCACAAGGAAAGAGCTGCAGATCAGGTAAAAAAGTGACTAACAGGGAGACTGCTACAAGGAGAACAGCATTCTTGGGAGAAGGTAGTTATCTTCAAGGATAGGTCTTGAGGACAATTATATGTAATGTTTTTATTGGTGACCTTGGCACAAAGAATAACTGTGCCCTGATAAAATCTGCTGATGACACAGAGCTGGGAACAGCAATCAATACAGAGAAGCATCAGAATATCATACAGGAAGAGCTGCATGACCTTGAGAACTGGAGTGATAAGAAGGATAACATGTAGTATCAAGGTCATGCAGCCAGGGGCTGAGAAGAAGGACTGCCATAAATTGGAAATACAACAGGTGCAAATAAGAAATGAGGGAAAAATCTGCAAGTGTTAAATATAGAATGCCTGTGAGCCAATTAAGGATATGCCTGCCAAAAAAGTACATGCAAAGTGTTTCCAGTGATGATAGAAATGGAAAAGTCTTTACTCAAATGTCTAAAATGTGGTTTTTTTAGTACATTCAAGTGTGTGTACAAAAATTACACCAAAAAATTACAACTGAATAGGTGGTGCAATGAAAGAGGAGTCTCACAATATTGATATGTGCATGAGTTAGTGCCAATTTGGAAAGGGTACAGATTTAGTAGTTACCTATAGGTAATATCTACTGGGTGTTTGCCTGCCTGTGCATACTTCATGGTAAATTCAAGGTAATTTCTCTTTATTCTCACTAAAAGATAAGCTGTCTTGAACTTAGCAAAAGAAATATTATGGAAGTGGTCAGGAGATAGGTAATGATAAATATATAAAGACATGAGTTCTCCTTCAAGTGGTCAAAACATAAAATAAATTACTTTGCTCAATCTGACCAAACAAAATTAAATGGACTCAAGATGATAAGATTGTGTCTGTAATTATGAAAAGAAAGTAGACATCATAGTTGAATAAATGCTCTTTGAGTTAAAGAACAAAGCATCCTTAATATCTAATACTATTTGATTAACTCTATTTTGAATGGAAATTATTAGTTTCTGATCACAGGAAGGATGGTCACAAGTTTCCCAGTTAGAATACTAAGAACAAAAAAGGTAACTGGTTTTTGAGATATGACATGAAAAGCTTTTCTTAATGACCCTGTGTTTGTTAGTAAGGAGTTAGCAAGGTGTTCCATGTGTGTAAAAGGTGTGAGATGGACATTTGGGTTGTAAGAGTGTCTCAAGGAAAGAGGAAGTTCTCTGGAACCATTCCTTTTCTTTTCTGCTTTTCTAGTACTTGATTATGGCAAATTAAGGCTTGCTGCAATGCACTTCTGTGTTGTTTTTCTACTATTCTAATCCTGTTCCCAAATGTCTTATAGTGCTCTTGAGCATTGTAATGAAAAGAATAGATGACTTGAGCCTGTTTGACAAAAATAGAACCTCTATCTATTAATAACACAGTGAGTAAATGAGCAGTGAGTGTATAACTGAGCACAGATGAATTTCAGTGTTCGCTTACATACCAGTGTGTTTTTTCTTATCTATATTTTCCAACTGATTTTTAAAATATAGCAATAATGAATATTCTTTTTCCTGTCCCAATGCAATAAAAAATTGTTCAGATGGTGACTTGTTAGATTGATATTTATTGAAATATCATAATAAAATTATTCACAACTATAAATAATATTAAAAATGCATTTAATAATTCCATACGTCATTCCAAAGAAGACCATATGCACTTGTGTAGCATGAAGATAATATAAAAATGGGAATTTCCATAAACACAGGTGAAAATCAGATGCTCACATTCTGCATTCAAGGTCTCTGACCTGGAAGGCAGAGCAATAAGAAAACTCAGCAAAGACAGCCAAAAAAGATGTGCTTCCAGCAAGAGTAAACAGCTGGGTAAACAGTTGTCTGTTGGAACTCTCTCCACCCATCATGTTTCCATGGATACAGCAAGACTGTAAATCATCTTAAGGCATATATTTTTGACTGTTTTTAATAGAGACCTCAGTCTGGGAAAGCAAACTATTATCTGCTCAACTTTAATCACAGAGCTAGATTATTAAATAGAGAAAATGAAGGCAAAAAAAAGATGATTCACATGACTTCAAAGATGCCTGAAGAGAGTTGACACAAAATGAACACAGGCTACAGACAAATTTTCTGCATGTCTCACTGTAAACAAATGGGACTGTTTAATCACAGAGGAAGCTTCAAACACCTCAGCAAAATGTGTGGACCAAGAAGCAGAAATAAATGTCTGATACTTATTGCTGGGAGTCTCAAAATAACAAAAGGAAGTTTCTGAAAGCTCAGCACACTGTGTTATTTCTCCTGACTGCTTTGCCTGTGAAGATCAGAAACATGTTACTTCATGCTTCATTTTCCAATCCTCCTTGGCTGAATGATAAAATTATTAGATAGTATCCTGTCCTTTTTTTCTGCATTTATCTGAGTTGGTTAAACCCTAGAACTGATGGCTTATTGGTACTTTGAATTTTGTTTTCATGAAACATCAAAAATATGTTCAGTATTTCCCATGACGGGGGATTTTGAAAAACTTAACTTGCAAATTTTAATTATGTTAATGGAAATGCCTGAAAATTAATCTGTATTTCTACATTTTAAAATTAAATTCTCATAGTTACAACATCTGGTATTAAGGAAGAGGATGATTAGCAGAGATTTCTATTTAATTCCCTTCCAGTTCAAGTTGTTTCTCTCCTATTTGTTTTCTCATGACATAGCTTTATAGCTCAATTTCTACCAAACCAATTTTGATAAAAAATTTTGACCAGCTAGGTAGCAATAACAGTTTGGATCAAAGTGATGACAAATAATTTGTTGGTAAGAATTTAACTTACCTGCCTTAGAAAGAAATTTTAGGAACACAGCTAATGGGTTTCTTTTTAAACAAGTCACGAATGCTCAGCAGCAGAAAAGAGGAAAAAAAATTAGATTGCACATTTTGCTGTTTTAAATTTATTTTTTGTGGCATATTATTTCTAGCTAATCCTTATAGTCTAAAATTTAATACTTATAATTAAGGGAACATTACCGAAGTAAGGTCAATGCCACAAAGTTTACAACCAGCACATTTTAAACTATAAATGTAAATCTGCAAAACTGCTCTGTAAACAACCTGATCATTAAAAAATATTGTGTGAGTGACAGTTCATGACATTACTGAAAATTATGCATTTCAATTCAATATTTGCTTTTAAAATGTTCTGTTTTTATAAATTAAGTACCTGGCAATATGATGTTTTAGTTATCAAACTAAAAGTTTTACTCCTATATCTTCATGTTATATAATCCCAAAGAACTAATAATGAGAAATGTTTTCCTAGAGGAAAATATAGGCTGTGCCTGAGGTGTATTAGATAACTGTGATGCTTCTTAAACAAAAATTATTATTTTCAAAGTGGCTTTCTCAGTAAGGTGAGGTCACAAAATGTACTATAAATCAGTTTGGTCTAAACAAAATTTGACACTGTTTAAATTGAATTGACTCATAAGCCACAGAACAATTAAGAAGAAAAATGACAGAAGATATTTTAATTTTATTAGTTACTGAGCAAAAATGGCTGTGATCTTCTGAAGGTATTCTATCAAGAGAAAGGCTTTTTTTCTAACCATGAGAAGGCATTTGGTGACACACTTTTAGTAGGGCCTGTAGTGATAGGACAAAGGGCACTGATTTTAAATTAAAGGACGATAAATTTCTACTAGATAGAAAAGATTTTTTAAAAAATGAGAGTGCTGAAACATTGGCACAGGTTACCCACAGAGGTGGTAAATGCTCCAGCCCTGGAAACATTCAGGGTGAGGCTGGATGGGGCTCTGAGCAACCTGCTCTAATGGAAGATGTCCCTGCCCATGACAGGGAGGTTGGACTAGATGACACTTAAAGCTCCCTACCAGCACAAGCTATCCTATGATTTTCTGACTGATTTCTGTTCATAAGTCCAGGAGTTAATTTATAGATTTAAAGTCATCATGACAAAAAAACCCCAAAACCACTTCGTTTTTCAATTTTCTGAAATCACAGCACTGTCATTCACCTATCAATAGAATTTCAAATATTACTTTTTGAGCTCTGGTGTGTGTGCTGTGGTGAGTCTCTGTCATGCTGGGACTCAGGAATGGTTCCAGAACTCTCTGAGAGCACAGGCAGGCATTCCCAGAACTGCTGGGGTGTGAGCACTGGCATCACTCAGCTCAACAGCACTGGTGCAACCTCAGCTCCCAGAGCTGCAGAGCTGCCTTGTGCTGTGGGCAGGAAAAAATGATCTCTTAAAATCTATTTTTGACTACAGAATTACTTGCTAAAGCCTTATCGTGATATAATATAAAACTGTTTCCTTCACTAAAATCTCTACTGAGAAAAAATGGATGAACTCATTCTGGCATTTCAAATTTAAAGCATTTGATTCCTTGACAAGACTTCATTGAACATCCATTTGTAATTGCATTTCATGCAAGATTTTGGAGCAGGGGTAGTCTGAATCAGTAAGAAATGACCCAGGCTTCCTACTTGACACACATTTTCCTTATTTTTCCTTTTCAACACAAAGCTAGAACAATCCAAGATAAATTTGCATCAAATGCACATAATCCCACAGGATTTCAAGTTTCCTTTGTAAATTTCCCATGGGAGATAATTTTGTTCAGGGAACTGAGTATGACCCAAGAGTTCAAAACTGGTAATCAGGAGATTTCAGAAAAACAGAGTGCTTCTTACCAAGAGGCCAATGACACAAGCATGAGGAGTGCTGAGTGAGGGAAAGATCAGGTCCCTTAAGGTATTTTAGCATTCTAGTCACAGGCTTATTTCAATGTGCTCTGCATACTCCAAGATCTATGCAGGTCAGGATTGAGCCAGCCAGAGAAAAACTTGGCTTTTATACTGGTGACAGCTGTACCAAAATGTCCTTCCTTGCATTTTAAGATCTACTTGGCAATTTTGTACTCATGTTTCTGAGGTTGAAAGGTCTTTCAATTTTATTATGAAATGGATACTAAGATGGTATTTTTGACAAGAAAATGAAGACAAGCAGTATCTGACAAGCAAGAGCTTTGTGAAACACAGCCCTTGTGTGATGTTTGTCCCAAATGAGAGGATTTGTTTTCACATCTGAAGGCAAACATAAAAGACAGAAAGTGTCAGGAAAAGGGCAGTTTCCTCCACTCACAGCGATTCTAAAAGACTGAAGAACACTTTAAAAAAAGTTTTTGACTAGTTCTTTTAATTTATATGTGATGTATAAAAATGCTTTGAAAATATGCTTCTTCTTATGCAGTGCTGAAGTTCTGACCTGACTTGCTGATTTGAGGCTGTGGCTCCTGGCTGAGACCCTGCCCTGCCTGCCTTGCCCTGGCTCTCAGCCCCTGGGGAGCCTGGGGCTGCATGCAGCCCTGTCCCCACAGTCCCAGTCTGACTGCAAACCTTCAGGGAGCTGTGGCTGATGCATAGGTGCAGATCCTAACAAATATAACCTCTTGTTAAGAAGCTGATTGAATATGTACTCATTTCAGAATATCCATTTCTCAATGCAAGAAGTAAAGTGTTTTCAAATGTGGTCAGATCTAATTGACTGGAACAGTTGAAAAGGAAGTTTTCTTATCCCTCATAAATTATGCATGATTTAAAGGTCTTGTATAGGTTAAATTATAGTGCTTCCATTCAGAAAATTTTAGAGACAAATACAAAAGGTAAAAATACTTTATTCAAGTTTACTCCAGAAGTGTCTGCTCCCATCCCTATTTCAATTTTGAGAGCTCATGTCAGTTTTCTGATCCAAATTAGGCATAGTAGTGTTTACATTTAATTTATGTTTGTATGGAACTTGGCCATTGAAAGCTAAAAAAATACAGCTTCTACTGGAAATTTTCAATGAGTGAGTGTATCTATTATTTTTAGAATCTGGCTTTAAGCTTGATTTGATAGGAACTCTTCTGTCTGCAGGTGCATGCAAACATACCTAGCCAGATACCAAACACCAAGAGCAAATGTGACATAAACAGCTCCCAGTCTTTTATCCATATCTCTGCTAACACAAGATTTTCACTTCCTAGGTACAGCATTCCCATGGAAATCCATTTATGGATCCAGCAAAAATAACCTCTCTCTGCTGAATACAACACTGTTTAGTTATATATGACTAAAAATGTGTCAGGCCTAATTCCTCTCTATTTTAAGGCTCCTCTAAGTGGAAGCTTTAGAAGACTTATCAGGACAGCAAGCAGAACTGAATTTTAGAATCTAAACTATGAGTCAAGACTAGTTCAGGACTTCTCTTGTTGAAAGGGGAAGGCAGGACACAGTGCAGCAGGTGCTGGGGGAAGGACACCACAAAATCAGAGCTCATGGGAAACCTTTGTGGAAAGTCAGCTCATGGATCAGCACTGTGCTCCACACATTGACTGTGCCTTCAGGAGCATCAGCCAAATACATATCAGTGCTTTTCCAAAGACAAAGTGGGGACAGGAAATCCTCCAAAAGCCATTACCCCGTGTAGTTGTGAGAAATGACACCACCCCTTAACATTTAATAGTGATTGTCATCAAGAAAAACTGGGTGTTATCACCTGGTTTTAGACATCTGAAAGTTCCAATTTCTGTGCCAAATACCAGCAAGCCTCTAAAGAATGCTTCCATGAGCTGCATTTTCCTTTTGGCAGGTGTAGAACCAGTTGATATTGCAACATATCTCTTTTCATTTCAGCAGTATCCAGTTCAGCCTGGCTGCTCCCTGAACTAACATAAATTGTGGCACCTGCATGCTCCAGCTTATTGGTAATCAAAATACCCACCTTAATCACAGCATTCTTTAAGCATTTGCCTCTAAATTTTCAAAATGGGGGATGTAACACAGCCTGCAGCACATTTCATAGAGACCTAGCCCACTGGGAAGATTTATGGGGACTTTATGTGGTGATGGCATTAAACATGAGCTATCCAACTGGGTCTGTGAGCCAGGAACTGAGAGGATTTACTGAGGTCCAGCAGGAAAAAGAGAGAGAATGAAGATTAACATTGGATTCAATACAAAGGATGCCTCTCTCTTTTATGCTCTGGGAGATCATACAGGAGTTGTGGATTTATTAACTTGGTTCTTATGAAACTTCAGGAATTGCATGCTATAATGTCTCAGTATTAATTGAAAATGTATTCTTAGATATTTGGACTTTTAGCATATACCAGATGTAGTATTAGTATTGGTATATATGTATGTCTGAGAATAAAGGCTGTTTGAGCAACTAGAAACTGTCAAGACAGATAATTATTCATCGAAAAAAAGCACAAAAATCTGCAATGGATGCTATTCTTATGATATTGTTTAGCCATTTATAGAGCTGGCTTAATAAAGGACTGTGAATAAGCAATGCAAAAATTGCCAAAATTTACAATGACTTCTTTATGAAAGATATTTTCCCTAGCTGTAAATAGAATTTGGATCTAAATCATTGCCTCAGAATACAACATGAATACTGAAAATGAAGGGCTCTTTTATATCCACTGTCCTGATTTTATCACTTGAGTACTCTGGATAAAGGACTGAATATACTAAAGAAGTAGGTGATAGTTATCTAAGGAGAAGTTTAAGATGGACTTTGTAATTTTATGTTTCTGACTATAATCCTTGCTCCATACAGTCACCTCTTGGCCTCCACAGGTACTATATTTTCCATTTTATTGTGCCTCAAACACTATAGTTAAGTTTCTGAATGGACCCAAAGCTGCCCTTATATTTTTGGAACAAAAGCTTTCATTGCCTGACAAGAAGAAAATGAAGTCTTCCACCCTCACAAATAGACTCTATCAACCATTCTTGGTATAATTAATGAATTAACATATTGGTAGGTCCAAGAAAATGCAAAAAAAAAAAAGGAACTATCATGCTGGATATCTTTTATGTAATTTATTCAGGATGCTAAATGGCAACATTCAGGCTTCTGCATCCTTCCAGGTCCCAGGATTTTAATGCATTTTGTTCAAATGTTCAAAAGTACTGTGCTTCTAAAGCCTGCAGAAACAGTGTTGTGCTGCCTTACAGTGTCAGTGCCTGGCACACAGATACTAGAAGAGACTAGAGACTATGTTAACTAGAAGACACTATGTTAACTAAATCTCTTTTATGTCCTATGTTAACTCTCTGTGTTAACTGTCCTGTGTTAACTGTCCCATGTTAACTAGCTCTTCCTGTGCTGCAGTCCCTCAGACTTACAGTGAAAGTGCCTAGCTGAGAAGAAAAACAAGTACCTTTCAGGTTTTTCTTCTCTGATTTTATAATTGTTTATATGCATGACTTGCCTTAAGCATACAAGGAATATTTGTACATTTTAAGTTACCTACATGATTGGAATCTTTGCTAAAGGAGCACTGCTCTATAATGTAGTTGTCATTAAATTAAAAGCATGATTTAACCCAACCAGTACAGGGTCTGCAAAATTAAGTGAGTTTAATTGTCTACTTTATAGCTAACCCTTTCTTTAAAAAATTAGTTTGCATATCTTAACCAAAAAACTGTTAAACACAAGGTTTCTTTTCTTTCCCTGTATTAAGGCAGATTCACTTCTCTGAGTCACTATACTTCTTCAACAATGAACTGGATTTGACAGCCAACTTGCATTAAATCTCTGAAAATAAGATTGCATGATGAAAATGCTATCTGTAGTAACGTTAGTGGGCACCACTTTAACCAGGAAAATTACTTTCAACTTATTTACTGGATATGAGATCAGGTGACCATTTCTAATTCCAGTTAAAATATGCAGCCATGCATGGGTATGAGACTCAAATGGCCTTTTAATAAGTTTATAATTTGGTTATCTCTCTGAGCAAACTTAAGGATTGATCTCAAACACAATTTTTTTTATTATTTTTTTATTAATGTTGGATAATCTACTTGGAATGACCTTTTTATTAGAGTTATAACTGTTGGGTTTTTCTGGAGCACTTCTCAAGTTTTCATTATTGGACTTTAACTCATATATCTAGACTTCATCTAAATTGTAACCTTTCATTATCACTGTTACACTGACTTCTACAAGCCTTCAAGGCATAATTGACCTTTATATGTGAGGCAGGCATTTATTTTCTCAGTATTAGAAAGGTGATCCATATGTGTTATTAAATAATAATGACATTGATTGACCTTACATTCATAAAAGAAGAAAACACATCATCAAGATAGAACTATAGAACTATCTCTACCTTTTTCTTACTGTTTGTTCCAAAGAGCTGTAATATATATGTTGTCATAGCATGCTTTAGTATGCAACATGGGTCAGTCAAATTGTAAACAGGCATTTGGAGGAAAACATCAGAGATGTTGTCTTATGTTCTCCTATATTTTCAGAGGACCATAACAAAAATTTACAGAACAAAAATCCAATTTTTATTCTTTATTTGCTTAAAAATAAATAGGTTTTTTTTTTTTTTCATTTCAGGACTGCAGACATATTAAAAAACTGGAATCCAAAAGTATAAAGTATATTAACAAACTGGAATCCAATTTAATTTGCATTAAAAATTCTTTTAATTTTTAAAAAATTATACAGTCATTATAAATTGCCAAAGTAAGGCATATTTTTTTTTATTGTCTTCATTCTGTGTACCACATAATGTTTTTGTATTTAATTCTGGTCAGTAACCAACTTTGCTTAATAGGAAACACTATTTTGGTTACATAATAATTGGAAAACAGCTGCTAATAATTTGTGTGTAGAAATCTTGTTTCTTTCTTGTGAAAGCTTATAATTATAGTCATTAACTATGTGATAAGTGATCATATGAGAAAATTATATTTTACATTTTTTCCTCCACTTCCCCCTCCCCCTCTTTTTTTTATGTGTCTGGATTACACTTTAGCTCCTTTCAACCCTTCCAATTTTGTAAAAAATTAGGAAGTACTCCTTTCTTCAAATTTTTCATTCAATTGATCTTTGTGAGAACTGAGGTGAGCCCATCAAGCACATGCAATTGCTTTTCAGAAATCAAGAGTGCATCAGGATCACTTTCTAACCTCAGTGTCCTATCCAAGGCTTGGATGGATGCCAAGAAGGAGTACCACATCCTTACCCTTTTCTGATACTGTTCCTCAAGATACTGGTCACCATTGGAGACAGGAAATTGAGCAAAAAAAAGTCCTTGCACTGGAAGTTTTCCAGCGATTTATCGCTTGGCTGAATTTGCGTAAGTTTCCACAGGTTGATGGAGTTCCATGTCACCAGTGTGAGCTGACTCTGACTGATGTCAGCTGCCACCGTGGATGCACGGGGTCAGCAGAGGCTTCCAGTGAGGCTGCCAGGCTTCCTGTAGCTAGAGCTGCTCGTGGCACCTGCTCTCACTATTAGAAATTGCTGCATCTTTTCCCAGAAAAACTAATTGGACACTGGCATCACCCAGCATGAACAGTTTCCAAAGATGAGATCTCTGTGCCGTTTCCTTGTCTGTGGTGCAAAGTGAACACAACAGTGATAGCAGGAACGAGGGATGCCATGGACTCAAGGTGCTCACTGATTAAGTCACACTTGTCAATACTGAATCTGGTCTCCTTTGATATTATCTTCATCACAGATGACAGCATAGGCAACAAAAAATCTTTCTTATATGAAAGCTGAATTTATGTGGCTATGTCAGTTCAATTTTCTGAAACCATGGATTCAGGTTGCATCCTTTAACATCTTCTACCTCATGTAAGCTGCATGATTCATCATCCAAAAGTCCTGTCTGGATTAATTCTGAGGAGTGCTGTGTGTCTGTGCCTTCCCCTAACTGAACAGAGTAGCCAAGGACCAGTGCTGGACCATTTGGACACAACACCATATCAGCTATTCCTTGTCTCCTAGGAAGGAAAGAGAGCAGTTTTATGGAGGCCTGCAATTGCCAGAGGCTCAAGTGACTCCAGTTTGACCCATATGGACTTGAGGATATGTATGATATATATTTTTATATCAAGAGACATGTAAAATGAAAAACACATAGTCATTCAAATGCACAAGACCTTTATTTAATGAAAAACATATATGACTCACCAAGAATGTTCCCCATCAATTCTCTTTTGTATTCAAAACTAAACTGAGTTTCTATTAAATGTATTTTATTAGCAACATCTGACTCTTATGTCAGCTACTCAATTAAGAAATGCCTTTTCCCCCCTTAGGTTAATTGTGTTTTCCATTGCATTTAACATATCAAGTTTTTTATTATAATAAGGTTTTGCTAATGTTCTGAAGTTCAGATGAGTTAGTCCAAGTCAAAAAGATAAATAAAGCAAACAAGCTTGCTTCTATTTTCAAGAAAAACAGATAGCAAAATGAATTATCACTAATCCTCTATAGCCTGGTGTTTGGAAATAATTTCAGCTTCACAATATAGAACTTTCTTTGTGGGTTAATAGAAAATGCACAGGATTCACATGGTACATGCATGTACAAGAGAGAAAGAGAGGGAGCACAGAAACTCATTTCCCAGTCATATATTAAATCTGCTTCTATTGATTATTGTTCAGATGAAAACTGGGAACCTTTGAACTTCTCATTATATGCACAAGATTATTAATAAATGAACCATCAAAAGGTTGTATTTCAGAGAATAAAAGTAAAATAAACAGTCAGTGATAAAATGTCCTGTACAATTTGGGTTTTTTGGGGTTAAATTTTAGTGCTTTTGTTCAAATTTGGAAGACGTAATTTCTGCAAGTGTTTTAAATGTTGCTAATTTCTCACTGAATAGTAATGGTAAATATCAAGGCTAGAATAACTACTCCATCAGCTGTAAGCTAATTTACACATGACCACATTTTGCATACTACACATCTATATAAAATATATTGAGATAAATTTAGACATAGACATATAAATATTTCATATCATTGGTGTCAATTCAATTTTCGGTCAAAATCAAGCTTGGCACAGATGATTCTGAGCTACCATCATTAGAGAAAATAATTAGAAGATGCTAGCTTAAAGCATTAAAAAATCAAAGGGGAAGTTGCCAATAAATGAGATTAGTTTAGAAGTCATGACAGTTAAAATTCCCAAGCTTTTCTCTGACCTCTTGAGAACCAAAAGTCTATGTTTTTCTGATGAAACTAGAGATTCTCCAATAATGTGGTAAGCAAAGGGGTTTAACATCTCAACATTTCCTTAAAGTGGGAAAGTGCTGAACACAACATCAACAAAATCCTTGAAGAGCTGAACACTGCCATCTATCTCTCTCTCTCTCTTTCTCTCTCTCTCTCTCTCTCTCTATCTATCTATGTATTATCTATCTATCTATCTATCTATCTATCTATCTATCTATCTATCTATCTATCTATGTATTTATCTTTCTTTTCCTGGCTCTGTAGTGTCTGTGTGCCTGAGGTGCTTTAAATGGACAATACAACTGTTCATTGATTTTACTCAAAGTTGATACACTGCTCTCCAAACCATTGAGTGATAAAGTGGCTTCAGTTTCAAAAATGAACTACTGTTCCAACTGTTCCAATATTAATCTAGTTGTATCCTATGTTGTAGTGATTATTTTCTCTTATCTTGTATTGCTACTACCATAAAGTACAAAACCACATGACTAGCAGAATGGTGTTGCTACATGAATATATATTCTATAAATGCTGCTTATTAACAAAGCCATATACGAAATGGCTCTGGAAACTTTGTATTTCTCTAAATTCTGGTCTTTGAACATCATACACAATTATTCAAATATGTGAATAGTTATATTTTATTTAAATATTAAGATTGGGCATTAATTAGTGATGTCCAGTGACTTAAAGATTCAAAACCCATTTTTGGGTAAGGAGTTAGTAGATTGCTAAGCATTTCCAGGTAATCAAGGTCTCTGAAGTCATCTCAGTCTCCTTTGACCTCTCTCACTCCCTCTCAGATCAAGTTAATCCCTTTTTAGCAGGCTTTTCTCTCACTATGTTATGTGCCAGTTCCACTCCTCTCCTCTTGTCTCTCCAGATTCAGTAAAACAAGGACTGAGATACCACTCATCTGGTTGTTGCCAAAACATACCTTGCCTCATAGAATTTTCTTGCAGGCAGTAATTTCTTTGCCAATATCCTTCTATTTCCCCAAACACAGGCTTACCTTACCAGTATCTAGATATTAGGTTGACAGGCATATTGGCTATGCACAGGACAATGCAGTGGTAGAGAGATGAAAGCAGAGCAAAAGTATTTCTAGACAGACATAATTAGAAGGTAGGAAAACAAATATATTTGAAAGGGAAAGCTGATGTTTGAACTGCAAAACAGTATGAAACCCCCTCTTTGGTGCAGTTTGTGCTGAAGGAGCACACTCTGTGCCTTGCAGTTGTGTGAAAAGAGCACAGTGCAGCTGCTCTGCTTCCACATCCACATCCAGCTGCTCCTCCTGGGGAGGAGGGCAGAACATGAGGTCTTCAGAAGACCATTAGGGAGCAGAAATGTTATAACCAGGCTGAATCCTCAAGAGGTATGTGGGTATTTTTAGAGCCTAGAAGTGCAGCTGCTGCTGACTGTGTAGGAAGCATGCACAGGTCCTGAGAATGAGACCAGCAGTTCAAGTTGTTGGTGTTTACATAGATGAGTAAGTGGGTATACACACATCTTTGTGCTCTCAGAGGGAGGGGAAAACCTGGTTCTTTAAGCAAAGAGGGAGAAAAGAAAAAGGAGGTGTGAATGGGAAACCACAGCAGCAGAGAGGGCAATGTTGGCTCCCTGGGAAAGCCAAAGTGCCTCACTGCCCAGACAGGAGGGGATAGCAGGGAGTTATTTCTTGCTGCTCATCACTGTGTGACTTTGCCTCATTCTTGTATTGAACTGCAAATTGACTCATCTGAGCTGTAACTGAGCACAAGAAACACAGTGGAATTCACTCTCCTGACTGTCAGGAGACAAGATCAGTCTGGGATATTTCTAGCTGATCCAGTATTACACTATGGCAGGATTACAGCATGCCAGTAGTATCCCCATGGTGTTATTTTCATGCAGCAACCCTAGAAGTAGCTACAGACAGGAATGACTTCCCAGAGCTGAGATGCTGTGAAAGGAGCTGCCATTTCTCCATCTGTCTGCCCTAGTGTGTTACTTCAATTCCATCTCCCAAGCTCAGGCTGCTGTGCAGTAGCACTGTGCCACAGTGAGGCTGCTGTAAATGTCACTGCACTGGGTCCTGGCAAGAGCCATTAAAGACAAACATGGATAGAGATAAGCACTTAACTTTCCTTTGTGCCTCAGAAAGAATTTCCTCTGGTATTTAATCTTTTGAGCCTATTTGTGCTTGCTTACCTTCAAAAGGATCTTAAACCTTTTTATATAAAGAGATAAGGATGAGGAAGTAAGTTTGCAGGAAATAATGAGCTATCTGCAGACATTGTGAAATTCCTGTTGAGTGCAGGCTAGTCACCAAGTTCAAAACTTGATTGCTTGAGGAGAGATATTTGCCTTTGCAAAGCTCTTCAGGATGTGAGCTGAGCTGATTTAGCTTTGTGAAACCTTCCTGCTCTCAGTTCTTAATCATATATGTAAATTGGCCAAATTTATTTTCCTCATAGCTAAGCCAGATTCAGAGGTTCAGAAAGGCTTCTGAAACAAAATTAACCTGTTAATGTTGATTACTAAAACCTTGCCCAGTGCATGGATTGTTTAGATTGCAGGTTCATGAATAAGGAAACAGGTTTTGTTGTGAATTTGGGCAGCACTGAGCATAGCAGGATACTATTCAGTAATGAAGAAACACAGTCAACACTGCAACACATACAACATGAATTTAAGATAATAGCAGTGAGTTCAGTAAAATTATAGTAAATTAAGGTATAGGAGATCAAAACAATTTTCCCTGACATATCTGTACTCTGCATGAAGATACAGTTGAAATAAACTCTTCAGATATGGAGCTCTTAACCTTTTCTCTAATATACTGAAGTGTTCTGAAAAACACAAGCAGCTGAACAGATATGAAAGGAACCTTGCATCTGTTTTGTACACACTCAAATCTTAACCAAAAAAAGGGGCAGCTGCACTACAGGTTTGCCCATTAATTTAAATTGGAGACTCAATCCTCTAACTCCAGGTGCAGTGCTAGCAATCACAGAACCATAAAATCCTTTATGATAGTGTTGGAAGGAACCTCAAAGGTTATCCCTGCCATAGAGGAATGCCATCCACTAGATCAAGTTGTGATAATTTCCCAGTCAGTCATTCAGTAAGAGTACCTCAGAGTAAGTTAATGAAAAACTGATTTGGGAATAAATCTTTTGAAATCTGCTAGAAATGGCAGTGAAAGATTTTACATAGTAAATCCTTCTTTCATTTTTTGGTCAGGATAATATGTCTGAATCCACTTCTTCCCAGAGTGAGAAGCACAACTTCCAGTTGTGTGGGATTTAAAAGGGATTGTGGTCTTTTACTATAAACCAGCCACATTCTTGGTGCACAGTCAATTTGGTAGGCTGTATTTCAGTGTGACTACCTGAATAGCCTGGTTTGCTGCAGAAGCATAGCTTAGCACCTTTACACCTGCATCTGCTAAACATTAGTTTCTCATTTTTCCTCTGATTAGTATAATATACTCAGTTAGCACAGCATGAAAATTTAAAAAAAACAAAACAACAACAACAAAAAAGACAAAATTGCAAAAAATACATTTGAAGTTACATATTCCAATGTAAAACTGATACTGAAACAGTTAACATGACACATCAGCCTTGACAGGTCCTTTGCAACTGTATTTCTTATGCATTGTTTGGAGAAAGAAATTTGCAATTCCAATATTTTGGCACAGATAATAATGAAATTATGGCTTGATTGAAACATATGGCAGTAAGGAAAAGAATAATGCATAAGTAAGGAAAAGAATAATAAATAAATAACTAGTCTTGAGTGACTAGTGCTTGAATAAATCTTGCACACATATTTGCTACTTGCAGCTGTTGTAGTTTGTTTGCATTGCACAGATACCTGTAGTATGCCTGCCTGGAAAAAAATTTCATTGGTATTTGGACTGAAAGTCTTTGTGACAGTTGTTCATGTAGGTAGGTTAGTGGTGGGTAGGTTAATAATGGCACAAATATGCTCAGTTCAGGCAAGATTTTTGTTTTGTGGAATGGCACTAGACATGAGTAAGCAAACTGAGGGAAGCATCCTCTCCTGCTGTGCTGTGCTGTGGCTGCCACAGGCACAAGAACTGCTCTCTACAGTAGGCTGGGCCCCAGGTAGGAAGGGCAGGGACAGGGGATCTGCTGCATGGGTAAGGATTGCTTTCAAGAGACACTGGAATTATTTTAAATAAAGTTCTTTACTACTGAAAATTGCCCTTTTCTTCTCCAGAATTATTTATGTTTGTATGAAAATCTGTGCCATCAAACCTTTATTTGACCAAGAAAAAAAAATTCCTTTATCTTTCAAGCATTAAACAGCTTAAGGAAAATATCCAAACCAAATAGCCATTTCAGGTTAGGCTTTTTTCTTTCTATGTAAATGGAAAGTCCCAGATAAAAGAGCTTCTAAATTCTTCCAGAGAATGTAATTGTCATTATAGCTCTAACCCACTGAAAGGACACTGTGTGAGACAGACCATGCAAAAAGTTTGTGGGTTGCAAGTGAAGGGAAGAGCTAACTAAATTGTTAATGGCAGCCAGGTTGGCTGTTCCCATTATTCATGGCTATCTATACCAGTAGCATGTCTGCACTATTTCCAGTGATAACTTATTGTACCTGGGGGGAAGAAAAATGCCCCTAGGTACTTTGGTCAAAGTGAGTTCTCCTAGGCATTGTGTTTCTGAAGGCCTGTACATGAAAGCTCTAGTTGCCCCTTGAAAGTAGTTCAACATCAAAGAGCTTAATTTGTAGCCAAAGAGAAAACCAAGGTTTTGATCCAATGCTCATTAAAGCCAGCAGGAGTTTCAATAATGTTTTGAGTAGGAAAAGGTTCAAGTTGCGAGTCTACTTTCCCAATGGCTTCTTCATTTCAATAGTCTGTCCCTTTTTTTATTCAGCTAGGAGGTTTCTGTGAAGACTGTATATGAATGCTGTCTTTCTTGTAAAGCCTAAAAGAACTCACCCAGTTAGGTTAAACTACAGTGAAGAGGTTTGCAAATCATGAAACTTGTGGAAAACAAAGAAAACTAACTAATTTTAAAATGGCTTAATGCCCTGAAACATGCTAAAAGAAAGTAGTGTGTGAATGGTTGCTTGATATAAAGGTATATTCTGAAAGTCACTTTAATGCCATGCTATCTTTCCTTCCTCTACTGATACTGATCATAATTCAATTCCTCTAAAATAATTTATTGTTCCATATGGCTGCTGTATTAGATAGCTTTGCACTTTTATTATTCCAACCACAGCACCCATCTTGGTGTGAGATGCAATAGTTTTGAGCCAAGACTGTCTTTTCTTATTTAGACATCAGCAGTACAGTGTGCTGTGCTGCCATTGCTCTAAGGTTAAAGCCTGTTTTGTGAAGGTGGCTTTTCCATGCTTTTGTAATCGTTCTTTTCTTGGTTGTTATGGAGATAAAGCTTATGCAGTCCCTTTTATGCTTACTTTATCATGCTCCTGGCCCAATGCACAGTAAACAACCTACCAGGCAACCTATTTATCTAAGTCAGTGCTGCAAGTCCAGACCTCTATTATTTAAGGTACGAATCTTTTTTTCAGGTATGTTTCTCTGGCATCAATTCAATTTATTTTTTTTCTCCAAATTGCATTAGCCTGTGTGGGATTTTAGAAAATATCAGAAAAACTGCTTTGGTAAATAAGAAGTTCCCCCAAAATAACAGTGTCAGTTGTCAGCTGAGCTTGTGTTTCAGCTATTAAATATAGCATGACCCAATGTGATATTTTGCACATAAAACAATTTATAACATATAACTTGCTTCAGATTATTTTCTTGTGATTGTCAGTGAATTAAAACATTTCCAATATTTTCTTTTTCTACTAGTTGGTTATTTACTTGAAATCCTGCATGTGAATTAAAAAAAGGAAAATAACGGATGTTACCTTCCTTCTCTGTATGTCATACTGAAAAGTTAGATGTGTTTTTCTGACCAACTAACTGCTAAAATTTTCCACTGAAGAATGAATTCTGAGTGTACAATTATTTCAATTATTTTAAAGGGTGGGTTGTTTTTAATTTGTTTTTTTTTTTTTTTTTTTTTTTTTTTTTTTTTCTTTTTTTTTTTTTGTTTGGTTTTTTGTTTGTTTGGGTTTTTTGGGGTTTTTTTTTTTGTTGGGTTTTGTTTTTTTTTGTTTGTTTGTTTTTTTTGTTTGTTTGTCATTTTAACTTAGATTACATTAGCCTTGAAAAGCACCCATGGAAGTGCCATGAGCATCTACAGGGATTTTGAATGCACCTGTGCTAGAAATGACTTGATTCTTGGGTGCTGTCTCACAGGAGGTGCAGTGAGTGGTGGTGTCTCCTGTGAACTGGGTTTCCTCACTGAACTTCATCTCTGAACACAGACTGCAGCATCCCACTGTGCCTCCCTTGCTGAAAGGCTTTTCCATCCTGGGAGAGGCAGCTGGACACTGCAGCCTTCACTGCAAAGCACTGGTATGGAATGAGTTTGGGGGGAGTTTGTGGTGAAACTCTATCTGCAGGAGAGAAATCAATTCACAGGAACTGCTTTGGAGGCACATTTCTGCTGAGAACCTGGGATTTATAAATTCCCTATATTCTCAGCTGCACAGGTAAAACCTCTCCTGCACTGAAATGTCTGAGCATTTAACTGCATTCATAAATTGCTGGAGAGTCTTTGTTCAAGAAAAAAATAGCATATCTGGCAGCTTTAAAACAAGATACATAGAATATCTTCATGGCTTTATTCTGCTCTTCAGGGACTACATTAAACATAAAACATCAACCTTCCTCACTTCCTGAAATTCATTAAATATAAAAGAAATGATCCCAGGAAATGCTCTGGGAAAGATCTCTGCTTATAAAAACATAGCATTAGATCATCTCCTTATAACTCTTGGGGAAAAAGAACAACCATTTTAGCTCTCTCTTTTACTCCATTCCTGTAACTTCCATTATGGATTATTCTATTGTGAGACTTAATCCTGTGGATAAAATGACTCCTCTTACTACTGTGCTGACTTGGGTATATTGCATTATGCAGTAATTTTCATTTAATCCTTATCAAATAAAAGACATGCTAGGGCAGTTTTGTTAAACCAGCTATCTGTTATAGCTTTATTTTTCTTCCAGACAATATCAGCAACGAAGATTTTAGAAAACTTCCTTGACACCTCAACAATGAACATGCAATATGTTGTCTACTGCTTATAGCATAATTGCATTTCTTTTCTCTAGAGAAACTTAATATAATTTGTAGATACTAGTCAGACTGTAAGGACAACTATCTTTATTTTTAGCAACAGTTTTTCAGTCTCCCTAATGTCAAGGGAGAGACTTGAGTCTTGGTGTGAGCTTCAGTTGAGTAAATCAAGGCTGAATCTAGTGCATTCATGTTTAGGTTTTTATTGCAGCCTTGTAGATTAAGGCTGGGGGATGAGTTTATTGTTATATTAAAATTTTATGGGTGATCATAGATGATGTAGTGAATCCAGTCCTGCTTTGTTACTGCTACTTCATAAAATTGCATTATGGAGGAAGGGGCAGGTGTAAAGATACAGACCCATCTACCTTCTTGTGCACATATGTCCATACAATAGAGTGGCATACATCTGTATGTCTGTATATGTCTTATACATGCACTTTTTTCTATCCCTGAGACAGTGTGGACATAGTACTAATATAATTGCCAGCCCTGTATTTCTAAATATCAGTGCCTACTTCTGCTCCTCCTATACTATCTCAAAAACCACACTTTGGCCTTAACTGGGTGAAAATCCCTCTAAGAGAAGTGGCAGCTGGTCTTTCCACTTCTGTGCAACCCTTGATCCCTTTAGAGAGAGTGGGACTGGCAGAGCTGATGCTGGAGTTGTAAGCATCAATGTTAGTGACAAGAGCAAACTTGGTCTGTTATGTCTGTCCTTTCCTATGGGCAGGCTCTGTGCCTCCATCCTTTAGGGAGTCAGCAATTCTTGATAAATATTAGCCTGTAATAAGGCATTATCAGTCAGGGTTCATTGCTGACTGGCAGTGAACCAGAGGAATGAATGCAAGTTGAAGCTGATTGATAATGACTAATCTCAGCACCATCTGTCAGTGGTACATCTGTCCAAACCCTGTGGTTCTGCATCTTGTCTAGCACCACTTTGGATGGGGCCAAGCTGCCAACTTTGCTGCATCTTGGCTTAAGAAAAGAATCTTTTAGGAATGAGCTGCTGTACTGCTAAAAGTTTCCTGCTGTTGTGAGGCAAGTGCATACCAAATACAACCATTTCAGCAAGTTCCAGCTTTGTTCTCTATCAACAGTCATGCAGAAATACTTCACTGGAATGAATTGCTGTATAATACATCAGTCTCCCTGACTGCACAGATTAATCTTGGTGGGAGAAACATATTTCCCAGGCATTTAATGTTTTTGGAATCTCATGGAGAGGGAATGTATGATAGCAATATATACTGTTTAGTCATCTCACTTGGAGGGGTGCATATTTCTCAGGGGTGATTAAGCAATGAATAAATTAGATTACATCAAGTGAATACTAATAAACATTACCTCATTGTCACGTTTGCAGCATAAAGCTGTGTCTTACAGACAATATTTAAAAATGACTTCAGAATCATACAAAATGTTCAGCTTTAATTCCTTAAGATAAAAACCCAGGTTACCTTAACACAGACTAGGAAAGAGAAAAATAACTATGCTTAAAATGCTTCTGACAGCTTTCTCATACACTAAAGTGTCACAAGCTTAAATCTGAATTGCAAAATCTACCAGAAGAAACAAATGTTGTATTGCCATCTCTTGTCAGAGCTGATTTTTTAAATCCTACTGATAGACTCATCTACTCAAGCTTTTATTCTGTGGAGGAAGAGCATTTTTAGCCCTCCTGTTTAGAGAACTCAACCATCTTCTTTTCCTCCCTTTTCCATAAGCCAGCATTGTGGCTGTAGATCACTTTTGGGGCACTGGTGACCTGCAGACGTGCAGGGTGCCAGGCTGTGGAGCTCCTCTGTGGACCCCACCAGGCTGCAGGGTCAGACCCCACTCCTGCTCCTGCTTGGTGACACCTGTGGTACGGTCACAGTGACCCACTGAACAGCTGCATGCAGTGCAAAGCCAAAAACACAAAGAAAGGTGCAGAGATACACTCCACAAGCATCCAAAGGCATCTTTGTCACTGGGGAAGAAGCATGGAGTCAGCTGCCTGATTCTCAAGTTTGATGTGAATTTGGTAGTATTGGTAGTTAAGAGGATAAAGCTCCATGTGCACCCAAAAGCACCCTGTGAAAGCAAAAGGAAACTCCCCTGCATTGCTAGATGGTTTCTACCTCCAATTACAACAGATGCCATTAATGTGCACCTACATTTAGCTTCAGTGTGAGATTTAATTTAGCCAGTTTAGGTTGCTCAAAACAGAAAGTTTAACAGGACCCAGCTCTCAGAGACACAGTTGGTACTTTTGAATAGATTTCAGTAATTCAAGGTAGTCACTTATAAAACAAAGCCACCTGAGAGCACTTGTCTTTCTCTGAATGTAAGTCTAGATTAATGAGGGAGAAAGAGCCCTTTTTTTCATAGCTTGGTTCTGGTAAGTGCAAATATTCTGGGACAGCACAGACACAAGAGACCTATATGAAAGTTTATGAGTATTGTGAGATCTTCCATAATTTAACAAAGTTATCAGTGAGACTGCTGCAGAAAAGGTTATTTTTTTGGAAAAAATATTTTTGCTGTTTCAGCACTCTGTCACTTTTCAGTGAACTTCTTTTTAAACAGGAAAATGTAGTGTTGTACTTGATCCTCATGCCGATAATTTAGGGATGAAACATGAAAATAATCAGACAAAATGGGGCTGACCTGGTAAAAAATATTAATATAAACAAATATGATGCCAAATGTTAGTGTTCCATTAACTCTATGTTTCCACAGAACTAGCATGCAAATGCTTAAATGCTTCTGAACCATAGAGATCTTCATAGTGATCAAATTCATTTCTTGTAACCTCTTTTCTCCTCAAGGCCTTTTGCAACAGCTCATTTTCTTTCCAAGGAAAAAAAAAAAGACCCTGGTTTTAGTTCAGTTTAAACATAAACCAGCTCACTGCCATCCTTTCTCATGAACTTTAACTATCTCCATGTGAACTAGATTTTAGACTCCAGTCTAAATGAATGCAGGTTGAAGTGTAATTTGTTATATTTGCATATCTGAGATTCACATCAGGGTAAAAAACACAGAACAGAAACAACAGAAGGGTCTGTGGAGGGAGTTTGTGTGTGGGTTGTGATTGTAGCTACAAGGGTGGCTCAATGAGATGCTTCTGGAAGCTCCCACCGTGTCCACAGAGTCCATGCCAGCCAGCTCCATGGCAGGCTGGCCAAGCTGACCCCATCTCTACTGTGGTAGTGCCTCTGGCACAGCACAGTTAGGAACAATTTTTGGGCATAATAGCATGAGAGAGAGTGAGAACATGTGAGAGGAAGAGCTGTGCAGGCACCTAGGTGAGGGAAGGAGGACAAAGAGGTGGCCCACGAGTTGGAGAAGAGTTTCACTGTGGCCCCTTGTGGAGCAGGTGAGTCAGCCCAGGCAGAACCCCACCCTGGAGCAGGAGGAGAATGTGAGCCTGTGGAATCAATCCCATGCTGGAGGCTCCGGGCAGGACCTAGAGAGAGAGGAGCAAGTCTGCAGGCAGGACTTGTGACCCCATGCTGGACCTGTTCCTGAGGAACTACAGCCCATGGGAAAGACTCAGATTGTAGAAGCTTGTGGAGGGCTGTCTGCTGAGAGAAGGACCCCACCCCACCAGCCCAGAGTGGGGGAAGAACATGAGGAATCCTCCCCTTAGAGGAAAAAGCAGCAGAGACTTTGTGTTATGGTGACCTGGGAATCCACTGCTGGCCAAGGCTGAGCCCTGGTGGTAGCACTGGTGGCAGGCTGAAGTAACATTGGGCAGGCTGCTTTGCTTTTCATTATTATTTAGCACTGTGGGAAAAAGGAAATAGATGAACAAAAATTAAAATCATCTGACTCTTCCAGTTAATTTTTCTCACTCTTGTAGCTTGTCCTTTTAGTAAAAGGATAGAGGAAGTCCTTAAATTACTCCAGCACCAATGAATCTATTTTGCTTGAAGACAGATATGCTCAGCCCTCATGAAGCTTCACCTGGTAGACAAAGAATGGAGGAAGATTTTTTTTATGAGCTGTAGTTAAAGCAAAATTTTGTGATTCAGTTTGTTTCAGCTGAAAAAAATCATAATGAATGGAAACAGATCTTCCTGCTTTGGGTGTGGTTGCAAAGGTGCACTCTTCTTTTCAGGGTTTCAGTGTATTTACATTACAGCTACACTGGGATTTCCAAGCTGCAGGAGCATATATATAACCCATACTGCATTTATTCACAATTTTGGAAGTCCTAATGAGTCCCCAGGGATTATCTGCTACTGACTATGACCCTGCTGTGTTATGTGCTCAGATTCAAATAGATGTCTCAGCTCCAAAAATAGGCATTTCTTTCAGTATCAGAGCAGAGGTGATGAGTAGATAAAGGGGAAGAGATCTAATTGTTTACATGCTTTGGTACTCCAAGCACTTTAATTTGTGCCACAGGACAGAAAAAAAAATCAGCAAAAGAGAAAGGCAGATCTTAATTGAAATATTCTGGATCCCTACCCACATGTAGAGGGCTGGGACATTAAACTATAAGATTCAGAAAAATCAGGAGTGGAGGATGGTCACCACAAGGAATGCTTGGTAGCATTTTTATGGCACTATCTGAGGAAGATTCTGGTTGATTATTCCCTCAAGACATACATACTCACCCTTCAGGAGTGTTTCCAGTCAAAGTGCTGGAAAAAAAAGATTTCAAGTAAAAGATTTTAGGAGTTCAGAACCCAAATGAATTTGCTGTAAATTCTACCTTCTGTCCCGATGTTCACCACTTCAAATATATATAATGGCTTTCTTTCTCTGCCATGAGTGAGTTTCAACCTACCATAATTTGTTTTAGGGACCAGACAGGGTGCAGAATAAACTAGTTGTGACCTCTGTAGATTACAGACTGCATTTTACTATTCACTGTTTTTAAGCTGGAGTTCTGCCTATCCAGATGAGAGTGCACCTGGGCTGATTGTATACTTGTGTGGATATTAATATTTTATTTAACCTGGGTTTACTGGAAGAAGATATTTTGTAGCCCTAGTAACACATGCATAGGCAAGTGGTACAGGTCCTCAAGTGAAACCCTGTAGATAGAAGGAAGAGATCTTTTATTGATGAATCCAGCATCAGTCCTACTTCTGTGTTAACTGTTCAGAAAAGGGTCATTAGTGGTTCACATATCAGTAGAATCTGGGGAATTTAAAATGTTTGATAATGTGAGTCAGGAGAACATTGAAAGGACTGACTGAGATACTGCCTTTCTCAGCTCTGGAGCCCAGGCAACAGGTTATATCTGTATCTGGGAGAGACCAAGAAACCACCTCTTAAAAAAACTTTTGGAGGATTGAATTTTCATGGACACTAAATTATTTTAGTCATAATGCAATATAAATGCTATGTAAATGAATATTGCAGCTGCAATCCTATTAATAGAGGCAGAAGAAGAAAAGAGCCATATCTGTGTAGGAAGAACCACAGTATCTCTAGTAGCTAACTCCATCTTATTTTTAGTTGTGCAAAACATTACAGATAATAATTAATAATTAATATTATTTCTAATATTTCCTGTATGTATTTAATGTTTCCTTTTCTAAGAGCCCTTTTTGTGATTACTAGCTGGCAAGGATTAACATCTGCTTAATTAGTATTTTAGCTTAGAGTCTGAATCCCAAAGCCATGTAATGCTTCTTGAGCAGACAGGGAGCTCTAGCTCACATTCCAGCAGTGTTAAATTGAGGGGCAAGGAAGGGACAGCTTCAGAGGAGTTTGCTCAAGAGCCCCTTTCTACACTATGGGCATAAGGAGACAGTCAGACCAGACTGGGCAGCCCAGTCAGTGACTGACACAGGATGCCTGCTGTCTGACTGCTGTCAGGGTCCTGTGATGGGAGAGGACAGATGTGATCCTTTCACTGTGTCTGCACTGTCAGGAAGCATCCATCATACCAAGGTGAGTGTCACTCAAAATGCATTGCACACTCCCCACCTTTAATACTCTGCAGGTGCAGTCTGCAATTAGGCATGAGACTGATTTGCCAGACAACTGTAGGAAGGAGAAGAGAGGACCCCAGATTTTTCTGGCTTCAGACTAAATTGTTTTTATCCCTGTAAGGAACCAACATTCAAACTAATCCCAAATGTTCTTGAATTTAGGGATGTGGGTGTTGAATTTTGAATTGAAATTCTAGCTTTCTTCACTTTAGGGCATTTAGATTCAGCATATTAGAGCAAAAGAGGATGAACTGTCAGCTCTCATCCTTTGAATATTCCACCAAGCTGATAGGGCACATTTGTGGTACTCACTGAGGATATGTACTTTCACTTCTTTCAACTGACAAGGTACAGAGAACTGCAACACGTTTAGGAAGAAGAACTCATATTTGACCAAACTAAAGTGTAAAGAAACATTAGGTCTGATTTTGTTTTAGTTTTTTTCCCCCTACATTTCCAGATCACCCAGGAACAGGGAAAAATGTAACTCCTAAGAAAAGCTCTGGTCTGCTTAGCCTGAACTGTCTCTTCACCTGAATGATAGTACATGCTGCTGTGTCAGCTCCTGACACTCTCAAATGAGCATAACATGTGTTTCCATCTATATGTGCAGCAAGCTAAATCCCTGGGGCCAGAACTAGGGAACAGCCCTGCCTTGCACCTATCATGGAGCAAGAGCTGCTGGAGGCACCAACTCATGGCAGGGCTAAGGTGCCTGTGTCTTACCTGGATTGGTGTTGGCTACTGCAGCCAATTCCCTCACTGTAGATGCAAGATGTACCTGAATGAGCTCAAAATTGCTTGCTTAGTATGGTTTCTGAAACCTGTGCTAGTCAGAATAGCAGAAATCAAATTCTAGTGAAAATTATGTGGCACCCAAGGTGAGTGAGCATATGTTCCATGGAACATAATACAGTGAGCATCAAACTAGAAAAGGTTTCCTCTCATGGCTATCAAGTAAAATTACTGAATCAGGAAATAATTTCAACAGGAGTTCAGCACAATTGTACCGCATTAAAATAAAAGTGGCTTGTTCTGGAAATATGTAAAAAATACACAAGTGACAGTAGAATTTCCATAAAACTATGAGGATACCCTTCACCTCTGGTCAACCTTATGTTCTAAAAAAGATACCCAATAAGGTTACATTAAGGCTTTAAAGCAAACAGTAAAAAGTTACAAAATGCCAGAATTAAGCTTTCTGTGTATCTCTCTGCATTTCAATCTGTACAGCCCTGGGCTGTCCTCTTGTTGTGTATGAATTTTGGCAGTTTGACTGGGGATCATCCACAGTTTTTTCTGCAAGACTGTCTCATTCAGTGTCCTGCACTCAGTGATTGAGAGGCTCCTCAATATTTTTGTTTTACCCTCATGTTTCAGTCCATGCCCCATGGACACATTTATTTTATCCTACTCAGACAGAATGATAGATGTCCTTGGGGAATGTTTTTGTGGTGTTACTCATTGCAATTTTTATTTGTGCAGTATGTTGTGGTGAGGGATGATATTAGCTGAATTTCTGTAATTAAGAAAGGTGGACAGATTAGGCTTAAAATTAACCTTTAATTTGGGCAGATAATTTGAGGCACTAAAGACTATATATTTCATAGAATATTTAGTGCAGAATTATTGGTAGACTGTCTTAATCACAAGACCACTCTATCTCTCACAGAAAACCTGTCATCCTCAGAATGAGCCCTTCAGTCTCTGTTACAGATTCATTGAGGAACCTTGCATCTGAAACTTGAGCCATCCCAAAAGTGGTCCACTTTGTGCAACTTTTATTCTATGTGTCTGTGCCCACTGTTTGAACTAATGGAGAAACTGCAATATGATGGTAGGCTGACATCTTTCACATGATCAGACAATACTAGAAGTAAAATATGAACACCATACAAAACTCAGCATTAAGTCCAACCTTTGAATAGTATTGGAAGTGGATCTTAAATCTGATTTTCAGTATCATTCACTGAAAACAGAGCAGGATGGGCTGCAGCATCACAAGCAAAGTGATGCAGAGATCATGGTTGCAACAGAGCCTCGCCAGTCTCTCTGTTGGGAACAGCTGGAGGGAAGCAGATGTCATCAGGTGTTCAGCATAAAGCCTTGGTACAATCAGGAAGAAAACTAATGAAAAGTTATTGTCACTTGCTCTACTTTTACATCTTCCTACATGCTCTTGTTATTTTTTAGAATAACTGTAGATGCCTCATGGCAGCTGTCACATTAGCCCTTCACCAGACAAGGAGATGGGAAACTGTTATGGCTTTAACTGGTTGAAGGGTTATATTTCTCCTAGCAACTTTTAACCTCAAAACAGAAAGTTTCTTTTGATCATGTCAATATATGTTCCTTAAAAATAAAGATAATGCAAGTTTCTACCAAGTCAACACTTTTATTTAATCTGGGATTTTTGTGCCTTTGCCCCCTCCAAACACTGGGTTCCTCATCAAAATACTTTAAGCTTTGGAGACCCTTCCCACAGATTTTTCAATGCAGGTGCTCTCTGCCCAAACCTGCTCTCCCCTATGGACTCAGTGTCTCTTTTTCCTTCCCAAGCTCTACCCCACAGCACTGCTCTTGCACACTCAGAGCCTGATTTCTTGACCAGTCTTTCTGCTTGAGCTTTGTCTCCTCACACAAGCAATGCAAAGCAGCAGATGAGTGTAACTCAGCATCTGTACTTTCTGTCAATGGTGGTGCTTCATCGTCAACTGAGAGCAGAGGGCAGTTGATGTGTGTCACTTCATTATCTGTTCTTAAATAATGAAATGATCTGCTGAAAAAATCATGTTTATCTATCAATATCCTGGCCTAGTTACACAGTTCCTTCTACTTATTTCTATATCTCTAAAATCCAGCTCACCTAAAGCTAGTTATCTGTTAAAGACAGGAACAATTGACAAGCTCTTGAAAAATACCTTTGGTCCCACCAAGCAATTCACAATCCCCTGCCAAAGCAGCTAATAAAATTAAGGCTGTGAATAAACAGATACATCAAAATTCAAGGAGCCAACTGCATACCTGGACCCCTCTAAACAAAGGCCAGTGTATTTATATGACAACTTCATGAAATTTCTAATATTCACACTGTGAGAGGGCTGTTCTGTCACTCATGAATCAATCAAATGGCAGACCAAACTGGCAAACAGAATTATCAAGGTGAGCTAAGACACTGCCAAATGTTCAGCTAAATGGAAGCATAATTTATAAATAAAAAAATGTGGAGCTTGCCTGCAAGCATTACATTCTTTGAATGTCCTTATATCTTTTAAGGAATGGTCTCTGCCTTTCAAAGAAACTAACAAAAACCAACCAAATCAACATGGAAAATATTTGGGGGAGTGAAAATATTAAGAAAAATAACAATAGTTTACAATCTAGTAACTTTTATGATTTTGAAATATTTAATTCACAATTCTTACTCTATTTTAAAAGTTGATAATATTTAAAGTAAAAAGGCTGCATCATAACAATACAAGAGTTTTGGAGCATCAAGACATTGATCCCTTTTGTGCCATATCCATGTCTCAGCCCAGGTGTGATTCTGCAGAGGAATGTTTTCAAATCACTGTAAGCAACAATTGCAGAGTCATCAAGGATCTTTTTTCCCCAAATCTCCTCACAGTTATTAGATGATTTTTAGAAGTTCTCCTTCTGTGATTGCTTATCTTTCTTAATATCCTGATAAACTCCCAGATGCAATGACAACTAGTGGAAATGTAAATATCATACATTAAAAATAAACATGACTCAAGAGCTACAATTTTCCTTTCCTTATTTCCTTTCATCCTTGGCTTTTGGTTTTCACTGGATAGCTAAGCTATGTTAGCTCCTTGTGGTTCATTCCATTCATAAAGCCAAAGAAAATAATTTCCAAGTAAAACCACGGTGAAAATATTAGGAAAATGTTAGAAATGTTCCTTATCACATCTTCTGATTTTTACCATGGTGCAAATCAGATAATCTGAACCAATAGTCCCTATGAAGGAGTTGTTTTGGAATAGGATTGTCATTGCTAAGAGATATGAATTTGATTTAGAGACTAAAGGTTCTTATGCTCTCCCTATAATCAGGTTAATTACTGCCACTATTAGATATTGGCACATTATTTCCATTCTGAATTATTTTAAAATTTCAGCCATTCAATATTGGCTTGGCTCTTTTTTTTCCAGGTTAAATATTTCACAAACAATTGGAGGAAGTAAATTTTCTTTTTATTATTTAGTGAAAAACAGGTTTGGATACCTTCTATAATTCCTTCTTCTTCTGACAGCTGCTCTCAAGCTGAATAATAAAAAAGATCATTCTACTGCTGGCACAGCAGACATCAGGCAAAATCCTTTAAGGAAGAAATCCAGGATTTTAAGACAGCCAGTGGTGCACTGGGATAGAAACTGTCTGCCTTTAACACTGCCCCAGGATGTGTACACAAGAATCTGCTCCTCACTGGACACCAGGATGAAAAATCTGAGAATGAAAAGAAATGCAAATGCAATTGACAACATCCATGAGGACGAAACAGCCTGGAGAGGCTAAGCATGAGATCTGCCATGTATCTTCAGTAATACTGCAGAGCATTCCCCAGAGGGACAGATGGTAGGAAATTCTGCAGTCATATCTGGTTAACCTGGATCCATTTATAAAATCGGTATAACATATCTTTTTAAACTGGTTGTCACCTTTTCAGTGTTTATCATGTTCAAGAGAGCTTGCTCAGATATTGAGAAATAAGACCTGTGCTAACCTTATCTGATTCTTTTCCAGGAAAAGGATATATTTCAAAGGTCCATTTAGACACACTCCACAGACATCAGGATTTCTTTTTTTCATTACTAGAAGATGTTAATGAGAAAACAGAATTTTTGGAATACACATTCAAAATTATTCTAAATAAAATTTATTTTAAATTGTGTTTTCTTCAGTAGGCAACTTAATTTCAATTTTGTATAATTTAAGAGGATAAACCCCAAATATGTTTAAAGGCAGAATATTTAATTTCATAACTGAAATGGCTGGATGAATGACAGATGCTTCCAGCTGATGAACTTCTAGGAAGGATCCTTTTGGCAGGTGCCTGTCCCTCCTCTGATATCCTTTTTTTTTTTTTTTTTTTTTTTTTCTGTGGGAGTTGTGTCTTATTGTCCTAGAAACCCCTTATCAGGAATTGTGAAGTCATGTATCTGTCATTTCACCCTTTTTAGTAGATAGTGCAATTTGCTTGATGCAGCAGGAAAATGGCTTTCCAGACAATTTTTCAAGTTAGCTGAGTGTCACAAATCTGCAACATGGGAGTACCTGAAGCTGAGGATATACACTCCTCACAATAATTCTTAAATCTGCCCGAGGTTTTTGGGGATGAAAATTCACTTGTGTGGTTCAGAAAAGACAGCTTTTACCTGTTTTTGATACCTGAATTGCTGGAGTTGGAGAGTTTTCCTGTGCCTGGTGAATCATAGCTGTATATGCAGAAAACTGAATCAGTGCTATGACCTTTCCAGTCATAGGTACTGCATGGATATAATGATTTATCTCATGTTTGCAGTGCAGACTATTAAAAAAGCAAAATCCAATTGAAATATGATTCATATAACAGAATTTGATTAAAAGAGCTCTAATCCCACGACCTGTGTTTCCCTCAGAGGGGGTGATCCAGCTGATTACATCAGTCATTTTAGTCCTAGACCTGCAAAAGGCTCCAATATGAGTCATAGCACTAAGTGGCAATACCTCAGGATTTCCAAAATGCACCATGTAGTGATCTGGGCACTCCTGGATGGGGTTACCAGGGGTTTGTTCTTGCCCAAACAGTATTTCTTTGTGTTGAGAAGTCTTAATATGATAATATTCTGAGGGAGCCCTGGAAGCAGAAAACCACCTGATGTCTCTCTGACATCACCTGAAATCTTGACCCTTTTTGGTCACACCTGTGTAAGTGAAGGAAGCAGCTACAACAGGAGGGGCAACACAGCTGTGCCTCAGGCACAGGCTGGAACCAGAGAAGTTTTGTGGGAAAGTGGAGATGGGGTCCCTCACCCCGTGGCTGATGGTGAGTGCTGTGGCTGAGCCCACTGCTTTCCCCTCCCCACCTGGACTGGCTCTCCAAGTGCTGTCAGCTTTCCCATGTGCTTGGAACCATGTCTGGGCAGGATAAAGGGAAGGCCACAAGCTCTGCCAGCTCTGAGGGAGTTTGTGTCACCATCTTGGTATGGATTGAGGAACTTAATTTAAAAATCAGGTGTCTGCATATTTCAGGCACTGACAGAGTCAGACAGCAGCTGAGCAGAGGTTTCAGGGATCTAAATTTGGACTGCAGTCCACAGAGGCAGTTTGGTAGGATATCAGCATGACAAATGTGACAGACTTGTAAAAATCTTCACCTTCTCTTCAGAAAGATAGTTAACAGGATTTGTAATTAAGGGACTGCAGGTGTGAGATCCATCCCATTCCTTGGGTCATCTCACTCTCGTACTGGTCCCAGAGGAAAATCCAAGTGCTCTGTTCTTCACTATTTTTTTTTTCCTCAGATGCCATCCTTTCCTTGACAATGCCAGAAAAGCTCTTCCCCCTTCCTTTTTCCCTCCCTGAGCCAACAGGCACTTTAAATATACAAGTACAGCTGAAACTTTCATTTAGATTCCTGACGACTGGCACCACAGTTATTATATCCCCAGACTGACAGTTCCTGCTGATTGGTGCCACTCAATTCAGAAAGCAATATCACTTTGATATATCAACCTGGCAACTGCCTGCAGGAAGCTATTCTAGTCCTTCTCTCTGAATTTCACTCTAAGAAATATACTCCTTTCAACAGGATTTTTAAGGGGAAAAAAAAGGCAGAACATTTAAGAGAGGGGATGGGAAGCTCAGTATGCCCCCCATAGCCTTAAACAAGAGCACCTTTTTTTCTTATTGAGGAGGTAGTAACACTACAGGAGACAAAGACTCTAGGAAGACCCTTTACTCCAGCATTTTACACACTTGAAAAATCCAAGCCTTATTCACAGAAATAGGAAAGGGTTTTAAAAAATTTAGCACTGACCTATATGTCCTTTATGAAGAATATGGCATGTTGGTGTTTTAAGAATATGTTGTTTGATGTTTCAATTCAGACTTTGTTGTGGAGCTCAAAGGTCAAGTAGTCAAGGTGTTAATGGAGCAAACACAGTTGGAAGAGTTGTGCTCAGCAGCACTTCAGCTGGGAAGATTAGGAGAGAGTTCCCTGGGATGCTGACAGTACTCAGCTGCAGCCAAGTTAGAGGACAGTCCACTTGCCCAGTGTAGGAATTGGTGGAAAGTAAAGAATAAAGGAAAATGTGTAAGTGTTTATCTCAAAGGGGAAACTAACACAACAGGAATACAAAATAGCAGGCAAATGAATTTTATTTAAACTGTGAAGAAGGAAGGAAATCTGAAGTTGCAGAACCAGAAGAGACTTGATTTAGATCAAAGTCACTCTATATTCCTATACACATTACCACTGATGACCTAGTACAAGACTAATTGTGTTTACTTCCTCCTCCTTCCAAAGTGCTTTCTATTTTCTTTTGAAAAATGGCATCAAACAGCCTTAATCTTGACCAGATCTTCTTGGACTTATTTTACCCATGGTGGTCTCAGGACAGAAATTTGCCCTCTGACATAAGAAATAGCTGAACCTGAGTTCCATGTGCAGGCAGATGGAGCTGGCCTGGCTGAGTACTCTGACATGCACACAAAGACAGTCTTGAGGATCCATCCCTTAGGTCTTCTTGCTCCTCATATTTTCTTTTGATGCTTTAAAGTTTCCCTTCAGTTCCTGGGGAAGAATTGCCTGGCTAGTACTTATTTCTAATACTATTTTCCTCTTTCCTAAGTAACTTCTTTTCACAGAGGTAGTTTATTCTCACAATAGCAATGTGAGCCAGAGCCTGTGGTTCAACCTGAAAGCTCTGGGACCAGACTTAGGTCTGTGCTGTGAGGTGTTCTGCTAGAATTGCTGATAGCAAGAGCCCAAGGAATTTCCAGAAATGCAGGTGTCTGTTTATGATTTCTTTATCTTCTCTGAATGTGATTTCATTCCCTTTAGCTATTGTGTGTATCATCCTTCCATTTAGAGTTATTTTCTTAAGTGTATCTGGAGGGCAGTGGCAGGCTCTTAGTGAAGCAGTATTGCATGCTTCAGTAATGCTGTATGAGATTATTCATTCAATGGTTTATGTAAGAAGGAAGCAGATGTTCTTGACATGTCAGAAATGTAAGAACACTTTATCTTGGTGAACTGCTTCTATCAGTTCCTGCAGATATTTTTTACCTGTGCTCATCAAGAAAGAAAAGAAAAGAAAAGAAAAGAAAAGAAAAGAAAAGAAAAGAAAAGAAAAGAAAAGAAAAGAAAAGAAAAGAAAAGAGTATTTAGAAGCAGTAGAGAGCTCCTGAGCTCCCAAAGTTGCTACTGCAGCAGATGGAGGTCACAGCACCTCTGTGCTCTTTGTTTTTAATACAATTGTAGATGGAGCAGGTAGCAAAACCTATTATATTAAATCCTATTCATTAAATGCCTAGTTAGAAATATGCATTTTTTTAAAGATGGCTGTATAGGTACTAGTTACAGTGATTTAAAGGCCAGTTATTCAGCAGCTTTCTCCAAAGATTTGAACTGATTTCTTTGTAACAACAATGCCACAATTTCTTTATTTTCTGCTCCCACCTTTTACTAGGATGTAACATTCCACTTTTTTTTCCTCTGTGTGCATAGAGCCAGAAGAGCAATATTATCTCCTGCTTCAGCACACCTATGAAAGGAGATGCCTTGATGTAAAAGAGGCTTTTAAAATCTTCCTTTCAAAGCTACTTGCATGAAACTGTATTTCTGAATTACTTAATTGCCAAGAAGTTAGAATATGAGACAACTGACAGCCCTCTGCATCTGTACACTCTCATATTTACATGAAAGTTAAGAAGAAAATAAAAAAAAAAAACCAAAAAGCTCTATTGCCATGGGCTGTTAAGGCAGCTGCATATAATATTAAATAATATGAATACAATATTGAATTTTTGATGTTTGTGCTGGAGCTGGAAGAACATGCAAAATGTTTCTCTGCAATTAGCAGGTAAGTTGATTGCTGGGCTACCATCCAAGTGGAGCACTGGTGAATCAGAGGGCTGTGGTCAGGCTGCTGGTGATGGGGTGCAGCCCCTGGTTTGCTTGGCTGTGCACAGACACTGAGGGGAGCAGGGCTGGTTCCTTGCCTTCTACAAAACCCCCTGTGCTGGTTTTGCATTAATTAATCTTTGATGAAGAGACAGCCACTTCTGATGAAGCCACACCCCCTACCCACACCACGAGACACCTGGACCTCATAGGGAAATGCATCTCAGCCCCCTCCTTATGAAACAGTGAAAGGAATATTGCAATGAGTCTACTGCCTCCTTCTTAAGCATGCAGTCAAGCAAAATTTGCATTTAAAATAATGTTCATTCACAAGAGCATAAAACTCCCTCCTACCATAGGACAATATTTTGGATTGCATCAAGAATAATTTAAAGAGTCTTTTGTGTGAGGAGGAGAAATTTTGGGTCTATTCTTATAACTGGATTATCTTTCTTACTTGAAAAACAAAAAGTGTTTCCAATGAAAACAAAAGGGTGACAAGGGAAAAAGTTTCTGGAAAATGTGTCTATTTCTGGTGCTGACTGCCTTTTATGCCCTCTTTGTTGCAGAAATACAGCACCTGGTCAGATGGGCTGCTCACACAGCTCTCAAGTCCTTCTTGTCTGGCTTTTGAAAGCATTCATCTCAATGTGTCAGTCATGGGTCACAGCAAAGTGGTGAGACTTGCAAACTACAGGTTTGTCTTGGCATAAAATGAAGAGGAAAATTCTTTGTTTCAATGGAGAAACACTGAGGATGGAAATGACCCATTGTGTCTGACAGGATCCATGTATTTCTCTCAAGCACTCATGGAGATTTCACAGAAGCAGACCAAGGTGATGAGGCTGCCAATCTCTTTCCCTCCAGCTAGTTATTACTGAGATGTCTTCAAACATGAGTAAACTTCATGGAGCTCACAGTAATACTGGGTGAGAAATCCAGGAAGGTTTAACTGGAGTCCAGTATCCCATGCACTCCTGCATTCTCTATTAATGACCTTTCCACTCTAAATGGTTGATATTTTGTTTGCTATTTTAACCAATAAAAATATATATCAATATAGAGCTCTTATATATCAATAAACCTTTTCTTCACTTTCCCCTCAGGACATTCAATGGAAAAGTATCAACACATTGAGCCTAATGGGGGTTTTCTTGGAGAGGAAAAGGCTATGACATCCCAAGGAATTCTCAGAAAATGTGAAACACTTCACAATATGAATGAACAATCTGATTTATAGGGTGTGCAATATGAGCCATATCTGGATGTAAGATCTCGTTGCAGATGTCAGTGAAAGAGGAGAACAATGAACAGAAGAGAATGTGGAGAGGGAAATCTGCAGAAATAAATCCAAGCCTTTTGTAAGTGGACATTAAAGCACTGGATTCACAAAAGCCATAGCATTCAGCTGAGAAGGACAAAATGGATATGAAATTTTGACAGACTGGTTTTGTGCAAACTGGGATGCAGTCACTTGTGAAATGTCTTCAGCAGACTCAGAGGAGCTGGTTCCACAAGACCTGCTGAATGAATGCTCTGCCTGTGTTTCTCCCACAGCCACAAAGAGAGGTGACAGGGTTACTAAGAAGACATCAGGCCCCTGATAATTTCTCAACATTTTCCAGGTAACAGTTTTGTAGCTAGGATACCTTCACAAATTCAACTCACAGCTACTTGGAAATTTCATTGTTAATGGGAAATGTTATTTAAGTTTTGTATTTTTTCCCATTTGTAGAAAGGCTTCACTGTTGGCAAGGTTTCCTCAGTTTGCTGTTGTTTTCCTAGATCTATTCTGTACATTTTCAAATGAAGTATTTCTTCATAATAAGATATGTCAAACTTCATTTTGCAGTGAATCAAAGAGATTGTGCCTGGGGAGAACTTTAGAAACTGAAGCGTGCCTAGAATTAAAACCTGAGGTTAGGCAGTTTGTCCTAAATCTCAGACTAAATGGCAAAGATTCCCAGCAGATGATAAAGGATATGCTCTGTAGAAACTAGTCTGGGGTAATTAATAACATTTGATTACTGACTTTGCTACATTTCAGTGTCCTGACTTGACAAAGTTCTGTTGACACACTGCACACTTGCTTGTGTTAACTTGAGAATGTGTATTTCTGGAGCCTGTCAGAGGCACCACCAAGATCCAGATTTATTTCTTACAATTATGAGCTCATAATTTATATACTCTTGAAAGCTTCACAAAAATCCCCCCAGATGCTAGAGGCAGTGGAGTTAGTGCTTCAGAAGGTGGCAGTCTGCCTCTGAGTGGTAAGAGAAAGCATCCTTCAAAGCTGAGGGAACCAGGGAGGTGGTGAACAGTACATAAATCTGAATATTGCAAAGTGCTAGACACTCAATAACTGCTCCACTAAAGTACTTAAAATGAGTGAAATGCTTACAAACAGTTCCCTCCTGAAAATGGACCCATGAAAACAAGCTTGTCTGGATTGAGCCAAAGGCTTTGGTACATTGGAAACCAGGGTTTATGCCTCCTTCTGTGTCACAGGATACATAGTTGGGTTGTTTTCATTAATTCTAGCAAAAGTCTGCATCAATGATTTTTTTCTGGAGTCAGCTTGTCTGTTTATCTCTTTATCTCAGCATATTGGAAAGAAAAGAAAAGAAAAAGTAACACATCCAGGATGTTATGAATCATTGACCTATATTTGAAAATAAAAAAAACCAACAAAAAACACTCAAGTTTATGCAGTGGCTTTTTTTTTTTTTTTTTTTTTTTTTTTTTTTTTTTTTTGAGTACTAAGATTAAAAATTAAAATCTAGGGAAAATTACCCACATTTGCCTTATGAAGATTGTTCCCATCAGATGTTTCAAGATTGGTATAAATCAAGGCATTCAAAATCAACACTCACTTTGAACAATTTAACTGCCCTAGATGTAGAAGAATCTCAAATTTTGTTTCTGTGTTTATAGCTGTATGTACATAAATATATAGACATATATTTATATGTGCTGGTTTCATGTTAGTGAAAACTTTTGCCAGCCACTATATGGATGACTCTGAATGCATCTTCAACACCAATTCCTCTACTGAAATTATGAAAATATAATCACGTTAAGAGAAACAATCTACAAGTTCACAATCTACGTTTTTACCATAGATGTAAAAATTGTGATGTCACAGGAAAAGGAAGTCTCATCACTGCAATTTCAGTCTGTTAGAGATGAAAACTAGATGTCTGTAATGATCTGCTGTTTTACAGACATGAATAAGAAGGGAGCTTCCATCTACTGTACTTTATCACTCAAAACATGTCTAGAACATATTTTCTATTATCATGATTACATAGTCACAGTGTTCCCATCTCTTCCTATCTAATACTACTCAAATTGCACTGTATTGAAACATTTGAATCTTTGCTTTTACATCTGTCTTCTGCACTAGAGTCTACTTAAAAAACAGCAGACAGGAAAAAAGAGTAAGTTGCACTCTAGACAGGGTGAGCTCCCTACCTCCATTCTTTTTTGCATCAAGATTCCTCCTTTTCTCATATTTATAGGAAACATGTCTTTGTAGCAAAGATTTCCTCAGCTTTTCTCCTGCATTTCATCTCAAGCCAGCCAGCATTCATTTTATTTCTGTGCACAGCATCAGATCCTTTCAAATAAAATAGATTTTGCAATATTCTGACTATTTTGATGCTACATGGTTTTATACAACATTTTTAATATTAAAAATATTAGAATAATGCAAGGGCACAAAAAGCTTGTTTATGCAGAGAAAAAATCCGTAATGAAATGTTTTCTTTGAAAAATACCACTGCATTAAAATATCATTGCAGAAATAGAACAGTTTCATATAAACATTAACCTTGTAGTGCAATAAAAATTATCAAATGCCATAGAAAAATGTATCTGACCAAATATGTGAAATATTTCAAATAAAAAGGAGGTCTGTAATCTGTTTGTTTTGTTAAACTTGAAGCACAGAATAAAAAACATTCACTTCTGCATTCTCTTGCTTGCTTTTTTCTTTCTTTACAAAGGGAGCATCAGTGCATATGAACAAAACAGTTCCACTCAGTAGGGCACATAGCTCAGAGCATTCTGTCCCATTTTCAGTGACCTGGAAAGCACGAAGGCTGTTGTGCTGGAAAAATGGGAAAAAAAATAAAAAATAAGAAAAATAAGATAAAAAAAGAGAGAAAAAAAAGAGAGAGAGAGAAAAGCAAAAACAACTCACTAGTCTAGCTGTGTACAAATAATACCTTCATCATCAACATAAATTTGAAACCTATCAGTTTCCTTGGAGAAAATGATTATCAAGGAAATGGAAGCATGGTGCTCTGTCTCACCATGGTGTCATTTGGGAAATGTTGAGAAACAACAGTGATAATGAATCTGAAAAGCTACATCTGTGTTACTGTCATAGGAAAATAGTAATAAATAAAAGACAAAAAAGCCAGACACTGGAGAAAACAATGGGACAAAGCCTCTCTAAGGAGAACCCTTATCACACAGGACAGCACTGACTGAAGCACTATTTTACTTCATGTTATTTTTCTTGAGGTGTATTACACAACATAATGAGACATTATTCTGGTTATACAAAATCAGTTGGAATAAATTCTAGAATTATCACACAGTGATGACAATTCCACATATCCACATTGAAATGAAGAAGACAAAAGGGCTTGTTTCCACTGTTGTACACTTAACCTTTTCCATAGTCACCCTGTCACTAAAGGATACGTGTTGCTTCTTCCCCTTTTATCCTGTAGAATGACCACATCACTCACATGGCAAGAATTTAGTCCTCAGGGCAAGATGCAGGCATGAAAGGGCATCAGTTTGGGGGTATTCATGGGATAAATAGGAAGAGAATTTGAGCAGCAGCAAAGTTGGATACGGCAGAAATAACAGTCCTGAGAAAGGTCACCGACCAGACATTGTAGGGATATAATAAAAACTTTGCTGTTCTCTAGCACAAGTGAGCACATTGATGATGTCTCAGGGCTGTTACACAAAGTTGTGTGAAGCATTTTCACAGCCCTAAAATGAATTTTGAGTACAGGCTTTCTGCACATGCTTACAAGGACTAGGGATGCTTTCCTTCATGCAAGCTGTCCAGGCTGAGCTGGCAGAGGGACAGACGAATGAGGGTGGATATAAAGATGAATGTCCTTTATGTTTTTCTGTCATGCCAACTGTGCAACTCCTAACATAGCCCACAGTTGCCTCATGAGCAAGGCAGAATGAATTGTGGAGCAGTTTATCCTCAAGCATCCTGCCAAGGATGATCTAGAAAACCACAGAACAGTGTGAAATTTGCTGTGAGTGAGTAAATAAGTCCTTAATGTGTAAGTGTTGTTAACACTGTGAACAGCTGGGAAAGACAGTGCTATGAATAAATACCTGAAGTCATCTAAACATCTCATGGCACTTCAGTCAGTCCATTAATGTTTGAGTTGTTCTGAACTATATCTCATAATCACCTCAATAGGTGTTTGAATTTTTAACTTGAGAAGAATTTATCTTGAAAAAGGCACAACAAATATATATAAAATATCTGTGTTCTTTTCTTCTTCTAGGCTTTCCTTATTTTTCTTCTTTTATTCTCTTTTTTTCAACTTTCTTGTATTATTTCTTCAGTTTTTCTCATCTTTCTTTCTCTCCATCTGTTTTCTACAAGATGTTGAAACAAATATTAGTATGTGCTAATGATTATTCCCATGTACATTTAAAAATTACTGAAGGAAGGGCAGAAAAAAAGAGTGGGCTGAGGAGAAGAAAGAGCATATATCAGTTTTGCTGCCAGGACGAGCTCATTTCAATAATCAGCTGTGGTAAGTCATGTGTCATTTGTTGTGGCAGGAAGGAAAACAGTGAGAAATGTAGACAGAGTTTATTCATTTTTTTTCATATAGTGATGTTGGAATTCTACAGAACCTCCCAGACTCCCACAAGAGCTTCTTGGTCACTGTGATATTTTCCAAAATGCAATCATTACCTGGACCTGAAGATTCATTTCTAAATTAAGATAAAAAGAAGCAGCATATTTTTTTTCCATGAATGAAGCTGGGAGCAGAGCAGAGCAGAGCAGTCAATGTTCACTATGCCAGAGCTTGTGCAGGAAGGCTCTGCTGGCATGGGACAAGGGAGCACAGCTGCTCTGGTACCATGGGAGGGATGCAGGAACATGGATGCCATGAGAACTGTGCCTACCAGTGTTTATTCTTCAGTCCTCATCTCCTAGACAGGGTAATGCCTCTCTGGAGCTCCTGAGGAGAAAGCTGTTACTCACTAATATCTGCTCAGACACTGTAATAGTGGAGGCCATACAGCTAAATACAGCTCCAGCTCCTGATGTGAGGGAGACACTGTCATCATGTGAATGAAGGAGGATGTCAAACTTCACTCCTTCCTCTCTGTTGTGGTTTCCCTTCTGCATGAAAATTTCCCTTGAGGGTCCTTTCATCCTCATTTTTCTCTTGTGGTGTAAAATTACCTTCTGTTCTGAGCACCAAGATGCCAGCTGCTTCCCAGGGAAGGGACAGCCCTTTTCTAAAAGCTCAAATCAAGCTATAATTGACAAGGATGGTTCCTTCTTCTGTGGGTAACTCATTGAAAAGTTTTGGTGACTTCTGTAGTGTAAGGAAAGCTCTGAATATAAGTGTCAAAATAACTCAGCAGATCCCAGCCCCAGTCCTTATTTTCTCAGCCTCCTGGGAATGTTGCTGGCAGGCTCCAGGATGCAGAGCCCAGCATGTGGGACAGCCCTGCAGCACAGACAGTCACTGGCTGCCAGATGGGGATCCAGGAGCCAGCTTTGGCAAGAGCTGGAGATCCCAGATACGTTTAACTGATGTTCATCCCAAGGGAGCCCTGTCCCTCTTCATAGGTGGATATCTTTGCTCTGTAGCACCTGTTGAGCAGGATTCACAGCACATTGGCAGGAAACTTTCCTGATAGTCCAAGTTCCTTCAAATTACTGCCTGTATTTTGGCTAAACCTTGCTGAATTAGAACACTCCACACAAAACATTTTGGTCTTAAGAGTCTTACCCTAAGAAGTGTCTGTCACTGAAATTGAGATACAGAAGAATACTGCTGTCTGGGCAGGATGGATTCCTGGTAGCTCCCATTCCCACAGACTGTCTTCCTAGGAAGAACCAGAGAGAGGGTGTGCCACAGTGTGGGAAGGGATTTAACTTCTTCTCACTCTTCCACTATAGGATAATTTCCAGTCTTGCACATATAAGAATCTGGATCTGCATTTATAATTACATATTTAGATTATTGTCACTATATAATCAGCAAGCTCTAAGTAATTTTTTTAGGTCACAGTTTTCCTGAACCTGCTACCTGGTTCACAGAGACTGAATCATAAGGCACAGATCCTTGGGCAGGTTCTGAACAGGACACAAATCTCCACACAGTGGCTGTTATTTAACCATCATTTTCATATTCTTGCTTTCACAGCTTCTACCAGCCTGTTTTCTACTTGCAGTCTGTTTCCTACTCTGAGAAATCAAATGAATAATTGCCAAAACTGTAGTCTTGTGAAGAGCTCCTTCTTCAAAGCTGTTTCCACTTATTTTTGCTGTGGAACAGAAGGAAAAGATAGGGTCAATCCAACGTTGTATTGAATTTTGTACTGAATACCAGTACATATGCATTGAAGTATTTTCTTCAGAAATCTGTGCTCTATTGCTTATTTTTTGGGTTGAGTTATATGATTTTTGAATTTATTTGTTAATAATAGACTCTGTCTATGAATAATTCTAGGGGTTGTTTAAAGTATTTCCTTCAGGGTGCAGCAGGTTATTCAGATTGTAGCAAATACTTGACTCACTGGAATGAGTACAGTAAAATCATTGAAATGTTCCATAAAGACCTGAAAATATCTGTCATAATAGCTTCTCACTCTTTCACTTTCTGTAAGAAACTGACCAAGTTTTTTTGCTTCTGTGCTGTCTAGGAGGATGGTTCCATACAGCATTTTTGCTAATGTAGTAATTTTTATAGAACAAGCTTTGACAAGTGGGTGGTGTATGGAAAAGCTGGGGAAATGTTTTCAAATAGCCCATGTCTATTAAAAATATTGCTTCAACCACAGCTTTGATACTTTTTCATACAATACTTGAAGAAGCTTTCAGAGAGTTCCAGTTATCTACCCTACTTCATTCAAGGCAAAGGATCTCAAAAGTAGCCTCTTGTTATTTAAGAAGTTGATGAAGATTTCTATATTAGTACCTAAAGGAATTGGAAAATCAGCAATTTTCTCCTATCTTCTCTGCTACACTGCAGAATGGATTAATTGAGAAATCTTAGGCATTTACCATGTTTTAACATAAATCCATGTGGATATTACTATAGTTAAGTCTTGTCAAGGAAGAATGAATGAAACTTCTAAGCAAACTGAAATTGAAAACACTTAAACAATTGATAATCTCTGATTATCCTAACATTAAAAAAGACCCACTTTGAATCTTCTTGGCACCTGTTTAATGAAGAGGAGTTCTGTACCTTTCATGGAAACAAATCTTCCATCCAGTCAGACATGCCCTAACTCCTAATTATCCATAAAGTTGGACAAAACTTCAATTGAAATATCCAGTTTCTTGACTAACTCCTAATGCTTCTTTCTGCTGCCCCCCCCACCTTTTTTTTTTCATTAGCACTTTCATAATCTTGACTAGATTCTTTCCTCAACTTTTTTCCTGAAGACTTTTTTACATCCAGGAAAAAAGTGATTTCAGTAGTTGAGAATGGGAAGTATATGTGACTGTCAGAAGCATTTGCTGGCAGCTGAGTGAAGCATGTGTCACCTCTTTCAACTGATTCACACTAGATTTTGAAGAGCTCTACAAGTGCCTTTGAGACCATGGAGAGAAAGAACAGTCACACATCAGCTTCTTTTCTATTTCTCCATTGGCTTCCCTATCTTCATTCAATTGAACATCAGCATCCTGTACTCATTATTAGCATTCATCTGAGCTTATGTCCTCTGTTAAGCTCTACCTGTGAATTCACTCTCAAACTGATAATTATGACTAAATGAATCTTAAACATTTAAACCAAGAAATACTGCTGCTCATGCTGCCTCCTGGGCACAACATATATCATAAAGCAGCTCTATTAATTAACTTAAAAGAACTTTTCCCAAAATTTGTTTGCCAATACACCTGCTGTAAACTTAGAGGTTTGTTCAGCAGAATTATTTTCATTCCTTTTTAGCCTGTTATGAACTGCTTTTTTAGAGAGCCTAGCACATTGGGGTCATGGTAACTGAGTGACATGTCCTTGTCCTTGTCCTTGTCTAAAGGTAGAGATCTGAGAGACAGTTCAGCTGCCTAAGTAATCTAGAGATATCTGTAATGCTAAGTATTAAGATGTAAGCATAAGACATCAAAGATGGAGATCCCACTGCTCTCTGTGTGATCTGCTCCTATGTTTAAACATTTTCATGGAAAAAATTGTGCACTTCATGAAAAATTAAAACAATTTCCTACACTGCAGCCTTGTGACTGGTGTCTCTCTTCCTTTTACTGTGTGCCCCTTGAATAGATTTTAGCTTGTCCTCTCTGCACTGTCACATCAAACAATTCTTTTAAGATGTCCTCAAATCTTTTCCTGTCTGAAGGGGTCTCTCAGCCCCTCCTTATAAATTGTGAGCTTTTGACCCTTATAATCTTGGAAGTCTCCTCTGGCCATGCTCCAGTGTGTCCATATCATTGTTGTTGTGAGAAGAAATTATATGTACTCCAGTCTTACAAGTGCCAGAGAGAGAGTGGAAAAAGCACTTAGCTTAACCTGGTGACTACACTCAGTTGAGATACCCCACTTGCTCATGTTCAATTTGTTGTTGACTGAGTCCCCCAAGTTGATATGTTTATTTGTTTTTTTTGGCTTTTTTTTTCTTTTGGCAAAGATGCTTTTAAGACAGTCAACCCCCAATCTGTGCTGCTGGGATAATGTTGTCATTGGTGCTATACTTTGCACTTGCTGTAAAATACCACATTTTACTGATGTTAAATGTTTTTTACTACACTGAAACTGAATTTCTTAATGTGAGGACCCTTATTGCCTCTTCAGTGTGGAAATGCAAACAATATCTGTAACAATAGATAGATAGATTAGATAGAGAGATAGAGAGATAAAGAGAGAGATTACATAGATAGATAGATAGATAGATAGATAGATAGATAGATAGACAGACAGATAGATAGACACCAAAATGGAATAGTGCAAGCTTTGTAGAATACTAGCTGATTATCTCAGAAAACCATTAATTGCTTTTCCTGTCTTGGTAAACTAATGAATGAGGTTACCTTAAAATAAGTAAAGTAGCCAGGAAAGAAAAGCTAGTTATAAAAAGCACCTAATAAAAAAGAACAAATAGACAGAAAGAAGAAAGAACAGAAGCTGCAGCATTTCAGTGCAGGGATTCATACACAAAAATTGGTACAAAGTTGATAAGAAATGCTGCCAAATGTCATTATACTCAACATCAAATATCCTTACTCTGGTCTCCACGGTTTTTGAGGCATTTGATCACAACCAAGATTTCTCTCATTTTCAATAGGAAAATGCCATTGTGCCTTTGGATTCAAACTGGTGGCTCTGTCTTAGAAAGGAGCTGGTGAGCACAAAACTTGTATGACATGTCTCCACTTGATATGCAGCTCATAACAAGGAGTATAAAACTCTCCCAGGTGCTGTCACAAAGGCATGATCCACAGTTTCATACAATCATAGAATTGGGTTAGAATAGACCAGTTCCAACCAGCCTGCATGGACTGGGGCACCTACCACTAGACCAGATTGCCCAAGTCAAGAGATGTTTTGCTCTGTAACCCTAAGACACCAACATGTGTGAATGAAAAGTGCCAACTAGCATTAGAAGATACTAGGCAGAGATGTCTATGCACTGAAAACCATTAATAAAACTAGAAATGAAACCTTCCAATTTTTCATCATCTATTTTCTTGATATTACTTATTTATAATTTATTCTCAAGGAGTTATGGTTGTTCTTTCTTTGTTGCTTGTCTTGGATTTTAGCCAAAGTCAAAACTTATAAGCAGGATGGGCCCTGAAATGAAGACTTGTGAGTCATTTCTTGTACAATAGAAATTCAGGCTGAAAAGGCTTATACAAAACATTTACATAATGCTTTTCTTAGGAAAAAAAAATCAGAATACACAAGAGAGTCCTGTTTAAAAATTCTAGACACAAAAGCAGCTGTTGATGTCAGTGTAGGCTGCATTCAGTAAAACCCATTTTCTTTGTTGAAGCATCATATAATGTCACTCAAAATGTGCTGGTATTTTTATTCCTCAAGTAATTAATGCTGTAGATCAGATTCCTCTCACCAATGTAACTCCAGTTATGTTTTATTCCCAAATACCAAATTCAGACCAAGCTCCATAAAAGTGTATTTCTTAAAGTCCATGATTTGGCTTTAATTTCACAGGCATGAGTAAAAAGTACTGATTGAAAGCAGAGGAATAGGACCACCTTCTGAAAATATGTTGGCAATTTTTGTTAATTAATTAATTCCTCAATTAATTGAGGAAAAATATTCTGAAGTTCAGACAGCATGAATCAAAGGAAAAATTCTGAGGAAAAATCGCATGACTTAGACACATTTTGACAGAGGATTTAAACTTCTATTTAGTTTGGGAGTGATGATGAATAAGAAAGAGGTGAAGGGAAGGAAGAAGAAGGAAGGAGAGTCCAGGAGATTTGGTACTTTGTCTTTAAGTGGTCTGAATTTTAAAGCACTTAGAACTCAGTTACTGCTGCTTTAAAAATAAATGCCTTCTTTTCAGTGCTTTCACTTGATTTAGAGAAGATTTACTCAGCCCAGCATTCCCCTGATGGAGAAAATTCAAAACTATTTCAACTGCCCAAACTCCAGAGTAAGAAACACAGAACTATGATGCTTTAGACCTGGTTCTTTCAGAAAGTTTTCTTTTAATTGAATTTGAAACTGCACTTAGAATCTGAGACACCTGGAATGGAAGACATCTGAGAGGTACTTATAAATTCCTGATCCTGTGAACTACATTAAGCTGGTCCAGCAAGTCACAAATTACTGTATCTTTTGTCCCAGCTACTAGCAACAGCAGGTGAAATCGATAAATCCTTGTTCAGGTTGAAAAATGATGCAGAGACTTTGTCTGGAATGATATTTTTTCAGCAGCAAGAACTTCATCCAGCACAGAAAACAAGAGCACAACCACACTGAAAGGACTCTACCACTTCAGCATCCTAAATTCACAATAAAGAAATGCCAACTGTGTTGTCATGTCTCTTTTTTTGCAGCATCCTCTACAAAAATCATCCAGCCTTTCCAAACACATGCACATGCTTGACATGCCATCCAGCAGAAAATATGCTGTACTCACAGGCAATTTACAGATTTTTACTCAGGGACCTAAATGTGCCAAGAGATTGAGCACAAAGACTTCCTAAGCCAGGTTGAAGAGGTGTGTGTCTGCAGCCATCACTCTCTTCTTAGTCTTACATACTGTCTGTGCAGCTCTGAAGGACATACCTCTGCAGATCTTGAAACCACTGCAAGCACACAGGCTATTATCTCTACTTTTCCTAAAAATAAATTTTAAAAAAAGGTGCAGAAACAAAGAATTTGGGAAAATGGACAAAAAAAGGGATAATGTTATCTTCTATCACTTAAAACTCAATCTACAGAAATGGGAGAAATATTTTTTATTATGATTTTAGGCTACATGATAATAGACATAAGTAGTTACTTAGAAGCCATAGAATGAAATCAGTGAATTCAATGGCTTATTTGGTCATTATTTGGTTATATCTGTATTACATTTTCTTTTCCCCAGTATGGTCCTGCTTCACAGAGTTGTTTAGGTTGGAGGGTACCTTTTGAGACCCTACTCATGGTCTAGAGCAGCAGGTGCTTACCTAGACCCTGGGACCTAAGAGCACAGAGCTGTGCTGTAGGGTATCATTTACCTCCTTGTGATACTTAGAAAAATTACAGAGCCTGTCCAGACCTGAAAAAAAAAAAAAAGAAGCAATAAAGTTAATGAAGCAGGTATTTCCATAAGAAGCTTGAGACATTGATGGCTTCCTGCTTGTAAATGTTTCAGTTAAGGTTCATACCTGCCTTTCACAGAAGCATTGTTCTGCTGATTGGTCTGTCATAATGGACTCTAATTGGATTCATGGTGATTACAGATTTTCCATGACCACCTTCCAATCGATCTACTCAAGGAGAAAAGTGTCTTTTTCTCATCTCACTTAAGATGGAACTAAATTTCATCAAGGGAAACTGTAGACATTTTATCCATTGTTAACAACAGAGGTTTTAATTTTTAAATTCATGTAGAGTCCCAGATTTTCTTTGGTTAGCAAAATTAAAAACTGGGACTTATATAATAACTCCTCTCTAGTTATATCCATATCACTTAGTAAGGTAGTTCTTGAATAACTAATCTAGCCCCTAAGCACTTTTCTCTGGTTTATGAATAAGAAAATTTGATCCTAGCCAAAGGACTGAAACAGGGCTTAGAATGGCACCTGTATTTTGCAATAACTTCAATGAGAGCCAGCTTACCTCATGTGATGTAAAAGATGAGCTAAGCACAGTCCTTTCTATACAGCTGGACAGGTCATCATACCATTAGCACCTGCAAAGCAATAAGGAAATCCACATCAGCCAATGTGGATTTGCCAACAACAAATCACATCTAGCTAATCTAATTTCCTTTCACAGCAGGATGGCAGGTTATGTGGACAGAAAAACATTCTGTCTCATGAAATTCTCATAAACTAGTAATGTAATGTCAGTCTAAATGATAACAGAATGTAAAACCACCCAAAGACTGCTATTATCAATAGTTCACTGTTATAAATATTCACTGTTATTCATAAGAATGTATGTGAAAGAATTTTTTTTAAGTGCTCTTATCTCAGTCTGTGGTCTTTGCATTTTGCATCTCCCATCATATGGGGCAGGGGTGCATCTTGTATTTTGGGTTTCCTTAGGTGGATATATTCCTAAATCACAAGTATCATATTCAATATGGAATACCATCATCAGTAAAAATGTGATCCAGCTTCTTAGCCTAGAGGAAAAGAATGCAAGTTTTCAGAGTGCAAATAAACATTCTCCAAGGAAAAGCTTAGAGAGAAGTGCAGTTGGTTAGTCTGGAGAAGAGAAGGTGGAGGGGATGTGTGTCATCATTCTTGGCATCTGCAAGGGGAACACAAACAGCCAAATTTACAAGTTCAAGGCAAGCAGGACAAAGTGTGGGCTTAACCTGAAGCATGGGGAGTTTAGCATGCTTTAGTGCCTCTTCAGGAATCTTCCAGCAATAACATGGAAAATAAACAATTCCAGTAGTTTCAGGAAAGAATAACACTGAAAATTATATTTTCATATCCTTTATACATATAAATGTAAGAAATGCAATAATTAAGATGCATAAAAGGAAAAATACTATGCCTAGCAATACTATTTTACTCATCAGAAAGAACAGGGAAAATAATGGGTCACAGATGTTATTAAGCTAAAATCTTTTATTTAATTAATATCCAACATTTTTGTGTATCCTTAATAACCTACAGTGTTTATTTATTATAAACACTTCTATTCAGAAGATATTTTGTACTAATTAAATTATTGTGGTAGAAAAAATTGAGAAACACCAAATGAGCATCTTCAGTGCTCATTGAAGATTTCAAATATTTCAAACTTTCCCTAGTTGTTGTGATTGATCTGAAAGAAAAATGGAGACACCTTAAGCAGGGAGATAATGGATTTTCTTTAAAATAAAATAATTCTTGCACTGTTTTTTAGAATTTCCATTTAGTTTTAAAATATAGTTATTTCATAGTTTATTACTTTCAGTATTTCTTACTCACATGAAGGCAGCTTGGTTTTTTTTCCTAAAGTTTTGAGCCAGTTCTTTGCAAGCAGATGGAAGCATTTTCTGCTAGCTAGTTTTTGAAAATCTGAGCTGTAGCTACTGATTTGTATATTATTATTATTATTTGTTAGATGTTCTGACCAAGCCAGAATAAATATAGAAACATCTACTGTAACAACATAAAGAAGAAAGCAAAACATGTCTCCTATACAAAGGGCTTACTGTTCTTCTACCATCATAACTATTATCTGTTTTATTCAAATTTGTAAGCAGTAGCCTTGAAAGCTGACTGCAGACCAAAGATGACTAAACCACAAGCTATATTAGATATGAATGTATTAAAAATCCTTGAAATGCAAAATATCTCCAATACTGAAGTCTTTGAAACCAAATTGGGTCTTTTCTCTCTGTTCTAACATATAGTTTGAGCTGTACTGAACACGATCCATACAAACTCTGTACAGTTAACTGCTATTCTGAAGATTAGCAAAATAAAGCATAATAATATTAACCTGCAGTAGCAGCAGCAAATAAACCCATTTCCACAGCAGGATGCTGCATATGTTTCAGGGAATATAGAATGTTTCAGTTATAGGCCAAATGAATAATATTGTGCTGTGCTAACCAGGCTGAAATTAGCTTCACATTTTTCATCTCCATCTTCACAACCTACAGAAAACCATCTAATACACTAGGACTTTCATATGTCATTGTAGAAGTCTGAGAACTTGCCATCCAAAAAAGCTTTGATTTAAATCAGAAGTGCAATTATACTGTGCAATCTTCTTCTCCTCCATTGATTTTGTACTGTTCAAACAGATAAATTTTGACTAAAAACAAATTGTGGAGCTTTTCTTATGTTTTTGTTTGTTTGCTTGTTTTTTAATGGAGAAATCGAAATGCCTCTTTTATACAAATAAGCTTCCCAAAACTTGTGTTGAGTCTTTTTTTCCTTTTTATTTAAATATTTAGTAAAGGTCAATAAGACAAAGCCAGGACCATGGCTTCCCATATATTAAACACTAAAATACTTCAAGACTCTACAGTCTCTGAGTTTCTCAAAGACTGAAAAATTGTATTTAGTTTGCCTCAGGCTTTTTTTATTGCAACAAAAAACTGTTTTCACAGAAGAAGATATCTAGTCATTCCAATTATCTTTATTAGCATATACACATGGAAGCATGTAGTTTTTATTAAAAAAAAAAATATTTTCTTTCTTTGTTTCAGCATATTTTAATGATCTTGTGTGCAACATGCAAGGTTTTTTTGTTTGTTTTGCTAAAGAAATTCTCCAAATGCCTAGGGAAAATAAGGAAATACTCCTTATGAGTATTGCTACTACTAAGAATTTGAGAAGAAGCTAGGTTACATTTTAGAGAAAATAATCATTGTAGTGTATCACTCACAGTTTGAGGAAAGCTAAATCTAATTTAGTGTTCATTCAGCCTTGCTTCCAAAGTAGAAATAATGAGATGGTGGAAAATGACAAACTCTCAGTATATCCATCTAATGGTGTTGCTGGCTTACAACACCCAGCTTGTGTATCCTTACTAATTTTAAAGATTAACTTTTTACTCCCTATGACTCTAGAAGAAAACTAACATTTCAATTTGGAAATTTGGAGCTGGGTCAGTTAAAGTGTACCATTTAATGAAATTTAAGCAATTATGCTATCCTGAATTCCAAAGCACTACCTAAAACATTCTGTGAAAGCCTTCACTGAAATTCTCACCAACAGACTAAAAATAGTTCTATCAGTAGAACTAACATTGCATAATATTTTTTTGTATTGCCACAGAATTTACTGTTAAAGGAAGTTTTCAGAAATCCTGTTTTAACACATAAACCTAGATTATTTTGCACTAGATTCCCAGCCTTACTTAAATTACTCTGTGTTTGTAGTATTACTGGCTAAAATATATGAGTAGTTTAAATTTATAAGTGTCAATTATTAGCAGTATTTTTTTGCTACTAACACACTTGCTGCAAGTGATTTCCTGGCACTGATATGCAGCACATATGCTTCTCCTAAGAATAACTAAGAAACAATCTGCCTAGAAATTATCTACCCCTGGCTCTACAAAGGACTGTTCATCTATATTACCAAATCTGGCAGCTGGTTCTAGCCTATTTACAAAAAAACACAAAACCCCACTATTTTCATTACTGTTGCTGTTATCATGCAGACACTTAAAAGAATGCAAATTCTATCAAAGAATCATCTTAGCATAACCATTCCTATAATGAAATGTTATCATCCTAAATAATTTCCTGCAAACTGCATGATGAAACTGTATAACAAACCAAATACTTATATCCATTGCTGACTTTGTGAATAAGTAACTTGTACTCATCTCTCACATGCATGCTTTACAACAAATTACAAAAGGCTGTTATAAATTTTTGGACACATAATGTTATACAGGTGTCCACAGACCATTAAATTGGGTTCCACATTTTGGACCCACACTGTGGGCCTTGTTAAATATTTGCTGCCTTATGTAAAGCACCCAATTTTCCACCAGGTAACTTCTCTAATGAGTAATGTCTGACTCTGGATCTGCATATACGCCAATAATATCCTCATCATATCAGCCTGCTGCCTGCTAGCAAGCCACAAAAAATGTAGTTTGATAAGGCATAAAGCAAAACAGCCTGTGGAGGCCCCAGTTAATTGTAATTCTCTAGTTACAATAGAAGACAATCCACCTGAATTTCAATTTTGTTCTTTCAAAGCAATGAGGCTGAGAAACATGTCTTTTGCTTTCTCCCACATGTACCTCAAATAAAACAGAATGCCCATGTCAGATGTAAGCATCTTTGAACTGCCCTAATTCCAGGGATAATTAGTTTTACAAAGGGAACCCCTTCCATAGGGCAGAACAAATAGACATTTACTTTATCTATACTACATTGTTCAGGATTTGTCTGAACAGGCAAATTCTAATTTGCTCCCCAAAGCTGGCAAATGAGGATTTGAGCATATGTTCCTGCCACCTACACAAACATACAGAGAGGCAGACAAAAAGGCAAAAGAAAGGAGCAGGTAAAGCTCTGTGCTTGTCTGTGACATGAAATGGGACTGATGTGGCTTAGCAGGGACACTTGTCCCTCTTGGCTGTTCAGGGTCACAGCATGGACTTGGCCATTCTAGAAACAATTCAGAGCACTTCACAAAGGCACCCAATCTGAACCACACTCTATAACAAGCTTAAATTATAAAGTAATACTGCCCTTAGCTGGGCAATACTGGGCAGCATGACAACTTTGGAGAGCAAAGCAGGAAAAAAAGATAATACTTTCACCCATAATAGCTATTGTTGCTTTCTTTCACTTTTTTTCCTAAATCTAAAAATAGGTATTGTTGATCAATATTAAGTAGTTGTCCCCTCCAAATCAATCTCTGCTGTGGTAAATCTCTCATCACCTGAGGAAATTATTTTGCATAGATTCCCTTGATAAAGATGATCTTCAAGCCCACCTTATAAAGCAGAGAGGATCTATTTCTTTGTGTGAGTTGCATTATTCACAGGAAAAAAATGCTAGCATAAAAGGTGGGACCCAATTTAAGTATCTAAAAGCTATAAGCATTCATTTAGGCCATTATCCTAAGCTCCCCTTATAGCTAGAGCCCTTCAGAGTGACCACTACATTGGATGCTCAGGGGAAGACCCACTGTCAGAATCCAGGTGTCTGCTGTCACTTTTGGCACTTCAGATTACCAGGATGCAGGTTATCATATGGCAATGGGTATCCCACCTGTCTTACATGCCATCTGACAAGCACATGCAAGTACTTGGATCTCAAGGAGCTCAAGATAACTATTTTGGGGAAACAGACTCTTCACTTTTGCTCATGGTAAGATGAATTGCCTGATAAAGAGACCTGTTTCCATTGATTATAAAATAAATCTGTGATAATCTATTTTGAGCTGGATGCCTAACTCTTAGATGTCTCAGTGAGAGCAAAAGATTCTCAGCTTCATGAAGCACAGGTATTAAATAATGAGGTCAAATGAGCATAAAGAAATGCTGAGCTGTGATTTTATAACACTACTAGAAGAAAGTATTATGATCAATAATGGGGGGGGTTATCATTGAAGATGTGTCTGCTGCCTTTTGCAACCATCTCTTTTTTCAAGAGCTTCTACAATAATTTTCCAAGCACTAGTATGGTGTTTCATAATGTATTTGACATGGCAGCAGTGGATATAGATTATTTTTTCCACATTATCCCTACTCAATGTGCAGAAGACAAGGCTACTGTTATACTTTTTGCATTTGAAAGCAGCAGAATACTGAAATAATTTATTCATTAAGAATTGCAAGCAATAATGTCAGATTTATGGATCTTAAAATTTATTTCAGGTGACAAAAAGTGGTTTTTGTATTAGTTTTTTGCCAGTCTCAGGGTTACACATTTCTTAACCTTGGATTATATCTCAGAAGTATCAACTGCCTTAGTGAATATTTCATTGCCACTTGCATAGATATTCTGTTCGTTATGGCACAGTCTCACACTATAGGTAGGTCAAAGAAATATATATTATATATGCACAGATATTGAGAAATAAAGTTGTCAGCATCATTCAGCATGTCACATAAATATTTCTCTTAGGAATTATCTTCTGCTCTGTGGAATTTTGTATTTGTATTCATGTCTCTTTTCTGATAAAATGCAAGATAATATAAATTCTGTTTTCCCCCCAGTGTCTGCAAAATATTCTAATTCTGTTGTACTTTTTGTACTTCCTCTACCGTGTACTTTCTTCACTGTTTTTGGAATCTCATCAATGTTTATTCCCTGTTTTAAATTACTTTTTTTCTACCCCAATGCATAAACCTGGTCTTGCTGCACACTTTCGCTGGTCTGCTTCTCTTCTTTCAATATATGCAGAATTTCAACTTTATTAAAATATTAAAAATTGCAACAATATTTACAAAATTATGTGGGTTCTGGAGTGTTTATTTCAGGATTTACACCACGTTCATTTTTTAGGAGGAAATTAACATTTTAGTTGCTGTTCTGACTCCACATTCTTAAGTAGACTCCATATTCATAGCAATTGCTATGAAAATATTTGATGTTTGTTCACAGACAGCATTAGACTAGAGATTAGATTAGACTAGAGAGCAAGGATATTTCTCCAATTATGCAATCAATCTTTTAAAACCCTCTTTAAAGTTCTCTGCTGTCTTTACCTGGCCAGATAATTCAGATTTCTTTCAGTTTTTTACCTGGAACATACAACACTCCATGGTCTCCTCTTTTGTCTCAGAAGAAAGTGGAGAATTTAGCTAAAGTTGCCAGCATAGTCCTGTATTTCTTTCCTTTTCAGAAAACTAAGTTAGGGTAAAAACAATTGGACAAGCCCTTGTCCATCTATCAGAGATAGAACACCACCCCAAAGAAAATCAAAAAAGGGTGTGCACTAGGTAGCAGCTGTCTTACTTCTCAATCTATGGCATAGTTTCCCCCAATGTATTTTAAATTTGTAAATTATCATGATCAGTAAATGAACTTGTCTCAGTACATCCGAATTGGGTCAGGTTTCATTCTGCATTGTTTAAATCAGGAAATGTAAATCTGTAACAAAATTGTCTCTATTTGCCTGTGTATTTTCTAGAAAATCGAAGTTTCAGAAACGATTTTCTGGGCTGCATGAGTCACAAACACCTTGTTTTTAAATGCTTTTCTTCTAGATACTGACAGGGAATAACAAACTGGGTAACTTTTCCAGTGTAAATGCTTGCTTCTGCATGACAGTGAATTTTTAACCATTTCAGAAGTGGATATCTCTCCTGGGAAAAATAAAGATTTTTCTGCTTTTTCTTTCTGTGTGATGCTTTTCTTTTGTGTTTACTTGCTTTCTTGCAGAAATTACTTCCCAGTATTTCAGGAACTTTGATAGATGAAAAAATAATACCACTGAGACACCCTTTCAGTGGAAATCTTTCATTTTTTACTGGTATTGCAGCCTAACATTCCAAGCAAGGTTAATTTCTACTGGTGGCTGTGTCACATAGTAAATTATCTGTAAAATAGTGAGATTATGGTGGCCAGCCAACCTAATGCCCCCAAATACTCATGCCACTGGCTGTTTCCAACCATTCCCATCAGAAAAGGTTGAATTGCTAGGAATGTAAAAAGGGCACAGCTGAATATCTACCTAATATCAGCTGCTGATTGAATATTAATTATATTTACTTAATAAATGGGTGCTAGACAATCTAGGCAGCACAAAGGGCAATGCTGGAGCAATTACAATCTGTCAGATGGATAGATTTACACAGAATCACAGAATAAGCTGAGTTGGAAGGGACCCACAAGGATCACTGAGTCCAAATCTCAGCCCTGAGAGCACTATTCCCAAAAGTCACACCATGTGTCTGAGAGCTTTTTGAACTCTGTCAGACTTGGTGTTATCTGTGACCACTTCCCTGGGAGCCTTTCCAGTGCCCAGCCCCCTCTGGGTGAAGAATCTTTTTCTAATATTGAACCTACACCTCCCCTGACACAGCTTCAGGCCATTCCCTCAGGTCCTGTTACTGTCACCACAGAGCACAGATCAGTGCTTGTCCCTTCTCTTCCCCTAACAAGGAAGTTGTACCTACAATGAGGTCTCCCCTCAGTCTCTTCTCCAGGCTGAAGAGACCCTGTGACCTCAGCCACTCACCAAAAACCTTCACCTCAGGGCCCTTCACCATCCTTGTGGTTCTCCTTTGGATGCCTTCTAATAGTTTAATATCTTTCTTATACTGTGGCACCCAGAGCTGCCCCCAGCACTGGAGGTGAGGCTGCCCCAGCTCAGAGCAGAGCAGGACAATCCCCTCCCTTGCCTGGCTGTGATGCTGTGCCTGATGCCCCCAGGACAGGGCTGGCCCTCCTGGCTGCCAGGGCACTGCTGGCTCATGTTCAAATTTCCATCACCAGGACCCCAGATCCCTTTCTGCAGCACTGCTTCCCATCTAGTACCTCATTCCTCAGTCCATCCATACATCCAGGGCTGCCCCATCCCAGGTGCAGGATCCAGCATTTCCCCTGTTGAACTTCCCATGGTTGGTTTTTTCCCTGTTCTCTCATTTGTTGAGGTCTCTCTGCAGAGTCTCCCCCTCCTCAAAGGAATCAACAGCTCCTCCCAATTTTGTATCATCTGAAAACTTGCTCAGTATCCCTTCCTGTACAATGTCCAAGTCATTTATGAGGATGCTGAAGAGCACAGGGCTGAGGATGGAGCCCTGTGGAACCCCACTAGTGACAGGTCCCCAGTCTGATGTCACCCCATTCCCTTTGTGCCCATTCCATGAGCCAGTTGCTCACCCATCACATAAAGTGTTTATCCAGCTGTGGGATGGACACTCTGTCCAGAAAGATCCAGTAACAGCATCAAAAGCTGTGCTGAAATCCAAAGGGATCACATCACCTGGCTTCCCCTGGTCAGCTGGGTGGGTTTCCTTGTCATAAAATGGAAACAAATTTGGTAAGCAGGAATTTCCTCTCATGAAGCCATGCTGGCTGCAACCACTGTGTTGTCTTTCAGGTTTTTTCAACAGAATTTTTCCCAGAATAATCTCCATAACTTTGCCAGGACCTAAAGTGAGACTGACAGGCCTGTAGTCCAAGGTCCTCCTTCTTGAAGTTTTTAACCAATTTTGCAATGTGTACCAGTTTCCAGTCATCTGGGTCTTCTCTGAATTCCCTAGACTGCCTAAAAGTCTTTGAAAAAGGTTTTACAATGACATCAGCAGCTCTTAGAAGATTCTTGGATGAATCCCATCACGCCCCATAGATTAGTAGGGATCCAGCTGGAACACCAGACCCTGCACAGTTTTAGGGTTGAATAGGAGTTGATCATTCTCACAGCCATGGTCCTCCTGCTCAGGGCACTGAGACCCTCTTGGTCCATTATCCAGATTAAAAACTGAAGTAAAGAACATGTTAAACCTCTCTGCCTTGTCCATGTCTCTGCTTGTGAGGTGACCAACCTCATCCTGTAATGGGGTCAGTTTCATCAGGTTGCTCTTGGGTTTTCTTCTAACAGCTCTTGCTTGGAGCGTAGGTATATGCTACCTCTGAGAACAACCAGTTATGACTCTAATAGGTAAATCTGGCAGTAAAATTTTAAGACCTTCAGAGTGAAGTACTCATTTGTGTTCTGAAGCACTAGGCTTGATTTGCAAAATGGGAATTTGGTACCTCAGAGAAGCGTGTAAACAGCAGGGATTCCCTAAAGCATTGCATGGTATCTGTAGCAGTGTGCTTTGAGACAATGCTCTCTGGAGAAAAAAAAATGCTGAAAGAAACTAGATTTGAGATTTAGAATACAAATATATATTGTTTTTAATAGCCTATTCACAGCATTATTCTTTCAAAAAGCCTAAGCAGGAGACCTCTTTTGTTGGAAGGAGTGTCATCCACAATTTATGACAAACTCTCTGTTGGACCTAGGGAAGTTTGATTTCCTCTCCTAGTTTTCTAAAATAGAAATTAGTCAGAAAAGGTTTTTAGATATTCAAAGCAAGAGGTAGGTATGTAGTTCTGGCATTTAAAAGATTAATGCTTTATTGGCCCTGCTCCCTTAGAAATCTCAGGACATCACTGTGGTTGTAAGAGAGCAAAAGGGCAAATAATGGCCCCAGATTGGTACTGAAACATATTATTTTGGTTAACAGTAGCAAATTACAAGTCTGAGAAGCTTAATGAACTCATACTGATACCTAATAATTATTTTTTTTCAAATTTGTTTCACTGGATATAGAAAGATACACATTTTATCAAAAATATGCAGAAATAGCTAAAATATCTTTTAGTATGAGGAAACAGTATTAGAATCTACATGTTTAGAAAACATTAAAGAAGGAATAGGATTAAAACTGCTCATTATAAAAGGTAATACTGTGCTAGAAAAAAGGGTCATAAGACTCCTTGTTTCAGAACTGGTTTGAAGCACTTGGGAAGTCATGGAGAAGATGTAGGTCCCTGAAATTTGTTTTTCCCTTCGTCTTGAATGCACATAAGGCCTTTCTCAAACCACATGTTTATTTTTTTAATGATAATGTAATCCCTTAAAACCATGATCTCTATGCACTCTTTCTCATTAATGACAACGTTGTATTATTTAAATGTCCTGACTGGAAGAGGTGGCACAAAAATTACAAGAAATATAAAAAGCCACAGTAGGAAAAGGCTGAATATTCAAAAGCCAGAAAAGATGCTGGCTACATCTTGGCTCCTTGGTCCCTAAAAATCATTGAAGTCAGAGTCCCCAAGGTGGAACATCTCCCTGAATCAACAGCACAGGATGGAGGATGTTCTTTCTCTTGAGTCCTCACAGCAGACCATGCATGTCACATTAATTAAATTTTAAGCATGATACCTGCCAGAACCAAAGAAACATATTCTGTGAAGTTCTAAGATTTAATTGATGAACGAGTTAACATTAATGAACTAAAAGCAATGAACAAATTTTCACAATCTATAGCTACCCAAGATATCCCATTAATCTTTTTATAGAGTAAACTAAAAATATAGGGCTCCAGGTATGTGACTGCATATTCCTTGACAACAGCATCTGGCTAAACATCTGCAAATACAGACCTAAGAAAACAGAAAGAATAAAAACAGAAGAGTGGTTGGCAGTCAATAAGAAATTTAAAAAAAAATCAATGCTCAAATCAATACTGTTTATTCTAACATAATCTGTTTTATTGAATACCCATATAGATATCCAGAAAGTAACCCAATGTCCTTCTTAATTATAAATAAGGGTTTACTTTTTTCCCCTAAATTCCCATAAAATATTCTTAAGCAGCTTCTAAGAAAACTCTAAACACAGTGAAAATTCATGTGAAGACACTCCTTTTTTAACCTAAATCACTTGAATTCACTTGAATTTTTCACCTAGATGACTTGAACCTAATAATTTAAAGGCACCATATCTATCTATCTATACCTACATGTAAGTGAAAGTATGTAAAGGAATCTTCAAATTGCACAGGGTCAATGGCACCTGTCCTGCAACATTCCCATCCCTGAGGCTGACAAAGAGAGCAGTCAGAGGAAACGAATATGGATCAGAAAATTTTCAGAAGAGCACAAGGGGTCAGACTAAAGTTAGAGCAGCCCTCGAACAACTTTGTGTAATATTTTACTTTTGGTCCAATGAGAGAAACCTTCACTGAATACAGGATCTTTTGGCTTTTCACTCATCTCTCATCTGGAATAATGAACATTTGTGTAAGTCTAAGGTTGATGATGAATATATTGGCTGGAAAAGCCTCTTTGATTAGCCTGCTGGGTTGGACAATGAGCTCCCTGTGAGAAGCATTAGTGGCCAGGTAAGTGGAGGTTTTTCCTGAGTTGTCTGCCGAGCAAAGAGAATAAGCATTTCACTCCTCCAAATTGGAACCTTTTTCATTAAAAATTGTAAAATTGAGAATCTATTATTTTTCTCAAACACAACCTCTAAAGCTGAATGTGCTTTTCAGTCATGCTTTTAATGTATGGCATAGTTCAGAGATGGATTTGAATCAGAGCAAAGACAGACTGTAGCTGGTTTCAGGCAGATGAACAAAGGGAAGAGGCAGCCCTGGGACTTGTCTGACTTCATGTCATGAATAACACACTTAAATATGGCTTACACTTGTGATTATTAAAGCGATTGCATCATTCAACTAGCCAGAACTTCCCTGAGACTTCCTTTGGGACTCAGCCCTTCGTATTTCCTCCATATTCTTGCCTTCAGAGCAGTTTTGTGGTTTTAAGGGACAGTGTTAGCTTGTCAATAACAAACAAAACAGAATGGCTGAATAATTTCAGTGCTACACCCTTCAAGCTATTTTTGTTGTCTAAGAGAAACTCCTTCTAATCTAAATATTTTCACAAAATCTGAAGAGGTTGTGCAGGTGCTCCTAACTGATAATGTTTTATAGAAATCTAACTAAAGGTGATATTTCACACCAGTAAATCTGGTTTAGCTTGGCATAGCTCAGATATAGAAAGAAAATGTTCCCAAAAGAAGAATATGTGGGCTGACTGAGAGATGATCTTATTTATGGCTTCTCCATTTCTCATCTGAGTCACAGAGAGAGAGGCTGTAGTATAATGACTGCACAACAATCTGGAGTAGCACCACCTTTGAATACATGTCTGTGTGTGATTGATACATGCAGTTCTTACTCACATCAAGCATGAGCAAACTGATAATTAAAAATGTTTAATCAAACGAGGATCACTGACACATGAAGTTTGGGTTTTATAGTTCACATTAAAAATACATTTATCTCGTAGTGATAATTTTGAACTCATCACCATTTAACATTTCAATTAATTGAGGTAAAAAAAATAATGTTTTTATGAATTTCTAACAGCCCAGTTGTATCAGTAATTCAAACAGTTGTTCAGCTAAAACATAAAAAAAATTCTGTAATTGAAAAAGCCATAAATCTGTTGACTTCAAATGATAATTAATTTCAACATTTGTATTTTTTCTTTTTGTCATCTTGGATAATCTTTTTCTTTGCTAGCTTTTGTATTTTATTACATAGTCTGTTGCATGCTTGCATTCTGGAATTACCCTTGAAAATTCCATACTGCAAAGATAATTCCTTTAGAGAGGCTTTACACAGAGTGATTCTGTCCCCTGCCAGAAGAAAACCTGGTTCCCTGGTGTGGTGCTGGAACCAGAGTGAAGCTAGGTCATGTTTTTATAGCTGAGTGAATGCCTGTGTGCCTGGATGTGTGGGTGGGTGTGCTGTTCCCTGCCTACACTACTGAAGGTCATCTCTCACTGCATGAAAACAGGCTACCTTCAATATTAGCCACTGTATAGGACCAATTTTTCATTTAGACAGTAAAAATTAAAGAAACAGATATTTTCATTAGAAAAAAAAATATATTTTGATATTAAGATCACTTCACCTGGAAATTTCCATATGTCTATTTTTAAAAATTTGCTTAGGATCAGGTTAGAAATGAAAAATTAAAAATAAAATTAAATCAGAATTTTTTTTCGTTGAACCTTCCAGAGTTGACTCACATAAAGTAAGAAAAGGAGGATTTCCCAATATTAGTTTGATTATTTAATTTTCTAGTCTATTTCCTGTGAATTGTGTGTATATATCAAGCACTAAAATATTTTGTATCAATATTACTGATGTTGATAAATATGAAAATTTACCTATTATGAAGAGATGAAGCAACATCTGAGAAGATGAAGCAACTTCTTTGGTGTATCTGCAAAACCATTTCTTTTTTTGTGGCAGAGGTCTTATGGATATCTATACTTGTATTCCACAGTAAAGCTGATTTCTGATTCTTTTGGGGAAAAATGCTTCTTTTACCCACAAATAAAAAAAAAAATTTGGCATGTCCATGCAGTCAAAGTTACTACCAGATGTGAGTGAAGTGACAATATTGCAGTGATGAGACTGAAGTTACAGCAAAGAAGTACACAACACTGCAAAATTTCTGGAAGAAAGGAAAAATTACTTCCTAAGAGCTGGATGTCACTTGCACAGGTGATACAAAAACAAATATTCTATTGAATTTAGGTCTGTGCACAGCCTCTTCACCAATAAGGTTAATGTACAGACAAGGCTTCTTGATGAAGACTTCTTTTACTATGTGATATCTAATATATTTTTTACTAATTTATTCATATTAGAATGTTTCATGTTTGCATATTAATGCCCCTTGAAAACAGAGATATTGTATTCTGGCTTTACACATTTTATTTCTCCTTTGACACAACGACAACATCAACTGTGAAATTTTTCCTGATATGGTCTTCACATGCTCCTGCCCTCTTTTTCTCTCATAGTATTAATTTTTATTCCTGTCCTAGAAGCACATATAGACAGGTAATTCTTCCAAATCCTGATACTGCAGAAATGAGGATATTTTTTTGGCAGTGACCAGGGAACATGAGTTACAAATTCCAACAAGGCAGAGTTATGTTACAGTGCCTTTTGAAAATAGAGTAGATCCAGTGCATTGATTTCTGAAAGAACACTTGCAGCAAATTAGTCACACATTTCTTAGCCCATACAGAGGTTTCCAGGTTAGCATCCATCTGGGAGGGAAAGTTTGGAAACCTAACATTTATAAGTATCAAATTAAAAATTTGCACTTGTAGGTCAGAGAGGCCTGACACCAGCAGCTTACAGAAAGTAATGTTAAAGAAATAATCCTAAATATCAGCATTTTGTCTTCATCCAGCTTAAAATACAATGAAATGTCTATAGACTAGTCCTTAATAATCTCTTCAGATCCCAGCCACTGTTAGAGTCTGCAGTTTATAATGCATTAAATGTCTTATTTTATAACAGAAATAAAATAGAGATATAATATAGAATAGGTTATATTTATGTCTGGTATCATGTACCATTAGAAAATAATAGATATTATTAATTTTACTATATAATTGATAACATAGTATTTGTAATATAATATAATATAATATAATATAATATAATATAATATAATATAATATAATATAATATAATATAATATAATATAATATAATATAATATAATATAATATAATATAATATAATATAATATAATATAATATAATATAATATAATTAATATAATATAAGTGATAAAATATAGACTCTGTGATGACATGGATTTATCTCCTCAGCCACTTTTGGAGAATGTTAAGTTCAAGTTTCTAAATGGAAAGGATGTTGAAATCATCATTAGCCCTTCACATCCACCTGCGCTAGGTATTTCTTCTTCATTTGTCTTTTTGTAGTTTTATAAAAATAGGAATATTCCTAATTTATGTCTGAAGGAAGCCCTACCAGTAACAGTGATCTTCTTAACCAGAAGCAAACTGACATTTGCCACCTACCATGGTTTTCAGTGCCCAGAGAAACAGCATTTGAAGTGTGAAGTGCTCCATCATGTGCTGCTAAGCCAAGGCAGGAGAATAAGAACCATTTTCCAGTCCAGTCTGTTTACCAACCTTTCAGGATGTCAGTTTACTATTTGCTGATCCTGCTTGCTGAATTGAAATTCAATTCAATAGCTTTCACAGGCTTATGCAGTTCCCAGCATTACATAGAAGGTGGAGGAATAATACACAAATGAAAGTTCAGAGGATAAGCTCCAGAGTACAGTAATGACAGAAGAATGCAGGGGTGTTATTTTTATTAATCTCAAACTTGCCAAGAGCTTTAGCCATACACAACAATAAATGATACAATCTTGGTAGCAGTGTCATTCATTGGATCACAAAGATCAAAGGTTCAGAAAGAAGTCAGTCTCTTTCTGTGCCATCAAAGCAATGACAATTGCAACAGCAATATCTTGAGGGGGCCTAAAAATTGATTTATCCTTTTTATACCTTGAATGGGATTTCTTATACAGTCACATGCAGTGCTGCCACAAGTGTACATATTTCACAACCAAAAACAACCTCTGTTTTCTAAGCCTGATTACATTAAAGTGAGTGCTCCTTTGTGAGAAATTACTGCCTGATTTTCTGCCACTTCCTTCAATTCTAAACAAGGCAATCATTTTTCCCGAAGAAGAAATAAAAGTTTATTTATGGTCTGTAGAGCCATGATATTCTCCCTAGTGGCATATTAAGTGACAGCCTGAAAGATTTTAGCAGAGTCATTTTGAGATTTCATCCTTTGCGTATTTGTGAAAAAGGTGCTCTTGAAACAGATCTCTGAATGCATCTTTTGAGTCTTTGAAAGTATTATATCTCTGAGGGGGCATAAAAAAGGATTCAGGGTATTTAATATCAACAAATGCCTAGCAAAATCTTACATAACACAAGCACAAGATGCAAATCCATGAAAGGATGAAATGGAGCTAGTTAGATGCAAGTCAAAGCACTTGGATACGTCACAGCTAATCAAATTCAAATACAAATAAGTGCTGAAGTTCTCAACAAGATTAGATTAATTAGAATGGGATCATTCTATATCATTCAGGAGTAGTAATTTTATGCAAGCTAAGTGAACATCAGTAATTTCCATTGTTCTTTGTTTTTTTAAAGTTTACTTGTGTGGCGGTTCACGTTTTTCTTTCTTTTATTATTGCTGCATTAAAGAGATTAAATATTACAAACTAGAAAACACTGATTGCACTAAAATAATTTAAAATATAGTTTTCAATGTAGAAATGAAGATTTTTTTATTAAATATCAGGCTGGAAGCAGCCATTCATAAATGGAAAGGCAATACAGAACAATATTCAGTCATTATTGCTCTGTGATTTGATTAAGTTTCCCCATCTTTCTTGCTAAATCCTCTATTTGACATCACTCCATTAGTGAAAGACCAGAGTAAGAACAATTTGCTCTATGGAAGATGACCTGTCTTTCAGACATCTCTTCAGTCTCCTGACTTTGCATGCTCTGCTTACAGAAGGAGCCCTCACACACTCTCTAGGATGTAGAAAGGTTCATTCCAAGCCTTTAAGTTTGCTGCACATGATAGAAAATTTCAGTTTGAATAGAGGGTTAGTCTTTACAATTTTTGGAAGCAAAGCTGTTTCTTACTGTGTTTGCCTTATCCCAAACACATTAAAAGCCAGTGACTTGCCTTGGTCAATGCACATGTGGATGGTGAATTCAGTAGAACTCAATAAATCAAAATGCAACCCAGATGAAACAAAGCTTTTCTTTCCAAATGTGTATGTGCACCCATTTGTAAGTATTTTGTAACTCTGGTTGATAAAATACAGCTGTCAGAAAATATGTGTCAAAAATACCAGTGGGAGATAAGAATTATTCCTAGATTGCAGTCAGTTGGGAATGGCTCAGCAGGCCCTACCAGACCTGGATTATCTTCTTTTTCTGTTACTTCCACAATTCATGCTACTGTTAGACTCCTGTTTGGACACTGGAATTTTTTTCTCCACCTACACTGAGAGGGGTTGTTGGCTTGTGAGTGTAAATGGAGCACATCCTTGGATTTAGCTCCTCGGGGGCAATCCTACATGCTGTGTGTTGTGCATGGCCTTTCAGACAAGGATAACCTGACACTTGCTAAGCTCTTAGCAATGTGGATCATCCCTCATCAGCCTAGATCTAAAGGACATATCTCAGTAGAAAGGGAAAATGTTCTCTTCTTCAAAGAGATGCTTTTGGGTAGCTGTTATTAACATCCTCAGCTGTCACCAGAATGGATATTCACCAGTTCTTAGAAGGATGCCTTTTGAAGCATAACAATATGAGTAAAAAATAGTCAGGCCTCCAATCCCTATTTTTAAAGCCTAGAGAAAGACTGAGCTTGGTCCTTTGGCCTGAGTGACAGAATGGGTCATGAGGGACAAGTGTTGGCAATGAACAAAAGACGTTGGAGTTTCCCAGGATCCCTAAACATCTCAAACACCAATTTTAACGCATTTGTCAAATCTTTGACATTGTGGAAATGTCAAATAAGATGACAAATATATATTTAATGATGACTTTGTCAACTCTTCTCCTAACTGCCATTTACCAGCCTATTAAAAATTGTTGCTCCCTCTAAGGGTCCCTCCATGAGCTGGTACATTTTGTGTTCTGAATAAATGATTAATATCTTGGGCATGAGAAGTGTTTGATCATTATGAATCCACATGCCACTAATTGCAATGCACTGATGAAAAGAATTCATCTCATGTTCATGCAGCTGTCATGTGTACTGCCAGGGGTGTTATGTTCTAATTTAGTGCTAGTCAATGGGCATAATAAAGGTGTTACTCATCAAATCTTGAGCATGCTATATTTTTATATCCTGTATTGCAACCAAAGTACAGGGTAAATGTAAATAGCTTCACAGTGACATTGATATGCTATCAATGGTCTATGCATCATGAAGATAAACTTGTAGATCAGCTAGAATAAGTAATTAAATTGCATTTTGTTTTTAACAGAAACTGAGTTGGCTTATACTTTCACCTAAGCTGAATCCATCTGCTTATTGTTATAGAATTGAAGTGACTATAAGATGAATTGATTTTGTATCTTTAGTTTCTTCAAGCTTCTAATACCTGCAAATTTTGTTGTACTGCCAAGATACTCTGCCATCTTTTCAAACTGCAATACACACAAAGATTGCTGAGTTATTTTTAATAAAATAGTTAAGTAAGAAAGATAATAATAAATAAAAGTATGTTACATGAATCTCAAAATCCTGTATTTCAGGCCAACCACAAAAGATGAGATTTGTGGCATGCCCATAATGCACTAAATTCAAACTGTTTAATATTCAGGGGAAGAGAAAGAAATTAATTTCAGGAGTCAGAAAATCCCTGAATTGTGCTGCCTCTGTTCTAAACCTCTGGTTCTGCTATATCACCATATTGTGACTGATCATGAACAAAAGAGCTTTTCAAGGGCTGACAGTCCATATGTGACTTGTAAAGTGAAGATGCGATGGAGCTCAAGAAATTAAGATTAATTAAGAAACTGACTGAATTCATGGGTAATAAAGAGTCATCAGCTCCAAAGAGAATATCAGATAAATTTCAGCATGGTTTATACCTATTATAGATATTTAAATTCTGTATAAACCAAATGGATGTACTATTAGTATTATCTATGAAAAATAAATCATGTTTTGTCATGAACTGTAAATCTTGAACAGAAACCAGTTATAGATCACTAGACTGAAATGTAAAAATTCTTCATTTAAAAATGTGTGGGCATTTCTGGCATAGGGAAACAAAGCATCCTGCATTGATTAGTTTTATTTTTTAATTTTGATGGTATAAGCCTCTGAGGGAAACACATTATCACATTTATATTATTGTAAATCATTAAATATTTAAATGCAGTTTGCTATACATGGATAAAGAATGTATCCCCTGAGTAGTTCATAGGCAACCGTCCTTAGCTTAGTCCAAAACAAAATACACTAGAAAATTAATACAAAATTTTGGAAATTAACTCTTGAGAGCCCTCAGATAAAAAAGGAACAGAACCAAAATGTACAGTATTTCAAAGTCAGACAAGTGCTTAAAAGACTTGATAAAAACCTACCTCAGTGCATTGGTAAGAGTAAGGGCTCAGATGAAGACATAAATTGTGTAAACCCAACCAAAACTGGGAAGAATTTGTCTCAACATCCATAGGAGCAATCAAAGCATTAATTTTTATTTTTTTACCCTTGCACTGTCCAACTGTGAAAATACCTGTCAAAATCATTGGGTGCCTCTTGGACAGCATGAGAGTTTCTGCCAGGAACCAGTGTACAAGCTGCCTGCTCTGGATTGGGCACAGCCACTGGTGCTGCCCCTTCCCCAGGAATGCCTTTCCCAGGTGGTGCTGCCCCTTCCCCAGGAATGCCTTTCCCAGGTGGTGCTGCCTGTTCCCCAGGAATGCCTTTCCCAGGTGGTGCAGCCTCTTCCCCAGGAATGCCTTTCCCAGGTGATGCTGCCTCTTCCCCAGGAATGCCTTTCCCAGGTGGTGCAGCCTCTTCCTCAGGAATGCCTTTCCCAAGTGGTGCTGCCTGTTCCCCAGGAATGCCTTTTCCAGTGGTGCTGCCTGTTCCCCAGGAATGCCTTTCCAGGTGATGCTGCCCCTTCCCCAGGAATGCCTTTCCAGGTGGTGCTGCCTCTTCCCCAGGAATGCCTTTCCCAGGTGGTGCAGCCTCTTCCCCAGGAATGCCTTTCCCAGGTGGTGCTGCCTCTTCCCCAGGAATGCCTTTTCCAGTGGTGCTGCCTCTTCCCCAGGAATGCCTTTCCAGGTGATGCTGCCCCTTCCCTAGGAATGCCTTTCCCAGGTGGTGCTGCCTCTTCCCCAGGAATGCCTTTCCCAGGTGGTGCAGCCTCTTCCCCAGGAATGCCTTTCCAGGTGATGCTGCCCCTTCCCCAGGAATGCCTTTCCCAGGTGGTGCTGCCTCTTCCCCAGGAATGCCTTTCCCAGGTGGTGCTGCCCCTTCCCCAGGAATGCTTTTTCCAGTGGTGCAGCCTCTTTCCCAGGAATGCCTTTCCAGGTGGTGCTGCCTGTTCCCCAGGAATGCCTTTCCAGGTGGTGCTGCCTCTTCCCCAGGAATGCCTTTCCCAGGTGGTGCTGCCTCTTCCCCAGGAATGCTTTTTCCAGTGGTGCTGCCTGTTCCCCAGGAATGCCTTTCCCAGGTGCACCCATGGCTAACTCGGGCCAGGAACAGTGAAACAGCAAAAGGCACACGAGGCAAAAAGATAAATGAGGATAATGGTCTGGGATCTACTTCTGAGAGATCTTGCCAGAGCTATGAGCTGAAGAGCTGGGTTTTGTTTCCATGTTAGCCTGCAGCAGAAGTTAGAAGGAAATAACTTCCAAATCTGTTCACAGATTGCTGCTTGAACAACTAGGCTGCTGGCTAACACCCACAGTGAGAGCTCTGGAAATTGTGCTACTATGCAGCTAAAAATGCAATTCTTGAGCCAAATTCAAGCAACCAAATAGTAGTAAAGCTCCATAACCTAAGAGTTACTATGTTTTGCTCTGTGAGATTGTTGCTGTCATTGCTTGGCATATGGAAAAGAGTAACTCAAAATTAAATAGAAAGCAACCCTCCTAATTTCTCCCATTCACCTTTATTTTTCAGTTGTGGTTTGTGGGGTGTGGGGTGAGGGAGTGGTTTGGTTGCTTGTTTTTTTAAATAATAATGCTAAGGCACAAAGAGATTTATGTGGAATTGCTGAGACCAGAATCCTTTGTGCATAGGAAGTTCTGAACACTCTCCAAATATAAATAATGGCATATCACATCAGACACAGACTCCTTTTCTGAAAGCAGTTATTTTCCTCCTGAGATAGCAGTGATAGTTTCTAATAGTGCAGTCTGAATGCAAAACAAAAAGCCAGTGCCCTCTGACCAGTGGAGATGGGAAAAAGGCCATCCTAATTAATGGTGTTACTCATTTGCCTAAAAGCAGCTGGGAATTTAATTAGCTCTGTAACTTGTTAGTTTTGATGGATATGTGCCCTCTGCCATGGAGCAGCTGTTATCTCACCTCCAGCTGCTTTTTGCAGCTCAGCATCTCCCAAGCTTTTCAGAGCCAGCTACCCCTTCCTCGTGGATCAACAGCCCTCCTTGTGCTGCTGCAAGAGTGGACACAGTAGATCTAAAGAGTTCAGTGTTATCAGCTCAGGAAAAGTTGTTTTCCTTGTGAAAAGAAGGGGAGGGAATCTATATTTAAATATATATATATATATTTATATATAAAATTAATATGATAAAGTGAATTTCTGGTCAATCTGAAAAAGAAAATGTGCTTTATCTCACTGGCAGGAAATGAGAAACATTTCAATTAAGTGCTTAATTCAGCCCGAGGCAAAGTTTTAACTTTTTTTGCCTGTGTAATCTTTTTAAATGTATTTGGTTAAATTCAAAACAAACTATTTTTAAACGATTCTATTTTTAAAAAATTTTGATCTTTCTGTTTTGGATCTATCAAATCTTCTAATTTTCTAATAGTTTTGGTACTCTTTAAAGCACAGTTTTCAGAAAATAAATAATTCACAATGACAGTTTTGCCCAAGTCTGTCATTAAACATTTTACCTCCTTTTTCCCTTAGAGGACTTGTAAAGTAGATGGTCTTGCAAAAGAAACCTTGTTGTTTTCTAACTGAATGCCTTGCTAAACTGAGCCATTTCTTTAAGTTTGCATTGTGTCTTTTTCTATGAGAAAGGGGTGGAAATATAACAAAAGTGTTGTATTAATATTTATATTTCTGTAAATTAAAAAAAAATCCTAGATATTTAATCCACTACTTAAAAAGTTTGTGCTTTCTGATCTATCACTAGATATTATAATTGTTATGTTATTATATTATTTGTTATTATGAATAGCATTAAATGTGGGGTTAATTTGGCTACATGTTCAATATTTTCATACAATACTCTTGGGCATAGCAAAACTTCCTTAAGAATAAAAGAGAATCTTCTCTTAGGACTATTTTTGATATGAACAGACTTTTCTTTCTTAGATTTTTTTAATGATTCCAAAGTTGCCCTTGTCATCCATAGAAGAGAGAAAAAAAGCATTTTTAGATGTTTTGCTGGATGGACTCCTTTGTGACTGTGCTCACAAAATCATTTTCCACAGGTTATACCAGACCACATACTAATAACATATGCATACTCACTACCAGCTTGTCTGGAACAAATGATAATTTTGACACTCTCTCATGCATCACTTTCAATGTGTTTAAGGATTTATTATCCTGGAAATGGGCACGGGCACTGTAGGGTGATCAGATTTTAGAGACTTTCAGTAATTTTCTGAAATCTCTTACTTAATCAGCATTTCTGTTCTTCAGCAGTTAAAGTGATTCTCAAAGATAAATATACAGAAATGCCAACTGGTTATACCTGGCCTTTTTGGTTCACATTTTTTTCCTGAATCTCTTTTTAGGTATTTTCTTTGTAGGCTTGGGTGCATTTCCACATCTCACCTTCAAAAAAGTAGAAATTCATGAAAATCCACCAGCTGATAGCATGGCCAGCTGTGACACAAAAAATTTATTTTTGTAATGAAAATGAACTAGTGACTTCAAGTAGCAAAGGTGTTGCTATTCATGCATTTAAACACTTCACATTAAGCCTCAGCAAATTTTATGGTTCTTTAACTAAACTAATTGATATTCAATTTCTTCTGAATCTTAGTAAGTTCCACATTGGTGAAATCTTAAAAATGTTTTAAACTGCATCAGCAGAAACAAAATGTTAATTTCCCCCTGTATTTTTGGTGCCTTATTTAAAATATACAATTTACAGGGTAATGTCTCAGGCTGGATCAAACCTCTCTGTAAGAGGTAGGCTGGCATATTTTCACACAGGGCAGAGTTGCTCAGTGCTTTTGGACAGATGTTTCTGTGCAGGTGCTGTTTTAGCAGGGACACACAGAGCTCAGTCAGAGGGGCCAGAAAAGGCCATGTCAAACATTTTGAGTATCTCACTCCCCTCTTTAATTTTAGTTATTGAGCCCAGGATTATGGCAAGATGATCTATTACAAAAGACCTGGAGAACTCAGTACAGTCTGACCAAGAATTTACATATGACTCACAGGGAAATAATCTAGAGGGAGGACTTTCAGCTTAAGTGATCATTGAAGATATTTATATGAAGACAGAGACTGTATTTTTCTGTCTGATAACCCTGAAGTTCAAGAACATAAAATTTATTTTTTCACTCATAGATCTATAGAACTCTATTAGAGGTATCAGAATGATATAAGACTGAAATATGAAAACAGAATTTAAAAAACACAAAGGAGAAGAAGACTTGGTCCCAAAACAGTAGACATTTTTCAGAATGAGTTTCAATGTGCATGTGTATGCACATACATGTTTGCAATTTTTTATCATGCATCCTATCCTTTTAATTAAAGAAGCATTAGCAAACCCACAGAAATTGTTATTCTGAGTAAACATTAACACTTCTCTTTTCCTGTCACTGCTGCTTCATGTGTATGTCCATCACAAACTCACCTGGAATATTTGGCCCTACTGTTTTCAAATTATTTTATAAGAATAATTTTATATTATTGTATTAAGAACAAATATGCATCTTAAAAAATCATTAGATATATCTAGTCTGAGAATTCAAAAGTGAGGACAGAGGTAGAAAGAACTAAGGGTATCTTTCATACTTTGATGTCAATGCAGTTTTTATGTTAATATATTGAGGTTTGTGAGTAATCTTGAGACTTCCTACATTTTCCAAGTTTCACTCATTGAAATGTGGAATGGTTTGCAATTTCAAATACTAAGTCTCACCTCACTTCCAATTTAACATACTGTTTATCTAAGCATATGGAAAGATTGTTGTTGGATGCGTGGTAATGTTGGGGTACATTTTTTTCAGGTGAACATCATGACAAAGTAGTTCTTTTCCACTAACAGCAGCAAATTTCACTCTGAAGAATTTCCTTTTGTGTATATATATTACTTCCAGGTGTAAGAAAACACTTGCTATATAACAGCCTAATCTAACATAGTGTTTTGTATAAATGAAGACCCCTCACACCCAACTGGAAAAACATGGCATCATTTAACTGTGTATGCTGAGTCTTAATGTGTCCTAATGCTGAAATTTTAGTGACAAAGGAAGTTTCTTAAATGTGAAATTTCTTGTGGCAGGTTTGAAAATGAAGAAAAAAATGCTAAATAGTGAAAAATAACCACCTTCTTGAAGAAACAACAGAGAACAAGGTTGTCCTAACTATGTAAAATCTTCAGTGTAGTGACAGCAGTTGCTCTGTGTGTTTCCCTCATTCTCATTTGGAACACTAGCACGTTGTGACTTTTTAAAAATTTTCATTCTTTGTCTACACACAGCTTCTGCAAGAGTACAAAAATGTTTCTCCTAGACAACATATACCTGCAAAAGGATAAAAATAATAACCAGCAGCATTGCTCAAAATCTCCATTCTGAGAAGCTGGAGGAATTTGGAAGGGTTATTTTTTTCCCTATATAAGTGTGTTAGCCTCAAATAAATTAGACAGAGACAATTAGGTAGCAGAAAGGGCATAAAAGCCCTTAGGAAAGGAACAATAAATTAATGTCTAAAATTTTGAATACTTACCTTATCTTAAGGCATGTGAGAAGAACACTCACTTTTTTCTTTATTTTCTGTTCTCAAATCTTAACACAGATTACTCCATGTAGGACTACAAATATACATGGCATGCCCATTTCTTTAGTTATATTGGATCATGAATCTTCCTTTTAATGAATATGGTGGATCAAAGAGTGTATGTCTCCAGAATCACCTATTTTCTAATTGATTGTGTGATGTTTCCTGCTGGATACAAATGTACTCACTTTTTGTTTCACATTTAAGATTACAAATGAAATGAAGGGTGAACATTGGCAGTGATCTCACCAAGTACCACCTTATGATTCTGTACCACTTTCAAATCTTTGTTTGTGACAATCATATCTGAGCTTTAGAAAGGCATATGGACTTGACAGGATCATTTTCACTACAAGACAGAAGCCAGTTCTGTTTATGGAAATTCAAAAAAACACCTTAGCCACTGCAGTCTGAGTTCTATTTTATTTAACATGTCAAAGGGCTGAAAGAAGAATGTCAAGCTTGACACTGAAGTGTGTGCTTTGCCTACCTTAAATAATGTCTTTCCTGCAAAGATACAAATAATTCATAATACAACTTCAGGAAACTAGCTAATGTGTTAAACTGGGCTTTCATGGAGCTTTAATTTCCAAGACAAATACATGGAGAAAACCTTTCACTGAAATAACATGTGCAGGAAATAATGTATTTTTAAATTTCTTTATATATCAGATATTCTGATCCTTGATCTTAAGAGCACTACTGAGAGTTTTAAAACACTTCTGAAAAGTTTAGATTTAGACATGGCATTTATATTCAAGTAACATGAGATATGTATTGAATTTGATGAAATGTTTGACAATCAGCATTCATCAGTATCTGACAGTAAAATTTGTACTACATGAGACTTTAATGTAGCCTTAGTTCATACAGAATGAATACTGACTGCACTGTAATAGTCAGCTAGGAAAAGAAGATCATAACAGAATAGTGTCAAAAATAGTGATGTTAGAAACCTAAAACACTGTAACTATTGCAATTATGAAAGTTACCCTGGCAAAAGAAATCCTATTATATAAGTGGAAAACATTACATTGGCATATGTACTATTTTTTATCTTAAATTTCTGAAAACATGTGTTCTTGTGACAACACTGTCTGTTAGCTTTTTCTCCTGGAACAGGCTCTTCTCTCTGCTTGCTTTTATTTGTGAGATATTTATACAAAGCAGCAATTTTCTCTCTTAGCTTTCATTTTATACTTGTCCCTTAAAAACAGAATTAAGGTATTATTTGTTAGATGGTAACAGCATTAGCTAAAAATGCAGCTGTCACTGAAAGTTTCATTTCCTTTTCATTTGTGACTGGATAAAGTTATCATACATATGTGATTACTTGACCTAAGCAATAAACAACTGGAAGGAAGGAAGCTTAAATTGGCCAGACTCTGGAAAAAATATATAGGTATTTTACTGTAATTGACTGTGCTACTGAGATTAGAATTGTTGAAACCAGAATTTAAGCCTTCATTTATCAGACAAAAAGCTAGTGAGATGGAAAGGAACTAAGTAATTACCTCAGCAATTCATCTGTCAGACCTTTCACAATTCTTCAACAAGGGTTTACTGAACAGAGACTCCAATGCACAGCAAAGAATTTGAAGAAGTGATGCTCATTTTGGTGGACTTGGATTTAACAGGAGTTGTTATTTAAACTGTCATTCCATATTTAGTTTTCCCCTTTATCCTGTATTGTCCCCAAGTATCTAATCAAAATAGACTTAGATACTACATGAATTAGATGTCTCTCTAAAACCACTGAGATTATCACTAGCAATCAATGCTGCAGTATAATAATAGCTTAGCAAACTTCTGACCTGCATTTATTTTAAGCAATATGAAACTATATCTGAGAAGCAAAAACCAAAAGAAACTAGGATAAAATATACAGGAACATTTTAAAAATAATTCTTCAAAGGAGTCTCAGATTTAACTAAGATATTTTTAAAATATTTAATATTTCATTAGAGGGAATCAGAATCCATGCTAATCACAAATTTACCTCTGAACTAGAAAGAATACTTGTGTAGATGTTGAAAAGTTCATTTTGTAAATTGCTAAAAGATTGCTAGATTCAGTGAGGAACTTGGTTCTTCAAATGAGATGTCAGATGGTATCAAAGCACCCAAAGATATCAAGTCTCAAATTGTGACCTACAAATACAATTATTTGAATATTACCAGAAAAATTATTACAGTTACAGCAAGTAAACTGATATATGTATGCATCAGACTTTTGAACCTATCTTCATCTTGTGAGCTGAAGTGGTATAAAAAATATTCTTGATGATACCATAATTTATAGTAACATTTACACATGAAATTACCATGCACAAATGCTTTGTGGTGCTCCTGAATTAATATCAGGCAGGTCAGAGAATTTGCTGCCAACTAGATTAGAACAGTAATGGCTTTGAAACTGAAAGTTTTAAAATGGCTGTGACTAAGTGAAGTCTGATGGAATGCAATGCAGCAGAGACAGGATAGAGATCTGGCCAGAACTGAGTTTTGCCACTCAGCTATTCAAATATAAGTCACTGTCCCAGGTACTGGACACTCCCTATGTCTCATTAGTATATAATGTCTCAGCAAATGGCAAATGGCCATTACTTTCTATCAACTAACTTTTCAAGTAGGAAAATAAAACTGATTTTTAGTATCTATCTTTATAGAGACATCTGAAAAATTCAGGGCTCTTTGAAAGCTGTTTTTCTTTCACCTTTTTTTTTTTTTTTTTTTTTTTTTTTTTTTTTTAAATATATATATATATAAAGCAATGAAAGTGATAGATGTAAGGCTCCCAGAGGATGGTCTGGATCATGACTGCACAGCCTAAGATCAGAGCAGCATTTATGCTCCAGTACTTTCCAACATTTTTATCCTAACATTTCACAGAGGTCAGACTCTGGGGAAACCAATTTGTCTGTCTTGGAGGTCTCAGACAGATTGCCTTTTGAAAATCAATCTTATCCTTTACTTTTTTGCTTATTCCCACACCATATGCTGTCACACTTCTCCACACAACCATGCAAGCAAGGAAAGGCTGTAACTTGAGTTTTTCTGGAGCTGAGAAAGAGAGACAGAATGACCTACCTGCAGACCAAACAGAGTACCAAAAAGTGAATTATGGTCAGACTGAAACCAAATAACAATGTCTGTGTGTTTTCTCTAATTTTTCAGGTGCATACTACAGAAGGCTTTGTGGTGTCAGAGGGTTAGCCTGACTATTGGAACAACAGCAGAGAAATATTCTTACATATTTATAATCTTGGAGATAAAGGAGTTATACATGAATACAGAATAGCATTTGACAGCAGAGGACAGGTAAAACAGTTCTATATAAAGATTTAAGTTGTGTATTTAAACAACTTTGTATCTTTAATCATTTTAAATCTTAAGGCATGGAATATATGTAAGTTGTTCTGGACAAAGCACTGAATCATCATAAATGAGGGCCAAAGAAATTATTGGATTTTGAAATATTTGACTTTGTAACAGTAACTCAAGATAAAATTTTAATTCAGTTCATATTTTTAATAGATATTTGTTAATTTTATTTCAACCATAAAACAGTTGTGTTATAGTTGTAAAGAGTAAGTATTCATTAATTTCATTATTTATTTTATTATGGCAATCCATTTTTGTTTGCCTGGAAACTACATTGGCAAAGCTGGTATATGACTGCTAAGAATTTCAACATCTAATAATCAGTATAAATACATAATAATCTTTTACAGAATTGAATTAATGATTTCTTTAAATATAATACTCCTTTTTGCAGTTCCATGTAACATGTCAGGAGCCTACTCATATTTTGCTGGTAAACCCAAGTTATTTCTGTGCATGATAAATGTGTAAAAAAATAGATCTGTCCATCCATTGTAGGAAATCACTGACCTGTTGTGTTAAAACAAATTGAATCCTTCCACTGTTACCATTTTCAAACAAAAAGCAAACTGTGCAATGCTGAGGTAATTCCTGAAACACACAGTGTTTAATAAGAGATTTGGAGTCAGACCTGTGTACACAAGAGACAGATCCTTCTTTAGCTGCAGGAATGTGTAGTTCAGCCTGAAACTCTCATGCTGCAGAACACACATCTCTCAAAGAGGATTCTCCTCAACATCCCTCTGGTCTGTCTGTGCCTCTCTTCACAAATCTTACTTCAAACTGGCTACTCATCTGCACAGGGTGCTTCTCTCAGCCACCTTTTCCTTTCAAGGAGATTTTTCAAACAGAATACAGTCAATTTAAGAGTGCAGTGTGATTACTTATTGGCTGATATAAATGGTATATCTAGGATTAATGAGTTGCAGAACCGGGTGTTAATATTCTCACAACCTTAATGAGACACTGAATGCATCTTCACTGGCCTGGCAGTCATCAGTCATGGCAGGGAGGACTGGTCTCCTTTGCTCCTTCAGTTGGGATGATCATCACAGTTGCTGAGTTTTCAACTAATTTTATGCTCTATTCCTGGAATTTTATATACTTCAAGGAAATGTTTGCCTCATTTAATGCCTTCCTGCTAAGTACTGCAGTTGTAAAATGTAACTTCCATGTGTTTCTTTCCTTGTCTTGCAGAGTTTCAGCATACACTGAAGTCAATTTTCTCAGTGAAACCAAGTCAAAGTTGCAGAGCTGAGCTGCACAAACTAGTCCTGGCAACACAAATTGAATACCTCCACTGTCCAATTTTCCTACTTTTTTCCAGGTTGAAAACTACCACTTGCCCCTAAATTTTGACTTGTTAATGGCTAGTAGACTTGTTTTCTCAACCTGTTTACTCAAAAGCAAAATTTGTGGGGGAGGAGGAATTGGAGGAGGGTGTGTTGCAAAGATCACAGCTGGCAAGATTTCTCCTTATTTTGCACACAGCTTGTGAACTCTGCATCCCAGGGCCCAGCTAATGGATCTGATCCCCTTAAAATGACTGGTTTTATCATATTCTGAAGAAGACCAGGAAGACTCATCAGTTGATCAAGTGATCTGACCAGCTTTGTGCTACTTCATCTTGAGGAGAGATGCTTCTATCCAAAGTGTTTAGGGTTTTGGTTTTCCCTGATTGAAGGGGGTACTGCCTCCCACACATTTCTTGTAAGCACTTTCAGGAGGGACCTGGGGCAGTCATTCCATGCCAGGGAACCCAGACACTATCTCAGAGAAGGGAGAAATCATCCTGAACAAACAGTGGTGCAGAATAAAAGGGAGTAAAGAAAAAGGAGAAGGTAGACTTTTGTATTCCATCACTATTACACTCAACTGTGCAATTTTATAAATAACTCAGAACTAAGCCAACTCTGCCTGTTAACAAAAAGTTAATTTTCCTTAAAATGTTTCACTTAGGGTTATACTTATTCCATAACTACTTCATGAAAATCACTGAAGTTATTTAAATCTTTGAAAAGGGAATTCATTGGTACATAGATGTGAATAGATCAGAAACCAAAAGCTAGTGTATCTTTTGTCAATTTTATATCATTAATTTGCTTTCTTTCATACCCAGTAGGGGTGTGTTTTGCTTTTGATATATTCTCAGATTTTTTTTTCTGGCTGGCACATAAATAAAGAACATGAGGTGTTTTATGGGTCTCTATGGTACCTATTTCTCTCTTTATTCACTAAGAAAAAACAGTATTGAGGATTTGAGGACTGACTTTTGCCTCTAGTTTTTAACACTGATTGTTTGAAAGAAACAAAAATTCACTTCCCAAAATCTCATATAGAACCTCTTATTTTGAGGGACCTGCAGCACTTGGACTTGTAAGTAATCTGTTTTCACTGAATGTATAGTTTTACTTAAGTTCTTTCAGTTTTTCATTATGTACATATGGATGAAGAAAAAGAAAAAAAAAATTGTGGCAGGTTCTATGTTTAAAATATGTATTTTCTAATAAATTTTGCATAGGTTATTAAGGAAATTCAGTTTTTATCACAATATATTTTTCCAATGAATTCTGCTAGGATAGCTTCTTCAATATAAAGTGAAAAAAAAATCAGTTCCTGAATATGTATCTTCCCATAAGTCTGAAATTTGATTAAATTAATCTGTCTTAAATAGACATTATGATAATTCAGAATCTGTCACTGTGGCTTGTGACTGCCAACTTGAGCTCTAGTGCTGTTCCCTTAAGTCATATAACTTTCTTTTCCTGTTTTCTACCTTGTTTATCTTGCATTAAGAAGCCAAGACTATCACAGGCTGATATCAAAAACAATTAAGAACTGAAAAGATCTGGCTTTAGAGTGTGCATTTTACCTTCAAGATAAGACCTGTTTTCACCCTTCAGGAAAATAATGATTGAAGAAGAGAACAGTTGCCTGAAACAATACAAATAAAGTTGAGAGTATTTTCATTTTACTTTAGGGCTTCCCATCACACTAAAACCAAGGATTTTCTTTACCCTATTTTTTTACCACAAGAATAAAAAACTAACTTTCCTGCAAATCACCATTACACCACATTTCTTAAGACTTATCTATTAGCAAGCATAATGTCAGTGCTGAATGGTCTGAATTCCAAATGATAATTGGCAGCTTGGACTCATAAATGCAGTCACTATATCTGTGAAATAAAGCTCAACACCAGTAAAGATGATAGTTGGTTGAGAGAGGAATGAAGTGTCCTACCCACAGGAATGTTGTCAATACATGTTTGCAGTATTTGATCCATGGCAGCCTAAACTGCTCATATGATCTTTCAAACTGTTATCCTGAAAAACATAACACAGAAAAAGGAAATTTAGTAGTTGCCATGCTACCTTGCAGTTCTAAGCTGACCCATATTTCACACACAGGTTTGTGTTAATCTATAACATTTAAGTGGAGGGAAAGTCCTATGTGGAGTAAAGAAAACTGATTTTTGGGAATACTCACGATTACTCCACCAGACAAAGTCAGGAAGGTTCTGAACTTCCAGGGTTACAATCTAGGAATCAGCTGCTTATTTTCTGTAATTTTTTTAATATTATACTTACAACATTACCTGGGCTGCTACTAATTGTTTAATTGTCTGGAAAATTGTGAAATTATATGTGAGCTGCCAAATGCTATGCTTCAAAATCCTTATTGACCTATTAATGGTTGATCCATACTCTTCAACTGAGGGGCATCTGGATGATGAGAGATTTTGCAAAGTCTCTACACACATATAGTAGGATTGTGGCATGGTGGATGGGATTTTAATGCAATGATGCAGCATCATTCAGATGGCTACCATTCCTTAGAGAGTGCTGTAAAAAACTCTGACTGAAAAAGGATGCAAAGTAAAGCTAATTTTCCTGTGATGTCTTTTTCACAACATTATTTCTTTTAATGCTTGTATTTGTCATCACTGGAAGCCTTAGAATCCTATTGGTGGTCAAATCAACCCTGTGAGATCAGGGATTTGAGCTCTGAAGTCTTAGTCTGAGAGTCTGAGTCTGAAGCTTATATTTCCTCCAGAGGTGATTTCATTAGTGATGTCATGACATAAAGCATTTAAGACTGCTTCAACTAATTAAATATATCATTGGTGGATGCTCTGAGATAAACATGGAGACTGACCCAAAGCAGCAGAGCTCACACATACATCTTCTAGAGATATCTCTTAGATTTCTAGCATCCAGGCAGGAAGAGAAAACATTATGTCATTTATTAAATTAAAAGGATAATATAATTTTCACTAAATGTCAGACATATCTCAGGAAAAAATCCTCTTATAGAGTCTATGCTTTTTTTAGGGGGATGTTTATTCACTTGTCCTGTTGCTAATCTAATTTCATTAGGTCTTCTTAATCTAATCTTGTTTATTGATATTAGAGCTAAGAAATTTAAAATTGAGAGTAAACATAAGAAATTTAAAACAATAAATTGCATCACATTTCTGGATGTTAATTTAGAAACAATTCCTTTTTCTAACAAACTTTATTGATCCAGAATTATTCTCTGTATCATAACAGAAAATGATCAACAAAAACATTTGGTAAAACTACCAATCACAGCATAAGTTTCCACATACTAAAAAAAATGTCATTTATTAGCTTGCTGTTACTTCTGAGACCAAATTCTAATTTCAGGTAAGCTGAAACTAACCATTGTGGAGGGACTCTATTTTGACAGGAGAAAAAAAATCACCATTCACATTTCTGGACAGGAAAATGGAATTTGGCCAGTATTGGTTAAAAATTCAATCACAGTGCCACAGGACAGGAAGAAGAGAAAGGAAGGTGGATCCATGGTATATTGTTCTTTCCATCCTTTTGAACCCCAAATTTACATACATGTACATTTCCTATTTTCTCACTCTCCTGAGAAAGGATTGAACTGCTGGATGATTCAAGCAGTTGCTGCCTTTTCATACCTGTTGGCAGCTCCTCAGTGACACTGAAAAGTAACCAGCAACACTGAAAGCCCCAAAGCTTGCTTTGACTTGAAATGCAGCTGACTTTATCTTCTTTATCTGAAATCAGTTTCTGAAATTATCCTGAAAAACTTAATGAGGTCATTAGTTCATTAATGACCACTATAATTTTTTTAAAATCCAATTATTTTGAGCTTTTTCTTAAGCAAGAAAGCTAACAAAACAAAACAAAACAAAACAAAACAAAACAAAACAAAACAAACAAACAAACAAAAAAAATTGACAGAGAGCCTGGTTTTATATTTCTGGTCATGTCTAATTTTAAAATATTTTTTCCTAGCTACCTTTATTGACATGTTATGTTACCAGTTTTTTGCTCTTACAAATGTCACTGCACAAAATGAATTGTCAGCTTGTCAGAGTGAATCAGAAAGTCCATTCCAGTATCCTTCACCTTGGACCTAGCATCATTATAACAACTTGCATATTTTGAATATTCAGTGGCCCTTTTTAAATGGGGAGATCCCACCACCATGAACCCAAAGTGAAGGTCTACATCACCTGAAAGAATTTACTCTTCACATGCCTTTTCCTTTTTTTTTGTTTTGCTTTTTTTTTGGTGGGGGGATGGCGGGACGTGGGGAGGGTGTGGAGAGGGGAGAGATGGTTCTTCAATGTGTTTATTTAGTGTTTCTTCATTTTCAGAAATATCTCTCTTCACCTGATGCCCAGCCCCTTCCTACACACCTTTTCCTGTGTCAGGGGAAGAGAGATCAAAGGTTAAATGGCTTTTTGCTGCCATCTCTTGATAAACCAGAGGAAAAGGCAGCAGAAGCTGATTGTGTGCTCAGGCAGCATCCCCCGGGCTGGGGGCATGGATTTACCCTGTGGATTTACCACTAAGGACTTGTCACAGTGGTGATGGATGAGCAGCAGGGCTGGGCAGGGACAGAGAGGTTCATTGTAAATGCACTTCAAACTCTTCATCCCCACTGCCCTGACTGGGCTGCAGCAGGCTGGGAGAGAAAAGTGGTTTCTGCCTTGGAAGGAATGAGTAATCTCCTAATGGCACAGTGTCTGTGTACAGGTTTTTGTACAGTTAAAAGAGAGCTTTCAACAGTAAAAACAGGCTTGAAGTGTAGGCTCTGTCATTGTAAGAGATGGTAGGTGTGCCCCTGCAGAGGTCATAAGAACCTGAGTCCCTGTCAAATTTCAGTGATGGGGACATTTTGTGGCCAGATTATTCAACTGGCTCCTCAATATTTCACAGGTCCCACCACTCCCATTTTTTTGGCTAGCTAAATCTTCTGTGTTGACACATTTGGAACATCCCCCACCACATATCAAGCAAATCAAGTCAGCAATGAATTCTAGCTAAATCTAAGGAAGCAAACTTTCCTGTTTTAAGTTTATGGAAAAAATGAATAGAAATTAAGGTTTAAGAAAAAATACTTAATTCTCAGTTAAATTCTTAATCTTTCAAGTTGGCTGTCTTGAAAACTTTGGCCCACAAATGCTCTTTTTATGGGCTCCAAGATGTCATCATTTCTGTTTAGCCAATATTAAGACTGTGCTTCTCTATGATATGGAAAAAAAATTAAAGCAGAATAAATTCAAATCAGCAGAGAATTTACTGAGTAATTTCTTTAAACAGGAATTGCATAAAATACAGCTGTGGTCCCTGAACAGAACCCAGAATCCCTACAGAAAGCTCAGAGTCCTGAGAGAACCAGTCACATCCCTCCTTTCGCCTCCTCTGAATCCAAGTTAAGAGACTGCCTGATGCTTTGGTACTCTCCTGGGTGAAGTGGGATTGGGGAGGCAACTAAATGAATCCTCATTAGCTGGTGGGTTCTGAAATGTGTTAGTCACACAAGTACTCCATAAAATAATTTTCTGATGGAAAGTCCTCCAGTGAGACCTTGAGCGAATAATGCCTCCATCGTTAGGTGGCAGCTGAGCAAAGGGGGAATTCAGAAACAAGTTTTTGTCTCAGATAGTTTCATCTCATCTAAGATGAAGAGATGCAGGGGTTTTATTGGACCTGACCCTGACAGAAAAGAGTGGCAGGGAGAGATTAGACATAAATTTGCAGAACAACAAATGGATTAAGGTTGTGATAAACTTAAAACAGTAAACAAACAACAGAGCAATTTTTTTCTTTTTACTTAAATTATTTGTCCTTAACTTTTCTCTGGAAGCCATTTCCCATTACTAAAGATTGCTTGGAAAGTTTAAATTACTTTAAATATTTTTATTGACAGTCGTCAATGGAATCAAAAATAGATTATACCAACAAGAATCAATGCACCCTTAATCTTTGAGATGTGAAATGGGTATCACCAGGAACGTGCACCCAGCATATATAAGCTTTTCATTTAGTTAGACTAACATTCCTATACAGCATTTGCATTATCCAGCAAATGGAGGATGAATGCTTTAAACCCATTAGTAAAGGAAACACAGTCACAGTTTGAAAAATAAGAACCAAAACACTAAAATACTTGTTATCTCTCTGGTGGCAACCTAGGTATGTTCCTGACTGCTAATTGAACAACCTTTACAACTAAATGTGGAATTTACCTTGTTAAGCCTGTAAAAGTCTATGAGGGTCTCTTTTTTAACAGAACTCTGCACTCTAAAAATAATGTTTATTTTGATGGAGAAAGTTTCAGTCCCTTCTTTCAAAAAATAGCTAATCTAAATACAGTAAATGTGCAGTGCACACTCACTAAAAATAGGAGAGCCAAGAGGTTCTCTCTTCCATTAGTCATGTACTGTATATGAAGTAAATCAGTTTTAATAGTGTTAGAATATTATCTCTCTTTCCCAATTTTAAATGTTAGATGTCATGTCCATAATATTACAAATTTTTGTCTTCAACCATAATGACAGAATTGTCCTAGACCACCTAGTAACACTTCTAGTGCACAGGGGCTTTCTAGTATGAATTGCTTAATCTCTGCAGGACACTTGGAGAAAAGAATCCTTTCAAAGAGGAACATGTGTATTTGAAGCCATATTCCAATGCCCTGCTATATCCTCTAGGAAATTCTAATTGTGTTTAGCTGTCATCTTAAGTTCTTACGTGATTTAATGATACAGGATAAGAAGATTATTCTGATAGGATATTAAGGGGAAATATAAAATTGATTTAATCCCATGTTTCTGCCTCAGCATCCTCAAATGACCTGTGCTGCTGAGCCACTGTAATTCCTAATGAGAACTAAGCTTTCTGTCATCATGGTTCCTGTAAAACTTCCAGCTGAAAACACCAGTTCAAGAACTGCATTTCAACCTAATTGAGGCCTAAGACAGACAGGCAGATAAATACCCAAATACAAAAGCTTCCATTAAAAATAAAAAAAACCACCAAAACAAAACCTAAAATCATGCTAAGAGCTTCAAGACAAAAATGAGTTTTGATAGCAAGCTGTCAAACCTCATGACCCACAAGTAATCATAACTGAGGTGATCATATTGATGATCAGGCAGTGCAAGCTTTCTAAGGTATGAATTATGTTGTCTCCATATGGTGGCAAACATTGCAAAATGATGCTACATTGCTGCTTAGCTGCTCCCCATTTTCTTCAACAGCCAGCAGAAAATGAGTCCTGTGGAATCTCGGGAAGTTATGCACAGCTAAAAAGAATTCTAATCATGGAAGAGCAAACTGGAACTCCTACCTCCTGCTCCTAATTGTCTAGATAACCTCAGTCAAATTAATTTATTATAGGCCAAAGTAATTTGTGTCAATGCCAAACACATTTTCTTTACTTCTGGTCACATCATGCTATTGATAACTCAGGATAATTTCATAGGTTTGTAAATATATGCTCACAGGATATGATTAAAGCAAAGGCCAGTGCTCTGATTCTGACATGTTTGTCCTCCCCATGCACATTTCCAAAGAACAGCTTTGGTTTAGGATAGACATAAAAAGAAGTGAAAATTTCTTTCAGAGTAGATCTCCTACAAGTCTACAGGTTACTTCTCCAACAATTAAAGAGGCAGGTAGCTGTGTATATGAAAATACCTCATCAGGGTCCATTAATTAAGATCAATATGTGAAGTGGTACTAGGTTTAGGTGCAAATTTGTTCATACTGTTAGCCATTATTACCTTTTACATGCTAGATTATTTTAATGTTGTTATCATATTGCATGATAGCACACTGCAATGCCAAAGGGACACAAATCTTTGTCATGAACTCTGCAAAAAAAGAGAGAGGAAAGATGGACTGTTATTCCAGGGTGCATCCAACACAAACTGAGTTTTCTGCAGCATTTAATGCCAAAGCAGATGGAGCTATTTTGAGGATCCTTACATTGCTATACTGATGTTCTCATATTCAAAGATGTGTTAGAGAATGCTAATATAGCTATTACCTTGCTACAATAAAGTAGTTTAAAAGATAAGCTATTTTTAAAGAGGTTTTTCTCAGTTGAATCCATTCATTTGCCATCTAGAAGACAGTAAGATCAGAGAGGGAGCTAGAAGTCACTGACACAACAAAGCCTCTGCTGAATTTGATTGTCCATCAGGAGCTTATGGAACTCACAGGCTGACTTTGCCTGTACACAAAATACATAAAAATAGGAACTATATAGCCTTGAAAACTTTAACTCTGTGGATTAAAATTCCTTTAAAAAAATCAAACATTTCAGTATATAGAACAAAATTATGTCAAATATCTCATGAAATTTTAAATCTTCGAGACTAAAATACACTGAAAAATAATCAAACACATTACTGGTACATGTTTTGGAAGAAGGGACATAATTATATTATATAATTATGAAGAATCCATTAACACCTAAAAGATAATATCTAAAAGCTTTAGGCCAGTCTGCAATTATTCTACTACCCTAAAAAATCTCAACATTAAGAGTTCACCAATCAGCAGAATTATGAACAATATAGAGGATTATGGAATTCTTTAGTCAGAAAGCAATTCTTCCTTACTACTTTTGTTGATTTCAAGAACTTTTAACCAAATCATTTTTTATTATATGAATATCAATGTATCCTACTAAAGATTAGCCTGATGTACAAACTACCCTAACCTAAGTATTCCCTGTGGAACTTGCATGCTGAACTTCTTCATTGTTCTAGTGTTTCACTCTTCCTTGTCTTTGATGTATGTATAACCCCCTTGAAAACCTCTGTTCATTCCACTGAGACATTTCTACTCCATCCCAAAACAGATCCTAGCACAACATAACAGCCAAAGCAAAGAAACCTGCTGATGGATTCACATGCCTAATTCAATAAAAATAACACAAGGCATGCAACTAAGATTTGATTCATTGCAATGTTTAACTGGAATCCAAAAGTGTTTCCACAGAAAATTCAGGAAATTTAACCCTTTAAATTGAAGAAAAAGTATCATAAATTTGTAAATGAATGCCTACAGATGCAAGGTAATGCACAATTAAGTAATGGAGTGTAGCATATGTCCTACATCCTTGGGTACAGTGGGGGGCAGCCATAGTATCAGAGCACCAATCTATGTTCTGCAGACCATATGGCACTTTTGTAGACCACTTGGATGCTGCAGCTGGTGCAAAATGAAGTTCCTATTTGCTTAGCAGATCTGGCAGTAGGAGAATACCTTATGCTGGTGTTATTTTTACTATATGTTCCCACAGTACAACTTTACACATTCTAAAGTGTGCTAAGTGTGCACAGGATTGCTATACCTGTGTATGCTTTTGATGTTTGTTACCTGAAAAATTCTTTTTCTTCATGGTAAATCTCTTTTGATTTACCATGAAGTAAATCAGCATTTACTTCAATAAATACTGAAGGATTGCCACTGGTTTTTTTTATATCTTACCTCTCTTAATTTTAGGACAATTATGGTGCTAAAATCTTTCTTCACCTTGTTGCTATTCATTTTCATTCTTCATAGCAATTTTTTTTCAAATATCTTTTCTCATCTCATCAAGTATTTTATTAAAAAACCCTACTACATTTTCCCAGGAAATGCTTCTCCAAGACCTGCCATCTAGAATGCCATTAATTACTGGAAGATTGGGAAATATTGATGGTTTATATTTCTCAGTTACTAAGAGCTAGGTCTGAAAACATGTCACACCTTATTAAACAAATTGCTACATCCTACATCACTCTCTATAGCCAAGGAAAAAAAAAAAAGTCTTCTCTTAAATATTTTTCTCCTCTATAGTCCATTTTTTTTGGTCCTATGGGGCTGTTTTTTTCATTTTTCACTGGATGATGTGTGACAAGGTTCCCCAGTACACCACCAAACACAGTACACCAAAACTTCCTAATATGCTCAGGTCAGTAATTAATTTCTTTTACCTGTCTCCATCACAGTTCACCCTGTGATTGATCAATCTTGTTATGACACAGTATCACAGCTATACAGGCTTGATCAATTACTCAGTTTTTCAGGGGTACCATTTACTATTAGAGGGAAAAAAAAGTTTCCTCCTTCAGCAAATCCCTCTAGAATGCACAAAGCATTTAGTTATTTCAGTTTTAGAGGAAGAGTGATGAGCTGGGGTGATGACAACTGACACTGCTGATCCATATTCCTCAGGATACCAAGCTCCTTCTTTTAGAATGGGTCTAACTGTTAACCTGCATCAGATGGACATCTGGTTCATTCTCCAGTTCTCCTCCCCTGATTCTGATATATGTCTTATAAAACAGAAGATTCTTTTTCTGTTTTTAGAAAAATGAGATGATCCTGAACACCTGTCAGAACTGCATCTAACAACAATTTCTCATAGAAAATTCATTTAAGAAAGCTGCCATTTTTTCACCCCACCTCTATTAGAACCAACCTATATAATCACATAATGATCACAACACTCAAATATATTAAAGACAGATTTTATTCTTTCTGAGATGAAGTAGGGAATCTTGGATTTTCCTGGAATCCTTCTTTCTCTTTTTTTTTTTTTTTTTTCTTTCCACTGGTGTTGGAGTTTTCCTGATAATAGTTCCGACATAGAATTATATGAAGAGGTCTTTGTTTGAGCTAGTGTTCTGTATGTGCCTTTGCAGGAAGTTGTGAAGGTTTTCAGGCGGTTAAAGGAGAAAAAAAACAAAGAAACAACATCACATGGTGTTCTATTACATCATTCCGCAAGTGCATCTCTCATTTTTTCCTTTAACATGTGGCTTTCAACTTCCAAGAAAAGCATTCCTAGCGACTGACGCCCCAATCCCACGTCCACCTTATCTCGAGAGGGATTGCAGCTTTGTGCGGGACTTTCCCCACCGATTTGACACATTCTTAACATGTTTTTAAGCGCAGAAAACAGCCAGGGAGGTCTAACCCAAGAGAATTTCACCCAAGGCGTTCACGGCTGCTGCCGCCTCAAGCCCGATGGGTTGCACTGGCATGTTCGGGCTGTCCAGCATCGTGTGAGCCAGGGGGGATGGAGCCGGGAGGGATGGAGCCGGGGGGGATGGAGCTGGGAGTGATGGAGACAGGGGGGATGGAGCCGGGAGGGATGGAGCCGGGGGGGATGGAGCCAGGGGGGATGGAGCCGGGGGTGATGGAGCCAGGAGGGGATGGAGCCAGGGGGGATGGAGCCGGGGGTGATGGAGCCAGGGGGGATGGAGCCAGGGGGGATGGAGCCGGGGGGGTGGAGCTGGGAGTGATGGAGCCGGGGGGGATGGAGCTGGGAGTGATGGAGCTGGGAGTGATGGAGCCAGGAGGGATGGAGCCAGGGGTGATGGAGCCGGTGATGGCAGCGAGCTTCCAACGGTGGGCGGGAGCTGCCGTGGATGGGAAGGAGCAGTCGGGGATGGGAACGAGCCGCCAGTGGTGGAAGGGAGCCGGGAGGGAGCCGGGCGGGATGGGAGGGCACAGGAGGGATGGGAGAGAGCCAGGAGAGATGGGAGGAGCCAGGAGGGATGGGAGGGCACAGGAGGGATGGGAGGGCACAGGAGGGATGGGAGGGGCCGGCGGGAGCGGCGCTGTCGCTGCTCTTTGGCGCTGTCGCGCCGCGTGTTCCGGCCCTGCCGCTGTGTTCCGGCGCCCTCTGGTGGCAGCGACGCGCAGTCGCACCTGGCGCGGGCCCGGACTGCGCTGGGAGCATCCCCTGGATCCCATCCCTTGGATCCCCTCCCCAGGATCCCATCCCCAGGATCCCATCCCCAGGATCCCATCCCTTGGATTCCCTCCCCAGGATCCCATCCCCAGGATCCCATCCCCTGGATCCCATCCCCTGGATTCCCTCCCCAGGATCCCATCCCCAGGATCCCATCCCCTGGATCCTCTCCCCAGGATCCCATCCCCAGGATGCCATTCCCAGGATCCCATCCCCTGGATCCCATCCCCTGGATCCCCTCCCCAGGATCCCATCCCCAGGATCCCATCCCCTGGATCCTCTCCCCAGGATCCCATCCCCAGGATGCCATTCCCAGGATCCCATCCCCAGGATCCCATCCCCTGGATCCCCTCCCCAGGATCCCATCCCCAGGATGCCATCCCCAGGATCCCCTCCCCAGGATCCCATCCCCAGGATCCCATCCCCAGGATGCCATCCCCAGGATCCCCTCCCCAGGATCCCATCCCCAGGATCCCATCCCCAGGATGCCATTCCCAGGATCCCATCCCCTGGATCCCATCCCCTGGATCCCCTCCCCAGGATCCCATCCCCAGGATCCCATCCCCTGGATCCTCTCCCCAGGATCCCATCCCCAGGATCCCATCCCCAGGATCCCCTCCCCAGCATCCCATCCCCAGGATCCCATCCCCAGGATCCCATCCCCAGGATCCCATCCCCTGGATCCTCTCCCCAGGATCCCATCCCCAGGATCCCATCCCCAGGATCCCCTCCCCAGGATCCCATCCCCTGGGTCCCATCCCCAGGATGCCATCCCCAGGATCCCATCCCCAGGATCCCATCCCCAGGATCCCATCCCCTGGATCCCACCCCCAGGATCCCATCCCCTGGGTCTCATCCCCTGCATCCCATCCCCAGGATCCCACCCCCAGGATCCCATCCCCTGGATTCCATTCCCAGGATCCCCTCCCCAGGATCCCATTCCCAGGATCCCATCCTCAAAGTGGCTCCGAGCTCTTTCCCAGAGCCAGGTGCTCATTTTTGGAAAGGCTCTACCTCTCTGCTCTCTTAGAAATAATCAAGCTCGTCTCTTACATGAAGCACAAATCGAAAGGAGCAGATCATTTGTCTCTATGTATGCAGATGTTACTTAGCTTATGGCTCTGTATTGCAAAGCTGCTTTTTTTACTTTGTTTGCACTAATAACATGTGATATACCATTATTATGATATTGCTGCAACTCTAAGGAAGAGTGACACTGACACTATTGAAATTAAAAATGCCAATAACACCGTGGTATCTGCAACTGCTTTGGCCCTCTTCACCTTTTTCACCTTCACCTTTCACACTTGTATGTTTTTTACTCCCTAATCCTTCTCTTAGACTGACATGGTGATATTTAAAGGGTATCTCTAATAATGGGAAAAGAATAGAGAGGAAGGAAGATAAGGTATAATCTCTGGTAAAACTTTGCTTTAATAAATGTTGGATCAGATGTGGGGTAAAGGGGCATCATGGAGTTCCAAAGGGAAAAGAATGAGGCAGGGAGCAATGAAGATGCAGATGTCCCATGGGGAGATTACCAGGGAGAGATCCTAACACACTACATTGTGGAGGAGTTAGTAATGGGAGAGATCCTTACATTAGCCTTCCTTTGGCTCACAGTAAGAGCCAGAAGTAATCAAGGTAATGTCAGTGAAGCTTCTTCCTCTGACTCCATCATTACATCTGCTTAATTGCTTTATCTGATTATTGATAGCCTGCAATCACAACTATCAGTCCTCTCAAGTCAGAATAAAGAAACATTAACCCAGAGCATGGTACATAATGCAGACCAATTTATTACAAATTAAAGACTGAATTCAGAGAGTTCTACTTTTGTGATCACTATAAACTATTTGTTTCCCAATAGACAGCAAGCTGCAACTTGCTCAGAGCACGCATCAAACAGATGTACAAACAAACCGTGGTAGGTTGTGAATCTTTGCCTTAGAGAAGTATTAGGTTGTTGAACATCCACCATTTTTTAGGCCAGTCTTGTTTATTGAATGCATTTGAACTGCACTGTTTTGCTCTGGCACATCGACTGTGTAGAGCTTGATCAGACAGGAGAGAAGGCTGTGGGGGAGGCAGGGAGCCACTAAAGACAGCAAGGCAGCAGCTGACCTCCCTGTTGCTTGTTTCTCCTGCTTTCCTGCACTCCAGTGACAGCCAGTCCCACATGATGCATGGTGATTGCTGAAACCTGCTACCTGCTGTGTGAGTCTGATGCTTTCCAAAGGCTGATTGTAGCTGAGAAATGGATGACCCTTGCTCTCACACATCCACACACAATACGAAGAATATTTCTTGGGCATGAACAAGATGGGATTTTTTACCCTTCTTCTTCTTCACTCCACATGGGAAAGACACTGCCTATTATTGACTAACCCCAGTTATGGGCTCAGGACTAGTTTTATATAACATATAGCATTTTGTGGGCTGTCACATCTCTTTTTATGCTCCTTGTTTTTCCCTTGATAGGGTTGCCTGACATGGTAATGCCTGCAAACACAATTAATGAAAGCAGTTCTACTCACAGTAGCATCTCAAGTGGTGCTTTCATTGGCTTCATGTTTGCCTCCTGTAATATGATTTATTTTGTTGGCAGTTGGAATAGTTCCTGCTGTGAAGCTCATGTGCTCTTTCTCTGGGGCTTATGTTCCCTTTCTGTTATATGCCCTCAACAGATGTGAGAAAGAACAAGGAGACATGTGATGCAAATACCTTACAGAGGGCATGAACTCAACATGCTTCACAGGCTGCCCAGGTAAAGTATGAGCTGTCATTAGGTGTTACAAATCATGCTGTGGGGCAAGATGTTTAATAACTTATGAAAGACAAACATTTAGGAACTGCAAACAGACTAGGACTAATGAATGAAAGTTCACTTTCAGCAGAAGGTGAGATTTAAGAGTTTCCCTCACCTTGGAGATGCTCATTTCTCATTTATTGCAAGAGATCACTATTCTTTAGCTGTGCTCTTTGATGGCATGACTGCACCATCTTTGCATGGCTCTTTCCCAAGAAATAACAAGAGGCTGTATTTTTTAAAAACATAGTTTCCCAGGTCACAAAAACTGTGCAAATGGCACAAAGAAGGGGTGTGTGTGATAATCACTTGGAGCAGAACCAGAAATAATCAAAAAAGTGAGTGGGAAATTGGTTAAGACATCTAAAGTCAGATATGCTTCAAGCAGAATAATAGTAATAATAGTAATGAAATATATTCTTATACTGTGGTAATGCCCAAAACACATTGTGTGCTAAGAAAGCATAACCCTGTAAGAGACATGCAAAATCCCACCCAGAACACAAAATCTAAGGAGAACAAAAGATTATGAGAAAAGACATTCTGTTGACAATTAATCAAGACATTGATAATAACTTCTGTTTTATAAGTTGCAAATTTATTTCAATACTATCCTAAATATATTTAAAGGATGCACTACAGATCATCTTCGCACCTACTCTCTTTTCTTCAGCACCATTCATAGAAATTCTAAAACAATATTCAAAAAGTTGCAAACTTTCAAAGTTTTCCTTTAAAACTAAATGTATCTAAGACTAAGGAATTTTGTAAAATTATCAACACAGACTTGGGAAATTAAAGAAATTATGTAATTGCTCCCTATTCCACAGTCTCTAATACAATTTGATTACATGGTTGAATGTAGAAGAAATCTATCAAACAGTTATACAAGTTTAATATTTGTGTGTTTTTAATTACCATTTTGAGGCAAGTCAATTTTTGGGTTTATAAAATGATGAAAATTTCATCAAGAAAGTATATATTTGCATAAAGGAAATTATGTATAAATTAAAAGTTCATAAAATATTACTTGCAGTGTTTCCAAACACACAGGGAGCAAACCACAGCTCTCTGATCTTGGCATTAGCCCTGCTGTTTTCACAAATCATAACTCAAGAGTTATTTTTGCCTTGCTGTGAGAGAAGGAGCCATCTAATTCAGGCCACAGGAGGCCCCCACAGAGCAGGCAAAACAGCAAACTTCTGCAGCCTCCCTGGATTTTTATATTAATAGATGTGCAGAATGCCTGCTCTGTGGCCTTAGCATGCAGAGGAGACTCACAGCTGACAGGAGGAACAGAGCATTAGCAGTTCTGTCACCCAGCAGACACAAATTCTATACTCTTGATACTGATGAACAACAAAGCTCAGTGAAATAGAGATAGTCACTTTAGATTAGTTATTAGAACACCAAGTACAGCACCTTTCACACTTTGAAATAATTTCTATAGTAATAAAACTCACTGTGACAGTGTAGGGCTATTGTGGCAAATTTCATCTATTCCCCTCTTTATAAGCTCCTCTGTAATAACACTTTACCCATCAGAATTCACTGAAATGCATTTCATTATCCCAATCAGCCCCCTGAGTCACAGCTTTATTGTATTGCATTTCCTTTCTACTGTATTTGAACTCTCTTCTAATACTAAAGCTGATTTCAAGCCCATTATAACCAGTTGCAAATTAGCTTTTATTCTGCTCTGACTGCTGAAGTGTGTTTTAATAAATTCATGCAAAAATTTTATAACATAATATTAATACACTTAATATTTTAATTATTTTATTCCAAATTAATGTTTCTGATTTATTTCATGCTTTTTCTTTGTCCCAGGATGGGCTAGCATCTTGCCCACTCTCATGAACATGGGTCCTTGTAGCACTATGTTCCTCCTGATTTTAGGACTAGAAATTAGGATAATGTACCAACATTTTATTAACAGAAAGGAATACACCATATTTTATGTGCATGTTTTCTTTGGAACACACTTTTGAAATAACCTGAAAAATCTCTGAGTATGAGTATGAGATATGTATATCTAGATAATATGAGATACATAAATCTAGATAGATAGATAGATAGATAGATAGATAGATAGATAGATAGATATTTGTGTATATATACACAGTAGGAAACATGTGACAAGAAGGAATATCTTGCTCCCTGATTGGCACCAACTACATGCACTTGGGGAAGTTAACTCTTTGGTTCTCTAATTCCCCTTCATCATCACTCAGCTCTTCCAGTGAATACCAGCATAGGCACACTCACTGAATCTCCACAGCTCAGGATTATGGTTTCAGTGTCTATACACATTTCACAGATTTGAAGTATGCTCATAGAAATACTATGCCTTTGAAGCAGTGAGTGGCAGAACCAGAAAAATGTTTTAGAAGTGCTACAGAACTGCTTCAGCAAAGCAATTAGAATAACTTAAATTCTACACTTTCCAGTAGTGTTTTTTCTTCCAGAAAAATTCATTCATGTTATAATGTTCTTTGTTGGTGGAAGCCCTGTCTTGGATCAGAAGAAGTGCTAGTTTCTTCTGCAGGTTTCTGTTTGATGTTAGTGCATGAAGACCTACAGATATGACTTCAACTAGTCAGAGATCCATTAAGAGAGAAACAAGAGGAGGGAGTCAGCAGCTTCTGTCTTTTGGCTGAGTGACACTTTCCACTGTGAAATATTTTGGGGAATGTTTTCTTTGGGAAGTTCCCACACCTCTAAGCCTGTCAGCAATGATGGGCCTTACTTGACAGGATTGTGCTGTTAGATGGAGGAGTACAACTTTTCTCACTAAATTCTCAATATGTTTGCTGAGATTAAAGCTGCTGGCATAACTTTTGTTGTGTCTTTGCCTGCGTTTTTCAGGTCAGCTTTTGCAGCATGTTAAAAGTGATAAAACTGACCTTGCTGCTGAAGTTGCAGCAGCCACACATATAATGAATGCACATGGATCTTTTAAGTGGGAGCATTTAGGACCCACATTTGCTTTATGGGCTTTTATATTTTTTGTTTTTTTTTTTTTCCCTCAACCTCATTGAAAAGGCATGAGATTTTTCAGCAGGAGGAGGAAAAATATGTATTGTAAATATGTATTGTTTATTGCTTTTTCTCTTAGCCAATACCTTATTTGTAAGAATCAAGCATGCAAAGGCACAGGGAATGTGCTGAACTTTGACACACTGGTATCTTTCCCAAAATTTCATTTGTGGGAATCTTAGTTCACTCTGCTTTAATCACCAACAAGTTTTTGCCTGTCTGGTCATGGAACAGGAGCTTTAGCTGGCAGTAAACTTTCCTCCAAGCACATGATGCTAGGAGCACTGCTGCCATGTCCAGCCCCATGGATGGGACTTACTAATATTCCACATGTTTCCAGGACAGTAAGAACTGCTCCTGTGACCTCAGTGTTGAGAAAACTTGGTTCAGAAAAGCATCTGTGAAGATGAATACTGTAGGAATTATTACTAATTATCACTGAGTGATACAGTTAAACTAGTTCTGCAGTCACAAACGAAGATAAACTACAGGAAAATTAGACTAAGACAGGATGAAAATTAGACTGAGATAGGGAGAGGGGATCTGCAAAAAAAAGCTGTAAGAAGCTCCTGAAGAAAGACTGAAGAAAGACAGAGGTTGTAGCAAATATATTCTATCACAAGAGGAAAAAAATAGAAAACACATCCCTGGAGCAGAGTAGTTGGAGAGAGACAACAAAATGAAAGGAGAAAAACCCCATTAAATCTATTCTTTTTTAAGTCATGAAATAATTCTTAGTATAATTTGCTATATTTACACTCCACTGATTTCTTTTACATTTACATTTCAGACAGCAGGAAAATTGATATCAATTCTAACAACTGCTTTTACTGCTTCCTTCAAATTCTGAGCTCCACATGTACTTTTCTATTTTTATCCTTTATCTTTCTTGTCCTTCTCCAGATTACCCTTATGAAATAAAAACTAATCACTAGAATAAAAAAAACAAGTCCTTTTGTCGCTCAGACAATATTTATTTCTATGCAGTTAAAGATTCAAATGTGTTTATTTTTACTGGAAATAATTTTGATACTAATTCCACACTGTCAAATATTATGCCTATCCACCTACTTGTAATATATCTGCATTTGAAGGTATGTTGCTCTTTAGAATAGAAGGCTCCCTTTTTCCTTAGTGTTTCTGTTCCATTTCATTTTCCATTGTAAACCCTCCTAGCTCAGGTTGACAGTGTCTTTTAAGGTTGACCTTTTCCACTAGATGGCACATGGGGCCATATGAGTGACAGGAGAGAAACAGGTTGCTGGACTGTATTGCAAGAATGTAGCATGTAATGCTTAAAAATAAATATTCAATATAAAACTAATACATTTCTTGAGTACTGTTAACTGGTATAACTCCATTGGATTTACTGGGATGTGCTGATCTATAATAGCCATAACTTAACGTGTGTTGCATATAAAATTGTTTTCTAAGCTGCTCTACTACACATCTTGGAAATGGAGAATTTATATGTTTAATATTAAACTGTATTATTTTATAAGAAATTGTATTATATCCTAATATCTCATTCTTCATAGGTCCTTAGAGACTATGAAGATTTGAGCATCAGATGGAATTTACCTGGTTACCATTTCAAAATGCTACAAGGAGTGTACAGGCACACATTACAATGAATGTATTCAGATTTCATTGAAAAGGTATAAAAATGAAACACATCATTAATTTTTAAAAGATTTGATATCTCTTTAAGATTTGCCAGAGTTATAGTCCTTGCTTTTAGTTCCTACAGACTCTTCAGTGATAATTAGTGATGCTTATACTTTGTCTAAGAGTTTCTGAGTCAGAAATGTTTCTCTCTCTGCTGACAGAGGACTGCTTGCCCAACAGCTTTTGACTGCCCATCTGCTGTTGGAAGAGGCAGTTATTCAATCCTCTTTGTTAGGTCAATTCAAAAAATCTTGGCAGACCTGGAAAGTGGAGGTGGAACACTGGAGGTGAAACTTCTGGGTGAATCTCAAGCTTTTTTTTTTTTCTCTAGGAGCTAGAGAAACAACCCTTTAAGGACCCCCTTGTTGCTCTAATGGCTCAGACTACACTTGGCTTATAGCAAATATAGCAACTTCTATCTTTCAATTTTTGTCTCAGGCCACATGGAATTGCTGATAGCTGGGAAGCCATCCAGCTCACCAAATGAAGCCCATGACTACATTCCACAGGGTCCATGGTGCTTACCCAGCTCTCCCAAATGACATTGTCCTCATATGGAAAGTCTTTAAAGAGATTTACACTTGAAAGCTTTTATGCAGTTGGTGCAATCACATAACACTTGTTGCTGTAGAGTGATCTCTAGCTCTTTTTTGTCTCTAAGTGAACTACAAACTGTCTCTAAAAATAGGCTTTCAATTTTGTTTTTTTAGTACCACACTGGCTATTGCTCTGTTTGTGACTTCTGCAGTTATCAAGACTCTAGAATAACCTCTATCAGAAATTGGCACAAACAAAACCAGCTGCTCTCTATGTCCCCTGAAGGAAGCTATTTCTCTCCACTGCACAGAGGTTAAAGATTCATTTTGTAAATGTGTCTTCCTTACCCTACTTGTTGCCATTTCAGAGTGCTGGAACTGGTCCAGCCCAGTGGGCACCCCCTGGGTACCTCTGAGCATCACTCACTTCCTAACAGAAGAGTGAAGAGCTGAGCAACCCTTCCACCTGTTAAAACATATGGATAGTGTAGCAGGGATTCCCAGCTGGCCAAACCTGACCCTTTTTAAGCTTCTTTGAACAGGCAGAACAATCTGAACTCAGAGAATACCAGAAATTGAGAGTCATTTGTTTACTCTTTCTTGCATTTGCCATGGCTCCTGGAATTCCACAACCTAGGATCTATGATTCCTGATTATGGTTTTCAAGATAACTTCAAAGAAAATTAAGTCTTCTGAGATTCTGAGATTAAGTAATGTTATGCTAAACATAACATTTAGGATTTGTGATGCTATAAATTGTTCACATATTTTTATATATATTTCCTTATAATATAAAATATATTGCTACATCATGGAAGACTTCAGTGGCCCTGAAGAGCAGATGATCATATGGGTTTCAAAACCTAACTCAAAAGTAGTACATTTTAAGGTCTGTTTTCAGCTTGTTTAGTAAAAACTTGCTAATGGTATCAGAAAACTTCCACCACAGTAGCAGGTGATGCTGAACCAACACTTGGATGGCTTGATTTGAAGGAGCTGTATGTAGGAGCTGTATGGCAATGACAACACATATCACCATAGCACTGTGCCACAAAACCACACTGTGGACATTCTGCTGCTTATCTGCAATGCTGCTGGCAGTAAACCCAGCACTCAAGAGCACAGACTCTAGTGCCATGCAGGTAGGGCAGTTTTCCACATGACCTGTAAAAAAGTTCCTCAAGATGAAACTCCCACCAAGAGGAGATAACTGTGAGATGTGGCAAATTATGATCTTATCCTCAGTAAAAAGACCATACCTGTATCTATTCCATAATAATTTATTTAAATACCTGCAACTTCCAATGAACTACTGAACTTGCAAATACTTCTCTGTATTTATAACAACATCCTATCCCTAATTATTTTTCTATGTTATGTATATATCTTTAATCATCCAGAATATTGAATTTACTCAGAAATAAGGAGAAGGACCTAATGAGTCACTGTTTTTAGTCCTGTCTTCTATGATAGGATGTTGTCCCACAGAAAAGTCAGGACAGCTCTCAAATATGGGGCAAAATTCTTGGCAGACACCAATTTTAGCTTTTGAACAAGGCAATAACCTTAGTTTCCATAAGAACCCCCTGAGTTTACTCACTGGCTTATGGGGTAAATTACACTGTGTATCTGCTGTGTCACTGGTGGAGGACAGGTCCTAACCACTAATTTCAACCTACAACTTCCAGCAGTCTAAGACTTTAGACTCCTTGCTTAGCCTTGTCAGAGATCCTGTCACTTCCTTTGTCATATAAATCTAACTGAGGTCTCCAATGTTTACATACTGCTAAGCAAGCAAAGAAATCTGAACATACATCTTCAAACAACCTGATCATATGAAATCTGATGGATTATGGAAAATAGTACTTGTGAAAGACACAAGAAGATAAGGAAGTTTTCTCTGGGAAAAATAAAAAAAGAAAAAGACTAGAACAGTCAGTAATATCTTTGTCAATAGCTACTGGGCATATAACAAATCAGGTTAGTCTTGCAGTTTAGGATCAGCCCTGAGAATTTAAATGAGTTTTGCTCAGGAAATGTGGACATGCCTGAAAAGGTTTTCAGTTTTTAAATTTTCATATCAAAAATTTGCCCTGCACAAAGTGCTGGCCTGCTTTGGAGTTATGGGTAACTGGGTGTCTCAGTTTGTTACATGGTACGGCTTCCAGGGTCTGGGGTACAGCTGTGACTAAATTAGAAAAGTACAAAGGGCAGAGGGTTTGTCATGCTCCCTTGTTCATCTTTTCAAATGTACATTCTGCATATTTAGCTGTAATCCAATCAACCCTCTCTTGATACCAGAAAATGGAGGATTCAACAAGTTCAAGGGGAATTGAAGGGGAGAGGAGGACAGAAGCTGAACTGAAGGTGATGTCTAACACTCTAAAAATTTTGCCTTCAGCTTCATACTTGGGGGTGGTGGTGACAGAGGTAGGGGCTCTTTGTTACCTCAGTGGGGTCCCACTGCCCTGCACTGCACCCCTGCTTTCCCTGCACACACACTGTGGGCTGAAGCTCAGCTCTGGCTGCCACCAGAACAAGCCAATGCTGGAGAGACCAATTTAATGCATTAAAGCTGCAGGAAAAAAAAAAATTAGCAGAAACGCCTCAAAAATATATTTTTTTGGCATATTGACCCAGTTTATTGTGGGATTTGATGAATGCCAGAGTGGTGCAAAGGAAGAAAACATCAATCATCAGGGAGCAGACACAGAAGAGGAAGGAACAAAGTAGGTGGGAAAGGGACTGACACCTCCTGCTTTTACTGGAAGCAAGCCCTTAGTTTAGTTTAACTGTAATGTGAAACGGTACCCTGGGTGTATATTTACCCCAGCTAAGTGCTCTGCTATGTTAAAAAGGTGCTCAGGGCACTTCTTGCTGAGAATGAACAATCTTCTTCTCTTAGGACCAATTTTTCAGGCCCTCTGCTGATTCCAGTGGGCATTAAATTCTGCTTATATGTGATTTGTAAAGCCATGTTTTTAAAGTCTTAGCCAGCAGAATAAGGATTGAAAAGGACTGTCTGAAAGGAGGGTAATGAAGGAAATCCCTGTCATTCTCTGCACACCTGGCCCTATGTCTGAAAAAACACCACTCTAGAAAAAAAAGCATATATATTTGGGAATAATTTTTGCTTTCATACTGTGGGAGACCCTTGTTTGTGTTCTAATGGAGTCCAATAGAAATAGACAAAATCTGAACTCCACACCTAAGAATAATGATGTCAGATCAGGATGATCCTTTCTGCTACTGGCTTTCAGACCAATAGATGAAATAAAGGCTGGAGCCAGTGAAGTCAACATGAGGTCTGTCCCTGTCAGGCTTGCAGGATCAGTCCATTATGACACAATGTCCACAATGACACAGGTGAGAAACCTGAACTGTAAATCTGGTGGCATAGGCAGCATTTCACAGAATGCACAGGATCAGAGTAGTTGGTGATGGCAAATGTGTTTCCCCTTCATAATCTGATAATTCCATATTTTTTCAGAAGCAAAAGAAGGTGTACAGCACGATGAGGGAAGGGTCTAGTTCTATGACTGTGAGATGAATGTTGAAAATGAAAGGGTTTGTATGTTTTAATACAACTCTGTGATCTTGTGCATGGCCTTCCCTTTGTTTATGAGGTATCAAAACAATTGCTCCATCTCATTGCCACTCAGAGTGAACAGAAGTGGGGAAACCTGGTATGACCATTCAGCTTAGAAATGTATTCACTGTTTCTGTGGGGAAAATCAGCAACAAAATCTAAATTGGTCTTTCTCAATCATTCACTCAGTATTGGACCCATGCTTCTATCCAAGCTTAAATGTCAGAGATGGAAAATAATGAACGTGCCAATAAATTTCAAAAACTCACACTTTGTTTTATGCTTTCCTCCAGAACCATTTTGAATTAGAAACAGACTAAACCATTTAACTAGACCATGTTGTAAAAATAGTTCTATGATACACAGAAAACATTAAGGAAATATTTCTTAAATTTTTAAAACTAATTTCCAAGCTAATATGAAAGTTATTACTTGAAGCTTAATATTATCATATGCACCTCTAAAGGTTGGTCAATTACAAGTTACCCATAAACCCTTTTTTGTTATTTTAACATCATAAATAGTAATCTGGCATTAAATATTTGTGATCTGGGCCAGTAACCTTTTTCAGTCTCACAGGACTTTTTTTAATTAAACTATATCTTTGTCCCATGTCTATAATCCTCTCTTTGACATTTTATATACAAGACACCTTGCTGCAAAAAGGTCAAGCAGTACAGTTATAAATGGAAAAGAGATTAAAAGTATTCTCAAGCCACAGTGATCTAAAAGAGAGTTGAATATGGAGTGTTCTTCACAGGCTTCCTTAGATGAGTTAAGAGGAAACCCTGTTGGCAGATTTTTATTATAAGAACACCAAAGCAAATGAAAATTATTTGACAAAAATGAATAATGCACAATTTTAATTTGCATATTGGAATAATTAGCTCCAAAAGAACCCTATAGGGTTTTGTCTCCATAAAACTTTTATGTATACCATTGCCAAATGTTGCTTATGTGTTTATATAATTTTTTCCTTTTAACATAGTTTTATTGTAAAAATAAAAACCCAAAACAACTACAGTAACAGCTTGCTACAGTTAATAACATTTCCCTCCCCTTCTTTTTTCCTGGAAAAGAAACATGATGGACATAAACTGCTCCTTCCTGGAAGATTTATGAGAAATTCAAGAATGGGAAATGGCAAGAAATATTGCAGGAGCCAGTGTAAGTCAGAGAAGAGTAGTCATAATGTAGTGTAAGTAAACATGTCCACAGTGCCAGTGAGTGGTTTCTTTATTTTTATCAGAACATTAAGCAGAAATTGAAGGAACATTTTTCCCTAATATTCTCCAGCTGGCATATTCTGACCTCAGCTTGCTCACTCTGTGCCACACTGGAATAACTTTAATGGTGTACATGGGTACAACTAAGCAGTACATTACTGGTAATGTCTTAAGTAACCTAGCAAAGCATGGTGCCCAATTGCTGAAATGCTGTTCTGTATCTTTCAGAATCTACTTTGTTACCCCCAAGAGGCCGAACCCTGATCTGGAAACTCTTTACTGCTAATTTCTTTCCAACAATTTTATGTAGTCCAGTGAAATAAGTGTATTTCTTCTAAGTCTGTGTCATCAGAGTGCCTGTTGTTTAGATGCAAATGCTGGAAACAGCATGGTTTGCAGTGACCCCAAGTTCTCCCTTGCAGTTTTGTAGAGTCTGTTAGTATGTGTGTTTTCAAAGCTTCCACTGACTGACTCACACAGAAAAGAGAGGCTGTACACCATCTGTTTAAAACTACCTGAGTAGAGAGTAGAAGTTTAGGGGCTGTTTCCTGTAGTCTCCATTCACAGGCAGTTGATCAATGTGCCTAGAGCAGCAGAATTGGTGAGGATACCCAAAAGATCCCAGTGCAGCCATAGCATTTGTGGGGACAGCAAAGTCAGGGCTGCTATACTCTCATTACAGACCTAAATTTACACCAGAGTGATACTATTAAAATCTTAGGTAAAATATGAACTTCAGTCCTGTTGTTTCTTTCTTCCTTTTTGCCACTTTAATCTTTCTTTGCCTAAATTAAAGGCTACTTACTGTTTCCAATTGCTTTCAGCTCTTAGGAAATTGCATAAAGTAACCAAACTATTGATATTCAAAAAATCCAAAGATTCCGAAATCCTGTCCAAGGAAACAAGACACCCTGTTTGTAGAACATCATATCTGACAGGACTAGATGAGCAGCTCCAAGCCTGTTGACTCAGATCTGTGTGCTAAAGAAATAAACATGTGAAAGAGAATTTGCAAGGTAAAAACTTGCCAGTAGTGCAAATTGTAACAAATGTGAAGGTAAATTACACATTTGTGTGAAGATGCAGTGTGATGAACAGGACACCCTCCCCAGGGGCACACAGCCTCATTACTCATGTGAAATCTGATCTGCTTACTTGTGTACAGGGTTTGCTGTTTTCAGCTGTTCTAAATAAAAGCCAGCTTGTTGCAGCCACACTTCACATATCTCCAAGGCAGGATGAGGGAGCTCCATTGCAGAGGGCACCCTGCAGAGCTTGGGTTTGGGCTTGGCATGCTGTGAGTGTCCTCTTCTCACCTATCCCTGACCTGATAGTCTGGTGATTCTGGCACTCCTACTCAGGGTTTTCATCAGCTTTCATAAAGCATCATACATTAGAAATCTGTAAGAGGAAAACAAATATTTCAAATTTTTTATTACTCAAGGAATTTTTCCACAAGAAAAGATAACCCTAAAGGCATATTGTGAATGTTGCAAGGGTCCAGAATGTTTTAAAAACAAGCCCATCCACCTGAGACTACAGTTATATATGACACTTTTGTCCACCTAAAAGCAAGCTGCTATGAAAAGTGTCTCATTTTTACCAGTTCCAGTCTTCTCCATTTCTGCTGGCTTTGCACAGACTCACCTCTGGAGTGAACTGGTTTAACTCCATAAACTGACAGAAAAATGTTTGATCATCTCTTTTCAAATGTTCGTTTTCTGCCAATCTAACCCTTAAATCTGGTTTCCATGGGATCAGATAAATCCCCAAGAAAGTGCCAGGAAGTAGCAGGAGCATATGGCTGGGACAGGGACAAAGGGGACACAGGCTGCTACTGTAGTGGCTCAATAGTGGCAGAAACTTTTTCTTCTCTCTCTTCTGCCCATGGGAATTCTCATGAGATGGGGTTTGCTTGACTCTTTTAGGTTTCACTATTTATTTTTGCCCTTACAGAAGATATGGTTAAAGAACAGAGAATATAATCATGTTTTGCTTGCTTTCTGGTTTTCTAGGAGTTCATGGCACCAGTGGGCTTGAAATTTGCCCAAACAACCTATGGCATTGGATTTATGTTTCAATCTCTGTAACAATGTCTTTGTTTTTTCTGGACAAATCTTTGGCAATACTGTGATTGACCACACTGCATTTATGAGAAGTGAGAAAACATATGACATCAAAATGATATGATGTGTAATTTGCTAGTTTTCTGGGAAAACATTGAAATCATGTTTTAGGAAAACTGTATTATAGCAATAGTAATCACTGTTGAGATGACTAAACACACTTGGCCTCCATCTTCCACTCCTGAAGGTCTCAGGATTGTGTCACTTTTTCCAGCCCCAGATGGATGTCTCAGAATAGCCCAAGAGTATCTCAAATTGTACTATATTTTGGCAACTTATTTTATGACCTTTAACTGGGATTTAGGTTACTCAGGTCATGTGCCAACAGCTACATGAAGATATCTACATGCAGGAGTCTCAATCTCAAACCAAATCCCATCCTGAAAGCTCAGGACATTTCTTGAACAGAGGTGTCTAGTGCCATTTTTAGAGGTTCCAGAGCATCTCAGTTATCTATATGGGGGTGCCAGATATGACACAGCATAAATGAAAGATATCTGTACCATCTTGCAATGACAGATGGAATCAAAGGACCTCTGACATGGCATTTGCTCATATGTTTTCTCAAGTGAATTGAGTTCTGAGCTATCCAGAGTCCAAATTAGTCTCTCTAAAAGGAATTGCCTCAAAATGCAACGGCCTAAAGAGCATTCACAAGTTGGGATTTTTGTTTGTTTGTTTGTTTGTTTGTTTGGTTGGTTGGTTGGTTGGTTGGTTGTGTTGGGTTTTTTGTCTGGACACCTTATCTTCATTTAAATAATTTAGTAATCTTTTCCTCCTAGCTCCATGCACACAAATGGGTGAATACCCACATTTTTCCCATCAGCTTCAAATTTATGCAGCCCAACCTATGGTCCTTCATTTTCCTTGGTAGGAAAAGGCTGCTCAAGGCATATCTCTGTCTTGGTGGCCAATGAGCTGGCAGGAAAACACCCTCAGACCTCCAGAAAATCTGTTACTAAACTTGCTTTCTTATGGTTCCCTGAAGAAACTGCTCTGTTTTCACATGGCTTCAAAAGAAGACATGGAGAGAATGGATGGGAAAAGGAAAGACATAGGTCAAGCTGACATATTCAGAGAGGCTTCAAGGATGTGCTGCACACACCCCTTGACAGCTGAGACTCTGCCATTTGGAACTGGAAATATAGAAACACTGCAGGAAGCACAATAGGGGAAAAAAAGAGTATATTACTTTCTTAATCACTGCTGTCTCTTATTTGAAATTAAGGCATGTATGAAACTGCATATACGTTTTTTCCTCCATGGAATTCAAGATATATTGCGTATGTGATAAAAATTACTTTCCTATAATAATTTACTTTCCCATTCACATCAATATTCATACCCTAGTGTACAGCTTTAAACAGATTTTTCCACTGCATCTGTCCACAGAGCAAACAAATCTTTATGCATGTTCTTCAATTAACTCTACTGGAGCAGACTCCATTAACATGTAAATGAAAAAGTCACTCTGGCCTGGTCTACAATGCCCTAGAAAGTTTCACTGGTCTATTTGCTTACAACATGAAGAAACCATACTTTTGAAAAACACAATTAAACTGAAGAAAGCCTTAGCTGGTGTTGTTATATTAAGAACTAATTTAATTTACTATTGTCTCCTCTCTTTGAAAGTAGGAACATCTCAGCTATACAAGAAAACATCAAAGCTTAATTACTTGTACTTTGATATCTTAGCAACAAGAGTGGTCCATAAATGTAACAAAATCACAATTCTTCCTTCTAAAGATTAGTAAAAGCTATAAAAGTTCACTTTTAACTAGCATTGAGGTTCTTATGATGTCAAAAGTTTTGTTGTTCTACCCCCTGTTGTCAATAATCAGTGGGAGCTATAGTTACTGTTTTGCTAAACACTATCATAGACTTAACTGTGATTACGGAAAGCAGGTTACCACCTGCCAAAACTTATCCTTCTGCTAATGGAAAGAAAATCACAGAAAATGCTGGATTTAGCTGTAAATCACATTTTGGGATCAATATACTGCTTTCAAAGGTGACCATATGTTTTGAGAGAGCTTGGAATGGAAAATTATTTTTGAAATATTCTTCATCTTGTAATTCACCTTGTACAGTTTTGCATATTATTCCTAACAATTTAATGATTACAGAATAAACCTGTCTCCATTATTCATCATTATTTTCACAATCTTTATTTCTGCAATAATCTCCAATAATATAATATCACTAGCAAAGTAAATACCCTCCCAAGTAGGGTTATTTCTTTCATTTAAAAAAACAGTCAGAGTCTTTAGCCAACTTCAATAACAAGGTAAAGCATAAGAACATCCTGGATGTTTGGCTTGAAGATGTGTGCTGATATTTTTGCCTTCTTTTTTGGGACAAAGCTATCTCCACTCAATTTTTTTTCAAAAACCTGGCCTATGCCCTCCTCCAGTAGTTGTGTTCCTGCAGGTTGCAGTCTGTTTTTAAAATCTGAGCCCACAGCTCTGTTGCCCTTCAGTGCAGTGCATCCCACTGGAGGATGGAGGAGCAAGTATTCACCTTATGCTCTGCAGACAGGCATGCACTCCACAGCTCACCTGGGAGCTGCTGGGCTCTCCCAAAGACTGCTGCAGCTGTTGCTGATGGTTTGGGGGCTTTTGAAGTGATACAGCTCTCCTGGCAAAACAAGAATTTGCCTGGAAAAATTTACTATCCTTCCTGCAGAACATGTGTGAATCTAAAGCATTTTAAACCTTGAATAACTCAGATAAGCTGGCTGGTGATGGCTTACAAACCTTATTCCATGCACCAAACTGTTTTTGGAACATGACATGATTTTTTGTTCTCAATGTGCTGTCATAAATATTTGTCAACAGTCCTTGCTAAGGGACATTGTTAGAAGAATTTACAAGTTAATATAAATTATACCAACTTGTATTCCTCTCCAAATATCTGTGGTTTCCTTTCTGAATTTTTGTAAGGGTGGAAAAATAAAAATTACACCCAGAGAAAATGTAAAGATAATTAAAAACCCACCATACATTTATAGCACTAATACAGAGGTAGTTTAAAAAAGGTTCTTTAATGGCTGGTTATGAAAATGGTTTTGGACAATTTCAGTGGTTATAAAGCACTTCTCCTTTTCTGGAATTCCCAAGGTCATTCTTTGTTCTTTCTTCCCTTAGATAAAGATCAATCCTCAAGAATGGTTCCTGCTATTAGAGGTATATTGCCTATTTTAGTTAGTAGTTCAGCTACTTTTTGTTTTTCCTTTTTAAAACTCTCAAATGAGTATTATCCAGCCCCAGGGATTTTCTACCATTAACTTTATCTAGTTGCTAAAATGTCTCATATTCAGAGGCCACTTTCTCTGACAATGCTGCATCTGTAAAAATTAACCTTGAGTTAGAAATGTCTGCCTCATACTCATTAGTGAAGACTGATTACAAAGAATTCATGTAATTTCTCCACAATCTCTTCATCGGTTTTTATTACAACTTTAGTGGTCCATTTGACCCAGGCACTTATTTGGCCTATTGTTCCTGATACAGTTAAAGAATTTCTTACTGTTTGTTTTAATGTGTTTTGACTATTAACCTTTTTAAAATATTTGTCATCAAAAATTGTAATTCACTGTATCAAAAGACTTTTTTTTTTCCTCATGAGAAGTCCAGCTACTTAAAAGATGAAGCTATTTAAAAGATGATTGATATCCATTTTTCCTTTTGTGTAACTTTCTCAAAAGGAATGTTAAGCAGGCAACCCAGCAGATACTAAGGGATACTGCCCACTAGAACGTTTTTTGTTCAGGTCACTACTAGGATGAATTTTTGGGACTGAAAACACAATCATTACTTGGGAAAGGGATTTTTTTTTGTCCACACTATGCAGGAAGATGTATCATGATATGTGCTGGATCCCACAGGGATCCAAGTACTGCCTGCATGTCCTCTGTGAAATCTGCCTTTGTCTAAGTGCACAAATCATGTCTCCATTTGATTAACCTTCTTGTTTTCCTTTTCCTCATTAATTCTTTTGTACAACTTAAGAACCAACTCTTTCTCTTGAGTTTGTGTATGACTGAAGAGACAAATCTTTGCTCCATTTGGTCATTCCATGTTCTATGGTAGCTTTTAAATTTTTTGCCAAAATAAGTGAGTGAGTGGACCCTGTACACAACCAGCACTGTCTTCAAGTCTGATAGGTTTTAAGAGAGAAATTCTGAATTGTTAACAGAGATTGCATAAAAGGAGTAAACCTCGTCTTTTTTGTAAACTTAACTATTTCAGAATACCCTAAATTATCTTTTTTTTTTTCTTTATTTTCTGCATGAAATCATATCTTAGCATTTCTGAGAAATCCAGATTCCCAAGCCATTCTTACTTTATCATAATTACACACCACTGAATAAGGTTTCATAATAGTTTGTGACAGTTCTTAATTGTGCAATATAATTATATAGTTTAAGGTATTCTAATATTTTTTTCTTTTCACAATTCAAATGCTGAAACATTCCTATTTCCAGAACTGCTTGTTGTGTCTGTAAATACAGACACATAACACATACATATAGTAGCATAATGCCTACACTCCCCATCAAAGAAAATATCTTCCCAACATATTCCACAAGGACTGTTTTTATTCAAAAATTGTTGCCCTGCAGCTCTTGATTGTTATTTTTCTTCATGCAGCACACATAACTTTATTACATTCAGGTTTTAATGTGTATCAAGGTTGTTGTCAGTTTTAAGAAGAAAATTTTGAGATAATCAAGGTCAATGTTTATCATTTTAAACTTATTCTGGTTATTTGGTCTCTACTGTGTCACAACAGGAGACATTTGTGTATTTGGGATTTGAGTATTCATGCTCTCATGCTTACATATGAAGACAGTTTACATATTAAAAGATAACAGCTCAATGAAATTATTTAAATTTTATTTAAGAACTGCATCTTATTGATAGCTACTGAGATGCCAAGACCTATAACTTTAAACAAGAGTGAGTCTGGCTTAGCTGCTTCAAGGAAATAGTATGGGAGCCATACTTCAGTAGGGGCTAAAAGTTGTGGTGGATGAGCTGTCTTTCCATGTCCCCAGGTAGAAGAACAGGCACCAAGTGTTTGAATGAGCCTCAGGGGCACAAAAAGCCTTTACAGAGTGTACAAGCTCTTTTCTTGGCTGGCTTCTCACCAAGAAGGTGAAAAAGTGAATTGGTATCCTGCCCATCCTTTTACACCATCAGTCCCAAATCTGTTGTTAGTTGGGATCCAATTCTGCAGCCCCTTGGAGCAGTGCCCTAGTGCACACAGACCCGTTGAACTCAATGTGACTAATTGTGCAATAAAGCACTAATCACAGTGAATAATGGCAGCAGAATAGGGCCCTCGGTAATAAGAATTAATCATACCAGATTTTGAAACTGATTTTTTCATTGTACAGCTGAGCTGAGAGAACAGATGAAAGTAAAAGAGACAATACTCAGGAGCATAGTTACTGATAAATAATTACAACAAGGACATTATAATTATTTAATTAAAATTTGTGCATGGGGAGAGATTATGAGTCTTTCAGCTTGCTGCCTCATTTAGATGATACTAGTCATTAACCAATTTTGCTGTAGTCAGCTACTAAATGTCCACACAGCCTGCCTTATTTTTTAAAACTCTTCAATCAGCAAAACTGGCTGCATGCACTGTGTAATGCTACTGAAGAACAAAGTGCCACACTTAGTAATATAATTAAAATCAATCTCGACTTTTTAAAGGAAACTTGTTCTTTAATTAATCAAGATCATCAAATAAACAGGGACAAAAGAGTGTTTATCTCTGCTTTTGAAGTTATTAATCAGCAAACCACACAGAGAGCACTGTGGAGTTGACAATGAGCCTGTAATTCTTCCTTCTGAAGTCATTTTGTTCCTTTCCTTAATATAATTTTCTACTTGATTTTTTTTCTTTGTTTATTCTGAGTATAAACATCATAGGCGTATAATGTGTCAGGAATATAATTGCTACACCACAATAAAAAACATATTTTCAAGATTCTCTTCCCCAGGAATTTCTTTAGATCTACTAGTTTGCTAGTTCAAGGCTGTCTTTAAGAGTGATTTGCCAGCATGTCTTTCTGTAGCTTGCTGCCTGAATTTGCACCCTTCAGGCAGGCATTTTGCAACCAGCTGTATATTTCTTCCAGCTGGCAGATATTTTATTTCTTCCTATGTTTTTCCTCAGTTTCCAGCTGGTAGGTATTCTAACACCTCTAATGTTTTCCCTCAGTTTTTATCCTCCCATTGCCAAACAGATGGCAGGTTCTCACATTTACACAACAAATCCTAATGTTCTTTCAGTTATACCAATACACAATAGGAGTGACACTTCTGCAACTGAGAGATCCAGGCTGTGTAAAATAGGTATTTGCAATGGAAAAAAATGAGGCCCACAAACATAAGATATGAGTATACAAAATACACAGAATTTAATATGACTCACAGAATTTAACTTGACTAAAAGAAAAGTAGAACTTCAGAAATTATTGTATAACTGCTGTAGAATAGTATCACCAATCTGTGAGCTTCTTGAAATGATGTTGTAGGTTTAGCACCACTTTGACATTTTCTGTTCACCTTATGTTCTAGAAGACCTCCCATTATGAAATTACATACTGTATTAATCCAGTAATGTGGACATGGAACTCTTTAAGTCTGTGGTGCAAAAGAGTGCTGAAGGTAGAGGTGTAAAATTATTTTGGATTTTCAGGGGAAACAGCACATCCAGAGCAGAACCAGCAGATGCCCTTGACTGAGCAATTTTATATGGGATCATCCCACATGGGCACCTTCAGTTTCCTGAGCTGAAAGACTAGCATGCTAAGGTAAAAAGAAAGAAAAAATGAGAATGTGATCAACAAAAGAATCCATTTAAATCTCATTGATCAGATTTCTCTTAGAAATGCTTTAACGGTAAGCATTAAATATACTGATTTGACTCTAAAATGAGCAGGATGAGAAATAAAACATAAAAGCTCAGAGAAATTTCAATGTCTGGGAATTCAGCAGGAAAACAGAAAAAAAAAAAAGACTATCAAATTCTTCTGTATTTCAGTAGTAGCTGATCATGATAGTCAAATATCAGAACAATTGTTTGATAGCAATCAAGAATAATTGTACTTATTCAACAGATATTAGAGAGATAAAACCTCTTCAGGTTTTTGCCATTTTCTCAAAGTAGGTTGAACACTAAACCATGTCCCTAAGTGCCATATCCACAAGCCTTCAAAATACCACTGCCCAGATTTTTTCTTACCCTCTCAAAAATTAAGGGGCTTTGTACTCAGCAGTTCTCTAGAATAATGAACCACCTGGTATAAACCATATCCTCTAACACCCTCAGTATTAAGTGCAAGTATTGAAGAGAATCCTCATTTACTCTGAGATCAGTGTTTCTTCTCAAGAACTGACTTTAATACCTTCTGAACATACAAAAAAGGTAATGTCTAGTTTCCCTTGAAACAATGTCAAATTAGGTATTAATTTCTCTAAATCAACATTTATTATTTCCATTTTAATATTGCCACAACAAGTATTTGATCAACACAATTGATCAAACTTGAAAATTCTCTCTATAAATAAAACCAACTCTATTATGAGCACCAGGCTGCTAAAGGAAGAGTGAGTTCAGCAGTTGTACAATCTGGCACATCTAAACTCAAATTTGTTCCATGACAACTTGAATTAATTTCTTTAACATCTTGTTTCATAACAGTAGACGACTTAGTGCTGATAAATTACACAGTGCAGTGATTTGGGGTTTCTCCTGATAAATTTTACTAGTTCCTTTGTATGTAAATCTTCCTCATGTAGAGGTCATTTAAAGGTACATCCTAAATGAAGATCTTTGATTTATCCTATCTGAGCCATATAATTAATTTTCTGTTGATTTTTTTTTAATTTGGCTAAGAATTAAGAGTTTTCAGCTATTTATAAAGGAAAGTTATGCATATTTCAGAACACAGTTTTTGTTACCTGAACTAAATGCACTCAGTTTCAATGTTATTATCACACTCTATCCAGTCTACTCATGAGTGATTTTTAATGCAGGAAGAACACTCTCAAGAACAGAGAATGCATCTGTGTATGAACTTGCATGAACAATATTTGGGAGATCTAATACTCTCCCTGGACATGTGCTTGATTTGAAGGATGTCATGGGCCCAGCTGCAAAATCTTCAAGATCCCCCAGGGAAATGCTGAAGGATGGGGACAGTGTGTCAGGCTGTGCATCCATCATGTACTGAACACTATTGACAGAAGATGCCATTTCTCTTTAAAATGCAATTTTCAGAAACTTTTTTGAGATATATAAGTCCTCAGAAGCTGAGATGTCTCACTTCCAAAACACCATAGGAAACAATAGCGACACGAGCCTTCTCTTTTATTTTTTTTTAACTCAGGCATTCATAATTTAAATTCAGTCATGTCCTAAGGAAACATATTATTCAAGTTATGACAGAGGGCAATGGAACATTTTGATTCCATCTGTGTAGACTGGTTACGTATTCTTGGAACCAGAGAAAGCATGACTTCATATATGTGTGACTTAGTGGTTAGGACACTAAGTGCCCAAGGACATTAGAAGCTGACATTAGAGGTGGAGAAAACTGTTATGATGAGTATTCCACCTAAAGATATCTGACAATCCAGTGGTTACAAAGTGTCTTGGGAAATGAAAGTTCATGTGCCCTTAGACAAATCTGAGTATATGCTTTTTCCTGCATGGCAAATGGCTACAGAAAGCACTAAGCTTTTGGAAAGACCATTTCAAGCAGGATATTTTTCTTTTCAGAATCATATTTATTAGATTTGATCTAGCAGTGCCTAATCAGTCATGTACTAAAGAGGAGCTGAATGGAGAATCATTCATGGGCCAGGCATGAAAGAAATGTCAGAGAGCACTACAGCCGGTCATGGTCAGGAGCAGAACAGTAAACACACAGGAAATTCTACTGGAGAAGATGACAGTATTTATGATTCTCATATTTTCCAGGTTATCGAACAGGCTAGAAAGAAAAGAGAAAGGAGACCTAGAACTTCATTTGGGCTTTAGGTTTTTAAACCTACACAAAATTCTTTTTCTGATCTGGCCATTAAAACTTTTCCTTAAAAAATGAATGTGTGTAAAAACATTGGTGAGAAACTTGACCAGAAAACAAACAAACCGAAATCTTTTTAAGGAAATTATCACTCAAATGAAAGCTGAGATAGTCACAGAAGTAATCAGCCAGTGCTGCTGCCAGTAGGTTAATTGGCAGAGAAGTGTTTATTGAGTTTATTTTGATTCAGAAAGATATCACATTTAATTCAGGCTCATGAAGGCCATAAGTTATTTGTTTTTATAATAGATTAGCTGCTAACAAATTGTTGGTGATGACACACTGATGACTCACTGATGACATGCTAAAATATCTGCCAGTTCCCCAGCTATTCCAAATCTCTGAGATGTACATGCCTAGAAGTCCTCTCCATTTTGCTGTAGTGAAATCACTCCTGTGCATTCCACTTTTCTCAATAGGTGCATTTTAGTTCTCATGGTTTCTAGTGCTTCTTGTGTAGAGACTCAAATTTCTTTTCCAATTTTCTCTGAAGACATTGCGCTTCAGAGGCATTTCCTGTTCTTAATGTGAAGTATCTATTGGAATTCCTGAGAAATATGCTGAGATAAATAAAAATTATATTTTTAGTTCCAGGTTCTACTCAGATGTCTTCTTCCTTTGTGGTGAATTCCTACTTTATTTCTTCTTTCCCCAGCTGGCTGTCTTGACTACTTGCCCATCCAAGTCAGTCACACACCAGAAAGCCATCAGTGCTGTGTGAACTCTCCTCTTTTAGTTCATCTCCTTTGCAGCACCAGTCACACTGCTGCCTGTTGGAGACACACATGGCAGACAAAAAGTGCCTTGCTGTGAGGATGCAACATCCCATGGCACAGGGCAGCTAAGGGCTGAATAACCAGAAGCTGGACTGTGAAACACCACAGACATGTGAAAGTATGACTGAGCAGAACCAAGCCATACTGAATTTGCCCCACCTCATCTGACCCACCTTCATCCCACAGAGCACAAAGTTTCACCTCCTGCCTGCATCCTGTGTAAGAAAAGCATGGGACACTCTTCCCCTCCAGTTTACTGCATTCCTGAGGTGGGTTTCCCTCACAATATTACTAATGTTCTCTTGTCTTATTCAAAAATACACAAGTGGGCAGTGAAAGTGCAGCCCTTTTGGGCACCAAGCCAAAGCAATATCAAGCCTCCTGTTCACTTCCCAGAGGGGAATGCCAGTGTAATTAAAATTAGTCACACATACAAGATGAGTGGATGAGAGTGAGCAAAAAGGTACAGAAAATGAATTTATGGAAAGAAAAGTACAGCTAGACAGTGAAAATTAAACAGAGAAAGAAAATGGCCATTTTTATGCAGCTTGGCAGCATCAGTGACCAGAATCCACACAATTATCTGAGTGGCATTCAAGCACTGCAACTAGAGGATGGTAGTGGTAGTGATGAATTGGATGTCCTTAACCAGCTGGTTTCAAGAGCTTCTGGACTCCAGGCTTTTCCAGGGCTATGTAAATTGAGAGAAAGATGAAGGAACTTTATTGAAAATATATTCTCCAGTATAACTGTGTCTGCCTTAATATTTGCATGGTTAAACTTCAAGAAAAAATATGGATGCTGGAGACAAGATTCTTCTACTACTGACACTAGACTGTGTGGCCTTTATTTACTGTGCTTGAGTATGTAACAGTTTACATCTAATTTTATCAGTCTCACTTTTCTTAACAAATTGTGAAGGGGACAAAGACATGGGAGATAGCAGACATTCCTTGGAAGTCTATGAGGACAGTGAAGTTATGCAAGTAGGAATTTTGCAGGTATGTGAGGAAGTCTGTGACATAGGAGTGCTCCATATGATGTTGATGGGAACTGGATAAGCAAATTTATAAAAAAAATTAATTACCTCTTCCTAGTGGAGGGCTGGATTTATGCTGAAATAGATAACTTCCACTGCACGTTTTTTCATCAGTATTTAATTTCTGTTTCATTTTTCACCTCTTCATATTCACCAAATCTTGTATCACTCCTACTGAATAATCCATATTGGTGACCAGATTTGAAATTGTCTTGGGTATTTTCAGTGTGTCCTCTCTACACTACACTGCAGACACCCTCTTCTTCACATCCGTAGAGAAGGAAGGAACTGTTTTGCTGTTAGAGAAAAGCCTTTGAACTTCCACTGTATAAAGTGGAAAACATCAGATGGATAGAAGATCCCCAGAAGAAATAGCTCTTTGCCACTGCTCAATGGTGTGTAGAGGAATATACATTTACAGAGAGAATACCTGTACTCTTATCAGTCTTTAGTCAGAAACACCCCAATACTTATTTTCAAATGAACATGGTTTGAATTAGTCAGTTCATGGGACTGAACTTCACACATGGCAGATCCTTCACAGTAAAGATCTGTACATGGATACTTCATGGATCAGGAAAAGTTAGTCTGCCAGGTACATGACAGTTGTATCAGTTAAATTCCCACTACCTTCATACTCAGAAAACTTGCCCCTTCTAGTAAGATTTTGTGGGTGTCACAAAGTGACAAGCCTGAAAAAAAAAAGATAGAGCCTGCTAAGGACAAAGAGCATCAGTGATTCTAGAAATGCTTTTCCTTTACATTTCCTACCTTATTGCATTTTCTACCTTATTGCATTAATAATCAAGGTTCTATATTTACTTGAACCTTCATTTCCCCAAGGTAAACCATAACAAAAACTGCAGTGTAGAACACCCCAGGACACAAGGAAGAAATCATGAAAGGAAAGGAGAGCAAAGCATCAAAGCAATTGCTGCAAGTGGCTGGGTAGTCCAGGGAGGAAGCATGTGCCTCTGAGAGAGGAATGTGGCCAGGGCCTTTGCCTGAGTCATCTCCAGCATGAAATTATTGCCATTTGGCAATGGCAACTAAGCTTTGTTCACAGACTGGCAAGACAGCTGTTTAGGATCCTTATTTCAAGTTTCTAGGTGATTACTGTAGTACCCATTATACTTGGAGCCTAGATTTACACAGTCTTTATGCATGCATGGAAGCTTATTAAAATTAATTTTTCCCCAAAGGATTTCTTCATTCTGCTTTTCCACACACGCTTTTCATGAGAGAGATGGCTCTTCCAAACTCATGCTTTTTGTCATAATAATTGCTTTACACCTCTTGGCAACTTTTCACACTGTGTGTAAAGTACTATTTCATTAGGGTCCATTAAAAGGAAATATTTTTATCACAGTAAAAATCATAAAAATGCCTTAAAATTGTTTTTAATGGAAATCATGTTGTCTCATTTATGGAGAAGCATTACTGTATATGCAATCATACACAGATGAAGAAACAACTTTTGCAAAGCACTCTTGGAACTTAAGTGATAAGGTAATAATTATTAAATGAAACATAATTCTGACTGACAATAGAGAAAAAAATTAATTTTTAAAGAAACATTTGATTGCTGTGAGAAGTTCATCATAAAGTGGGATAAAATTTTACATCTTAATTCACTAGACCTGCACATTCCTGAATTATTTTTATGATACAATACTTCTTTCTGTTTCAAGGAATGTTTCATTTCTTCTTTCATTAAAAATGAGAATTCAAGAGTTAAATTGCTAACACAAAGCTCTTGCTTTGATTACCCAGGATGTATTTATAGAAGAGTAACAGAAAAATCTACTGGGCAGTTCCTGCTTTTTTTCAGGTGGGGGGAGCCTATGTTGTCATCAAGCCTCATCTACAAATTGTGAGAAGCATCTAAAATTTTGCCTCCAGAACAGCCTAATGACCAAAGTACCTCCAAATTTTTCAATTTCATTGGGACTGAAATTGTTTTTTCCACAATTACCACCTGCAGAACAGATTACAAGAGTGTTCAGCAAAGAAGGTCTTATATGTACTTGCTTGTTTTGTAGTTAAGAGATGTAATGCCAAAACATAGTGCTCAAAACCAGGCACAGCTATTGACAAGTGAAAGTTTTGCACAGCAAATGGCTTCCATGTGCAGCTCTGGATGTAGCTGAGGCTGAGCTGTTACCTAGGAAACAAAATGTGCTTATGGACAATGTGTGAGCTCCTTCAGAGTTTCCTTTTTCACTGATACTCTCAGACATTTCAATACTTTGATCCAATACTTATGATATATCCTTTTCTGAATATCATCAAAACCCCAGTCATACAACGGGTCAGATTGGCTAGACTGGTCTTATTCAGACAAAAAAGAATTTCTGTTAAGATGAATCATCTTTTACCCACTGGTTTTTTTTCTTGAGAGGGTGAGTGTGCTGCTTACATACTTGTAGGAAGCAGTTACCAGTAAAATGATGTCATAGGAAAGATTAAAATACATAGCCATCATCAAATTCAGCATTATTTTGCCAAATACTGATATCAAAATCTGAAGTAAATTTATAAATTAAAAAAAAAAAAAGAATATTGAATCACACAGCTCATTTTCTTATTCAAGTCCTGAGATTATGGACTTTTTGGACAAGTATACCAAGATTTTACCTGCCATGGGAGCCTTCCTGCCTTTGCATGTGTACTTAATTCTTTTGCAGTTTGCTCTGCAAACCCTTACATGCTTATTTTCCCTTGCACATTACATGTTGGTGGCAAAGACAGCACTGAGTTTTCAAAATACTCAACTCAACAAATATTGAGGATCATCTTTACATTTAAAATTAGCAGGAAAGTTTTTTTAGAATTGAAGAAAACATTCTGTAATTTGGGATACACAGAGACAAAATATGTACAGCCACGTGTGAAATGAAGTTGCTAAAAACTGCTGTATCTCACGACCACCAATCCTGAGGCTTGTACTGGCATCTAAAATGCAAATTTTGAGGGTTCCTGCATATATCCTGGGTGGCATCCCTATCCATGGAAGGGCAGTTGGAAGTAAACAATTTTTAAGGTTGTTTCCAATCCTAATCATTCTATGATTCTTCATCTCATGGATATGAAGTTGTTAACAAATGAGTGTTGAGATACTACAACCAAATGATTCAGAATAAATTCAGACCTGATCCCTCTATTTGCTGAGCCTTTCATAAATCATTAAATGCATCAAACTGGCTGTTTTTTAACACAATATGATTTCTGAGAGAGAAGGAAGATATCAAATGTCTATTACAAAAACAAAAGGATGATCTGAAACAAAAAAAACAAGATGAAGCTGAGAGCATATGACAGTAATGAATGTGTATGCCAATAACCTAAGGTTTAGAAATCCTCACAAGAAGTTTGTATCAAAAATAGGAAAAAATTTCAGAAAACTTAAGTCTAAATATAAAAACCAGTCCAGTGATGCTCAGAATGAGACATTCTGCTCATATTACTCTCCTTGAAGAAGTTTTATATTATTAGCTATAGCAAGCAGCTCTTAAGACTATGCTTGTTTTGCAAATTGGCTTATTTTTCTTTGTGGTCATTCCATACAAGAAAAAAAGCCACATTTTTTGATTCTTTTTTAGTCAATTGAGCCTTCTTTTTCTCCTTTCATCTGTAATGAACCAATTCTGCAACCAAGCATTGTAATTCTGTAAGAAACCAACCATCAAGTTATCAGCAGGCAAGTCTCAAATGCACGTGTCTTTGAACTACAGTCCTTTTGTTTACATGAAAAGGAGCTGGACAACTTGGCAGGAAGATACATTTCTTACATGGCTCTGTACAGTGAGGTGCTGTAAGAACAATGTTCTGGAACAAACCTGTTGAGAGAAAAGAGAACTGAAGGCAGCAGGGTTGGTAAAGCCTGTATAACTTTAGTTGTCAATGGTCAGACCTACAATTAACCTATTGACTGATACTGGGGTTTTGTGCTTAGAAATTACTGTCACGATTTTGCAAGAAATGAAATATTATTAATTTACTGACTTGAATTTTCTATTTCCTGTACTTTTACAGAGATTTTTCACTGGGATACAATGCACAGAAATCAATCCAGCAGCTTCCAGACCATTGAAATACTCCAGACTCTGGGGATTATGATCCCTGCATTAGAAGGGACTTCTTGTGTTGCTTTGTCTTGTTTTGTTTTAACTGCTCACCTCTGGCAGAACTAGAAGTATTTATTTTCTGTCTTCACACTGTGAGTTCAGCAGGAGCCTAATTACCAGCCAGCATATTGTGATTGTCCAAGGAGTATCAGAAATGAGCAAATATATCAAGGTTTGCACCACGGCTCAGGAGTAACAGCTGCAGTCACTCACCAGCCTCAACTGTCAGCTCCATCTTCCTCCTGCATAAAAATAAACATTTCCCCCACAATAAAGTCTTTTTATAAAAGCAATAAAACAACTCAAGGGAGCATTGTTATCATGAGCTAATCACCCCCTTAGGGAATTAGAGGCACTTAGCTGCATCTAGAGCTTCAACACCTGAGGGGCTGTGATTATTTCATGATAACCAACAAGGCATGACAGACTGGGAGGTTAATTAGATAATATTCAAACTTGGTAATATTGAGTTTGAAGATTTCTTTTGAAGTTGTACAAGCAAAGCTCTGCTTATAAAACAGCAGTGGGACATCAGCACAGAAAGGATAATTAACATTTCCTACAAACCAACCAAGGTTTTGAATAGCTGAAGGAAAAAATAATAAAGTCAAAGTACTAAACCCTGAGGCACTCCTTTAACAATGAGTAATCCTGATGAGTTCACTCCCTGGAATCTTGGGCAGAAATTGACTCAAATTATATAATGCCGTTTAGTTGCTAACCCCTAAATGGTGGAGGCACTTCAGTCAGCCTCATACTACTTAACGGTCCATTGTCTCAAAGAATTTAGTGGGATAGTAAATGCAGTATTAATAATAAATATTCATCTGAGCCTCAGTCATAGCCATTGGTTATGAGCCACTGCACTGCCAGAGATTAAAGTCAAAAGACAATACCCACACTTAAAATGATACAAGCAGTAATTGTTTTGTGGAAGACCATTTTATTTTTGTGGACAGTGGCAGAGAAGTTTCAGAAGTGACTGTGTAGGCAGGGCTGGAGGCGTGCTGCTCACGTGTCAGTGGTTAGCTGCCTGCCAGGACCCTGCCTATTAGTCCATGGGCTCTTTCCCACCCTCCTGATGCACCAGATGGGGACTGTGGGGTGAAGTGGCACATCTGGCTGGAATTTCACTGCCAAACCAAACAAATGGACTCTGCATCAGCTCGCTGATTTGAGACATGCTGAGGCCACATGAGATGGGAATACCACACAAGGTATGGTGAAGAGCTGCAGGTTACTGAAGAGGAGTGGGATATTTCCTCTTGGTAGACAGCCAGCTGTAACATCAGATTTTAACTCTCAGCTGTGAAAAAATTTCTAGAAACAACCTGTACCTTTTAAAGGATTTTTTAGATTGACTATCAGTTAAAAAAAAAAAAACAACAAACAAACTTGGCTCTCTCTAACTTGTTTACTTGTAAAATGGAAAATGGAGATGATTGTCGGTCTACTTATTTGGACAGCTTTCTCTTTACACTAATTTGTGTTGAGTTGGCATAGAATTAAAGAATATAGTCAGGCACTTCTTGGACTAAACTGTATATACTCTGCAGGACACACCACTGCAATGAAGTTGAGATAGTTGGTCAGTCAGAAATTTGCCCGTAAAGGCCATTCCGATGTAATTCTGATTTAAGAGACTCAAAACATTTCACTGGAACCTGTTGATTCCATCACCACCTTTGACAGGGAATCGAGTGATTTTGTGTCCTTTCTCACCACCTTCCACTCTGCTGGTCAGGTTCTGGCAGGTTGCCTGGCTGCCAGGCTGGCTCTCCTCCCTGCCTCTGCCTCCCTGGACAGTCACAGCCAAACACTCCCTGCCCCTGCAACAGCCCCTGTCCCTGCCCTGGCACACCTGGCATCAAGATTTCCTGCCTTATAAAAAAAAGATAAAAACTCCCTACATACAATTCAAGAGGTAGTGCTGATTTTTTTACACCCTTTTTCTCAAAATAATTTGTAAATCTTCACATTTCATTTCCACGCTAAAACACATATTAAAAAAAATTGACCTCTAGAGTCCTGCACAGAACTTAAAATTTAATAGAAAAAAAATTATTTTCATATATGAAGGAAAAAATGCATATTCAGATGCCAATGAAACAAGGATATATGGCCACTAGAAACATATAAAGAAGAAGATACAAGGACTCAAATAATTTTTCTCAGAAGCTTTCTCACAGTTTGCAGATCATTCTTCTTTTTAGATATGAAACAACAGGGAATTACAAGGATGCCCCAAAACTTCTTCTGTACCTCACCAGTCAGATGAGCCAGCTTCTGAAGATTCTGTTACAGTAGCTAAAGAAGACAGTCTGATGACCACCTTGTAATAAATTTCTGAGAACAGATTGCTCAAGTTTGCAGAGTATTCCAAGCAAAAAGATGAAAAACAGAAATGGAGAGCAAGGATAAAAGCTACATGAAAATGCTAAATTACATCTTCCTGCTTGTCATATGCACTAATCAGTATCTAGAGACCAGATTACTCTTTTCAAAGTTTTTTGTCTCATATAATTTCCTTCCTTCACCAACATGATCTTTAAATGCTTTCTTTTATATTTACTTAATTATTTATTCCTTTTATGTGTTTATATATATTTTTATCATTAAGACATCAGATATTTAAATCACTAGGAACACATCATACTATTAGAGTATTTCAGATCACCTGTCCTTTAATTTATACTTATGAAGTAACTAGTGACATTTGTGGTATAAATCACATACATGTTCAATTAATACACTTAAAGTAGAAGTGCAATTGCATCTTAAGAAAAAAAAAAATTGAAAACTTCTCCCCCTGGATATAATCCAGCATCCTTTAAATCAGAGGAAAGAGCTTCTGTAGTCATTGGAGCTCTTCAGACTTTTTTGAGAAAATGTATCTTCGAGATTAAATATCTGGAAAAAAATACACCAGGATGTCATGTGGGTTCATTAGTGTTCCATGAGGCCACTGATCAATATAGCCTTTGTTGTTTCTGCTGCTGTTATCCAAGATGTCTTTGAATTCAATAAATAAGTGCCAAGGTTTCAAGAACCTCAGTGCCAGCAGGGAGACAGGGAAGAAGTCTTAGCACCAGGCTTGTTTGAAAGTGATCAGAGGCTTGGTTCTGTGGCAAAAAAATGTTCACTGCACAAACATGGTCCTAACACAGTCTGAACAGGGACAGTCAGAGCAAGAACTGAAATCCAACCTGCCCCCGTCGAGGTGAATGGCATCCCCAGAAGCCTTCCCTTGGAGCATACACTCACCTCTGTGTTTCCACTCATCTCTACCATGCTACTTCCATGTTTGATTGCACCAATTCTTTGTTGCATGTTCAACAGTACCAGATGTTTTCATTTCAACAGCCTTTCTTTCATCATGAATTTAGTACAATTTATGATTTCTCCATCGTGATAAGTTTGCACACTTAGCATCCTTATCATAGATACAGTTTTGCAGCTTCTTATTAGGTAATAATTTCATGTATCAGGTACACCAGCTATACCTTCTAAGCCTTTTTATAAGCAATTTACATGGGCCATGATTTTGGTGAGACTGACATAGAACATACATTTGCACATGGATGGGGTAGTAAAAATCCTTTCTGTCAGCAGGTGCACCAGCAAAGCAAGAACCTAACAGTGTCCTGCTTCCACTGCTATTAGGCTCATTTGGTATTCATGAAAGCCATAAGGATGTTAAGCTTACAATGGTATAAACACTCAGCTACAGTTTTTCTTAACATTGACTCCCGTGGGGCTGCCAGAAGAGAAAAGAATATATGTGAGTATACACAATAACTAATTTATGTTGTGCCTCTAGCTTTCAGCATCATCTGTAGTGTCTACATAATCTTTCTGGTCAGAGCAGTGCATCAGGATCTGTGCATGAATACAGATATTTATGTACATTGCATGTTATCAGCTTATTGATATGTAGTAAAATTCTCCTACTTTTACCCAAAACTTATAGCAATTTACTCCTGAGGGGAACACGCTGATCCTTCCTCTGTTTGCATTGCCACTCCCTGGAATCTCTATTTCTTTTTTAGTGAAGAACAGGAAATAATTTCTTTTGGTTACTTCATTTGGCATCTTCTTTTGCCCAGCTGAAAATATTTTGGAAAAAAGAGAAGGTCAGTCACAAGGTATGCTGTTTAAAAACAATGAGAAATTAATTAGTCATAAAACCCTCAGCCATAAATGGTTCTGATCTCCTCTGTTAAACAACTGCTGCTGAAATATTGTCTGAACACTGAGAGCAGATGGGAGGGATGAGAGGAAAACAAGCAACAGAGAGACATCTCACAGAAGTCAATGACTTTCCGTGTGAGTAAAGTTACTTACAAACATCAAGAGTTAGCATTGTATATTGTAACTTTTATATTGTATATTGTAATATCCTAACTTGAGAAAAAAAGATTAACACTCATTCTGCTTCTCCTTTGCTCATGCTTTGGATAAAACTTCCTCCTCTCTGTTTCTTTCTTTGATAGTTACGGCACATGTAAAAATCTGTATGCTGAGAAGTTTTCAAGTGCTTTCATAGTGGAAGACCTCACCTTAAGAGATGTAGCTTTGCAAGCTGCCTTTCTACCTACTCAACATTTTGTGGGCCAGCTCCCTTCCCATTAATGAGTGAGTCACATCCCTGTCACAATTGCAGTAGTGGCTCACCTGGAAAAGTAATACGAGGAAAGTATTTCATATATGTGCAGCTGTCTGCTGTGTCACTCCAGCTGGTGGAAATACACTCTAGAGTAGTAAGTTGTCATCTGTATTTATACAGCATACCAAGAAGGTAAATGTCAGAAGGCAAACTCTAGAGAGGGTCCTCCCACCTCCCAAGTGTACATCCTCACCCACAAATCCTGTATCCTCACTTCATGTTTTGATTTAAGGGTATGTCAACTAGCTCTTATCCAAAATTCTTGTCAAACACTCATAAGTTTTTAAATTTTTTTTTCCCTTTTTTTTAAATTTCATTTTTGTGTATTTTTATAACATTCCGCATTTCCTCTTTATTGCTAGTAGAGTAATTGGAAATGGCACTCTCTTATGGTTCATAAAAAGGCTGAAAAAAATGTTGCACACCTTCCAATCTAATTGATCAAGCAGGTTATAATACAATGGAAAATGGACGAAGTATAAATCAGAAGTCAGGAAGTTAACTGAAGAGGTAATCTAAAAGTACTGCAAAAGATAAGAAGCCCAAGTTACTACGACCAACAAAAAGGAATAAACTGGAATACTAAAGAATCGTTTTCTGTTTTGAAAGAAGGAGTTTATTGAATTCATAATTTAATTCATTTAATGTACCATGCATTTTATTCTCTCATTCACTGGAGAGGACATTAAACAATACGAGGTCTACAGATCTTTGGGGCGAGAAAACTACTCAGAAATGTTAAAATAAATAGAAAGAAAAATAAATAGAAAGAAGTGTAAACCTAAGGCTTCCATAAACAACATACAAAGGTATTGGCATGTTCAAGTTAGCTGAGGTATCAAAATCCCTGGAACAGCCTCCTGTTGGACTTGTTAAACCCCTTGAGAAACAGCCAAATTTTGTGCTGTGGATCATCTCATCAGCATTGCACAGATGCAAGGAGAAGACTCTAATGACAAACCTATACTTTAAGAATTGAATGATCCATTAGCTATACAGTTAGCACAGGTAAGATTATACATTGAGTCTGGTTGTAACTGAGGATTATTTAAATACAGTATCAAAATCCCCTTTTGTTTACAGTGAAACAGTCGAAAAACCAGGCTAATGAAGTCTTGAAGCACATCTACACTCACACAGACTCTTGCTAAAGTTCTTCAACCCAGCTAGGCACAACGTGCCTGACCTGGGAGCTGCGCAGATGCTGCAAACAGAGTGAAATAACCACTCGCAGGTGCTAGATCTCTGTCTCCCGGGTTCCTGTTGTAGGCTAGTGTCTATGCCATGACACAAAGCTGGTTGTTGCAGTGTCCGGCCGGCACGCAGTGGGTCGGGGCAGCACCGTGTATCGCTGCTTTGGCTCTGGCACTCAGCGCTGCCCTCGGACGGGAGAGAGCCGTGGGAAACACGGTGCCAGCAACCAGCGGCACCTGGGAGGAACGGAGATTTAAGTGGATTTTTGCCCATAGCAGGATAGTTTCCCTGCACATGCCGGGCAGCAGGAACACCGGGACAAGTGGCCCAGCGTGTCCCGGAGCCACAGTTCGCCCAGCGGCCACGAGATGGCGGCTGGGGCTCGGCAAGGCCGCGGATCCCACACCCGCCATTCCCTCAGCTCCCCCGGCCTGGCCGCGGATCCCACACCCGCCATTCCCTCAGCTCCCCCGGCCTGGCCGCGGATCCCACACCCGCCATTCCCTCAGCTCCCCCGGCCTGGCCGCGGATCCCACACCCGCCATTCCCTCAGCTCCCCCGGCCTGGCCGCGGATCCCACACCCGCCATTCCCTCAGCTCCCCCGGCCCGGCCGCGGATCCCACACCCGCCATTCCCTCAGCTCCCCCGGCCTGGCCGCGGATCCCACACCCGCCATTCCCTCAGCTCCCCCGGCCGCGGCTGCTCGGGAGTGAGGGAGAGCGGAGGGAAACCCGGCCCCTCACCGTGCATCCCCCACCGCCGCCGTCTGTAGGTAAAAACAGCGGCCATTCCTGGTGCAAAATCCACTACCGTGATCTCTCCGGTTCTCCCCTGCTGCCTTTGCTCTCCTCCGCTCTGCCTTGCTTTGCCGCTCCTTTACCCAAAGCACTGCTGCTGCGGGGCAGGACAGCAGCTGGGACAGGGGCCGGGAACTACAGGGAAGGACAATTGTTTGTGCTGGTCACCGCTGCCCAGTGCCGCAGTGCTTGGCTTGGAGGATGAGCTCGCTTCCAGGAAAATTCCCAACAGCGTTAATGTGAAGGATGCAGACGAGGTGTATGTAGGTTTGCAGACATACACTTATTTAAATATATTAAGACATGCCAATTATCTTTTTTTTTTTCTTATCTTAATTTTTTTCCAAAATCCACAAATTTCTCTGCAGTGCAGTGGCTCACTATTTTTCACAGTGATACCTGATTATCTGCAGGACCGAATCCATACTCTTCTTTTGTGGATGGATTTCTGGGTTCCTTGGGAGCCATTCCCTTGCATTCCGTGGAGAGGCACTGGAATAGATTCAGGTTTCTTGACTTCAAAGGGTCACAGTGTTGGAATTTACCTCTCTTCTGCTTTTGGCAACAACAACCTCTGTGTAAATCTGATAATATGGGCAGCAAACACATGTTAGGTTAGAAAACGGTACAGCAGCTGCTGTGCCACTGGTAGTAACTTAGTCAAATAGATTCAGTAATGTCCAATATTTAGACATGTACTCTTGCAAATACAATGGGCCTTTGGGGTTCAGGGAAACCTGATAAAGCAGCTCCCTGATTCTGGACACTAAATGTAATATGGCTAATCATAATAATCCTTTTAAAAACAAAATTTTCAGCCCTTCCTATTGTATTAGACCTTAGAAACTGAAAAACAATATTTAAGGCAAAAATCTTATCAAAGCCAGATTTTAGGTATTTTGATGGTTTGGTTTTGATTTTTTTTTTCCTCCTGAGGAGTGGGGAGGGCATGGGTTTTTTCCTCAAAAATTAAAGTTCTGAGTGTTTTCCCTCTCGCTCTGCAGGGCATTTTTCTCCTTTGAAACATCTCGAGGTGTCCAGCTATCCCGCTGTGATGGAGAACAGTGAACTACCTTCATCATAGTATTAGGGGAGCAACACTCTGGCTTAGGTGCTCTGTTGGAATTAAAATCAAATGTAACTGCAGGACCACCTCTGTTGCATTCCAATTCAATTTCTGTTCTGATTAAATCACTTATTGCCACTTTTAATATTTGTTACATTAATGTCTATAAACCAAAATTTGCAAGGACCCCATTGTGTGAGGCACCATGAAAGCAGAGAGCAGGCAGTGTGCTCTCAGCTGTTGTTTCCCCATCTGTCAAGTGAGGACAATGTGCTTGCTCTCTACAAGTACATGAGCACTAATTAATTAATATTTGTAAAAGGATATGTAAATGCTAAGTATCATTTATGAGTTTTAGTATAAATGAAGATTTGTGGAGAGGCAGTGGAGAGAAGACACAGATGGTATTAGAGGGCCAAGAGAGCAGCACAGAGTGCCAAGATTAGCCTGGAAGAAGAAGAAAGGAAGCAAAGCAAAATAAATTTTTAACTAAAGAAGAATTGTTGGTTTTGCCTAACAAAAATAGAGTGAGAGTGCAAGGGATATGAGCAATATACAAAGGAGTTTTAAAAGAAAGCCCAGCACAACAGTGGTCTGAAACTGGATGGAACATGCTGGAAATAAAATTGTAATAAAAAGAAAATTTGAAAGAAATAGACAAGAAGAGCCCTACTAGTGTTCATAATACAGTGATTTATACGCTTTTTATTTTAAAGTGCCTCCTGTACCCTTAGAATGTTAACCCCTTGCTCAGCAAAGCAAAAAAAGTGATAAGAGGTCCTGCTCTACCCAGGTGAGTGAGCATGTAGGTGCTCATAGGATTGTGGCCTCAAAATTGGCCAGAAGGCAGGTGATGAAAATATTATAGACACACAGTATTGCATGATACTGTGTTATATGAGCTGTTCTGAACTTTGTGAATATCTCCATCAGGGAACATCCAGCAAATTGGATAAAGTGTTTCTGGACAGAGCAATCATGTCTTCTTTCAATGACATCCAATGTCCATGTGGGCACTTCAGTTTTTTTCTACTCTGTAGGTCAAGCACTTGCTTAACTTTCCTAGTTAGAAAGTTGTATCTTATAAAAGAGAAGAATATTATTGCAGCACAATTTTTTCCAAATACTGGGAAAAAAATATTTATAAATATTCATATTAGAGGCCTAAACTAAATTTTAGTTTGACTTCACTCTTACCAATCTTTTATTTCCTTTCCAGGAATGTTCAAGAGCACAGCTTTTACTGACACAAGTATATATGAAATGCAGGCTTTGGAAGTGAAGTGCTGCACTAGTTCTACAAAGTCATCTTCAAAGTTGTACTGTGAGATGTAACTCTTGCATTTTCTATTTGAGTTTTAGCTGAAAAAAATTAAGAATACACTGTCACTAACATAGAAAACCACAATGATGCACAGTACTCATTTCAAGAACATGCAGTAAAGTGTTTGTGAATGGTCCCACAACAACATTAACTAAATTAGGAAGCAGCCAAATATTCAAAAGGAATGGAGAAATCCAAGAATTGAATGATCTGCTCAGACACTTTACAAACAGACCCAACAGGCAACATTTTCCCAAGAGATTGCTCATGGAAATTATTTGCTTCATTTCAGTTGTTAACAAGCATGAACAGCTGAGCTCCACCTCCTCTGCTGCACAGAAGTGATCTCCAAGGCTTTTTCCTACCAGCACTACCAGAAAATGAATGAAATAGGTTTGAATAGGACCTCCTCTGTTATTTCACTGACCCTCAAATCCATCTGGCTGCTTTGAGTAAATGTGGAGAAAAAACATGAAAAATATATATCCTGGGTTTACTTTGATCTCTAAAAATAAGGATGATTTTATTTTAGGTATATAATAATATTGCTAACCTCTGTTCACTAAGCAATCCTTGCTTTTCCCTTGGCTCTCAGTTTGACATATCTCCAGCATGAAATGGACTAAGATTGCCATGAAACTGAAAGCTCTGAGTGTGGAAATTGGGGAATGCATAGACAGATTCTTTTTTTCCTTTTTTAAACATATGCCAATGAATAAGTTCTTTTTTTTCCCCCTCTCATAAGTTTTCTGAATTTCTTGGTAAATATCACTACAAACCTTGGCTAGAAAGCTGAAAGCAATTTCCCTTAGGGGACTTCTGTTAGAGCCACAGAATGTCAAAGGCCAAAAACCAGGGATTGACACAACCATGAAATGGTACACTGGTCCTGGTGAAAACTGCCACGAAGATCAGGTCACTTTTCGACATGAGCTTTGCCAGTGGGAAAGCAAAAGAAAAGCAGGAGATCACTACAGAGCACTAAAAAAAGCCAGGAAGCAGCTGCAAATGCAAAAAGCAGCTGCAAATATACTGACATACGTGTTTGGCCACCATGAGGGGTTTAAAGGAACAAGCATGGATGTAGAGGTAAATCTCAGAAAGGATGGGTACATTAAACTATAGTTGTTAGGTGCATTGTCTGGTCAAAGTTGTGGGACAGCTTTCTTGCCTATGAAACATTGTTCAGAAAATTAAAAATCTAAACATGTAAAATGAAATATGAACATGAAACACTTTGACTCACAGTATTTCTAGTTCCCTTAGTGCACAGTAAACTTCTATACCATTCTTACCTGAGGCATACATGATGTAAAGATGCTTTCTAGGAAGAGACAATTGATAAATATTGGCAGAGTATTCTTTGCAATCTTTATGGCGTGGTTGTACCAATCTGCTGCATATGACATCTGGACAGACCACATTTAAGATGGTTAAGAAGAATTCCTGCTTCCGACACTTGCACTGAAATAAAACTTTCCTTACTTGAGCAGGCCATCCCAACCTAGATGGGCTGATTTTATGGGGAAGACAAGGAGCATTTACTTGTCAGCTTTTACACACTGAAGGGCAGGACACTTATAAAACTTCCATGAGCCCATGGCTGGGGATCTGCCTCTTTAATGGCCAAGAAGTCACTGAGTATTTAATAATAACCATAATTTCTAGAAGCAGAAACACTGAATCACACAGAGCCTACTACTTTGTTGTCATACACTCCTTAAAATTATGTTTCAGCTATGTTAGTTTTAATTGGAGGGATTTGGAGATAAATGCATGTTAGACATTTTACAGAGATTTTGCTACCAATGGCAGAGCAATTTCTTGCTTAATGTTGTTAAGTGAATTACGTGAATGGGAATTGAGAAACTTGGTAATTTCTAAAAATATTGAACACTTCAGTTCTTCAGTTCTTCTTCTGAGTACCCTTTAATGAAACTTTCTGTCAAAGTAGTTGCATATTACCTAGCAATTAAACATCCAAAATACTTATGAAACTTATATTTTTGTGAAATACATGTTTTCATTAGTTGGCAATTATATGTTGTTTTGCTGCTCATGACAGCATTTTTAAAGTTGCCTCACCTTTGAAAATACCTCAAATATTAGAATATCTCAAATATTTAATTTTAACTTCTTAATGTTGTAATTTGTTGTAATTTGGGAATAAGACTGTGACAAGCTCAGGTACAACATGCTAATAAGGGACTAATATGTAGTAGAAAGGAATAATTGCATTAATACATCTCTACATGCTAGTGACTAGTAGCTGTTCTTAAACTTAATCTTCTGGTTTTTTTCCTCAATAATTCACCTACTTATCCTCATAATATCTCCTTTTCAAAAGTCTTTCTTCACTGTGGCAGTTAAGAAGACAAATCTAATGTAAGAAAGATATTTACATATTAAATAGGTAGAAAACTATTACTCTGTTTTGCAACTGAGAATGTCAAACCAAAGGACTTCACTATACTTTTCCTTTTGTAATCTCTTTTTATGGGCTCAGTAGGAGAGATACAACCATGATTTGGAACATTGTTGTTTCATTTAATTTGCATCCAAGAGCCACAGAGCCATCTACCTACCTGCTTTTATATGTGCTGTTAGGAATATTAGAGAAGAGTGGCGTGTTCCTTGCTGTGACATATGCTTTCCAGGCAGGTTTAGTTGAATCACTTAATGCAAGATCCACAGAGACATCCAGACCCAGAGACAACCTACTTAATTTTAAATTTGAATATGAAATGAAGTGAGTGTCCCCAGAAAGAGCTTTGATAATCTGATACTCAGGATTTGCCTAAAAGGTAGGAAAAAGTGTATCTGATTTCCTTGAAGTAGAAAAAGCAACTGAGCCTTACTCTTCCTCATTAGATCCCTACATTAAAGAATAGGTAACCTTTTTTTTTTTTTTTTTTTTTTTTTTTTTTTTTTTTTTAATGAGGTGGGCATACATCACAAGTTATGGGGTTTTTTAAAAAGCTTATTTCTGTCTGTGTGTTTAGGGATGCCCTGAGCAGATTGGATTGAAGTGCTCACTCTCAGTGAGGAAATACAGTATTTGAGGTTCTCAGCAGCACTTAGATGAAGGTGGGAACCCGATCTATCAGAACTTTCAAGATATTGAAGGCTCTCCTTTTATCTAAGGACTTCAAAGCACTTGATAAATAAAATAAGTATAATTTTCTCATTTCCCCACCTGAGAACCCACAGAGATGTAGTATTTACACAAGGCACTTTACCTGTCTTCACACAGCCGTGAGGCAACCCTACTCCTAGTGCTGCCTTCCCGGCATTCCTCAGGTTGTACTAACTCCACTGTGTTCAGGATTGCTAGTTCAAACACCTCAACTCATAGGAACTGTTAAAACCAACTAAGATATTGTTTAAAATAGGCAAAGCCCAACACTTTGGGATCCTAAGATTTCTCTTTTACATAGGTTTTATAAGGAGAAAATATAAATATTTTTCTTTGCAGGTTTGGTTGAAGACTTTTGACACTATTTGTTTCTAAACTTCTCTTTGAGAAAATAGAAGGCAAACATTTCCTCTCTTATAGCAGCAGTTAATCTAAAAAAGACAGCTAGTTCCAAATCTGAAACTCAAGCTATGTATGTGTATATGACTCTACAAAGACTTTAAGGGTTGCTGCTGAGTAGCATTGTAAGGAGAAATAGCTGAGATATTATATAAAGATATATATATAGAAATAGCTGAGAAATAAATCAATAAGAGAACCAAACACCAGAACAGTATTAGAAGTAAGAAACCCTAGGAGTCAGACCTTTGGGAGCATTACTGATAAAAAAGATGTGTCAATGTGCTTGGTTAGGTGTGCAAGTGAAGAAAAGTTCTCTGGTTGTCTGGGTTTTCATGTATGTAAAACAAAAAACCTGAAAACAAAGAAACACACTGGGATTAGGTACAATATTGTAAATAAACAACAAAGAAACTTGTCTGTTGCTTATCTCTTATCATTGCTAAAATAACCCAAGTTTGAATTAATAAAAGACCAGCAGGTAAATAAAAAATTGATCAGGAGTGTTCTAATGAAAATGTGGTTGCATAAGTTGCTTTTGCTAGCCTAAGGAAAGTCATGGCCTTTGTCAGAAGCAATCCTGCCAAAGAAGTTTTAGGTTCCCACAATAATGCCTAGCACAAGCAGTCAAAACCCCAAGAACCTAACATTTTCCAGACCCCTAGAATTATTCACTGGAACGATCCACACTTTAATTCTTACATTGAGAAGCTCAAGTCCATAAAAATCCTTGAAAGAGCTCTCTCTAAAGAACTCTCTAATCAGGGTTGAGCTCTGAAGTCCTCTCAAGGAAACCTGAGTTTCTGCAAACGACACACTAGAGCCAGTGTTTGCCGACTCCACCTGCTGTAGTGTTGTCAAGAAGTCCTGACTGCAGCCAGTGTTCAGCTTTTGTGTTTAGTGCTGGGTCCAAAAACCAAGGCTGAGACAGAAGCTAAGAAGAAAACCACTTTTAGTTTTCTTTAGAAATGTCTTATTTCCATGCCCAGGAAAATAATGTTGAAAGACTTTTATTGGCAATTCTGGAATTCTTAGAAAAAGAATTTTTCTGACTTCTGATCACTCTGGCTCATGGTGATATCTGTCTTCAAGATCTGATAATAATTTAGAAAAAAAGCTCATCCCACATGCATGGTCTGCCCCATGGGGAGGGCATGTCACTGCCCAGCAGGGACTGGCCTTCAGGGAACACATCCTGGGCCCTGGCAGGACTCTAGCTTGGGACCAGGACAGCATGGTGACAGTATTCCCTCCTGTTTCTGCCACCAATTGCTTTCACTTAATTGTGCCATTTCTCTAACTTCTGCACACACATGTGCTTGTGTCTGGAGATGATATGGGGCTGTCTGTAGCACGAAAACAGAATCTGGGAGAGGTGACCAAACATGTCGTGGTCCAAGAGCCATATGAAAGGGAAGCAATGAGATATGTCTGTGGGAGAAGGCAGAGCAATGGCTCCAGCAGTTGTGCACAATTGACTGAATGCTGAGATGGCAGGACTTTGACAGAGCCTCCGTGGGGTCAGTGGTAGGAGACAGGAGCACTTTGGGGGTACCTAGAGTCTGCTCAGGTGTGATCTGGAATGGTCTCGATTTTTCATCTTCTTTGCAGGTCTATAACTAGACATTTATAGAAAACTAGGATAAGAGAATTGTGTTAAAGTAATTCGTAGGCACTGGCACACACAGAGACAAGGTGGTGGGACTGCTGTCCACATCCCAGGTGTGCTTTGCACCAAGGCTGAAAAGTCCAGTCTCATGGAATGAAGGACACCTGAGACCTCACTGGTGTGGCTGCAACCAGTGCCTTTCCAGACCTAAAGTCTACCTTGTACATCTCTCTCTGCATTATGTATGATATAGTGGGGAGATTTGCAAGAATATTAAATAGAGAAAATATACAGAATGTGTTTTTTAGTCAGAATGCTTTATTACTCTTCACTGGACCTGATTAAATGGCTAGAAGACGAATAAATCAATTAAATAGAGCTAATAAATGAGTGTCTTTCTTCTGGTGACTGTCATACATTCTTAACCAAAATTAGTAAAGATGTAAGTCAAGAGACAGATATGCAACAGCAAATAATATAAAGAGTAACTTCATTTCATCTTATTCTGTGACACAAATTGAAGAAACCATTAAAAAAAATAGAAAATTATTAATAATTACCCTTATGCTGCATTTACAGCAATGAACATCTACATCTGAATGAAGAAGGCAAAGACCATTTTTGAAAGGTTCTTAAAGACTGACAAAATTCCATATCAGAAAAGAAGGGACATTCAGAAAATCACCAGTGCTTGCTGTTTGAGGAAGGTGAGACACCACATTTCACTTTGCTTCAGAAGCAGACCATTGTCAGAAACTAAGTGCCACACTAACTGTGACAGTAGGTTTAGGTTACAGCTCCTTTTTTGTTTTTTAATAACTGCATAATTGTATTTTACATTGAAGTGTCATAGCAAAAAGAAACTTGAAGCACAAATTTAAATATGATTAGCTTGTTAGTGGTGGTTTTTAGGAGTCTAATTTTTTCCCTCAGCTGCCATCCTATTTTTTTTAAATTTCTCCAGGGCATGTCATATATAGTGAAAAATCTCAATGGAGGCCCACAGGTATCACTTCTGTTTAGTCAGACTTCAAATTTGGCTCTAATGGTTTTAGATAGAAGAGCAGATGGAGAGGGTTTGTTCACTAGTCGGTGCCCTTGCCTCAGAGTTCACCTCAAGATGTTTTCAGAAATTCTCACTTCATGCACATTACTTATTTATATCATCACTTTTTTTTCCCACTTCATAGATAATTGCTACTTAATTGATACTGCCTTTATACAAGCCTCCACAATAGCAAGCAACAAGATACACTGCTAAATAGAGGAATCATTAATCTGTGTATATATTCTGGATTTCTTTTAAAGATGGGCTGGAAATAAGCAAAGTCATTAGTAGTTTGTTTGCAACAGTGTATTTATGAAAGCTCTATGGAGAATGTGTCAACAGTCAGTATGTAACAGAGCAATTAACACAGTACTTTTGTACTTTTGACTGTTAGCATGGGAGTAAACAGAAGCAGATGTGAAGTGTTTGTGCCGTTAGTATTCACAGACTGTTCTGACATATGCAAATACAACTAATGCTTACAGAGCTTGCAACTCTTATTGTACCATGACCTTCCTTACCAAACCCTGGGACAGGACTACACACTTTGCTAATAATTATTAACAATACACAGACACAACCTTTTTGTTTTTAAAGCATTACGGACTTCAGTGGTAAAGCTTCACAAATAAATGTGTTGATAGTTTTTCCCATATATAGCTTGTTTAGACAGCAGTTTCTTCAATGTAAAAATAGAACAAACAATAAAGAAGTAATGAAAAATGCATACAGAAAGCTAGAACAGGAATCACCTCTGAAACACTCATTCTGCTCTAATTATACAAGCCCACTGAAGTTCAATAGTTAATACATGCATCAGATTCTGTGTATTTAGGGCAGAGTTCAAACTGAGACCTTTCACTGCTGCAGTCTTGTAATATATATCTTGCTAGAGCAACTCCAGTCAGGCTGCTAAAATAGAATGCCAACAGTGAAATTATTTTCTGCCCTGTAAAAAAAAAAAAAAAAAAAAAAAAATCACGTACTTGACCTAATAAAATCACCTGCATCCTGAAGAAAAAAAAAAAAAAAAAAAAAAAAAAGAAAAAAGGTTTCTTGTGTTCAGTTATTTTTCATGTGAACTATATATATCTGATGCACCTGGAGTTACTACAGTGATTTTCATCTTCAAATATTATCTAAAACCTAGCTGTGTTACACAGGTGAAGGTCAGATAAGATTTTATTTTCAAGTTTTCTGTTACAGGTATGTTTCCAGGATAGGAATTAATCAAAAGGGAATGAAAATATAAGATTTACAGTGGTGTTTGGCATTATTTACTACATGAAAAATATTTTGCTTCAAAAGAAAACAATTTGTGGAAAATATTGCCTAAAATAAGATTGACAGGCCATCTCTTCCAACGTTTTCCTGTTTGAAGGTAGAAAAAATGTCTCCTGAACACATTGTCTTGTTATTACCCTTAAGATATAATGGCTCATGAAATTATAATCCTCTTTTGAAACTGAATATATGCTTGTTTCCATTTTGGTTTTGCACTACAGACTAGTTGAACAGTTCTCCCCACACAGTACTGTGTTTCAGCCAGACCCAGAGTAAAGCATCTTCTGCAGCCATTGCTTGGAGCAGAGCATGGGGTGGAGCAGCAGCACTGCCCTGAATGCAGGGGCAGAAAAGCAGGTTTGGAGCAGCAGCCCTGGGGCCAGCTGTGTCAGGAGGCTGCACAGGACCAGGGCTACAGCAGCTGGACACCTCAGATGCTGTCAGCCCACCCATTGGCATCAAATAATTCACTTCTGTATTCCTTGTTGTAAAGAAGGTGTTTTACTGTAGTACTGCAATTGTGTACTTGGGATTTCTTGACTTGTCAAGATTATAGGGTCAGGCTGAGCTTTTGGAGGCTTTCAGATATTCACATGCTTGGGAGAGTAGTGAAGATGTTAAAAAGGTTTAGGTTTTTTCCTTACCAGCAGTTTTCCAAGTTGCTAATAGTACCTGAAGTACCTGGAAAGGTTAGTTTTTCAGGAGACAATTTTTTTTTTTTCCAGATTTCTTTTGATTCAGAGTTTGTTTAGTTGTTTGGGGTTTGTTGGGGTTTTTTGGCACCTGAAAAGCATAGGTATTATGATTAATTGCAGGCCTTTATTTTCTCATTTAGAAAGTTCTGTGAAATTATCATTATCATATTTTCCATGTTTCTTGGCTGCCTTTTTGTTTTTTCTTTTTTACATCTGAAAGATATCACTTGCCAAATAAAGTGAGCTGTGAAAAAGTGAGGACTGGGAGTGTGATGTTTAGTAAAGCTGGTTGAAACAAATGTCATTCAGTAGTACTTTGCTATTCACAGGTTTATCCCTAGAACCTGGCCACAGTTTAAATCACAGAAGCATTTAGAAATAAATATTTATACTGTAAGCAGTCAAGGACATTGTACACTATTGTTGGCTAATGCCAAAACAAGCACAGTAGCTAAGTTTACCAGATCCTTTAGTCCCAAAGCGCCCCAAGGGTTTGGACTGCTCCTCCAAGCACCAAGGCTGAGAGTGACTTTTCTCCAAGTTTCTGGTTCATCTCAGCAGCTTGCTTGCTTCTCTAAATAATCATTTGTCCACAGCTGCAGGCAATCAGCGTTTTGTGCACTCAGTGTAGATTCCCAAGCCAAATTACGAGATAATGAAAATACATGTAATTACATGTTGGTGTGCTAGTCTAAATATAATTTACACTTGGGAAAAGGGGAAGAAAGCAAGATAGTAACAGGTGAATAAGAAAACAAAGAAATGTGCTTTAGGAATTTTTCCTGATCTCATTTTTCAGCAAAATAGGTGTGCTCTTTTATGCTGTGTTTACTTAAATGGTTATTTGTAAATTAGAAAGTTCAGCTCTGTTTGAGGAAGTACTGAGCTGCCTGCAATTGCTGTCGTGTTTAAGTGAACATTTGGGGAGAAAAGTCAAATTGGCCCATTGTGATAGCTGATACATTTTCATATCAATGTAAAATTCTGATTACTTTCCTTTGAATTTGATATAAACAGCTGCAAAGAAACACTTTCTCAAAGATTTTTTTGTTTCCTGCTATTTATTCTTTGGGAAGATTTGGATCATGTTTGCTTTCAGGTCAGAGACACCTGCCTTTTGGCCACCATCCATAGCTTATGGATGATGTGTACCTGTCTCCTCTCCAGTGACTTTGGGTGAGATCAGATTTTGGATGAGGTGCAGTTTGGTAGGCTTAGAGAGTCTCTAATGGCTCTGAATATTATTTTGTGTAAATGTCCTCTTTAGTTTCTATTGAGCAGTTTTTAAATGCAATGTTACTTCAAGCTTTCACAAATTATTTTATTGCTGACCAATAGACTGTGTTTCCTGAAAAAAAATTGTTTCAGGTTTAAAAGTGTGCTCATTGCTTTATCTGTCAATCCTTCTGTGACTAAATTTGAATTACTCTAGTCTATAATTTCTTCTGTTAAAACCTGGAATTCAGCATTTTGTAAAGCTTGGCTCTTAAAAGATATTTGTTACCATTGTTTTCACTATTAGTGAAACATTTTATCAAAAATCCCTTTGTTATATCATAAGACAGATGGTTTTCAGGATCAAATACACATTGTTTTCAGGAGTTCAGTAACACAAAGTCATATATGTAGTGTACAGAATGAAACGTTATTTTGTTTTTAGTTTGGGGTACGAGAATTTCACATTCATTTCATGTCTTCTTTTTTGTGCTTTTTATGACATAATATTTTTTGTAAAATACATTTGAGGAATTCAATTTACAGTCATGTTACCCACAGGTAGTATATACAGTAACTTTTTCAGTTTGTTCATTTTTTCCTTAATATTGCTTTTTTGAGTTTTGTTAAAATTTCTCCATGAAGTCAGTTATAATCTGGAGCCTTATTCAATGAGTACTTTTAATAATTCAGATGCACTGAACTCTAATTGCTCTCAAATTTGTATTTTCTTTATATTTCAGATCATAATTCTATACATTTTTGAGTAATATGCAGCATTTTTTACTGATTTTTGTATTTATGTCATTAAATACATATTCAGTGACTAATATTTCTCTGTGACTTAAAGAAACATCAAACTTAGTACAATTCATCGATGCATGAATACAGGATAAGATTCCTGCCTTTATTTACTGCTTAAGATACCTGGAGCTGTATTAAAAGCCTTCATTTTACTATATGTTTCCCTGAAGCATGCAGACAGCCACAAAATAGATGTCCACAGGCATTGTTGCAAGGATGAAGGTGGAGATACAGATGAGACCATAGGGTAGGATATGATGGGAACAATGCCCCAGAGTTTATGACTTCCATAAGAGGCTGCTGTCATGGGCACTTTATTACCAGGAACCTTGAGAACATCAGAAGCAGTGGACTTAAAACTTACTTTTAGTTCCCATTATGCTAAGAGCTCACCAATTGCTAGTAAAACCTCCATCACTGTTTATCTTTAGCAGAATATTCCTGGCATATTACTGGCTGATTAGTTAAAACTTCACCAAAGTTGCTGGACTTGAAGGAGGAATTACTTCCTCATTGAGCAGTGATGTTAGATGATCCTTTAGCCTCATGTGAGCACAGAGAAAACTGTTTCTTTGTAGATATTCCTTCAACTCTTCAGAGCCTGTTCCATTCTGTCCTCAAGCTGAGTCTGAAAAGCCAATAAAATGCAAAAGGATGTGCAGATAATGAACAACCCTGGGCTTCATGGAGGAATTTTGGGCTGAGATGTGTTAAGCCTAGACTTTAGCTGTTAGCCTCACTAATCAGCATAGTCCCCTTAGTCCCTTTGGGTCTCAGAGGCTGTTTTTTTTTTAATTGGGGCATCAATATGCACTTAGCTGTTTTGTATGGTGGAAACATCCCTGCTGCACACACCCAGTGGGGACAAAGCTAGCCAAGGTAGCAAGCTCTGTGCTCCAGCCCAGGGTAAGAGCATCACTCTGGCTCTCCCTGTGTGCATGTGCTCCTGGAGCTGCTCTGGCTGCTCTTCAGCAGGGAGCAAACTTACTTCACTTGATAATCTTAAAAACAAGATAGGAAAACATAGATTTCATGAAACTCCTGTGTGATTAGTAGAAAACTATACTTATAGAGAAGTTAGTAGTGGCTCACTGTTAGGAATGGAAGGATGCTTGGCATGGGCTTGCACAGGGATCCATCTTGTGCTGCTGATTTTCAGTGCTTTTCTTAGTGACCTAGATGATGGGAAGAAGTGATGGCTTGTTAAACCTGAAGTCCACACCATGCTGGAAATGCTGTAAAGATGCTGGAGAACAGGCCCAGGAATTCAAGGGTATTTTACAATTTGGAAAAATTATTGTAATTACATTGTTTTTATGGAGTTCAGTGTCCACTTTTCATTCTGTTAAAGCTCATTCTTATTGTTAAATACACAATTTTATTCTCATTCAGATAGTTTATTTGAGTTGTTCATGCCTCCAGAACGAAATAGAAACATGCAGTGTTCTGGAACCCTGAAATATATGTGAAGTTTTAGGCAAAAGTCATAAGTATTTTATGAATTTAGACTTCAAATACTTTTCTTAATCTTTGATAATTTCACATTCCAAGTCAAAATAGGACTCTTTAGACTACGTTTGTAGGAGTATATGAAGCTAAATAGCATAAATTCAGCTTCACACCTTACTGCCCCAGCACATATCTTATGAATATGTAAGTATTAATATGAGTATAAATACTCATACAAAGGAGCACAGCATCATTAAAATATATAAACTCATAAATCTGATGAACATGGAAGCAATGTGGGTTCACTTTAGCAACTGGAGAAACCTTTGCCCCATGCATTTTTTTTGTACCATGCTAAGAATCATGGTTTTCAAAAAATTATTACTCTAAGTAGTGTGAATTTCTACCCTGAAAATAAACAGAGACCCTCAGTGGATCCTTGGTGCCTCCATTTTCATTAGGAACTTTAACATTTATCTCTTTGTTTTATGCCTGTTAGAAAGAATTACAGTCCCCCTGGAGACATTGGATTAGGGATTATAAAATCAATGTGGTGTAAAGCAGTTGTTGCAGCACTTTGAAGCCATCCCCACAGAATGGGGAAAGGCCAGCTGGACCCTGACCCACTGGGTGGGACAACATTGCCCAGCTGAATGATCTCTTCAGGAGCAGCTCACTTGACAGCCTGTGTAAAGATAGATAAGCAGAGATATCAGTGCTCACTCAGATATAAATAATTATTCAGCTCACCAAGCAAGGTAGCACTGCACCCTGCAGGACCTAAATCAGACAGCTCCATATGAGCCAAAATGCACTGGGTTCACTGCCAGATTATTCAGCTTAATTAACACTCCAGACATGGTCAAGATAGTTGACTTTCCTTAAAAAGAATCATTAGAACTGGCAGCATCTGGAAGGATTACATTCTTACAAGGTCTTATATTCCTATATACACAAATATATTATTTTTCTGTGATATAAGCATTAATTTTAAATCTAGTGACTATTTCTGTATGTTTTGTGTTTAAGAGATGATTTTAAAGACTGGTTCAAAAAATCCTCCTTACCCACAAAAAAAGTGTCAGATAAAATCTTTATTAGGGCAAAAAATAGCATTGCTTTTAATGAACCAGATTATACAGCATAGTGCATCTTTTCTATTCAGGTCTGGAAAGGGACAAACATAATAAACTACCTCATGGAAATCCATACTTTTATAGTCTTTATTTTAATGTGCATAACAAAGATGCACATTAAAACATATGCACAATTATGCACAACATATGCACATATGCACAGTTTGTATATTTAAATAAACATATGTTTATCCAAACCAATAAAAACCTTCCAGTTTCTCTGAAAACCATTTAGTATGTCTGTGAATCTTTATTGACCTTTACTTAAATACAAAATTTTAATTCAGATAACATGAATTTATTCTGTTACTAGCGACTAAAATCAACATAAACCCAAGAGTAAAATGAAAATTGTTTTCCAAAAACCTCAACAGTTTCCTGACTTCATCAGCCTCTGCCTTACACATGGCAAGGGAAGAAAGCAGTGCAGTGCATGCATTCATGTTGTCACCACTGCATGTTGTTGAATTAAATGTGAGACACAAAAAGTAGAGCATGTGTTGTTTCGATACCAAGATAATTTTCTTGTTAAGATGGTTCACTATTGTTTACATAGTGAATTTGGTTTAATTACAGATTTGCATATTTAATTACATAGGTGTCATTTTACTAACCAGTAGAGTTCTCAGAAAAACAGACATGGATGTTATTGTTTAAGGTAGCATTACATTTGAGAGGTGATGCAGTAAGAGTCTAAACATTGCATGTGTTTCTTGATGAAAATTCTGTCTTCAGTAAGAGTAACAAGAAAGTGGCTCTGGTGTGATACCTCTCCTGCAACTAACAGCTCATCTTTCAAACTTTCCAGTCTAGTTTAAACTGAAAGAGAACTCCTAAAAAATAACATACTATTTATATTCTTTTATGTTGGCAGTTTTTTCTTTCAAAAAGCTGTAGGTTCAGAACAGATGTGAAAAAGGCCATTCTGACTTTAAGCTTAGACTGCAAAGAGGGAACCCAAGCAGGACAGAATGCTCCTGTTGTTAGTGACCTGCCAAAGCCTGGCCACAGCTTGTGGTGGCTTTCTCACACAAACATTTTCACTTCAAAAATGATTGTATTAAAAACAAAGAGATTAGGTAGCTGGCATGAGAAGTGACTCGACTCATGGTGCCACTCCTGTGACACTCCTGTGCCTAAATCCCAGGCACATGCTCCCATCACACACCTTAGAGGGGGGAAGTGATCTGGTCCTTTGCCTGTCCTGGAGGCAAATGCAAATCTCTGGGGAAGCCACAAGTGACAGCTAGGTACTGAGCTTCTAACTATTTGAAAATACCCTGAACATTTTTCTTTCACAGAACAGTAATGCACATGTTTTCTGCTTTCCACAGGCTGATTTTTTTTCCCACAGATTTATAAGTCCAGTGAAGAGTATTTCTTTTACTCAATGTATCTTAGAATTAATGAATCAGAATATGTTCTATTTATGAAGAAAATAATATAATTTTTCTCTACTAACCAAAATACACCTAGGTTTCCCTAAGAACTTTATGCCTGACTGTAGTATATTAGAGCATATCAGCTTGTTATCACCATAAAATAATTGAGGTGTCCATTGTGGTGAATTCAAATTTCATGCTCTAAATCCAAACTTGTATCTTCAAATCTCTAACTCTGTTAACACTTTATTTTGACCATTTGGAGTACATCTCTAGTGTACATTAGGGGACAACATGAGGAGAATGAAAGCCTTGGATGAGGTACCATGTGTGTAGATTGCAGAAATATAGGATAGCAGTGTACAAAGGTCATCATAAGATTTAGACCTGAAGCTACCTAATTCTGTTAAAAAAAAAAAAAAAACACCTCATTTCCAAGCCTAGTGTGCTTTCCAAGCCATAGTGTGGCTTGGGTTTATGTTTCAGAAGTGCCATTGATATCCTTTACTTTTGCCAGTGAGTTTCCCCAGACACCAGACATACAGCGTGTCCCCAGCTGGTGAGGAAAGCTGAACTCACATGTCCTGCTTTCCAGGAGGAAACCTTAAGCACTAAGGACAATTAGGGCCTAAGGTATTTTACAGTGAAACATCACCTTCTCTTCTGGAATGATTCAGCTCTGTAAGAACACAAAACTGTAAAAGAAAAGGTGTGTAGACCAATATAACCTTTCTTTTAGCACATTAACACTGAGAGTGTGTCATCTCTTCATGGCTTTACAACTGCCAGCCTGAGTCCCACCCTGTTCCAGCAGCTTGGAGTAAGGAGAGGAGCTCAATCCACATGAATATGCTCCATCTTCCACAAAAAAACACCTCTTTTGGTGATTTTAATGCTTAGATTTTTAGTTTAAAAAATAACAGTTCTATATCACCCTTTTTTTACAATGAGAACTGAAGGCAAGGTGTGTAAGGATGTGTAAGTTATGTAAGGACACAGAAGAGAAGCTGTCAGTCCTGCTGAACAGCTATCTATGGCTTGAATCTCTCCTGTGAGCATGCTGCATGTTGGAACCCCTTGCACAACTCCTTAATATTTTAGATAAAAAAATTTCTAAAGGGGTTTTAGTTAAAGAAAATAATGGGTTTTGAATGGAAACTTTGTCCAATACACTGACCTGCTGTATGAGACTTGAAGAGTCTCACAGAGAACCCATTTTCCACTTGCACATATGTGGCATACAGCTTGCATTTCTCCCCTATTTTCATTTTCCGTTTTATTTTTTATTCTCAGATTTTTTTAAACTTGAAACTAACAGTCTTTAAAGGGAAAGGATAAAGAAATCTTGGAGATGAGACATCAAGAAAAAAAAAACAATTAAATAAAGATGTTAATTCTAAATTAGACTATTTTCCCTCCTACAGTTCCCATTTTTGGGCCTATAGTGTTAAAGTTACTAATGTTCAATAAAAAAAATTATGTACATGTTCTAATAATGAACTTATGTAGAGTTCATATAATGTGCCAACATGTCCCATGGATGACACTGTAAGCCAATATCCATGTGCAATGGAAAATTTGGATTTATTATTGGTTACTGTATTTTTAAATAAGGGTAATGTTGGTGACTCTAGTCACACGTTATTTTATAGTTTTATTAATAATAATTATACAGTGCATTGAAAAAGAATATGAACAGTGGCTCACAGTGAAAAATTTTCATATCCAAATCCCTCAGTTCTGAGGGAAAAACAAATATTTGGTAACATGTTGAGTCTGTGATACAGTCCACCCTCTAAAAGGGAAGACAAACAGCTGTTGAGACAGATAAAAGAAAATGGTAATTGACAAACAGAGGGACACCAACATAAAATGCAGCTAACAAAAATTGTTCTTGGTTTCTGAAAGTCACATACAGACTGCATATTTGTCACTATGTACATAATTTAAGACCTTCATCAGACAGTTATCATATTGCTAAGCATTGCTAAATTTTATAGAAAATGCCACCTTGAATGTCAGAATTTCTGTCTGCAAAGTAGAAAGTAGAATTGTTGATGAAGGATGTATGGGGCTTCAGTCCCTGAAACTTCTTATGATTGCCAGGCAGAAATACCTCATGTGCATAGATCTACCAAGTCAAATTTTAGAGGAAAAAGAGGTGTATAAACTAATTCATGAAGACTAGCATAGCTTAATCAAAGGAACCATTTTAAATTGAGTAGCCAGACATAACAAAAAAAGCTATTACATCTTTTAGCAAAAAAACCAAACATCTCTGTATTAACAACCTCTGAGAGGACTGCATTGGTGAGCAGTTGCTGAGAGCATAGGCACTGAAATGACCTTGCATGCCTTTGGCTAGGGAGTTCCAGGAACATGGAGATGGGCCAGAAGTCCTGTTATGTTTGTCAGACCCCAGGCCACAGCAGCCAGGCTGCCCTCCTGCCCCAGACCTTTGATTTCCACTGGCCACATGGTTGTGGGGAAGGAAAGCCTTGACCTCCAGTGAAGGAGGGGAATGTAAGTGTTCATCTCTCATTTTTGCAATAGAATGGGGAGTTGCAGAGAGGACTCTTTTCCATTTGACATTTTCTGTGGGGTTTGTGTGGGGCATCAGCAGGCAGTCACTAACACTGTATGAGGAGCTTTTCCCTAGGGCAACCAGCATGAATATCATACCTGCTGGTGGGCACATGGCAGCCCATCCCATGGAAAGGTCAAGCTACACCATTTCCCTCCTGTGGGAGCCTCTGCAGTGCCTTCAGCTGCATCCTGCATACAGCAATACCACCTGATGGAACAAAATCCTCAAAAAAGGAAAATCTTTACATTCTTGGCATGGTGGTGATCAAGGAAAACCATACCTTTGAAAGGGAAAGACAAAGAAGGGCTTACAAGGCTACCTTTTTGAATGGAAGGAGGAACACAAAACTTCACTTTTACCAGTAATATGATTATTCCCAGCAGGGGACAGTATATGCTAAAATACAGCAGCTTGTGCCTAATTATACAATTACACCCACACATCCCTGTCACCCACTTTTTGCAATTTTCATCTGAGAAGACAAGCAGAGCTTAAATACAGCTTGTTTTAGTTCTGGGTGCAAAACCTCTCACACAGTCCATCTCCTTAGGATCTGAGTTTTTACATGTGCAAACGCAGCCCAAAACCTCAGCTGAACCCTAATGTACACTACAATTTAAAATGCACACTACTCTTCTACATCAGTAGGACATGCAGTGATCATGTGAATCCTTGAGGCTGGACATTGCTGTCAGAGATTAAATATCACAGACAAAACAAGTTTTGTTAGTAAAGGATACACCCTTCATAGTGGATCAAAAAAAGAGCTGTGGAAATAGCCTAAAAGATGTTGGTCTTAGGATGTAACTGTAAAATCTCAGGCAGGAAAAAAAAGCAAAGGCAAAAAAAAGTATGACTAATACAAAATGTAAATATGTATAAGTGGTGAGATAAAATTATATTTAATTTTTTATTCACTGTTCTACTATGGAAACATTTCTTACTAATTTGAGAAGAACTAATATTTATTAAAATAGGAAGACTATTTATATATACTTACATTCCTTCAGTCATACCACTATACCAGCTTCTTAGGTTGTGTCTGTGTTAGGATATATTGTAGACTTTAATATAGTCCTCCTATTCTGAAGAGTCAGATGTTGTGTTCTGCAGGGTCTCTTTGGATCATGCCTGTTTCTGAATTAATGTGAACTACAACTTCACTGAACTTGTTGAAAATTTTTAGCTTTGCATAGCTACACAGTGAAGTTATACACTAAACTTTTTAGGTTTGGACCAAGACTGGTTCCAAGCCCATATCTATTGTTAAAACATGAAAATACAATTTAGTGGCTATGTAAAACTAACGTTTTAAGTGTCACAGAAAATGTACTTAATGGGGCAGCCATGGGGTAGATTTTGCATTTCCTTATGAGGCAGATGTAAGTGTTGGTGTTGCTTCTGGACAAGTAAAGCTTCTGCACAAGTAAAGCTTCTGCACCTCTTTCTTTTAGGATCAAGACTGTTGAACTGTAAAAGGACAGTCAGATTACTCCTTTTCTTCTCCTGCTATAATTTAATGCTAATACTTGTAGCCCTCTCTTCAGAGGTGAGAAGTGTATGCTAAGGAATGTTAAGAATATTTGTTTTATCTATGCTTCTGAACCCAGATTGCTATGTATGAAAAAGGTTAGAGCCTACCAAAATTACTATTTTGAGTATTCAACACAGGTTGTCTACTTCACAAGTAAGGCAGCAAAAGCATTTTGACATTAGGTTCAAATGCCAACAGCAGCAAGCATCAGATTTCAAATTTCTTTGTATGATTTATAAGGAGCAACAGATAAGATAAAATAGAATCCTTAATGAAAAGTTAAAATGAAAACAATTCCATATCCCATCCCACAGGCTGAATCTCTCTCTCTTTAATCCAAAGTATGCTACTTATTTCTTCATAGCTGGATACAATAAGGGCAGTGGGGTCCTTGTATCCACCAGAACATAAGATCCAAGATCAGGATCCTGCTATACACATCTGCACATTAAAAGAAAGATTCAAATGGTCCCATATACTTCCATAGCTGCTAAATATGATACTCTCTCTTGAAATACAATAGCTTCCTTGAGATGGGGTGGCTGACTCCATATGTGTGTTCCTAGAGGTCTGCAAAGCAAAACTAATTTCCTTGGAACACATTTTTAAGCCTCCATGAAAGGGTTATTCTGAAGAAAAATGCTTTTCTCACCAGGGAAAATTAACAGGCTTGTCCCTGGGGCCTCAGCTGCTTGGCTATTTGGGTCTCATTTCATTTTGGAGATGTACCTTGTAGACATTCTAGGGCTAGATGTGGGCCAAAGGCCAGGAAAAGAACAATCCTATGTGGCTGACCTAAGCAAAAGGAGCTGAAAAGCATTTAAGTGAACACATGGAATCTAACTCAAAAGTCCAATAAATGCTTAGTAGGGCAACATGGGAAACCGAGCCAGCCTGTTAATCACTAGAGGTTCATCATCACTGAAAAATTTTGTGACTGTTTTTTGGAAAATATTTCAGTATTTCTTTTCATGACAAGTATTTTCCAAAGAAATTCAATGTATTCTTGTTACGTAATAAGTTCAAAAGATGTTACTTAACGTGTTCAGATATTTCAGATATGTTCATACTTAATATGTATCTATTAGAATGTATACAGATAATGGGTTTTCAGTTGAATATACTATTATTTTTTTTATCTTGGCTTTCTAGAAGAAGCAAAGCTTGTAGACATGTAATCTAAGCACACTTTTCCCTGACACTATACATTTGTCATAAATACTCTGATTCTGTACAGTTGAAATCAGTGTGAACGTTTGCACAAACTCAGGTAAGTGCTGGGTCATCCTACTGCCAACAAGACCTAGAGCCACCTTTGCATTTTGTATCTGAGAGATACAAACAAACTTCAGTTTGACACATCTAAGTTGTGATAGTCACAATTTTTTTGAGATTGAAGTAATGCAAACGGGCACAGTAAATACAATCTTCTTTTCTTCCCATACCCTCAGCACTTGCACACAGTTGCTTGGGTATGAAACTCCAGCAAATAATCTGACAACACAAACATGAACTCTTTAAATGTTTAAAATATCCTGATTACAAGAGTATTAAACTTGTCCCTTTACTTGGGAACTCTGGTCTTGACAGCAACTAAAATTACTCTAAACCTCATCTCTTTTTCAGACAGAATTTCCTAGCTCCTGCTGTGTGGCATCTACCACTAATCTGACATGCCAGAACAGTGGCAGAACAAAGAGGAAACCATTGTAAATGTATTTATTTTCTAAATCTGCATAAAATGAGTATTTCAGGGATGCACTATTCAACTTCTGACTGCAAAGTTTAGTCACCCCTAATCAGTCTTCAGTGCCGAATTTTATCAGCAAATGCAGAAAGAAGTAGTATCATTTTGTAACTGCATCTGGAGGCAGTAAAGCGTGGGTCTGTCTGTATGGGGAAGTCACAACAAAATATGTCAGGGCATGGATTTCAAGCACAATAACTGCTGTGCTCTAAGTCTCTCTGTAGATGCTCTGCAACACTAAGACTTCGGGGGTTTATTCCAGTTTAGCTTAATCCATTTTCACAGTGGACTCCTACAGAGGAATTAGTGTCCATAGAGAGAACTATTTCTTAAAGGTATTCTGAGATATTTTCCAACTAGACAAGCAGTAATTGTTAATATATTTTAAAATATATATTTCCCCATAGTAATAAAATAACAAACCTGAGTACTTTTTCAGAGGAAATTAGAGTTCCTCAGAGACTAAATCACCCCCATCTGCTGTTTTGCAACCCGGGTTGTATGGCAGCCTCTCCTACTTACACATGCTAAAACAGTGCACGAACAAAGAGAAACTCTGGCACATGCATACATTTTCCAAATTTACATAAAATTAGAATTTCCAGAATGCATAATGTGCCAGCCTTCTCAAAGTATTGTTAGTCTGACTTGTCTTTGAACTGGGTTGGTACAGTATCGATTATATATGAAAAAGGCTGTTACTTTCCCTGCAGTGCAGGCTGTATTGCAGCAAATGCCACCAAAATATAAAAAAAAATGTGCCAGACTGCTCATATAAAGTGGTATGCAGCAAGCATGCATGTTTTTTTTTTTCTTCTTTCTTTTCTTTCTTTTTTTCTTTTCTTTCTTTCTTTTTCTTTCTTTCTTTCTTTCTTTCTTTCTTTCTTTCTTTCTTTCTTTCTCTCTTTTCTTTTCTTTTCTTTTCTTTTCTTTTCTTTTCTTTTCTTTTCTTTTCTTTTCTTTTCTTTTCTTTTCTTTTCTTTTCTTTTCTTTTCTTTTCTTTCCTTTCCTTTCCTTTCCTTTCCTTTCCTTTCCTTTCCTTTCCTTTCCTTTCCTTTCCTTTCCTTTCCTTTCCTTTCCTTTCCTTTCCTTTCCTTTCCTTTCCTTTCCTTTCCTTTCCTTTCCTTTCCTTTCCTTTCCTTTCCTTTCCTTTCCTTTCCTTTCCTTTCCTTTCCTTTCCTTTCCTTTCCTTTCCTTTCCTTTCCTTTCCTTTCCTTTCCTTTCCTTTCCTTTCCTTTCCTTTCCTTTCCTTTTTTTCTTTTCTTTTCATCTTTTCTCTTTTTCTTTTTCTTTTTCTTTTTCTTTTTCTTTTTCTTTTGCTTTTTTTTTATTTCCTTACTTAGGAATTAATTTCTTCATCAAGGTTTTGGCTCTCCATGCCTGAAAAATGTAAAATGTAAGCAACTAGACACATTTCCTGAAACTGAACTACCTGTTTCACTGATCAGAAAGTCTTGTGTATTGTCCATCAAGGTGGGCATCAGCCAGTGAATCACATCTCACTTCTAGCTGGGACCTTTCAGATACAAATATTATGATGCTAATGTGAGTGTTACTTAGTGTCAGAATTTTAGATTGATTTTCAATATCTAGAAATTTAATCCACAGTCTGAATTGCTTCAGGTCTGCCCTAATGAATGTTACTGGCATATCACATCTTTATTGATGTTATTTTTAAGACAGATATGTGAGAAGAGGGACTACACAGAGACAGCATTTCTCTCCATTAAGAGTGCAGCAAGCCAGCCCAAACAATATCCTGTCTGCTGAGGGTATGATGTGAGATTTATTATGAAAGTTTTCTCTGCCTTTCAAGCTTAAACAACATTATCAAAATACCATAGGGTTTTTTTTGTTTTGTTTTGTTTTAGAACCCACACTGAAGGAAAACAACGTATTAATGCAGTGAAAATAGTTTGAAAATATTAATTTTAGTGATATTATTAATAAAGGGAAAAACTTAGTTGTGAAAAAATTGCCCCAACATGTATTAAAAGGGTACCTTAAAACATTTCTCAGAATGCTTAGAACAATGAAACATGGCACATCATCAGTACTTAAAACTGTGTTTCCTAAAATAATCTCACTGTTTGTTGAATATTTTCTAGATCTAAATTGTGCCAAAAATTCTAATTCTTCTCTTGATATTCTTTTTTTATTCAGTTAAAAGAGTATGAATATGAATAATAGTTCTTTCAGGTAACAGTTTTCAGGGTACAAAAATGCCATGGAATAGAAATGAATAGAAAAAAATAACAAGACTTCCTGTCCTTTATTTAAAGTATTTCCATTATATTTATTGGGGGAGAATAAATTTCAGATGCTAGGTGTTAATTAGATAAGAGTAAGTTGATGGAGGGTCTCACAGCATCTTATTTGTGAACTGAGCATTTGTGTCACTGATATTTAGCAGCCCTAAGCAGAGTTTGAGGACAGCTAAGAGAAGTTTCAACAGCCTCCAACTCTTCAGAGGAACTTCTTTGCCTTTATCTTGTTCAGTTCCATAGTAATAGAAGATTTAACCATTTATTGGGTTTTACTGATTGGAAAAAAGTTCTTAGTAGACATAAAGTATATGTTTATTTCAGTTTTGTCCACATAATTATACTGTAGATTCACATCCTATAAATGCCATAAATGTCTGTTTTTGAAGTTGAGAATGATGCTGGAAAAGCTTGTAGACATTATGCAGACATGTTGCTTTTGTCCTTACCAAATAACTTCTAAAATCACATACTTTCACTGTATTTATCTTTCAAACATGAAAAGAGTTTGAAGTTTAAGGATTTTTGTTTCATTCTTTTTGATTGGTTTTCTTACTTTTGCATTGACGCGCTTTCATTTTAGCAAAAAGAACTCATACAATCAAAGAAATTGAAGTTATGGGCAATTTTCTGCTAGTCCTTTTTTTTTTTCCCAGTACCAGCCTAAGTGGAAACACATTTTTCTAGAGATACTCTATGAATAAACAGGATATTTAATGAGCAGCCATTAGGCAGAACTTCCTCTGTCATGTGGAACCCTCCAAATCTCACTAAGGAAATAACCATTTGTGATCTTTCCTTAAAACTAGATTTATCATATTTTGTGGCAATTTTTAATGTCCCCTCTATTCATGTATGTTACTGTTTCACCTCTACATACACCACATTTTGTGGTACACTTTTTATTTTGTTGCATTATGACTCCATATATTTTGAAGGCCTTTTGGACACAGAAAATATGTAATGGTAAAGCTCCTAATAGCCTAATTAAAACAATCATCTAATGTGAAGAAACCTATCAAATGGGAAAAAAACCCAAACCAGCACCATATATCTACTTTTTTTTTTTCCTTTTCTAAAATATCCTAGAGACATAATGCAAACTTCAGCTTGGCTGATGGTTTCTAAAATGTGCCATGGCAACTACTTAAATACTGATGGAATAATACACTAAGTAGCTGTAAACTGGTTTTAGACATGTAGTTTTCTATAACATATAATTCTATTTTAATTTTGGCACACCATTCTTCATTAAGTCCTAGCTACAATGATCAAGAAATTCAATAAGGAATAATTCAGTATTTTTATTCAGTCTAAAGCAGCACAATTTTCATGCAAACCTGCAGAAATAATGTAACATTTTGGCATGAGCTTCATGATGGTGTTTCCATACAGAAAATAACAACCATAAAGGAACTGTGAGTTACCCACTTCAAGAAATTTTATCTGTCTTTTGACCCACTGCTGTTTCAAAGGTAGAAAATAGGTCTGAGTACAAATATTACACTTGAAACTGCATTTCTCCTTATCTTGGGAACAGTGATTGTACTTTTCCACCATATCTGAATTTGTTTTACACAGTACTATATTAAGTTTTGCTTACAGAGAGCAACACAGTGCTAAACTAAACATCTGACTTGATAAAAACTGGAACTACCTTCGAAGCCACACCCCATGAGCTGTATTTCCAATTTAAAGACCATGTTTTAAGTACCTTGATGCCTGGGAGAAATGTTCCTGAAATGGGTGAAACCTGTGTTAGAGAATCCAAGACTACTTGAACACACCATGAGCACAGCACTACAAACCTGTCTTTAGAGCCTTGCAAACTCTGGGGTTGCTGCCTGAGTGGCCACAACAAGGAGCACTTACTGCAGGTTCTAAAGACAGCAGGGAGCAAATAAAGGCCAAGCAACCAAAGATGAACCTTCCTGAAGAGAAAGCACCTATATTTACATAGGGGAAAGTATAAAGAGATATTAAATAGTGCTCTCTGTCACACACACACCACCAAAAACTAGAAAACACAAGACTTGGACAAACAGACTGTGCAGCCATACCTTGGACTTGGATCAGGATAGAAAAGAGAAAACTTAATAAATTATGATTTTTGAAAATTTTTTGAGGTATTTTTATCCACAATGATAGAATTTGGCTGTGGATTGTCCATGCCCCAGATGCAGGTCACAGTTTTGGTCCAGCAGGCGTGGGAGAGCATCCCTTTCCAGCATTGCCATGTGGCTTTGGGAATGTGACTACTCTCCATGTGGCTTGGAGATGAATAAAAAAGTCTAGTTGGCTCCATGGAGAATGAGCTCATGAAAACCTGCAAGGCACTTTCAGAGCTGGAAATGCTCACAAACATCACACTCAGACACAACAGACAGCTGATCCCCCTGCAATCAGGCTGGCTCCTACCACAATTATTTGCTCTGGACATGTAGGATCTCAACAGGTTCCATGTTGCTCCACTAATTCTCTCATACTCCACAGCACTTTCTACTTGCCCTGCAAGGACACTTTCAATTTGAGCCCAATACTATTTGGTCACAAAATCCATCTCAGGCCAGAAGATTGTCCAGCCTGGCAGGTTTTGACAAATGCACAGAGCTCCTTCCTAGCTCTGTGGAAGCCAGAGAAACTCCAGGAACACGAAGAAAACCAGTAAACCCAGCTGGTATCTTCTGTCTTGGACAGATAACACAGTGCCTGTAGTCTCTTCAGCTATTTTATCTGAGTTTTAATACAACCTCAAGCACTGGTTGCCCATTATTTCAGAGATGGGAAGCCATTACTTCTCCAGTATGCTTTTGTGTGGAATTAGTGATACTGTGCTTTTAAAAGACTGGTAAATGGCTAAACTGCCCCATGATGCCTCCAAGGAGAGAAGGATTCAAGTGCAGAAACAGATTATTAGTTTGCCAAGGTAAATGCAGTGAAATGAAGTATTGGACTGGAAGATGAAAATTTCAGAGGTTCCACAAAATCTAAAGGCCAGTTGAAACCTAAGGGGTGAAGAAATGAGGCAGTTGTGACAAAACCCGCATGTATTTGTTGTTTCTAAAAGGAGTGCTGGGCTGTGTGAGTAAGAGCAGAAATTGGACATCAGACATCTCCTCAGCCTGCAGACACCATCTGCCTGCCACAGTGCTGTGTCATCATGCTGTGGTAGCTCATGGCTGCAAAATTAGTGGTTCTGCAAAGAGTTTAAAGTATAAGTAGAGCCCATGTCAAATAACAGTAGCCCCAGAATAACTCTCAGGATGTCAAAACCATCAAGGTACCTGAGATCTGTGAGATCCTCTCCTCCCAAACACCACAATTGACTCTTCTTTGCTATTTCATTCCCCAGTGTTTTCTGACTAAAATCAAAATGCTGACTGTGTAGCACTTCCTAGTTCTCCAACCTGGCTGCAATTTTTTTTTAAGATTTTTATTTTTAAACTGGGACAAGAGCTGTTTATATGCAATTTGTCTTGATCTCTTGTATGGATACAGAAGATGGGTATCTCCTAGGGCACTGATAGGTCACATCCCACACAGAGACAGACAGGGTAGGGAGGCCCCAGATGTGCCTCCTTTCCCACAGGGTTGATTTCCAGGCATGGATTTACCCATTCTTTCAACACACACTGGACTAAACCAGCCCATTGTATTACCATGTATAAACATTTTTTACTCTAAAATAAAAGTAGGGGTGGTTGTAATATTGACTTGAAATAAGGAATTATCATCTTTAAAAGACTGAGGAAGACTGACCTAGAACACAAAGAGGTTATTAATGCTTTTGAAAATATACCACCTGAGCTTGAGTCAATAGGTAGTGAGGCAATTAATAAAGAGCAAGACTAACAATATATTTGTATTCTCTTTGTGCACAAAATGTGACTGAATAGACATAAAATCCATCTTGTTATTGTCTTTCTCTTGTGGTCGTGATGGAAAGGAGATGAATGTATTTAAGAGTGGTTTCCTATAGACTGTAGTCTTGTACAGTATCCCATTAACATTACAGAATAGGATTGGTACTGCAGTGAATTATTGAGACAGGAAGCTCTATACATACTTCTCTATCACTTGGTAGTTAGGGTATGTGACTTGACTTTCCTACAAATTCACCAACTTTCCACACAAATAAAATGCAAATCATGGCTACTCCAGTAAATCCTCTCTCTGGGAAATCTGGAATCCAAAAGGTTTTAAAAATACCAGTTTCAAGGAAATTAAAATACTTTTTCTTCTATGCATTTGTTTTTAAATCCTTTGTTTATAATGTTACATTGCACTAAACTTTTCATTACATATAAGATTTTAGGGGTGCATGCTGACAGCTGATTTTAGAGTGAATTGCTGCTGGAAAGGCAGGTTGCCTTTTCTCCATGATCCCAGCTTCATGTTTCCCTCCTCTCTTCATAATGCGGTCAGTTGAGTTCAGTTAGCAAATTATTTCTTTTTCTGGCATTCCAGGCAGACTCTGGTATGAGTGAGAATTGATTTTCCATCTGAGTAGATGGGTGCAAACCAAATCAAGTTTGTAAAATCAATTTGTGTTCCAAGGTAGGTTATTAGCTCAGGCACATTTAGTTACCCTGTTCCAAGCCAGAGCTGTATTCCAGCCCAGCTCTGTATATGTTTGTACATACCTTGAGTGATCCACTCCCAAGCAAGTTTTAAAGTTGTTTTAGAGTACCAAACATTAACTCTAGAGCTTTTTGCCAAAATAAACACCAAGTCAAACAGAAGCAGACCTTCCTGATAGCCAGTCTGTGCAGCACTGTTCAAACAGCTGGAGCACCTACTGCTGTGAGACCCAGTGCTGAAAGCCTGGGTGGGAAAACATAAATGGATTGCAATGGGTTTCACAAGGTTATAAGTGATGAAAGTTGCCACAGGTGCTCAATGCTTTGATGTTTAGAGGATCTTAGTGTTTATTTCTTTCTTTACTAAAAAGGCAGCTATTGATGGAAAAAAATATTGGGATACATGAGCAAAGTCATTCTGAGCTGTTCTGAATGGGTTTATTGAATTTGGTCTGATGCATTGAGAACTCCTTTGTCTATATTCAAAATTTATTATTTCAGAAATGTTTTTAAATGCTATATACATGCAAGTTTGCACTTTTTTTTGTCTGTGAGGCAACACAAATTCTTGGGAAAAAAAAAAATGAGCATAGAGAAAATCAGGTCCCTGAGCAAAAAAAAATTTCCAAGCTACAAGTGGCCCAACCACAGATTATTTAAAGACTTGCTCGATGAACTCTGATTTTTCTGCATATAAACACTCACCTAACCTTCCATCACCTTCTTTTCTGTATAACTCCCACTTTCTACAAACTGCATTTTTGCATGGTTAAAGGTGATGACAAAGAAAAGAAAATAATATTTTAGAATCTCTGTAAGGCAAGATTAATGAGTGGGTCCCTTTGAATGGGAATTTATTGATTCTCACTATAACAAAAAGAAGAGAATGATGGAGAATTCACTTGTGCTCACTTTGTCTAACTCTCTTCTCTGGAGTGGTGAACTAAAAAGAACTGGAGGTTCTGGTTGTGAGATTGTGAAAGGAATATATGAGACCTCAGAAACCTGCATCATTTACCATACACCAATTCTTAGTTTCCTCTTACATTCTTACTTTTATTGTTGGCAGCTTTAGGTGCACATATGTTATCTTAAATTCAGAATTTGAATAAATTCACAAAAGAAAATTATGTGCTCACTTTACAAGGTCAAAAGCATTTTTTTTTTTTTTTCCACTGACAACTCAGCCTGACTGTATTGGACATTTAAAATTCAATTTGTGTTATTTCTGCCAAATCTAGTACATAAGCATTAGCAATAATGATTTGGAAGCCACATTTAGCTGGTTTAGCTGTTATTCCTAATGTGACCATAACTATAGCATCTAAGTGGAGCACTGATAGCCTTGTTAAAGATTCATGCAGTGCCTGGGACACAGCTCTATTCTATAGCTACATCAGTGCCCCTGGACTGACAAATAGAGCACTGTTTTTCTCACTGTAGTGTGACTGACAAAAACCTCTCATCATAACAAGGTAATACTTTTATAAAATAAGCTTTATGAGCACAGCACCATGGGACAATAATTAGTGAAATAAAAATAACAATAAATTTAAAATTAGCATTTAAAAACCTATCTGTAAATCTCATTCTCATTTAGCTTGACTCACTTTGGACTTAACAGCAAATGTGATAAATAATATCAAACTGCTTTTAAAACTTCAATTTATGCTGTCATGTCAATGAAAACTGTAATAAGTCAAGAATTTTGCAATTACATTTCACTATATGAACTTATTTATTTCTAATTTTATACAAGTCAACATCTGTAAATCTTGGGAAAGCTATTGATATACACAGGTGTGAGAGCAGCACATCTGTGGATCATTCTGTGCAGACACCACAGGTGCAAATTCTGAGCTACATCATGGCCCACAGTGCCCTGCTGACTATAACATGACCAGCACATATGAGACATTGCAGCTACTATTTCCAAAGCAGCTCCTGTGTCCATCAAAGATATTTGGCCCATATTCTGTTTCAGTTGAGCACCCCAAATCACAAGGCACACTCACAAATGTGCCAAATATTATGCGTCTTTCCTGACATTTCACTTGTGAGCTGCCCTATCACTTCTTCCCACTGGGCAGCTTAAAGTCACATCTTGACAGCTTGCTGCAAGACCTTGTGCTGCAACAGATCTAAGCTGTCACAGAAGTTTAAGAAACTAAAGAAATACTTCTAACCAAGTAGATTTTGGCTTCCTATTCTGCTGGTTTTTTCTCTGCTACCTCTTGTGCAATGGTAAGAAAAGGGGTGAGCAGTATGTACTAAATTACATTTAGTCCAAACTGTCCTATATGTCCAGAACTTTTTTTAACCCTGAGAGGCAGATTCTGCTACATTCAGAGTTCTGCTGTCTTCTGAGATGCTCCAAGCTCTCATTGCTAATGATACATGTGAAAAACAAAGGAAATACAGAGTGAGATATTCTAGGATATACACTTGGGGATATAAGGCTGGGCTTTGGTGAGAGAAGCCATAATAATAAAGACATCAAACAGCACACGAAACTTCCTCATCTCCCCAGCTGCACCTGTGGAAGGCAGAGGCTGTGGCCATAGAGTTCTCCTCCCCTGCCACCAGAATTGTTTCCCATCACATGGGCTAGGATGCAGTGAAAAGAATATAGCAACATGACTTCCTTCAGAATCTGCAGAAAAGCCCTTTATTAAAGAAGCAATAACTCTTTTATAGACTAGATTGTAGAGTTGAGGATAGAAGTAGTTTCACTGGTGCAAGAAAGGTAGCACCTCCTGTAAACATACTTTTACCAAAACATCACATTTCCCACGTACTCTTCTGTGCACAACAGCAGGGGCTAGCTTTGTTATTAATTCTTTCCCTTCTGTTTTCCTTTGAACAGCTTGAGAAAGGCTCAAGCTCCTTTTTCCCTAGCTCTCCATAATATCTACAGGCCAGTGCTACTCTAGTTGTGTGAAGGTGGTTGTGCTGTCTGAACTACCACCACCATCCCAGCCACCCCTGGCTGATTTTCATGCCTCCTTCTGGCCCTCCAGCACTGACCTTTTCCTCTCCCTGGAGCTGGTGCCAGGGGCTGTGTGTGATGTGCACCAGCAGGCAGCAGCAGCACTGCCAGCAGCTCACAGAGCACACTCCCACATGGACAAAGAAGTGCTGTAAGACCATGGATGTGGGGACAGAGCATCATGGGCCATGGAGAGGTGCACCTACTCTGGCTGTGTTCAACAGCACATGGGTCTTTATCATTATACCTTAATTTTTCATTGCTATTCTTTGAGAAGTGAGACTCTTAAACTAGCTTTATATTTGAGGTTGGTTCAGAATGGTTTATCTCACACGGTGCAGTCCCATTTGGATTGGAAAAAATGTAGCCTCATAGCAGTTAAGCTGGTAAGAAACTGCTACCTTAAAATGTTTTTCTTAATTAAAAGTAAAATCTATATTTTTTTTATACAAATAAAAATGTCTTACAACATTACATCCTAATTACAGTTTTAAAGTGCCAAATTCTTTGAAAAATCATTACAAGCCAGCTAAAGGGAGAGTGGAAAACAGTTTTATCATAATTATACAATTGTGAAGTTTTACAATAAAGAAGTTTTTAAGAATTTCCGTTTGTCTGAAGTGCCTTGTAGATTTCTTTACAGTGTTTTAATTGCACAATCAAAAGAAAACACCTGTTTGAAATTAGCATACATCCAAATAAGGAACAAAGACATGCATTTTCGACAATGAGAATAATTAGCCACTGGAACAGACTATCAAAGGATACAAAGCACTCTCATTCACTCTCCTTAAATCAAGAGCAGGTCTGTTTTTAAAAGACACTGTCTCTTATTCTGGGATCGTTTATTTGAAATTCCCTGATCTGTGCTATGCAAGAGATTGCAATAATGATGGTAATTTTTTGCTAGAGATGTCAGAGAATATTTTGGCTCTTGGGACAGTCACATAGCACATCCCTGAGCTCTGGCTCCTGTCAGCTGCCATCAGCCTGCAATCCCTCTTTCCTGCAGATGAAACAGTCAGCAAATTTTAGAGCTATTTATCACTATTTGGTCTGAAGCTTTCACACAGCTCCTAGTAAAACCTTCCACCTTGAAGCCTCTTTACTTTTTAGAAAGAAAATTGGGTAGTAGTTGCTCTGAAAGTATTTTGCAAAAGGAAAAAAAAATTGCATCTATTTAATTAAAATCTAACAGCCCAATTCAGATGTGTTTTAAGCATTTTTCATTAATTTCACTATCCCTACCTTTAAAAACACAGCTGTTACTTCTTAGACTTGAATATTTGGATTTTGGTGTGCCGTTTTCAGGCTCTGAATTAAATGTGGTTGTAGCATGAGCAGCTCACAGATATGCTGTGAAGCAATGAACCAATTCCACTCCAGTTTACTGCATTTATACCCTAAATATTTCTCATTTGTGCTGGTCTGGCTGGGGGTGTAGACTATACCTGCTTATCTCTTCCATAACTAGGGGATGTGCCTGCACTCAGTAAAGGACAGAGCCAGTCACCTCGGGACTCCTCACCCAAATCCAGCCTACCTGCTGTATCCTCCAGGCTCTGCAGAAGGACACATCCTCAACAGATCCAGGAAAGCTGTTGCTGGCCTAAGTAGTACTTATAAGCCAGGTAGGGATTTCTGCTAGGAAATCCACTCAGGTACAGTGGGATTATGGTTCCTTTCTGCTATTTCTCTGTTCTGGCTTTTGCTTTCCTCTCAATTCTTTGATCTGCTTGTAAACAGAATGGATCTCCTGAGGGAAGCAGTGATTCACAGCCATCTGGACCACAGTGATCACAAAGTGACTGAGTTTAAAAACTGGTGACAGGAGAAAAAGAAGCAAAATAACACAGTCATTGCTTACAGCCAGCATGGCTTCATGAGAGGAAATTCCTGCCTATCCAACCTGATTTCATTTCATGACAAGGAAACCCACCCAGCTGACCAAGGGAAACCAGGTGATGTGATCCCTTTGGATTTCAGCACAGCTTTTGATGCTGTTACTGGATCATTCTGGGCAGAGTGTCCATCCCACAGCTGGATAAACACTTTATGTGATGGGTGAGCAGCTGGCTCATGGAATGGGCACAAAGGGAATGAGGTGACATCAGAATGGGGACCTGTCACTAGTGGGGTTCCACAGGGCTCCATCCTCAGCCCTGGGCCCTTCATCATCCTCATAAATGACTTGGACATTGTACAGGAAGGGATACTGAGCAAGTTTTCAGATGATACAAAACTGGGAGGAGCTGTTGACTCCTTTGAGGAGGGGGAGACTCTGCAGAGAGACCTCAACAAATGAGAGAACAGGATAAAAACCAACCACGGGAAGTTCCACAAAGGGAAATGCTGGATCCTGCACCTGGGATGGGGCAGCCCTGGATGTATGGATGGACTGAGGAATGAGGTACTAGATGGGAAGCAGTGCTGGGAAAGGGATCTGGGGTCCTGGTCTATGGCCAGTTGAATGTGAGCCAGCAGTGCCCTGGCAGCCAGGAGGGGCAGCTCTGTCCTGGGGGCATCAGGCACAGCATCACAGCTGGGCAAGGGAGGGATTGTCCTGCTCTGCTCTGAGCTGGGGCAGCCTCACCTCAGTGCTGGGGGCAGTTCTGGGTGCCACAATAAAAGAAAGATGCAAAGCTATGAGAAAATGTCCAAAGGAGGGCAATGAAGATGGTGAAGGGCCTTGAGGGGAAGCTGTGTGAGGAGTGGCTGAGGTCACTTGGTCTGTTCAGCCTGGAGGAGACTGAGGAGAGACCTCACTGCAGTTACAGCTTCCTCATGGGGGGAAGAGGAAGGGCAGGCACTGATCTCTGCTCTGTGGTGACAGTGACAGGACACAAGGGAATGGCCTGAAGTTGTGTCAGGGAAGGTTTAGGTTGGATATTAGAAAAAGGGTGTTTGGGCAACAGATTCACCAGGGAAGTGGTCAGAGTTCAAGATACATTTGGACAACATTCTCAGGCACATGGTGTGACACTTGGACATGTCCTGTGCAGAGCTGAGAGTTGGACTCGATGGTCCTTGTGGGTCCCTTCTCACTTAACTTATTCTGTGAAATCATAGCTCAGTGGAGGTTTCTGCTGCACCTAGGCAGCAGACAGGCACCTCATAAAATGTCCTTGTTGTGTCTGTCATTTTATTCAGTGTTTTTAATTTCCACTCATTCACAAGAGATGAATGTGTGGCTGCAGCCAGAAGCATTTTGATATGGGAAAATATTCAGCCCAAAACATCCAGTCTTCATAATACAGAGCAGAAGTAATAATAGCAAGGTGAGGCTGTTAATAAAGCATGACAAAATAGTTTATCACTGTAGCATATCACAAAAACTGTAGCCAAACTTATCAAAACTCTCCTACAGTGCAATTTGTTAGACCTTCAAGTCACTCTCAGGTGACATAAATGGGCTCCACAGGTTGTGTCCTAGACATGTGGTATTAAATAAGATTTTTTTTTTTTTTATCACTGCTGTCCAATCCCAAGATTTTTACTGGAAAGATTTTCCACTTGAATTTGGGTGAATCAATTCTAAGCATGATTATGAAATTTTCACCAATTTCTTGAAACTGCATTTGTGGCATTGCAAAATGACATGACGAAACTTAAAATTTGCGCATTTTTTTATATTTAAATGAAATCATTAAGATCTTATGAACAAATCTGTGTGAAGAATTTGTCAAAAGTTCATGTATTTCAGGCTTGGATTTGTTGAGTAATTTGCTTGGCTTAACTTTATCCATCCACATTCAGTTCTTCAGCACCTCCAGCATGACCTGGTTTATGTACAAGCTATTTCTTTGTTTCCTCCAAGCAGTTGTGGGCTCATTGTGCCATCCCTTGTACAAACCAAAGACTGCTTTCCCATCTCAGAGCAGGTCATGCAGGGAGGGCTCACTGGTCAAACCTGGCAGTGTGTGCAGCCAGCTCTGCCCATCAGGAGAGCATCCCTGTGCTGACCCAGCGTGGGCAGACCCAGCCTGCACTTGGTGCACTGCACTGATTAGGCACACCTGCATCTCTGCACAGCTGCAGGAGACCTCATGCCAGGAGGGGCAATTACAGAGTGATTAATAAACAGCTTTGTCTGCGATGCCAGGCATGGGAAAAAGTGTTGTGAACACAGTAAGGTTTTTGAAGGGGAAATTGCAATTTTAAATGTTGCAGTTGGGGACATTCTCTCTAAAAACTTCAGCAACTGTATCTTTAGAAGATAAAACATTCCATAGGTGTTCCAGGGTCCGGAGTTTGAATTGTCTGCTTTTTGTAGTCACTTCTATCTAGACTCACTGTAGCAGAGCTCTATCTGCCTGACTGCAGCACCAGGTTATCTTGCAGCTTTCCACTTTCAACCATGATTTGCCTACCACTAATGTAATGGTAATTTGTGCTGTGGTATGGTGTTATTTTTATATAAGTAAATTATTTGCCATATATTTGCATTAATATGTCTTTATACTAAGCTGAACTAAAAAACCCTCAAATGCGGCCTTCATAATGTCAAATTGTCAAATGGGAGTTCTTGTGGAATAAAAACATTTGAAAATACATAGGTATTAAAGAATGGGAACATGCAAAATGGGCAGATTCCCAGGGCCCTTAGTCTGGGGAGGTTTACTTCACCCTTAGTATTTAATTTGTCTGCCAGGAAAGGCAAGACCCTTGTGCCCATCCATTCTGTTAGGGGGACCCTTCACTGAGCAGCTCTGCTGGATCACAGGCTGGTTTGACTGACTTAGGGAAATGCATAAGGGAGATCCCTCAGCACATCTTTCCACTTTATGAGCCCTCAGTTTGAGTATAACCCACTGCCAGCAGCTGTCAGTGCTTGTGAAGGACTCACACTAACAGAGTAACACTCTTTATTAATACAAAATTTTGACAGGTTAAGGTTTGAGGATTGTTGGTGGTAGTAGCTGACTGCAGAAACGCTTTCAAAGCAATAAAGTTATTTAGCATGGATAGGGATGCCAGTAGGGATCCCTATGAGGAAGAAGACAAGTTCAGCCCATTCATTGATCTCAGCAGTTGCAATGGAGCCTTCCCTAACTCTTCCCCCTACTCTCAACTTACATCTTTACTATTTCTTTATGTGTAGGTTGAGCTTGAATGACTTTATTAATAAATTCTTTGTTTACTGATGGGTTTAAAATTCACTCTCTTCACTTTTGAATATACAGTCAAAAAGAATACAGAGTGTATGCCCAGTGAGGGTGGTCATACCCTGGAGGTGGGTAACTTTGGGATGAAGGGGTGTATTAAGGGTATAATCTGAGAAGAAGGGTATTAGGGTATAATCTGAGAAGAGTGATTTTGCCACAGTTGTTGGCTGAACAGCAAGACATCTCCTATCTCCCCTGGCTGACAGGTGTTATGCAACTTCTCAGCTGCAAAGTACCTCCCTGCAAGGACTCCAACAGAGTCTGGCCACAGTCTCTCCATTCTGCTCCATCCCCTTTAGCAGGTGCTATGGCTGCAGACTGTGGTGTGGGGAATCATCATGGAATAGGTTTTGAGTATGGCAACTTCATTCCATCCAGGGACCAGCAGCTGTATGTTATAATTTCTATAGCATTATTATTTACATTAGGATGTGAATAAAATTTCTTGGTTTCCTCTAATTATATCCCCAGCCATCTTTCACCAGCTGGGCATCTGAAAAGGAAGTTGTCTTAATTACAGCTGTAATGCTAGATAAGAGGCAAATAAAGTCAAGAAAGAGACAAGATAGGTGTTGAAAGGTAAATGCAAGCTTTTGTTACTAATTTGATTTAGATTACCATTAAATTTTCTTCCAAAATACTGTCTCGTCTCATGCACTAAGGCCAAATAATGTTAGCCAAAGTATAATAAAGGTCTCAAGTTCTTAAAACAACAAACAAGTGGATGGATCTGAGTAATGTAAGGCCAAAGTCATAATCCAGTGAATCATGCAAGGCAGAGTCCACAGAGAGCCCCAAGTTATGGTCTCCTGGTCACCCTAATCAGGAGACCTGGCATATTCTGGTCTCATTTCCTCTCAGTGACCCCAGAGAAGGAAATGCAGATGTGCAGAGGAGTGGTGGGGCAGAGCAGTCATCCCCAACCTGGAGTTTGGAGCAGGAAGCTCTCTAGGGCTGACTCACCAGTATATTGGCACAGCAGCCACACTGTGTACACTTGACTGCAGCTTCTACCCAATTCTGAATTTATTTAAAATCACCAAATACTCTTTTGTTAAAAAGTGGGATGAGTCCACATCCAGTGGGTTTCTGAGATGTTACTAAAACAACTCATTTCCCACTGCATTGGGTAGTGAGCACAGAAATGTTATCCAGGGCTCTGGGTTGCACTTCCAGCTGAGTTGCTTCAAGCCCTGTGGACTGTGAAGAAAACTTGTCCACAACAATGTGACTGGCTTAAATATCTAATGGAACAAACAAACATGAAAATTGTGATTACTAGTGTGTAGTAGAAAATGTAGCTTTGTATCCACACAATTGAACACAGTTCAGCATTGGTTTATTAAAAACATAATTAATGAGATTACAGTTGTCATTAATCTAATTTATAATCAATGTTTATTGAATGTATAAATTCTTGGCTTTTGCAGAATTAAAGGGAAAGTACATGGCAAGCCATGCTGTTGCCTTATGCAGTATCAGACTTTATAAAAACACTGTGTTTGCTTCTCACATGATATGTCTACTTTAAAGGATGATGTACAGTTACAGGTGTCAGTCTGTTCAGATCAGTTTATCTAAAAGGTCACAACTGCAGTTGATAGTGTTGAATTTCTTGCACTGTATGTCTTCCAATGTTTGATAAATTTCAGGATCATAAAAGCTTATTTAAACATTTCCTTATACCAAATGATATACCATGTGATGAATAACACAGTGAATTCTGTACATGCAGTTCCCCATGCAGACTAGCAAAAGATTGAAGGCAAGGACACAGGCAGCTTAAGTGGTTGCTAATGGCCACAAGTGGGTGTATTTTAAATGCACAGAGCCAAATCCCAGCAAAGCAGACTGAGAGCACATCCCAGCCACACCATCCAAACACTGCCTTTACAGCAGCCTGCCCACCTCACCTGCAAGGTTAACAGAGGCATTGCCTCTGCTCCCTGGCCTTTTTGTTACTAATATCCAAAGAGGGCAAATAAAAATACTTATCTCTGTTTGTGCCCCTTACTGGAGTGCAGCATGGCTTGAAGAAGAGTGGTGATCAAAAACTCAACCTGAACTTAGAAAAAGATAATTTTCCCATTTATAAATCTCTTGACTACAATGGAACAGTGCAGGCACATGCCTGCTTACTTGCTTTCTTGCTTTCTCCCTCTCTTTTCCAGCTATTTTTATCTTCCATTCTTTCTTTTATCCTATAAGTTTTATTAGTAATTCTGCTGTAATTCTACAAAAATGCTGTGTTATATAGAGGGATTGGACACTAACTCTACATCACAAAATTCAGTTCTATAAAATTGCTTGATAAACCAGTAGCTTATCAAGCAGTATTTCTCTTTCACACCTACAATTATAAAACTCTTATAAAAGCCTGACTTCTGCCACCCAAAACATGAAATTAAGATGGGTACAAGCCAAGAACCCTTGTGACTGCTGAGGCATTTCCCATAGGCTTTGCTTAGTGTGTCTGGCTGTCCCAAGCCATTCAACAGCCTAGACCATCCAAGGAGGTATGAAACCTACACAAGAGGCTTCCTGCTCTTGTCCTTTATCAGTCATGTATCTTGGCTCATTCATAGCACAGAGGCACAGACAGGCAAGTAGTTTGTATGAATAAATAAGGAGTTTCTGAGGAGCTTTATCCAGACTTTCCCCCAAGCCAGTCATTGTTTTTTGTCTTTAGAGTTCAGGCCACTCCTAATTGTCCGTGGTTGCCCTAAAAGTAGAAGGGATTCCTCACTAATAAAGTGGACTTAATAAGGTAGCTTTTTGCCTTTTCCTCAGCAGTTCTCATTGTCCCTTTAGAGACACTGGGAAATTTGCAGTATGGAGCTGCCTTCTGTCCTCCACTGGAGAAGGTAGTGCCAGGAGCACAAGCAGCTGGCAGCCCCAGAAAGATCACTGGTAGAGAGGTTCAGAAATTTCCACATAGATACTGCAGTGTAGTGGCTTAAATGAGCCTGTGTGCTCTGTGATCTCCCTGTCATCACATGTATACAAGACATGCTCATGCCCTGTGGTCCTTAGGAATCTAAATGTCCTCCTGCAGCCGTGCGTACTGCTGGAAAATCAAAGAAGCTCCTACAGGGCTCTGAGCCATACCAGACAACACAGGGGTTGTGGGAGCTTAACTATTTACAGGCAGTTTTGTTTTCTGCACTAATAAGCACAGGCTGACACTCTTGTTTTCTCCTGACACACACAGCTTCATGTCCTTGGGGACTGACCTGCATTAAGAGCCAAGAGGCAGGTCTGTGGCTCCAGCCTGAGGCTGTGCCCCCCGGAGGGCTGTAACATCCTGAGAAGGAGGCTGTGTTTCCTCAGAGCAATGCTCTAATCTGGAATCATTGAATAGTAAGGTCAAGGGCAAGATATTCTCCACTATAATTCCATTAAGCAGCAGTTGATAAGTTACAAAAAGAAGTTAGCATGTATTTCAATTTTTATACTTTATATAGCTAATGCCGTATTTGTGTTATCTGTCCAACCTACTCAGAACTTATTAAACTTTCACGTCTCTGGAGAAAGCTGCTCAGAAACTTTCCAATTAGAGATTCTGTTTACTATTTCTTTTCCATTCTTCTATGAAATCTAGTTCTCACCTTTTCATTCCTTTCCCAGAGCCACCCATAGACACATATCTCATATGTACCACCAAATCACACATATCACACTTGTTAAATATCTCAGCTCACCTAGTTCATGCCTACTCTGAGTGCAGAAATTATCTGTTCCCTTCAATCTCCCCATGTTTTTGACAAATACTCTTCTCACTCAGGCATGTGTAGTTTTGGTCAAAAAATTCTCCCCTGACACCTACCAAAATTCTGAACCCTCAGCAGCATCAAGACCTCCTAGATCAGAAAAACATCCTGAGTGCTGCCATTATCCATATAGCTCTAGGGTCTCCTTTGCAGACAGTGCTCTCAGAAGAGCTGCAAGTCTTAGAAAGCTCAGCTGGGAGTCACAAAAGGACATGACTGCCTGAAGTGGAACTGTGCTGGGGTTTTAGCACCTTTGTAGATCTAAGAGAGAAGTTCAGTTCATGGCCAGAACAATTCTCCAGTCCTGGTTCATGAGGCACTGTAGTAGGCCTGGAAAAGTAAATTTATAGTCTAAGGAAGAAGTAGATGTTACTGAGGAGATGTAAAGGTCTTGGTATTGGTTTTGTATTTTATCTAAATAGAATTTCACATGAAATGCACGAGTTATCCTTGGAACAGTTTATATCCAAATATCCCTCCAATCTTAGGCTTAAGGAGTTAAACTTTATCCAGTCCCAAAACTCTGGGTTTGTTTTCTGCAAAGTGTCCTGTTTCTGAAGGCAGCTGTTTAGGTACCTCAGTGCACAAGAGGGCTGCAGAATATGGAACTGAAATAAGCATGTTCCTGCCACCCAGCAGTAACTAAATCCCACTGGCAGGGCAAGGGTGTAAGACCTCACTGTCATCAGGGATTTTTATTAGAAAGTTTTGGCAGTTCCATATTGAACACATTGTCTGTTTTGATTCTCATTCATGTGCTCAATGACTAGAGAGTTTAAGTGTTTTATTCAGGGGTGTAGATACCACTGGGCATATAAAATTTAGTATAGTGGCTCAGAACATTATCATATTAACCTTCCTTTAGGGATCTAGTTCATACTCTGTCCTCTTTATTTTTTCATTTCCAATATTAACTAGGCCTTTAAAGGCTGTAGCTTGTTTTAGAGCCTATCCTCTGTTGAGCCAAGAGTCACTGATGGATGAGAACCAGCAAGCAATTAGCAACAACAAGTACTTAGGTCATTAATGATGTAGCTTGTTCTGACTACCTCCTAGCAAGATATCTGAATGCAAAAATTCTTCTCACTCCTCTCTCTTCTGCCCTGAATTTATATTTAAGCCAATTCAACAGATTAGACATGTCACAATATGAAAATTAATTTATTTGTTATATATACAATTTGGATAATGGTCATGGGACATACCTCCCATGATATGGAATGTAGATACACCTCATCTACCTTGCATTAGTGCAAGTATTTTTTGATTATATTATTTTTGATCACTATATTGCATCAGAGTCCAACCCTATGTGACCACAGGATTACCCTACCATCTAGGATTGCACCTTCTTTCTGCTATAGCTTGAAGAAATAACTGGAATCTAGAAATTAAAGCATAAACTAGAAATATGTTACTGCTGCCTTGTAGGCAAGCTAAATATGAATCATTGCAAGAGCACAACACACCCCTTATTCCCTGAAGTAAGTAAAACCCAGTATTTTGCCAATGTTATAAAGGTGTTTCTTCCATACTAGAAACAAAAGTAAGAGGATTTGTAAAAGATAGCTTATCAAATGATAAATAAAAAAAAGATAAAATTACTTGCTTTGTTGTTTTAAGCACATACATACTTTAAAGTTCGGGCACCTGTGCTCACAGATCAGTCTAGAGTCCTGTTTTGCAATCATAAGGTATGATATGCTGATTAAATATTTTAAATATAAAACATAAAATCCCAGTCCAAATCTGAGAAATGCTAACAGTATTCCACTTGTGTGTAGGTGAAATATGCTTATTCTAACACTCAAATATTTACCCTAAATTCCAACTCTGAATGACTGTACATGTTAAAATGGAAAACCCAGGTGTTTAACCTGTTGGATAAAGGAATACAGCTATTCCAGGCACACTTTCTGTAGAAATTGAAGTAATTGAGCTAAATGTTAGCTGATATTTAGGAATTTTTAAAGATTTATTTTGACACATATTAAAAGCCCAGTAATTTTTAATGAACGTCTGTATTAATAGATCCTCTCTGTTTATCCCTTGTTTGGTTGGCTTTTTGTTTTTGTTTTTGTTTTTTCTTTTTCTTTTTTTTTGGGGGGGGGGGGGGTGGGGTTTGGTTGGTTTTTTTGATTGTTTGCTTTTTTGGGGGGGAGGGTTTTTTGGTGTTTGGTTTTTTGTTGGTTTTTTTGTTTTGTTTTGTTTTGTTTTGATTTGATTTGATTTTTTTATTTGTTTGTTTCTTTGTTTCTTTGTTTTTTTCAGGTCATATTGACTCTCCTGAGCTCTCTGTAACATTTTTCTGCCATTGTCCAGAGACTGATTCAGTTCATTGACTTTCCTCCACCCATAGTCCTGGGCCCATCAATCATCCCTTACTCCTTTTCTTGCTCTCCAGTCAGCTGAGCTGAGCCCTTGACAATGAACCAAATATTTTGGGCTGAAATGCATGAGAAACAAGGTTTTCACTTTGCAGATTACATACAGACAGCTACCACACAAATGTATGGTTCTACTATGGTTCAAGGCTGTCTATACTTCAATGTGAAGGAGCAAAAGGATCCTTAAAATGCACACTGCTTACAATCCCAAAGATTCAATAAAAATACACAACTACGCTTTTCTACTTCCATGGTGACTGAACTGTTCAGCTATGCTTAAAATAAGGCATGTGTCCAAGACATGTAAAGTTCTTTAGCTATCTCAGGTGCTTAGGGATTTAGGCTGTGCCAGATTAAGGCCTCTCTTAAAAATGGACATTACAAGTTCTGGGAAAACTCTTCTGTGATGGGAGTATCAAATAAGTCTATAGACTTTAATGAAAAAAAAAAAAAAAAGTATCTATTGTTTCATGCAGAGAACCATTTTCAGTTTAAGTCAGCTGAGAAAGCAGGAACCCATCTATGTACAGTGGTACTGCCAAACCCTGGTGACCACAGTCCTCCTCACAATAATACTCCTCCAATGGGTAAAGTACATTCTGCTGGATGAGAGGCCCAGGTTTAGGTAAAGCTGAATATATTCAAACATGAGTTTGAATCCTGTGACTTATTGTGTGAAGCTTTAACCTGACTGGTCAGGAACCTGGACTTTGGTCCTTGCTCTGAAGTTTATGAATTTTGCTTTAAAGAGCTGTATGGTAAATTAGATTGTAGGGGCTTTCAACAGCTAACTGAATCCAAAGATTATAATTTCTGCCATGGTTGTTTTAACTGTAAGATTGAAATGTGTCCAATGTCTTTGATTTCTCTCACTTGAGGAATCTGGCACTTGACTGCATTGTGAGCAGGACAGGTGCAGGATGCTTTCTTCACTTCTTATCCCTCTATCTGAGGAACTTGATTCTGTCAGAATGTATTAGATGTTATTTCAGAGCTTCCACTGTACAGGGAAGGAAAGCAACACCTGATGTCTCTATCCCAGTGAAGCTGGAAATCTGATCCACTTAGACCAGGGACCTGTCACACTGCATGAAGTGAACTACCAGAAGTAAGGCAGTGTTGTGCCTTTTGGAGAAGTTTGTATAAACATCATGAAAAGGAGAGGTTCTTTCAGCACTTCTTGTCTCCAGATAAAGGAAGGTCTGCAATCATTACTTTGGACTTACACTGATTTAACTTCAATCCTGCTTTAATCTAAGCCTAAGCTTTTTATTGGATTCATCTCCTAATGCATAAGGAATTAATTTTTTTATCTCAATGGATATTTTCCTCATATATACCTTTGAACATCTGGACACAGCCTTCAGTGTAGCCCCTTAATGCCTAAGTCCATTGCTATAACTCATTCATGGATTGCTGTCAAAAGCTGTCAAGGTACCCAGCCATCAAAACAAATAACAGTAGATCACACACATACTTGCTCACCTCACTGAATGAAAATGTCTCAAAGTTTTACCCCCCTGCAGAACAGGAACGCCAAGGTGCCTCCTGTAGCAGAGTGTCCTGTCATCCTGAAACATGTGAATAAATTTTACATGGACTTTAAAACTTTTTTTTCAGAGCTAAGCTAACAACTAAATAATTTTGCTATTACATAGCTTCAACCATAAATTGCAACCAAGACTTTCATAGTTATGGTATTGCAAAGTGGCAGTAAGGAAAGTGAAACAAACAGATTTTTAAAACAACTCCTTTTGCTTCTTAATTTCTATGGCCTTAGCCATATTATGCAGCCTTAGTTCTTCTTTTAATATCCTACCTGTGATAGCATCTGTGACCATCCTCTGGGAAATAGCTGAAGAGCATCATAACCTGTCCATTCTTTTCCTTCTGGACAAAATTTGTTCTTGATCGTGTGTGGGAGACACCAGCAGTGTTGGAGCAGCAAAGTTACCCGTGTGTCTGCCCACAAAATTGCTGCATAGGGTCACTTTGGGCTCTCCTTAGGGCAGATACTGTTTTTTTCTGCCTCACCCAAATCAGACAAAGCAGCCTTGCTGAACAGCAGGGTCGTGCCCAGGGTTTTCTCTAGGTGTTGGATTAGCTCTAGGTCGCAAGCCACAAGAAAAAAAAGCAGTAAATCTAATTCAGACATGCTCCACACAGTTGTAGTATTCCTTTGTAAAATTTATTTAATGCTTTGTAGATATGCTCAAGCAATTCTGGCAAAAAATGTCACTCAAGAGTTTTGCCCAGAATACATGAAATTCTCAGTCACGTTACTCAGTGAAATTCTCAGTCATGTTACTCAGTCCTCATTGGTGAAACCCAAAACCTTTTGAGCATTGAGTGATCAGTAAGAGGCCTGTGGCTGTGACCTTCAATCTACAGGGTGGAAACAGCACATCTGTGAACTGCTATGCAGTTACATCCTGGAAGTTACATAATGCTACTGAAGTCAAAGCCTTACATTTTTCAAGCAGGGATACTGCTGAAGCTCTAAGTCAAAATAATGAAATAAAAGTTTGGAAAAATGTATTAAACTATCAACCAAATGCATTGCTTAGAGCATTGGCTAATTACACTAGCAGATTATCTACTGCAATGTCAGCACCAAAATACTGACTTAGGTTTTATACTGTACCTTGTGTTGTTATGTACCACACGGAATCTTAGGAAAAAAATTCCCAGAAAAATATGAAGCTTTAATGTAAAAGAAATTAAAGTAAGTAAATGGGTGGGTTTAAGTACTACAGAGACATGAAGCATTGCTTTTCACATCCTGCCAAGAAGCAACAGCTGTACTTCATTTTAACTTGACGTGGTTCAGAACTCATATAGGTATTTAATGATCCAAATATAATGGTCCTGCATAGTTTAATTACTTATATGAAGGCTCAACTTCATATGCAATCTCTTAATAAAAGATTCTGCTGTGAAAATCTTGCTTTGGTTCTAACAAAGAATAAACACTTTAACAGTGAAAATGCTTTGGTGGAATTGAAGATTATTGACCATGGATCCTGAGCACAGTTGACAGTCAATGTTATTCCTTCTTGATAGACTCCTTGTTTCTTCTTCCTTCATGGTATAGCCAATACAAGGAGAACAGGTAGAGTGCAAGGCAGACCATCAAATCATAATGATAGAGTGTTGCAGCAAATAGAAGAAACAAGAAGAAATAAAATATTTTGAAAGCAGTATGTTTCAAACCTAGAGACTCACTGGGTAACTTAAGTGCTTCACTCTTCTGGTTAGAAATATCTGCAGAATCAGAAGCATGTTGGCTTTCTTTCTGCGAGTCCTCAAGCCAGTTTCTTGTTTTCTCCTCAGTTATTAAATGTTCAGCTTGAGAGTCTGTTCCTCCATTTTCTTTGGTAGACTTACTAATTAAAACCTCTGGCCTCCACGACTTCTCTTTTTGGAGCTCTGCTTGATGGAAAAGTTGACCTACATTCCTTCCTCTTTCTTCTCCAGAAATGTCATGTTTTAGATTTAAACTGTACCCTGACTCAGCAGCAGCCTTGTCAATGACTTTGGATTCCAGGTATCTGTACAGGTGCTCCGTGCCTCGTTCCACAGTGGGCCCTTCTGAAGATGCCACTGAAGAGCTTTTATAATGGTAGCTAGGCACAGTATTTGTACCAGAAGGTGGCATTTTTGTTTCAGCTTTAGAACATAAACAGGAAAGTGTATCACCGTGGCTTTCTTCCCTGTAGAGCTTTTCTGCTTGCTCATGGTATAGATGCTTCTGAGTGCCCAGGGGACTTTTAGGTACTTCTGAACATAGACCCTCCTGCAAATTTCCCGTAGCAGAAGTCTTTACTGCTTCTCCTGCAGGTAGAATATTGTCTGCTTGTGCTTTGGCACATTTTTCTCTGCTACTGCACACAGACTTCGTTTCCCCTTGCAGTGTTTCATGTACGCATGCATTATAAATACCTAAAACTGATTCCTTTTCAAATCCAGTGTCACATAATACACCCACTGTGTTGAGTTGACAAAGAGCATAATGTGAACCATCATTTCTCCCTTCATGTGTATCAAACGCTGTTTCCTTTTCCTCTGTGGGCCTGTCACTTAGTGCAGTCTCTCGAGGTAGCTTAGCAATTACTGCTTTTTCACTGCCAGGCATTTTTTCTGGAGCACTTTCTGATGTTGTTTTAATTATATAAGCTGTACCTTCCTCTGCTTTCTCTGTAATACCCTGCTCAGAGACAGAAGTCTTTTCACAACTCTCTGCCTCCTGGCAGGTAAACAACTCCTTTGTGGAGGTCCCAGTCTGAGGTTCCATGCTCCCGCTCACTCTCCACTGAACCTCACTCCCTGTTTCTTGCCACCTCTGCTCTGCAAAGGCTGTGTTGTCTGTCTTCTGTCTGCCTTTCACCCTTCTGAATCCGCTGTGTTCCTGGGTGTCCTCAGGCTGCCTTTCACCCACCCCGGTGGCCCTGGGTGCCTGCTTGCTGCTCTCAGCTGGGTTCAGGGCTTTGGCACTGTGTTTCCTGTGGGACTTGAAAAGCTTGGAAGCTTCCTCCTCACCAATTGATGCCAAGTCTGCTACTTCAATGACTTTCATCTGCTTCCCTAAATCAGTGTTCTTTTCTGACATTTCACCAACTCCTTTTCTCTGTGTTGAATCTGTTGAGACACCAGCATGTGCAAAAGTGCCGGCACATAAATCTCCTCTTAAATGTACCTGAACTTTGCTTTCAATCATCTTGATTTTTCCTTCATTTTTGTCAGCATCTGACAACAATGAATCCAAAGTTTGGAGAGACATTTGTGGTGCCTGGTGCTCCAGAGCTGGATTAGCATTGCCATCCAGCGTCCTTGCTGTGCATGCCTTTAATTGCATGGATTCATCATGCTCTGGTAAAATGGTTTCTGGTCTTGTTTCACAGGCCCCTTTTGAGGTACCAGCAGCATGCTCACTGGTGAATAGCCTCTCCATCATCTTACTTCCCGAGGCACTATCTATTTCACCTTTTGAAATATCTGTGTGCCTCTCTCCTTGTCGGCTTGAGCCCGTGGCCATAGTATTGAAAGCCTCATCCTGCTTTGTCAGAGGAAAGTGTTTTGCTGATAAAAGGCTTTCACTGGTGCCAGTATGTTCCAAAGACCACTCATAGCTGTTTACTGAGCCAGCAGTGACTTCCTTCCCTGGTAGCTGATTATTATAATCTTTTACGGAATACTTAGCTTTATCTTTTAATTCTTCTCCTATTGCATGTGAAGTGTTTTCAGATGAGGAACTGATAGACACAGGGTGCAAGTCACTGCTTCTTTCTATACACGTTAGCTTTTTCACCAATCCTTCAGTTTCACTTGGAAAATTAATTGGTTCTGTTGTATATAAATTCCTTTCATCTCTGGAAGAGGTACCTCTAGCTCCTGTGAAGTGCTGATTTAACTGAAACAATAGAATAGAAAAGAATGATCAAAAAGTGCTTTGCAAAAATATGCCAAATGAAGGAGGCAGGATTGCATTATGGAAAGTTTTGTTTTCAGTAACAAAGCTTTTATGGAAACATGTTCGAAACCATTTGCAAAATTTGCATTGCATGTATTTTTTAACATGGGTAATGAGCTTTATGGTGGTGCTGAAAGGAGCAGGAAATAAAATAGTGCTCAGAACCCTCTCTCTTTATTCATGAGTTCAGTAAGCTGCTAGAGGATTTTATACAAATTAAATCTGAAGAGAATATTCCCTTAAAGGCAGGCTAATTTGTTCTCTATACATTTGATTCTAGATTTGGAGAGAGGAAGCTGTGGAGCGAGGGGAGGGGGATTGGTGCTTAAATGAGGGCATTGATACAGTACATCAGTGTCCAGTAATGTACAGTATTGTCCAGTAAAACAAAGAGATATTTCACACTGACACTGTACGGATTATCTGTGCTATATTTCTCTCAGCGACCATTTTACAGGCTTCAAACCAGAACTGTTTTTAGACAATCTGGTAAGACATGAGTTGGAAATGAGATTAGCAAAGTAAAAGGCCAGAAACTAATCATTCTCCCTCCCAGCTTCCAAATATCATATTGTATTATTCAGCTGTGCCTGCTTGTCATTGCACTCTCTTCTCACTTTAGCAGTCACACTGATAGCACTAGCTGATCAATTAGAGGCTAGCTTCTTGGGCACCCCTTTATACATTTGCACTTGCTGTAGATACCCCCATTACAGTTTCTCTTATTAATATGTTTTCTGCAAAGCCTCTGCAAACTATTAATAGTAAAACGTCACTCAAAGAAAAGTGAGGGAGCTAATGTCTCTGCAAATTCTGTTTTAATGACCCTCTGCCAACCAGTGCTCAAGTGTATTTGAGTTCTTCGGTGATGCCAACTGTCAGGATTTAACAGTGAGATGCCTGTGTTTTTTTCCCTTCCTCATAACTGACATTTGCATGATCTCAATAATTATATGCAAATCTTACGATTTCCCCTTCTTCTCACATAAGGCTCATGTTACTTGTCAACTGCACAGCTGTCTTGTGAGCCAATGCCTGTGTGTTTCAAAGATTTGGTTGTATTTCCATGTATTATAAGCCTTCATTGTTTAATTCATTAAAGAGCGCAGAGTGCAAATTAACATCTAAATTATAGCTCCCCCTTCATTTATTGTACGGACAAGTCTGGCAATTGATAAACAAATGGTTATATTTGATCCTCTTTTTTGTAAAAGGGTGGACTGAGAACAACAAGAGATTTTAGAGGTCCTCCTTTGCACATTTCACCATAAAGAAAAAGAACGAAAACGTTGACTTTCAGGCAGGGAAAGGTCCCAAAAAAAGGCAACAATTTTCAACTTTTTAAAGTAAAAGAAAAGAAAATTTATATTCATTTATATTCAAATGAGAGGATTTTTTTCTGTCTATCAACAAGAAAAAAGGAATGGTTTCCCATCTTCCTCTCTTGTCTGATTCAGCATTCACATTTTCACAGGTGATAGCTATTATAATCTATGATTATGAATCTGTGCACCCAAATGATATGAGCTGAAAACAGACACTGGGAATAATAGATTGCTGTATGTGTCTCATTTATTGCCATTTTTTATTTCATACTGAAAAATGCAAGGCAAACCACACACACACATGCAAGCAAATCCAAATAGATTGAATGTTCACTGAGTGTGAAATTCATTGTAAAAAATATAATGTAAAATACTGCTAACATAAATATATATATACTTACTATCTTATATAGCTATCATTTCAAAAATTTCATAACAGTACTACAAAAATAAAAATTTTGCAAATAGAAAGAATGTATTTAAAAATATTCGCATCCTAGAGACGAGAAGGGGAGGGGTTTTTTTTTAATTTTACCCTTCCTTAGAACTGTCTTTTAGAGCCTCTGGTGAAGAAGTAAAAGGGAGAAGTCATTAATTTAAGACCAGAAAAAGTTGACGCACTATACCGAAATCAAAGCACCTTCTATTGTTGAATCAGTTAGAGATTCAGTGTAAGTACAGACCAAGGCTTTACATTTGTAAATTAGTACATCAGTCAGCTCTGCTAAAAGGGGGCATTTCACCAGCTTTGAAGCGTAAATGGATTCAAATCATTTAATACTGTAGATATAATTGTATAACACTTACCAGCAACTCTAATTCTTTTTCATCATCTTTGTGATCACCCTGGTTGTATTCTGCATTTTTCTCTTTTATATTTTCATTAGCTAGCTTGGTGTCTTTGTCTTCTGCTTGTGAATAAACAATCTCTGGGATGTTTGTGTCTGAAGAGTTAAAAAAACAGTTGAATAATTTCCATGAGGTTGGTTGTTACACTATTTTTAATTAACACGTGCAGTAAAGTAAGGAAGAACTAATTAAACCGGGTGTTGTACCTGAAGTCCTTGAGTTATTCCATGTGCCATCATCAGACGTTGCCAATATTTCTTCTTTTCTGTTAAACAAAAAGAAACTTCTTGTGTTATTCTGCAAAAATTACTGTTCTAATTCCCCTTAGACTCAAATATAAAGACTACTAGTTAATTACACAACATTTGGAATGCTGCTTGAAATTCTAAAAATCACAGCTACATAAAATGTAGAGCTTTTTGAATGACCTGATATTAAGGCTTGGTCATAAGAAAGAATTGGCCAAGAAAATGAGAATATGTTGACCTTCAGATAACATTGCAAATCTGATGGGTTTTCCCAGGCCTTTTTGAGAAAGCAGCACAAAGGTGATTAGATGGGTCAGTGACAGGAGAGCATAATTTTGGGGTCAGGAAAGGGTCTGGAAGGATATATGTGTCAAGAGGCCAGGGCTCTCTCTTGCTTGTGTTTTTCAAATATTTGTATGTTTACAGAGATGGCTGGGAAAATGCATCTTTGTTACCTGAAATAAATCAAAATATTCTCCCTGCATGTGTACAGCATAAATCCTGTTGCTAAACTATGCCTGGCCAGCAGGAACAAATTCTGCTTCCCTCAGCCAGTGCAATTTTTTCTGCTGCTTTGCTGGCTGTGAAAACAAAGGCCAGGTTCAACAAAAAAAAAAAAAACCACCTACAGAGAGATGCTGAGTGCCTGCAATCCTCATCAATATCAATTGATATCAATTGAAGTGCCAAGTCCTAGCAGTTCGAATTGTGTGCTTATAGGGATCTAACCTTTAGTGAAAAAGGAAAAAAAAATGTTAAGAGAATGTCACTTATGTAAAATATAAATTATTATATCACTCCTAATAACTCCTCTATGAGGAATAATTTTTTTTTTTTGTAGGTCTTAATTTATGTGATTTTCAACCAGCCGTCCACCTCTGTTACTGAAAATTACTTTCTAATTTTCAAATATTAATCCTTTCCACTTCTATTTTCTCCTACTGTCTTTCATTTGAATTGATATAACATTAACTCTGCCACCTAAATGCTTAATTCAGAAGGAGGATGCTAAATTTATACTCTATTAAAAGAATGTAGACATCTACTGTCAGCAACTTTTTAAAAACCAGTCTTTATAGGGTTTGCCAGCCTAAGCAGACAGAAGCTCTTGCCAGTCTAGCATCTGATCTCTGACACTGGCCACTATCAGACACTTTAGGGGAAGATGTAGAGCTGTTGTAGGAAAATACCTGGAGGAATTTGCACTGCCCTTTTATATTTCCTCTTAGCCATTTTTTGTCAGAAGCTGTGCTTGAAACACAAGATTTATGGTCTCTCAGCAATTCCTTTTCACCATTAATTGCAATAATGCTAAATATTTTTTCAAATCTGTACGAATGTCATGTCACTCATGAATTCTGGTATGTGCATAACTTCCATGTGTTTTTGACTATTCCACTCACACTGAGTTGTACTTTCCCCTGCTTGTAGTTGCTATAATCTGCATTTCATTCTGAAAAAAGGTGGCAGATCCACCTTTTTTCAGTTGATCTGTGGAGGTTTTAAGGTAAATAATTAGTGCTTATTATTTATACATAGGGATTTAGGGAGGGTGGTTGGTTTTTGTTTGTTGGTTGGTTGGGATTTTTTTACAGTTCAAAGGCTTGGCTTAGTGTTACATCTAGTTCCCAGTTTTCTTCTGCCCTTTTGCATCTTTTTCACTCACATGCTTCCATAAATCTAGACACTGTGTATGTTGGGGGTTTAACCATGATACAGATACATCAAAACATCCAGCTGCTATTAGGGTGCCTGCAAAAGCCCCAGATTAGGAGCCAAGACATGTATAACACGTTTACTGAATCACAACCCCAAAAAACAATGATCCCAAAACAGCATGGGCCCAGCAGGAAATCTTCCACTGCTTCCCAGCAGGGGAAAAAAGAGTATCCTAAAATGTCTACATTTCTTTGAATGTAATTGCCTACCTAGAGTATTCAGCCATATGGATGCCACAACTCTTGGAGAGCAGGATGGCACCATTTGCTGCTAGAAGGGACTCCTGTCTACTTCTTAAAGGAGCAAAAGTTTGTTAATTTTTCCATTCAAGAAGCATTCCCAGAAGAAGGGGAGCTGTCAATGCCTATATCTAGTCTAATATTCTACTGCTAGCTAGAGTTCACAGCAACTACTGTGGCATCCAAGTAGCAGTGCCATTTTCAGCTTCTATCACACCCTCATGTGATAAAAAACCCCACTGCACATCCTTCATGCAAAAAAAAAACCCAGATTACCAGAATACAGAACATTTGGGGAAAACTGGATGGCAGATTTTCCTTCTCCTAATGGAGTTGGGTGTACAAGCAGGATCCTTACTCTTTAGCTTAATTTTCATACCTTGGAGAAAGGGGAAAAGAAATTCTGCCCCATTTCCTGTGTTACCTATGCAGTGAATATTTTTTGTTCCTATTAAGAAATTTTCAGTGTAAAAATATAGACACAGTGTTTGAATAAGGATTTTAAGCATGAGTACCTATTTTATAAACCTTTAAATGTACAGGTATAAAGATGCTTCAAGGTGGATAATTATGGGTGTGTGCCAGGATAGTGTTACCTTATCTAGCCTTATTGTTCTAAGCATCTGTGTTCAGGCAGTCCTGTATATCATCCCTATTATCAGTGATGACAGATTATCACTTCCAAAAGGAGATTCATTCCCTCTAACAGGGGAATCATGAGGAAGATGGAGTGACATATCCCTCGAAGGTGCTTCTTTATCTCTGGAAGAGACTGACCACAAAGAGAACCCACATCTCTGGCCATTACCTAGAGCTGCATGACTCTCACCTTGTAACTCTAAATTCAAACTGGAATGTAGCTATGGAGTTTTAGTGGCTGGGACTCTAACACTCAATGTATGTGTGATCTGAATCCCTCCGTTTTGCTGTGATTAGAGCTGAATTTTTCATTAAGTTTTGTTCTGGAGTCCTGATCCACAGGTTTCTTTTCGCAACAGCAACACAGGTAAAAAATTGCAATGATAAAACAGCCTCACAGCAACACTTCAGGGCTTGTAGCATAATTTCTTGCCTATTGCACTTAGTTTTATAAAGATTTCTGGTTTATAGCCCATTATTTGTGTACTCCTGCCCTGCAAATACCTGAGCACAGGGAACGTCAATGTAAAAGTTATTTTACTTAATTTAATTTTAGATCAGAAATATCTGTCCTCATATAATTATTCTCAGGGGAAATTTAAAATTGGCTTAAATTGAGGATATTGATACTGCAGTGTTTGAGGATCATAAGGATCAAGGAGCATAAAACAAAAGTAATTTATACAACTGCTTCAATTTAAGAAATTATATTTTGAAGCTATGGGTGCATATAACTACAGAACAATTTCAGAGTTATCTGCATATCCTAAGGGCTGAAATACTTCCCAAAAGCCAGTAAAAATTAGCTCCTTCATCAAACAGGGGCAGTCAGAAGGTGTTTGTCTAGTTCTTAAGTTTTTCTCGGTATTTCTCTCAAAAAGTTCTAGTACAGTATCAAAATTACATGAGCAGATTTTAAAATTAGAATATTAATTAAACTTTTGTTTCAGAAATTAATAATTGCACTTTGTAAAGCATGGTCTAAATTTGCCTATATGATGAGAGACACAACATTTGTATCCGTTAAAAAGGGTTTACTTTTATTTTTAAGTGATCCAGGTATTCTGACTACAGTGCAAACTAGAAAAAATCCATTGTCAGATTGTGCAATTCCATTCCAGCATAAGTAGCCATAAACCTGCAGAAGCTCTTTTGCTTTTTCTCATTCAGCTCAATGGGGCACATCTTCATAGAGTACACTAGGATCTTAATAACTTCTACCAGCTTAAAAACCCCAAAACCTATGCTCATATGATTAATTCTTGATGAAATTATCATTCACTTGTATTGAGTTATAAAAATAAGTCAGGACTGAAAGCAAGTTATCATTGTAATTTTGCATTAGAAAGAACAAATATGAAGTCAGTAGGACTGAGAGGACTGAAAATGTGATTGGCATTATGTGAAGGAGTTGAGAAGTCCCAAAGTTATGTGGAATAGGCATCCCAGAGAGGAAATGTTAAACTTGAACTCTAAAGATGTGAAGAGTAGACAGCAAATGTCTAAGTGACAAGAAAAAAATTAGCCAATAAACAGTATTTGTTTGACTTCATGAAGTGTTGGAATAAACTCAGACATGTCAAGGCTTTTGAACTAGCCCTTTTATGTTAAATAAGAATTTCAGATTATATATAACCCCACAAACAACAGACTTCTCATAAACTCTTCTACCATAGTGCTAGTGGTAGGGCAGATTCTTATATGAAGAGAAATGTTGCAGGGCATAACTGATAGGAACACCAATTTTGAAAATTATATTATTTCATACAGTCTGGGAGCAGAACTAGTTGTTTAAATAAACATGCTATTAAGAGAAGCAGATCTCCAACCAAATATGAGAGAACCAGCAGAGGAAAATACATATTGGTTTAAAACCTTTGCTATTCAGATCTATTCAAGTAGTGCTATACTGTAACAATGTCAGAAGAGTAGAAAAAGTAGGAGCTATATTTAGGAAAAGAAAAGAGAAATTGTGTCAAGGCAACTACAGGCCCAGGTGTCTTCAAACAGTTTTCACAATAGACTTAAAACAAAAATGAGAGAAGAAATACAGATAAATGGAAAATTGTATAAAAATACCAGACTCACCTGATAATATCTGTCTTTGATAAGATTACTATATTTCCCTTGTCTAAAAATCAGTTATCTGGACTTCATTAAAGCATTTGTTGTGCAGCCACATGGGAAATTTGTTAATTAAACGGGAGAAGAGGGAGTTGAGCGTGAGAGCTGGGCGGTGGGAGAGGGGCTCAGAGCCAAGCAGGGTCCCAGGAGCTGGGCTGGGGAGCTAGCAGGCACAGCTGGGGAATCAGAGAGGACAAGTCATGTAATCAGACTTACTCAGTCATGTTATTACAGACCAGAGCACAAGAAGTCAAAGTTAAATTAAATCCGTGGCAGAGAGGAAGTTGGGAGACATCACCAACACAGAGGAGGATTGAAAGAAATCGGTGGCCTGGAGGATCAGAATAATAGATAAGGGATGGAATTCAAAATTATAAAGTGTCAGGTTATACATTTAGGGACTAGAAAGAGTTTCTGCCACAAAACTAGACCTCAGAACTTGGAAGAAACAGGTGAACAAGAAAGATTGGAGGGGATTTTTGCCAGAAATCACTTCCAAGCCACTGGTGTGAGATGAGATGGGTACTGTGGCATAAAGGCAAACAAAGTTCAGCAGTAATGTCTCAGGGAAAGTAGTTCCAGTTATGAAAGACTTCCAGGAAATGTTCATGTTGTGGCAGCAGGCATGAATAAGAGCTAGAACATTTGTCTACAATGTCCAAGAAAGATTGATTCAAACTGAAGCATGTTCAGAAGAGGACTAGAGGAAGACTGGCAGGAGGAAAAGTCTATATTAACTAAGGAGACAGATGGAGCAGTTCTATTTTCAGCATAGCAAAATAAAGTCTGGGAGGATCCCTGTCACTGATATAGCAAAGGGGTAAATAATCAAAAAGCAGCAAGACTGTTAATGCATTAATATTAAAAATTCACAAGGACATTTGTTGTGAAAACCTAAAAGAAGATCTGTAAGCATTAGAAAAGTATATCCTAGAGTTTATCACTGCAAGTATTAGACACAAGAAACTGAGAAGGTCTCAGTATGGAAAGATGAATATATTTCTGTGAACAAGGTTATGCATGCATTTCCCAGGGGAATGAGACTTCATGACTCCATAGCTGCAATCCAGCCCTGTTTCAAATACTCCTGTGCAGCTATATGCCCTGAGAGCTGTGCTTGCTGGAGTTTTCACTATGGGGGTGTTTTAAGGCCTGAAATAGGTTTGGGATATAGCCAGGAGTAACAAACTTCTTCATAATGGGTGGGGTTTATCACAGCTTGTCGTTATTTTAATTCACACACCAAAATTTGGCTAAAGTTGTGTCTGTATGTTTGTATAACTCACAGTACCACTCACTTTATTCTGTGCTAGATCCACTTACTATCTAAATCATATTATACTTATTTTTAAAAATGTGGAAGAGGGCTAAAATTGTTGTATTACAGAGTATGGAGAGATAAAAATGCACCTGAAAAACTCAGAAATTAATGCAACCTGATCAATTTTACCCATCCGATATTTAAAAGAAAAACATGGGATAATATTATTTAGTCTGAAATTCAGAGAGGTAAGAGGTTGTTAAAGTATTCAAAGAATGTATTTCTCAGATATTTAGTTAAAATATGTGAAAGGGAAAAAAGTTTCTAACACTATTTTATTTAAAAATAATCTTAGGTTTTGTGGATTCTTTCATGCTTCTGAATTTTACTGTAGATTCAAAATCAAAACAAATCAAAATTCTACCCTGAAGGTAGATTTGAATGTGTTGAAGTTGAAATTGAGGTGAAACTAAAATGTCCTCATGAAAAGGGCTGGCAAGACTGAAGTTGCTAACCAAACCATAGTTATATTTAAATTTCAGGACAGATTCCTAAGCCTAAGAGTAACCTCATACAGCAGAAGCCTTCAATATAACTAGTGCTTTTGGATCTAGTGCCAAAAATAGCCATCCCTGCTGAAGAATGATGCTACTGGGATGTAAACAACATGTGAGAGCCCTGAAATGAAGTAGTTACATATGTCAGCAGTGTAACTGCTGAGGAGCAGAGGAGGAAAAAGTAAATTAGTGCAGTTAATACTCCTGTTTGAGCTGTCACTGGAGCCAAACAGGCAATCCTGCACAGAACTGCAACCCCACAGAGCTGGGAAGGGGAATGTGGGGAGGGAAGGGCAGGCAGCTTACTTTGGCTATTTTTGTATCATTAGCAGCAGTAATTTTAGAAGGAAGTAGAGAAGAAAATATCTGCATTTAAACAAGCAACAACAAAGGATTTTAAAATTTTTATGTACACATCAAAAGCAGAAAGCCTGCAAAATGTCTTGAAGACCTGAGTGAGAAACTAGAGAAAGGGTTTTCCACATGTAATTCTAAAATTCAGTATTACTGTATGCAGTATAAGTCAAAATCCACAAACATGCAACAATAATGAATTTCATAGGAAGAAGGAATTTTGGAAAGGATTAAGAAAGATTTTTTTATGTGTAAAGTTCTAAGCAGAGCTTTAAAGGTCTATTCAATTGTCTGTAAGGCCCAGAAGAATAAGAATTCAAGATATTTTTTACTAACATAACCCCCCCTAACAGTTGGTTTGCTTTAAAATATTGCTCTATTTTGATCAAGCAATTTGAATATTAATCTATTTTAATCTGATTGGTCCTAAAATACCAGTTGGGCAGGGGAGAAAATATTTCTGAAACTGATCCACAATGAGAGGAAAGTGAGAAAGGGAAAAAAAACAAAAACAAAAACAAAAACAAACTACAACCTTGGTACTAAAATAAATAAATAAGTAAATAAGTAAGTAAATAAATAAATAAAAATTTTTAAAAAATAGGAAGTCAAAACATGAGCTTCATTCTGGTTCAGGAGCCACCAAGGATCCTGATGTGCACCTTCAAGGTGTGGACTTTGACTTCTTCTGTAATGGTGTCTTCATAGTTAATTTTATTCTATCTCACTGACAGAACATATGAACTAAATATTTAATGAGTAAAGACAAACCTATTCCTTGCCTCCATATTGCTCACTACAGGGACAAGTCTCCCTAGTGACTTAAATTGATGTCCGTGCTCTCAGAATTTGAAGTTATAGTTTAAGAATACAACCACAAACACAATTTATTGTCCCATGCAGTTCTTAGTCTCAAGCCCTGGTGCTGCCAGGGAATTCACAGCTGAGCCCTGGCTTGAAGCCCCCTCTGTGTCTCCTGGGACCTTGCCTTGCTGTGCCCAGCAGCACCCAGGCAGGGTCCATGGTGTGGGGAGGACAAGGAGGCTGAGAATTACCTGCCTATGCACTGGCTTAAGAGGGCAAATATATTATTTCTCCTCTGGAGATTTTCTAACATGGAAAACTGCCTGCTGGAGGTGTGTCCAATTGCCTCACCACCTGACCTCCTGTTTCAGGACTCTTGAAAACTGAGAGGCCACAGAATCTCTGCAGCAGAGACATGCAGTGAGGCACGTTTGTGTGCCACCACCTGTGAGTGATGGAGAGAAGCCATAAAGCACATGTCCAGCTTCCCAGGGCACACAGGACCCTGCACAGGGCTCCAGTGCCCAGGGGTGCCTGGCAGTGCTGCCTCACTGGGGCAAGCCAGCTGCTGGGCAGCAGGATCTGGGCTCCTCCAGAGTTCTGCCTCTAAGTTGTGTCTGCCCAGGCTTTGAACTCCCTGTGTCCATAGAAAAGAAAGAGCCTTGATAAAGCTAAGGAGCAAAATCATTGTTATTGCTAGACCTGGTGCTTCTTATTTGTTTACCTGCATATTTCATCTAAAAGAAGGCAGAATATTATTTTTATGAACGGTATGCTCTCATTTGGAATTGACACTAATGAATGCAAGGCCCTTTCCCCCTCATGTTTGTACCATCAAATTAATTAGCTCTATTGTGACATCAGTATTTTTCTCAAGTAGTTCAAGGCTTGAGCGTTTTCCTTTCTTTTTCTAAAGGGCATCTTCAGTGCCCTTTATCTACCACAAGAATCACGCATCACTTGTATTTTTCACAACTAATGCTGTTTATTATAAAAACTGATTGTGATGTGAAGATTGTTATACTGTGTGGCAAATTGCCCAAACAATTACTGTAAATGCATGAGCCATAAACTGTACTGCCAAGGACACTGGTAGGTTAGCTCCTATAAAAGAAACAATTAGAGACTGAGGTGAAAATAATAGAGATGAGATGACAGTTATTGAAAAGGCAGAACATCCAGTTTAATGTTGTAAATATAGGTTTGTAGATTACACTGATGGTTTTAAAGTGTTCATGACTTATTGAATGGAATAGAATATTCCATACTTTAGAATGGGGCCATAATTATTATTTCCTTTTAATTGTGATGTCTGATGCATTTGTGAGCAGTTGTTGAGAACATCTTCACATTATACTGATTCTATTTCTAAATTATCATCCTGCTTCAAGGGTTGGAGGTTTTTTTTATTATTTTACTTTCTTCGCATTTTGTTGTTCAGGGTCTGTTCTGAACAAAGTATTTTCTCTTGAGGAACGTGGAGTGCTTAGAGGGTTACAGCAATAATTATTTCAGTTTCAGCCTACACACTTCACTGCTTTAAATCATCATTAGAAGTTTCATCCCTCAGCAACTCCTGCTGAGACAGTCTTAAACTCCAAGAAACAATTAGATAAGAATAGCTAATCTTTATAGCAACTTGTGTATAAAGGTATTGATAAGAATTTGCCAGAAATTAAGGGAATATATTTTTTCTTAGAAATCATCTAAATACAGAAAAAGGTTATTGCTATGATTGCTAAAGAATTTCAATAATTCAAACCAGATTTGGAATGTATGAAGATTAGAGTGCATTAAAAAAAAAATATGTGCACCTTCAAGAGGATATGTTGCAATAAACTGTGGTATATTTAAAGAAAATACAAGTAGACATTACTGCCTCAGCATATTGAACAGTCCTCTGGTTTTCTTTTTAAAGACAATATATAAAGATAAATAAATATATGAATAAATATATAAATAAAATTCTAATATTAGACCTTAGGGAGAGCACTAAACAACTGGACACAGAATTACAGCTTCCCAAGAAGGCAGAGGTACTGGGCACATAAAACCAGAACAAAGAAGGGTCTTCCCAGGGGTTAAAGGAGAGGATAAAGTGAGCAGCAGAGCAAAAGCAACAACCAGCAAAGGGCAGTCTGTGTGAGCAGCCTGTGTGAGCTCTAAACTACCAAACCCATTAGTCAGGAGAAGCTGGAAAAAGCTCTAAAGTGGCTCTGAAAGCAAGTTGCAAGGAAACTAAGTACTCATCTAAAACACCTTTCAGGGAAATGCTCTAGATCATTTTCAGGCTTTTACATACTGTTAAAAAAGGACGATCTTAGTAAGAGGTAGGGGTGTCGGAGCTGTGTTGGAATTTGATGGAGCTGCACTGAAGTTCAGGGAGGTGCTGGGCAGCAGAGCTGGGGAGGTGGCAGAGCTGTGGGCCTGGGCAGTAGCTGCACCCTCAAGCTGAAATTACTGCCTCTTTCCAAAACCCAAGGCTCCTGGGAGCCAGACCCTAGGTCCAGCAGAATCCAACAGCCACAGTGGTCAGAGGCAGACCAAGCCTGCACAGAGCAGTGTGAGCGCGGTGCAAAGAGCAGACAGCAGCTGCTGTCCGTGCTGACAGCAAAACAGAGCACAGCTGGAGCTCAGCCAGCACCATTCCTCACTTCTGGGCTCCCAGTGCACACTCCTGAATTTTGACTTCTCAGGTGGCTTTACTGGAAATATGGCCAATTCCCACCTAAAAGTGTTTTGGCTTCAAATGATCCCTCCTTGTGGAGATGTCATGTTATACATGTCTGAGCCATAACACTGTTATTATATGTCATGTCTGGCAGTATCATGGCCTTCTGTTTATACTATTACTTTATTTCAGAAGGTATTTAAAAAATAGAAGCACAACAGAGAAATAATTTAATATAAACAATGCAGGAAATCATAAATTAAAATTATATTAGATTAAAAACTGATTGAGACCACAAAGGAAAAGATTCAAAAGCAAAAACTATAGACAAAAATCATCATCTCTAAATGAAGAGCTGTGTGAACACTAAGCAGAAATAACTGAATAATATTTTTAAATATTGCCATTACAACTGATCCTATTAAAAGGAAGCTGTATGTAAAATAAGAGCCCCGATTATGAATCTAGGCAAAACTGATTTTCCTGTATGACCTTCAACTAGCAGCAGTGTTAGAGAAGTAACCTAGTTCTTAGTAAATAGGTGTCACCCAACAAATGGGACTGACACTAATTAGCTGCCTTGTTGATAGTTAGGAAAGAGGACAGAGGCAGGAGATGGCGTGGTGCACTCATTGTTAGAGCAATAGGTGAGGGCATTTGTTGCCTGGCTTGGCAAAGGAGGCTGGCATGGCAAAGAGGCTGGCTTGGCAAGGGAGGCTGGCATGGTAAAGGAGGCTGGCTTGGCAAAGGAGGCTGGCATGGCAAAGGAGGCTGGCTTGGCAAAGAGGCTGGCTTGGCAAAGAAGGCTGGCATGGCAAAGGAGGCTGGCATGGCAAGGGAGGCTGGCTTGGCAAAGGAGTCTGGCATGGCAAAGAGGCTGGCATGGCAAGGGAGGCTGGCTTGGCAAAGAAGGCTGGCTTGGCAAAGGAGGCTGGCATGGCAAAGGAGGCTGGCTTGGCAAAGGAGTCTGGCATGGCAAAGAGGCTGGCATGGCAAGGGAGGCTGGCTTGGCAAAGAAGGCTGGCATGGCAAAGAAGGCTGGCATGGCAAAGAGGCTGGCATGGTAAAGGAGGCTGACATGGCAAAGAGGCTGGCATAGTAAAGGAGGCTGGCATGGTAAAGGAGGCTGACATGGCAAAGAGGCTGGCATAGTAAAGGAGGCTGGCATGGCAAGGGAGGCTGGCATGGCAAAGAGGCTGGCATGGTAAAGGAGGCTGGCATGGCAAAGAGGGCTGGCACTGTGGCTGGGAAACTACCCTGGGAATAGAAGACTTCACTTCCAGGAGAGTCAGTCAAGCAAACTTCACAAGCATTTTGAAAGAAAACAGAGACACAAAAAACCTCTACTTAAATGTTTGATATTTGAGGATGACAATATTAACCTGTGGTATTTCTCCACCTTGGGGAAATACCCCTTAGATTTTGTCTTCTAAGAAAAGGGGCTGGTACCAGAAGAAGAGAAAAGGTGGGCCTGAAAAAGGCTGATAAAGGACTGTCAGTAACTTCTGCACATGGAGTAATTAGAAAAGAAGTTTGGAAAGTGAAGTTGAAAAACATGCTCAGAATAGGCAATATATGGTATTATGATTAATAGTATCAAGGGGGACAATTGATCAAGAGAGTAGCTGTAAGGGAATTTAAGCATTTTTTTCTGCAAAGATAATTCCCAGTAGGATTCTGACAATGTTTGTAATAAATCTATTTTTATTAAGATTATTGGATTGGTGTTATCCAGGGGATTATATTTTCCAATTACTAATATTTTCATTTTTCAGTCTTAGTTTATGATTGAAGCAGGGACATGGGTGGCACAGAACAAAATGCATTGGCCTGACTTGGGATGAGAATAATCATTGCCTCAAAGCAAACAAAGTCCCAAGAAATTAGTCTTTATTTTCTAGCTCATTAAAAAAGACCTTGAGTTTTAATAGCAAAACATTCATACTTTTTTTTTCTTTTTTTAATATAGATGTATATCTGTCCATTTGAAGATTTAAGTGCCATCCAGTCTAAACCAGGAGCCCAACACCTGTTTGGTGCCAGGCTCAAACCTTTAATATAGCACTATCTATCCCCAAATCTCATGACTATAGGTATGAAGACTGCAGAAGAGCCCATTGCATAATAAGTCAGTTAAACCTCAAATGAAGCTATAGAAATTATAAACAGGAACACTGCAATTTTTTTCAGATACTTTCCTAGCTCCATCATTATTGTTGTACCTTACTGTGGCATCCATGTAGCAATGTTGAAGCAGTACCTGCCAGAAAGTGTTGCACAGCTGTTTTATATGCAGATTGGTCAGAAAGTTCATTGAGTCCTTTGACAGAATAGGCTAAGTTTCATAAACAGAGAACTTCTTTCAAAAAGATTATCCAGGGCAATGTTAGAAAGTCTCTTGAGACTTTGTGAAATAAGTAATGCAGGACTTTTCTATTTGGATATCTATCTCCAGGGCCAAGCTGTTGAAAAAGAGGAAAAGCTGAGTGAGCAGTCAAGTTTTCTGAGAGTTAAGCTTGGCCTAATGTAAGAGGATATGCTTCATAGGTCACTATTTTGTCTGAAAAAGGCATGATCAAATATCAGAATGTTTTGTAGAAATGAGCTGGGGATAGTGTCGCTTTGTTCTTCTCCTGCTTGTTTTTCCCACTGCTTTAAAATATTGCAGGAGAGAAACTTTCAAGTTTTGTCTATTTTGCATAAATCTGAGAGGAGAAAAACATTGCCCTATGTTGCCTCTTGCCTTTTTCTGAATCTCACATGGGAAAAATACAGAAGGAGCAGTCTCTTCCAGGCAGGTCAAAAGAGAGTGTTTTGTGAGATGCTGCCTGCAGTGTGCTGAGGCATGTGTACAAGAAGGTAGTAAGTGTCTCAGATAGAGTGTAGAGAGATAGATGGCAGTCAGGTGAGACTAGGATACCACTCCTGGAGAGGAGAACAGAAAGGGTGACCACATGAAGAAACCTTAGACAATTGTTCTTAAGGGAAGGCAATTAAGATCTAAATCTTGGAAAGCTATTGTAAATTCAATAAGTGTCTCAATAGGATGGAAATTCCAGGTGTTATCATGACAAGAGACTTTTATATCCTTTTTTCCATTTTTCACATGCTTACTACCACATAGCAAGAAGGCAGCTACGTGAATCAATATTTCTATCAAGAAGACTTGAAAAAAACCTAGGAGACACTGGTTCAGATTTACTAGTAGGGTAGCTGCAGAGACTGGCAAACTCCCCAGCTCTCTATCATAATATGAACCATAACAAGTTTCAGCCTAGCATATCTTGTGTTTGTCACCCACCATCAATAAATTTATTGCGGGGACAACAATTTTGCATCAAAACAGAATGTAAATGCCAATCCACTTGGTGCACCTCAGTGCAAGGTAAGAAAAACCTGCCAGCCTTGCCCAGTTCACATTCAGCTGTGTAGCCCAGTGCCCTTTAGGACTACAGCTGGTAACCAGCAGTAATAAATCCTCAGGTTTAGTGCTAGAGTATCAGCTGGCTTCACGAATCAGGAGAGTGGAAAGACACTGAGAAAACCAAGCCCCCTATTATGCTTTGGCATGTCAACTAATACTTCTAGTTCGTGTCACTGAAGGTCTAGGGATCAAATAGCCACTTCTAACATTCTCCCACGGTGTTTAAAAGGTCTTACCCTCTCCTTTGCCCTAAGGCAGGGACTTCATTTAACTTTCAAAGTATTTGTTTGGACCTTTTTTCCACCTTTTGTAGATGAGAAGATAATCCACATTTAATATTAAAAATACCACTGGCAATTGGTTTTCTGGACCTACACTGCAGCTGAATCCATTGCTTCAGTTTCAGAGTTGTGGTGGTGGGACTGGATCTCAGCTTAAAGTTCATAATCAGAATAAACAGCTCGAATGACACTGGTAGTCATTGCAATGATTAAATATGACTCCAGTGCTCTCAGCTAATGTTGCACTAACTTTAAACATCTTTTCAAGACTAACATTTAGCAAAGTCAAGGTTAATGTAATGGAACAATGCTGTTTTCCAGCTGAACATTTATGAACTGTAGTACCTGAATGGTGGACAGGAGAGAGTATTGAAATGGTTATTTACAGCCTGGTTCAATTTGCAAAATAGATGTCTTCCTAAACAAAAGAATCATTGAACATACAGGAGTTCATTTAGCAATGTACTTCTATTTTTCCAAAGGCCCTTAACCAGCAATCTGAAAGAGCATCTGGTCCTGTAAATATTAACACTCAAGGATAGTTTTACACGTGAAGAAGTCTACAAAGTTCAGTGAACACTCCTGATGTCCATTAAATTATTTATTGTGCCTATTGTAGGATCAAGCCAGTTGTTGAATTAAAAAGTTCTAAGAGTCAGTCATAGCAGTGCTACAGATTGGCATATTTAAATAAGCTGATGAAATTGTAGTAACTGAAAAAAGTCTTACAAGTGTAAAGCCAAGCAATGCATGTATAATACAAGTACTTATCATGGCTGAGAAAATACACTCAGATTACAGAGCACTGGTTTTATATGATTTCATGCAAACAACTGAAAAGGCTTTGTAGCAACCAATATTTCCCTCACAATAGAACACAAATTTCTGTTCTGTAGCATTGGTGAGAGCAGTTTCTAAAGCAGATCATGGAAATAAATGAGAAACCACTGACACTAACAAATTCCAGTGTAAATACTATGCTAGGATTGCTAGTACAGCAACATGTTATTTCCATGTGTTGTTCTCTTAAATTTTAGAAGCTTCTTTTAATATTTCTAGTGCAATAAATGGATGACCGATGGGTGGAATAGTTCCAAAAGCAAAAATATGACAGGTTTTCAGCTTTCAGGTACTCTCCAGTTAGGAGACCACAAGGACAGGAAGAATGTGTCGATTTGTCTGTGCATTCCATTCTCATCCACATCTTCCATCTCTTTCTTTAACACTTATGTGATAGTATTCAAAGACTTAAGCCTTAAACCTAAATATCTATCTTTAGGGTCTTTAATAGGTTTCATATTTCAAATAGTACTCCTGCTCAGATTTTGAAATGCTATGATTAAACAGACAGAAAAAAAAACACTGAGTGTAGTTTCTGGCCAAGTAGGATTGTTGTCTATAGAAAAGTTTTCAAGTGATTTATCTAAGTTTATTTTAAATTACTTTGGAGAGTAAGGCTGCAGCAATTTCCTCAAAACATAACCCTAGAGTTGCTGTTAAGAAGCATTCCTAATGCTGAGACAAACTCAGTTCTGTGGCTTGCTTTTATCCTGCTTGTCTGAATAATATATTTTAGAGCGCCTTAAATAATTATCCAATGTCCCTGATAATCATGGTACTCAAGTATGTGGAAAAGTCTTATTTTGATGCCAGTCCTATTTGATTCTAAAACTGAGAAAGACTAGCACTGACCAGGAGGCAAGAGGAGGTCTGGGGATATTGTCACATTAAACACAGAGAGAGGAGTGTTCCTCTTAGCTGGCTCTCTGTGAATGGATAGTTTCTCTAGCAGCTGCTCTCCTGGTAAAAAGAGTGGCTGCAGTCACTTCCTATTAATAGCAATAAACTTTAGTCAAATCCCATATCTATATGCTGATCAAGATGTAACCCATGACTTAAAATGCCAGAAACAACCTTGTGATTAAATAGAGGTACACACAGAGAAGATGTGTGTTTTAACACCTTTTTTGCTCTTCTTTTCCCTTCCTGATTGTGGTGACACACAATCAAAAGAACAAGGATTAAAAGGGAATAGAATTGAAATGCCATATTTTAAATTAACCAGATGGGAATGATCCAGTTGTTCCTCATAGCAAAGTGCATGAGAGACTATTTCCAAAGTTCTTTGTCATAAGCCTTTCATTTCTTTTTTTAATCACATCATGAGCTTGTGGGAAAGGCCAAGAGGAGCTGAAGCAAAACTGCATTTCTCAGCACAACCTAGGCACTGCTCTGCCATCTGCCTGGGAAGACTGACTGAGCACAGTGCACTCCTGTCAAGCTGCATCTTCAGCAACTTTTACTTCCTCTGCCTCCCATCAGAAAGGAGATGATCAGCAGCTGAAGAAGGAGAGCTACTCATGCAGAGAAGAAATTTTCTCACTGACAGTTGTTTAGAGACCATTCAGTTTATGTGCTGTCAAGTCTGGCATTGGCAACCCACAGACATGGGTTTTAATCTCTTCTTTCTCATTGTGTATTGTACATGGGGCAGCTCTTGTAAGAGCCATTGCCCTGTTCTGTGCTGTGTTTTAGAGTGGCATCAAGGAGGGAGGGGAATTGATGCACCATTGCTCAATAAAAGCACAGGATCAATATCATCTGGATCACAGTGGTACACTTGTGCATCAGTTGAGGGTGATGTAGGTATGGGCTCAGACACCTGTACTTGCCTTCCTCTTCCTTGTCAGAGGACAGGAGTCCAAACACATGATAGATACCCTTCTGTAAAACAACTCTCATGCTTATCAGCCATTTTTCCTGGTGCTGTCACTTTTGCTCTGGACAGATGGCAAAACAAGGCCAAGCAGAGAAATGGGATGTAGCATCCCCAGTGACAGGGGACTTGGCTCCATAATTCATTCACCTTTCAGCATAATCTGCAAGAATCTGCCTCATGCAACACCCAACCAGTTCCTGTCTGATGAGACCAGTGCAGGAGCCTGGTGTCCACAACACAATCCTGTGCTCTCAGTCTGAGGGCTGGGAAGAATTCACATTCAGAATCATTATCCATATCCCAAAAGCATGAGAGTCAAAAAAAGAGAAAAGAGCGGAGCTGATGCAATTAATTTACATTTTCTGACTATTAGATATACATAAATAAAAATTTTTATGTGTAAATATTTATATAAATAGGATGGAAATTAGGCCTGTTTATTGGTAGAAGCTTTTCCATTTCCAGGGAATCTCAAAATTTTAGGGGCAAATTTTTCTTCTGAAGTATATTTATGACTATATACAAGTTAAGCAAACACTTTCATATAGACCCAAGCATAAATTAATTAATATGAACATTATTCTTCCCAATTGTATTTTGTCCCTATCCATCCTTTGAAGATTTTGAAAGCCACAAAAATTGTTAAAGTTTATGAGGAAATAATTTTAGGCTGTTAAAATACAGCTAGCAACAAATACTTTATGAAATTTTAAGGGGAGACTATTTGGACATACCTAGACAGGGAAGCAAAAGCAAAAGAAACATAAAATGAAGAGGCAGATTTTAAGTGATGTGATTCCGAATATCCGATATAGACAGTTTTCTGCCTTAATTATTTGGTGTAGTTTTGCTTTTTACTATATTTTTTTTTTGCACCTTTTGAGGGTTAAGCTCACTTTTAAAATTTATTTCTTAATAATGGTGTCAGAAATCAGCATATTTACCTCATTCACTCATCTTAGTCCTGGATCATGTTCTTGAGTGAAACTCGAAATAGTCATACTATTGTGTTTGCCCAGTAACTTCCTCTGAAAGTGAATATTATTCCTTTCACTTAACACAACTAATCCTTGCTAATGACATTTAATGAGCCACACAAGTATGCCCTAGAGTGGATCAGACTCTCTGCTTAAAACACATGATCCTTTCATGTCTTATTTTTTAACTGCAAAGGTAAATTACACATTTTAAGTGAAAGTATAAATATCTCAGAGCTAAGAGTGAAAAAAAATATATTATTGCAAGTTCCTAAATTTGAAACAGAGGCCTAAATGAGTGTCCTTTAAAATTATTCTTCTATTCAGATTGCTATAAAGAAATGTTTAATTTAAGATGTCCAGCTCATGGGTATGGGTATTCCCTACCTGTCACTTTATTGTGAGAATCACAGATAAAGTTGCTTTTACTATCTATTTGCAATGCTACAAGGACAAGCTAGCTATGTTTGAGGACCCCCCCACACTTTGCTAAATGTTCTATAAACATCTGGCACAGCACATATAAATGCTGCAGAGTTTATCATCTGAACTAAAGTAAGAGAAGAGAGGGATGGGCTGGTGCAGGAGAGCTGGTAAATGGGCAGCACTGCTCAACATGAGATGGAGGAGCACCAGCACATCAGCAGCCTCCCTCTGCCAGTTTCGGGGGGTTTGTTTTCCTCGCGCTTTTTTCGAGATATCAAAGCAAAGGAGTTTTAATGAGGCTCTGAAGGAGAATAATGAGGTACTTTTGCAGATGTCTGCAGGGTGTTCCTCCTCACTCAAAGGGGCAACATGTACAAAGACACTTTGAAAAACAAGGGAGCAATGGAAGTTGGCATCTTAGCTCTTTTGAAACAAAAGGCCCCGACGCTGACCTCATTTACACTGGCAAAAGCTGTGACTCCTGTGAAGTCAAAGAAGTCTCTGTAGCAGAAAATTAGTCCTGGATTACATACTGCCAGAACTGTCTTTCAGAGGCCTTGGTGACCACTCAAACAATATTCCAAAGATACTTTCAGGTCATTTTTGCATTTTCTATAAGGTCTCTGTATGTTTTTCTGCCACTAAAGAGAGTCTTGAAAGCGCACGCTTGTTAACTGTGACAGAAATGTGTAGTAGATCCTAATGCAGACAAGAATTTGACCACTTTGGTTTAAATATTTTAAACATACATGTGCATATGTGTCTATAAAAACAAATACACACATTAATGTATACATACATATACATGTATGTATAAACATGTGCACATTCCTCTTCAGTCTGACATGGAGGGAGACAACTTTATAGTCTGATTAGAGACAAGGTAATTTTATACTGATTATCTGCTTTCCCATTTTGTAAAACAGCTCTCTGTCTGACTGACACGTAAATCATTTAGTATATCCATGTAGAAGAGGTTTCTACTTTTGCTACCACTGTGCATGTCATGAGAAACTTTAGGAATAAAACACAGGAGTCCTTCGACTTTAGATGCCAATGATATTTTCAGGTTATTCCTGAAACCATCTGGAAGCTCACTAAACTGAGACTCAGCTCTCCATGTCCATCATCTGTTCCTTGTGGGCTGCTCAGGCTGGAGTCACACTGCCTGCACATGCCTGTGGTGTTTGATATCACAGCCCTTCTGCAGGGCATCTCAGGTATCATACCTATCCAGAATGGCTCATGTGGCACTCCTGAAAACACAGAAATGATGTATAAAACCAGACACAAATGCCAGGAGCTTACCACAGGACATGTAAAAGCATTGTTTCCTCTACTCTGACATACTGGGATGTTCCCTCATGGAAGTATCATCATGAGGGCTCCAGAGCTGGCCCAAGGGACACTCGTCAGGAGAGCTTTGTGGACTGGCTATGAACCAGGTCTTGGGCTAGCCTTGGGGTGTTGATACAAGCACTAAGCCATATTGTGCACCTCTCCTCACAGGGCTAATGTGTGATTAAGGCTGGCAGAGGTTCCCAGCACAGCCAGTGTGGTTTTGGAAGGAAGGCTCTGCACAGAGGAAGCCCTGGCTGCCTCCCACTTCCTTGAGCTCCCACCACTGCTCCAGTTCTGTTCCCCCTTCCCTTCCACTTCAGTCCAGTGGAACAGCACCAGTGAAATCAAACGGCACCATCTTATTTGGAAAGAGTATAGAAACTAAAGCCCCAATATAAATTCAAAAACCCAACATTAACTTAGCTCTGGCATCCAAGTATTGCAAAGGACATTACAGGTAAAATACGGATTTAATTCTGCAGAAGTCCAACTGATTTTTAGTAAATTTTGGGAGGAAAATAATTGAGAATTAGATTTTTGCATGCAACATTTTTTTGCTAATAAAAAGATTAAAAACAGTAGGAAACCAGAAGTTACTTATAATAAATGTCTCTCTTATACGTGATTAAAGTATAAGTTAACAACTGCTACTTTATAATTAACATATTACTTGCCTATATGTAACAGAACAGTATACAGAAGATAAATTCTATATATTTTTTCTTTAATATATTGCCAATTCTGCCTAATAAAACATACTTAGTTTCACCATTTGTGAAACAGAATTATGAACCAGTGGCAGGGAAAAAGAATTATAGCCCTATTATACAACTTGCAGAATAGCCCAACCACTTGCAGAAAAGTTTGCACCAGCTATTTTAATTGCTGGATTCTTCCCTAAGTTATCCACTTATGCTTCATGAACCAGCAGTGCTATTTCTGATTTAATAATTGTGTGTAGAAAAAGAACCATGAAATAAATTGTGTGAAAACCTAGCTTTTGTTTTGCTTTTCAATTTTTTTGTTAACTTACAAAGGAAGTGGATGCAAATTATTTTAACTGTACAGCTACCTTAGTCTGGAACAAAGATCCCATTGACGTCAGCTCAGTGTATATCCTACAGAGATAAGAATCGGTACACAGTGCACAGAGGGTTTATTGACCCTCACACTACTTTTCAAATTAATGGCATGCAGAAAGTTATGATCCAAACTTATCTGTCTGCAGAAAACCACTGGTTGATATATATAAACACTTTACTGAAAACAAATCTTGGTCTAATTTTTTGTTTAGAGCAAAAAGTAAAATGGAAGAAAATAACATAGGCAGTCTTGACTTGAGTAAGCACACATAGAAAGTCAGAATTATCCAGCTATATTCTAAATTACCAAAAATTAAGGTGTAACCTCACCTGCTTTGTGTTGTCTTTAAGCAGCCTTTAAGACACCTATCTGTAACCTCTTTCTGGGGTTTATTATCCACCTTGGGCACAGTTTCTTTCTTGTGACAGATTAGTGTGTAATTTTTGTCATCATTGTTTGCCCAGAAGGTACCAACCGATGTCTCGTAGCGTATACAGAATTCCACCTTAATTCCATCTTTCTGGAAAGGAGGCGCCAAAGAAATCTTAAAGCAAAACTGATCCGTTTCACCACCACAAGAATTGGGCATGAACTCTGCCAGGATGTCATAATAACTGAGCCAGTTATCCAGTGTCATTCGAACATAGACCTGTTTTTCAAAGGATACATTGAGGACTCGCACGATGCCGCTCATACAGGTAACCCCAGGCAGGAGCAGGGCTGACTCCAACATTACTTTTTGCTCTCGCACTTTTTGTAAAAGTTCTTCTTGAGAAGCAGGCAATGTAAACTGTGGGGAGAAAAAATATTCATCCTGAGGGAAAACTTCATCTTCTGTATAATTTTCTTCTCCTGTATTAGGAAATTCCCAGATGTTGAACTCCTTAACAGACACAAGATCAAACCCAAAGGCATCAGCAAATGAAACTTTTCTTGAGATGTTGGTGGGAGTATCTGCCTCCTCTTCCTCTGAAGCTGAAGAATTCCGTCTTCGGGGACGTGGGGAGTAACGAAGTTTAATGTCAGTGTTAACATCTTCATCCTCTGAAGTGAAATCATTTCCAGTGGGGACTTGTAATAAGTTAGCCCTGTTAACCTGACTGGGTCCTTCAAAAGACTCCATTGGGCTCTCTGATGTAAACTGAAAGAGAACTGTACAACTAGTACCAGCTGCTATTTGAGATACTATGATTTAAAACAAGGATTAATGTTACAGTTGACATTGCAAAAGGGAGTCAGGTCTATTAATAGATGTTATGGTGTGCGAGTTATGTTGGCCTTTCTCCATCTGACAGTATTACATGTTACAATTTCGGTGATACATTTCAAATATGGTATTCCCTATTTTTATGTGGATCTATTTGCTAACTATGCAAAGAAGACAGTTTTTAAATGTCGTCTTTGCATAGTTAAATTAAATGCTCTATGTATTTTAAGATGATCAACTTCTGTTGCACAAAAAATTCATCATACTACACTAATAAGGAATTATTAATCTCTGATTGGGATGTGAACTTTATCATATAAATAGTTTCTATATTGATAAAATATTCCTATATATATTTTCAAGGCTATTTTTGGAATATTTCCAGATATAAAATGCAATGTCACATTCTACCCTGACTTTTAATCATGCAGACTCAGTGAGCCAGATGCTAAGACTATACCAGCTTCTTCTAGCTTAGGACGTGACATCAGCCCTTCAATGAACCAGGAATACAATAAAACATTGAGGTGAGTACACTGGAAATGAACTTGTAATGTACCACTGTAAATATGGCTGAGCTCACCGTTGATTAGATTATGAAATCATCTTGTATTAAATTGCATTTAGCATTATCCAGCCAAATGGAGAGAAAAGCAACTGAAAGAATTAACTTTAGCAGCCAACTCTGAAACAAAAAAAACCTGTTTTACACAGCTACAAACAGGAGGAAGAAAGACACTAAACTTCTTAAAGGGCGTTCAACCTTGTGCAGGACAGCTGCCCATGATTTGAAATGAAACAGTGACTTCTTAATCAGCTTATTCAGATAGCATTTGACTTTCACTGTTATGGCACTCCATGCTTGGAAAGAGTCAATCTTTATAGAGCAAGGACCTTGAACTCAAAATGTCACCTTTTTCCTTCACATCATTTAATGTTTCCTATTTCCCTCCCCTGGATCAAAGGGTAAGCCTACACTGTATCTAATAGCACAGTCAAGATGTATAGCAAGACTATCTTGAAGTTAACCATGCCAAAGATTGACAGCATTAGTAGCATCATCACAGCTTTCAGTACAGGTTAGAAACCTAATTTTTCAAGCAGGACACTTTAAATCCTTCCTCCTGTTATAGTTCCACTGGTAACTTTAAAGCTTTTCTGGGTATGTCTAAATAAGGTAAGTGGCATCTTACCACAAATCATCTTTTCTGATGAAGCATCCCCCCCCCCCCGCATCATTAGAACATCTCCAGGTCTTACCAACTCTCCATAAAAACCTTTCAATTGCTATCCCACCTGCTATTGCAAAAAACATTCCTGATACCCTAATCATACTTTGAGACAATAGAATATCAGGAGAGATTTTAAAAATAGCTTTTTACCATAAGCTACATAACTCCTACACTCCAGGGAAGTTACTGACTTAAAGCTAGTGCTTTACAATGATGCATTTTTTATCAAGGGTGCTTGGGTGTGTCTTGGACCAAGGCAAGCTTTGAGGATAGATTCACTTCTAGGAAAATGGAAGGAGAAAAACAGAAAAAGAAAACTCGTGGAAACTTGTTTTGCCTCTAGACTGCATGAAAATAGGTTAAAAACTGGTTTAAAAGAGCTTTGATTTATTGATTAATATTGTTGCAATTTTTCTTTTTATAATGCTTGCTGAAATCAGACAGTGATTTGTCTTGGCCCAGTCCAGCACTAGTTCAGCTGGGCAGAACATTTCCATAGGCTTCAGCAGCTATTAGACTAGATATTATGCCCAAGATAACAAACAAATCACAGCATTCCATCATGCTGTGACAAGGACTATTTAGGAAAGAAGGGTAGGTTGCAAAATGTTCTGAAAACAAAGACATATTTTTGTTTAAATCAATTACTGTCAGAGACATTAATTAATGGATATTATTCTGTACCTCTCTATCTATCTTGCCATCCACTCAGTTAAAATCCTTTACTTCTGTTCTGGATGTAAATAAACAGGGGAGATGAGAAGAAAAGGTGAAAAAAAGTGTTATTAGTTTAGTCTAAGTGCTACCACTGATCTTCAAAGTCTTCAGTCACATATCATCATCTAGTTAGAGAGAGAGCGTGTACTTAGTAAGGGCAGTTAAAACAGGAAACAGAAAATGTTGTATAAGAAATAACATGAAAAGAGGGCAAAGATTCTGCCTTTGTACAAGAAATAAATTACAATGGTTATAAGGAGGGAGACCAACAAGCACAACTGGGAACAGAGGGGGACAACACTCTTGTTGAAATGAATGTCCTTTCTACAAGCTTCATCTTTTTCAGTGCAGAGGGGAAGAGGTTTATGTCAGTTGTCCATTTAACTTAGTTCATCAGGACAGTTTGCACTAAGTTAAACTTTTCATAGAAGTCCACATATTTTGATCAAAAAAATACAGTTACACCAAATCAAGCACACATGTGCTGATAAAGGATTGCATTAACACCGTGAAAATAATAATAATATAATATAATGAAAATTATATCATTTTTCTCTGAATCTTTTAAAATGGTGTCCTAAAATACCTAAATCAGCTGACAGAGTAGCTATTTCCTTCCAAAATATAATAGCAGCAGGTCATTTTAGAACATTTTAATGGGACAACTTCTTTAATGACTTCTTTACTGAAGTCTCATTCCTTTGAACCAAATGTTGAATCAAAACAAATAGTTTCCAGGTGTTCTTAAGCACTGTTTAAGTAACAGTGGAAACAACAGATAGAATTAAAAATATATAAAAAATAAGACAGCTCTATATGGGTTAGCCTCTCTATTGAACAGCATAGTAAACATTAGAGGGAAAAACATTACAGAATTAGCAGGCTTTGGACCTAACTAAACACACAACAGAGCAACAAAAACTACAGTCAAATGTTTTTGTCATATTTATTATTAGCACTGACCAGTTGATCTTTCTTTGCCTTAACTGGTAGAACAGAGGCTATATCTTTGCAACAAGTGGAAAACAATTATGTCTTAAGAATGAACTAGAGATGAGCAGTATAAAATCTGGTTCCACTTGGCTTCCTAACAGTCTATTCCCCAGTGCCCTAGAAAACAGCACTTCCTTAGCAAATAGTATGAGATGTATTACTTTCTGCACTGCTATGATATAAATCTATTAGGATAAGGCATAAATACATTTTCTCCTTGCAGAGAACACTGTTCTAGCTGACTGCTGAATGGTCAAAAGTGCTGAACCAGAGGTAGAAGAAATATTTTAAAGGTTATATACTTTAAAAAGAAACACTGGTGGCATATTTTGAGAGGTATTTTGAAACAGCAATTAATTCTGAAAGTATATAGACCTAAGGAAGAAAAGACAGCATTACACCTAAGCAATATTTTTCTTCTAAATTTTAAATGACTGTAGTTAAATTTAGTAATAAAGGCTGAATGAGGACAAAGGCTGCCCTCAATTGTTTTCTGCTCTTTGTTACAGATTGTATGCACTGTCAGACTTTTTAACAAAATTTTGTGCTATAACTGCAAGTGGTCTACTTTGTGACCAAAAGTAGAAATCAGACCACTCCCTAAAACATGTGCTTGTTTTTACAGTACCAAGCAAAAAAACTGCAGGCTTTGTAAATCTATGTAAATGTATAGAAAAAGAAGCATTAGAATTACTGCAAGGTTATAGCCTGGATTCATACAATCAAAACTAAGTCGCTGAAAAACTCTCTTTAACATAAATTAAGGGCAGAGGAAAAAAACAATCCTTGTACAATGAAAATTCAGAACAGATTACATTACTGGAACAGAATTTCCAAATGCTCTTTTATCCCCATTTATTTTTTCAAGAATACATAATTTATAGACAAATTTACATGATAAACTATTTAACTAGTATGGCTGATAAAGCCAAAAGAAGATACATCCTTTTTCAAAGCTTCCACCATGTTGTTTTGTTTTGTTTTGTTTTGTTTTGTTTTGTTTTGTTTTGTTTTGTTTTAGAACGTATTTCAACATATTTAATAACCTTCCTAGACTAATCTTGGTAATTACAGAATCATTGAGTCATGGAAAGGTTTGGGTTCCAGCCCCACTGTCATGGGCAGGGACATCTTCCACTAGACCAGGGTGCTCAGAACCCAGTCCAACCTGGCCTTGAATACTTAAGATGAGGGACTATCCACAGCTTCTCAGGGCAACATTTTCCAAAATGAGGTGACTCTCTTTTCCTTGGCAGTGTCAGACCTCAGAGGACTGAGGGCCATGTCAAAGTTCAAGTGACAGTTTGTGCTTTGGGGGTGACAGAGCACAGAACACTCTGACTCCGATGGTAATTGCTCTCTCAACCAGTTTCTTGGGTTGGCAGAACTGGTCACTTGCAAACTCAGCATGAAAGCTAGTTGCTGCCATGCTGAGAGAGAATTAATAAGAAAAAAAGGGGAGCAATTTGTGTTTGTTTTTTGTTTTGTTTTGTTTTTTGTTTTTTATTTTTTTTTGCTTTAATTCAATTTCACCAAGAATAGCTACACTGCAGCTATAAAATTTGATAGGTAGTTTCCTTTCACACAGTACTTGCTATTAGCAGGTAAAACAAATGTTTATTGTACTAAATACAACATGTTTGACTAAGTGTAGAACACAGGAACCAACATGTTGGTTTCAGTTTGTTCTGCATATCACTGGAGAGTCCGATACTTTCGCAACTCTATCTAGGCACCATAAATTTCTCACTAATCATTATGTTTCAATGGGGAACACTGAAGGGTGTTTTCTCAGATTGTAATGAAGTGAGAGGCTAACGTCATGGTCTGTTTATCTTCATACTTAACATAGTATAATTATTTTGTTTGGTTTTTTTTTCATTCAGCTAGGACTTGCACCTTGACTTTTGCAAACATAGGCAGTTCGGTTTTCGTTGTTAAGGATGTTGACTTAACAGAGTATAAAATAGAAATCTGGGTATGTGAGAGCAGCACTTTTGAAGTCCAACTTTCGTTTTTCCTGCTGGTTATATTCAGTGGACCAAATATTCAACTGGCTACTTGCAGTAAAATATCAGAACGCTTAAAATAAATGCTGGGTTTCAGGCTGCTATAATGAGTGAAGACTCTTCTGAAAACAGTGAAGGAAGTCTAGACATCTGTACAGCAGGAGAAGAAGAAGAAGAAGCAAAACTGGCTCAAAGGATTGCACCCCGAATTCCCAGCTCTCACATCCATGACAAAAAGCATCTTCCTGTGACTGTGGATGAAAGAAAATTTCTGGATAAGCCACCTCTGTCATACATAGCTTTGATTGCAAAGGCAATACTTTCTTCTCCCACAAATAAACTGAACTTAGCTGCTATCTACAAATACATTGAAGATAATTTTCCTTTTTACAGGAACAAAGGTCGAGGTTGGAGGAACAGTGTAAGGCACAACCTCTCACTAAATGACTGTTTCATCAAGGTGGGAAGGTGCGAGGATGGCAAAGGAAACTACTGGAGTATTCACCCATCAAACTTGAATGACTTTGTTCACGGGGACTTCAGGCAGCATCGGAGGTCACGAAAGCGAGGGCGCCAAAAGGAGGCAGAGCACTGCCTTGCTGTGAATTATTTCATGCCATGGGGACACCATCCTTCCTGCCCAGCACCAGGTTGGCTTTACCACACACATTATTTTCTGGATCCACTGTGGAAACTTCTGTGTGCTGACAGACTGCAGTTTGTGCATGAATACCAAAATGTAAGCAGTGATTTAATAATGGGGAAGTTTTCACCTCAAGTACAGACTGATAAACCCCAAGGCACTTCTGGGGACTGGTTTTATGGATCTCCTGCCACTTCAGTTATGCAGCAGAATATTTTCCTAAATATTCAACCAGGTTTCCCTAACTCCCTCTTAGCCTTTTCTCAAAAACAGGACCAAGGTGAAGCATTCAGACACATGTGTAAGTACTAGAGAGATTAGAAGTGCTTGAATAACTTCACAGGCAGCTTGGGACTCTGTTAAGATACAATATATATGTTGCACAATTTTGAACTTTTGTATACGTGTATGACAGCAGAAGAGCTTGCTTACTTATATAAGCCACTGATTATCCATGATTATTACCTAAGTGTATTAGCTTTGGAATCATAATGAATTTCTAATAATTCTACTAATCAATGCCCATGCATAGATTACCTCAGTATAAAACCAATCCATTCACACTGACTGCCCAATGAAATTATTTTTTAATTGTTATGTATTAATCATATTACTGTATACTACTGCTCTATTGGATTCAAATTAATACACATGTATGTGTATTTATAACCATATATTCAAATATGTACAACCATATATTTACTTTTATATTATATTGAATTGGAAGGATTAATATATTTTTCCTTTTTTATTTGAGAATGTCTTTGAAACTATACTGCTGGCAATACTGAATTACTCTTCTACTCATTTAATACTACACATTAATTTGTACTCACTTGCCACTATTAGCTCTGATACATTGTATTGATAAAAAAAATCTCTGTACATTTATATATCTTTGACTGTTAAGTTGTATACTTGTTCTTGTCTGCATAATTGTTCAGATTAAAAATATTCCAAATGAAGTAGGTTTGCAATATTATCTAAAATATGTTTTTAAGTTCAAATCTGCTTTTTAAATGCATGGATACATATTAATTAACCTATTTAAATAATTACTTAAAGACAACATGGCTAATCACCAGTTTACCCATTAGCTGGGTATAATCCATTCAAGAAATTTTCATTTTTTTGATATTTTCACCTATTGCTTAGGCTTATATCTATGTTTTTAGTTTACATAGTCATGTACATAGCTACAGAGTATATGATGTTATAAAGTGCTCACTTAAACAATTTTTTAAAATATATGTATTATCCAGCAACCTCATGGTAGCAGAAACTTTTGAAGTTTCACATGGGGAAGTGTAACAAGCATTTTTGTGAAAAAAAAAAAAAAAAAAAAAAAAAAAACAAAAAAAACAAAAAACCAGTTATGCTAAATTATAAAACTAGAACTTCCTTTCAAACACTTGATCACAGAAAATGCAGAGGAAGGCACTGCAGTGCCTCAGTCATGAAATACCCTTGTGTGTGGACAAAACCTGAGCACTGGACAAAGGTGGGAAAAGTGGGATGAAGATGGGATGAGGAGACTGTCTAAGGAAACAGAGAGAACTGGAGTTGGGACAAGAAGCTCAGACACATTGATCAAGGAGCTGTGAGAAGCCGAAGGAACACAAATGGTGAATGCCTGGCAATTATAAACAGATGAGAATGAAAGCTAGGGATAAGAGTCAGGGCAGGTTTGATGAGTAGTAGGTGGGAAAAGTCTCTGCCTGCTATAATTTATGTATTTGATAAAATCTAATATTCATAGTTCTTTAGCTGTCAGCAAATTACTTTAAAATTATACAGGGGAACAAGTTACTCCTGTTTGTTCTCACTGTGCTTACTTGGCAAAAGCTTGTGAAGTACACCTGAGGATGTTCCCAGAATGACACAACATCATTTAACTTCATCTTCCCTGCTATATAAGAGTTGGAGAAAGGTATTGAAGTGCATATCATGACACTCTGCTTGAGCTATTGTGACCTATCACTTACCAGGTTATCCTTAATGCCTGAAGTAACCATTTTAGTTTGCTCAGGAAAAAGGATTGTATTTTACCAGACTAGTGGTGATGGTGGAAATGTGGCAGGCACCAGTCCCAATGTGTTCTTCCAGTTTGTTCCAGTTTCCTGTGGGAATGCAATAACAGTAACTAATATGGAGGAGACATTCTTCTGCTCAGATGCTCAGATTTTATTTGAAGACCACTTTGAAATAGTTTTCATGCCACTAGTGATACACATACCATAGAATGAGAACTCCCATCTTAGATATTTCCACTATGATTATGTAGCTGTCGATATGCTTTCTTACATTTTTTGTTTTATTCAATGTGCTTTAACGTTTTGTTTGTTTGTTCAGCAACTGCATGCCACATTGGAGGAGGATTCTTTTAAAGTAATATGCAACTATTTATTTTGTCCCCATTATTCAGTGGGTATCCACTGCTTTCTAACTGTGTTCGAACACTGCTCTGAAAACAAAATTACCCAATCAATATTATATTATTATCCTTCAAAGCCATAATATAATTTACTTTCAAAATAATCTGAGAGATGAGGACCATCTTGAAGCACAGACCTAAAAGTCTGAGGTCAACTTTACAGTTCACTTTGGACATCAGGTTTGTGACATCACTGTGTAGCAATTTTTGTTCTCAAAGGCCAGCAGCTGAGCTTCCATTGCCCTGGCCCTGGCTTTCAGCTCTGAATGTTCAGAATCTTCCAAGACACAAGGCAGCATGGAAACATGTCACCATCTTGATAAGTTCAATTTCGATAACTTGTCCTGCAGCAGTTGAAAGAGGAAAATTCGGATCTCCAAGGCAAGCTGCAACTGCCATATAGAAAACACTATTTCTTCCTGAAAACCCCAACAGAATGTGAAGATATTTAACAATCAATACCCATCATTTCCTCATTGCATGATTTTAATTAATATAGAAAAAAGGCCCACCTTTGATATGAAATATCGCAAAATACCAGATTTTTTCATACAACTAGTGGCAATATTTTAATGCCTTCAGCTGAGATAAGGGCCAAGTTATGAACACAATACTGAGAAAATATGCAATTTTTCCCCTGCCCTAGTGCCTGAAAGCTCAATATTGCAATCTTAATAATGTTTTTTATCTTTTAGATGAAGGAGTAGGGTTAGCATTTTGTGATGAAAATGTCAAAGTACTAATTTGAAAACAACTGGAAGTAAAAATTTCAAAGACATAAGAAAAAAAAAATCAAGTTATGTATTTTTACCTGAATTCTAAACTCACAAATACACATATAAATAATTTTCTAATCTTGAAATATAATCCTCCAATTAGAGAGGACATTAAATTTCTGATACAGGAAATTATAATTTAATGAGAAGACAGAAATGTTCTTGAAAATTAAACAGATTAATTACATGCTTGTACAGGAATTTATGGGGCAGTACTTAGAGTGTAAGAGACTCCCTAAGAATCAAAACCATCAGTTACAGATGCTGAATTACAGAAAATCCAACAAGAAAACAATATCTAAAAATTGTATGTTGACAACTTTAGCATTTTCCAGCTGAATTGTATTACTGGGTTGATAAAAATGTCAGGAAACCAGAATTTTACCATTTTGATTATAATCCTCTGTTATACCCATAAATAAGACAGAGGTCATCTTTTTATGGCAGATCTACTTTAGGAGTCCACAGATGCAATGTCAGTGTATGACATAAATACCTGGGATGGAGGTCACATATGCTTTCACAAATAAAAACTGTCAATTGCTTTCATCTTCTTTTTCCACTAAATATAATTTTGAACATTTGCTAACACTTTAAATAATCTATGCCTTAATGAGGAGCAGTACATGAGAACTTTTTATTCAGGCAACAATACACAGGTAACAATTTTAAGCCAGAGCTAACTATGCAGTTGGCCTTCACCAGATTATACAAATATTTATTCTAAAATTAAAGTTTTAAGATAGCTCTGCCTGATAAGCACAGAAATTTAGTACACAGTTTAATTTCTGATGCGTTTGCTGCCCAGCAAGACTTCTGACTCTGAGACTTGCCCTCTTTCATACTGAAAATAGCCATTGTCAGGGGCACAAATGGCACAAATGAAAGCTTTGCTGAAAGGGAAGCCTACACTCACCTATGCACACTGACTCATGCTCATCCAACAGTTATCCATTTATTGTACCCCCTGAACAGGTTATTTGGAGGCAGCAGAACAGAAATGCCTCATCCAGTGTGCCGAGGCTCAGGTACATGGATGCAAAAAGAATTTGTCAGGTTTGGCCTGTAGTGACACCATGAGGGAAAAAAAGAAAAAAAGGGAAACACTCAAAGCTTCTTTGAGAGATGGTGTAATTGGAAATGAGATTATGAAAACGAAAATGTCCCAATCATATAGAAACTATTCGGGATCAATAAAAGACACAGATGTGGATGATTGATTTAAGAGTGCCCTCCTGTAGCTAATTCTTTTAATTTCTTTGAAGTGTAATTTTAATTAGGATCTTCCTAGATTGTAATAATCTGATGTAATATGTTAGAAATATGAAAAAAAAAGTAAAGTAAAAAATGTACCTGATCTATATTATATTATGAAATAGCAATAACCACTTACAAATTTAATTCTTTCTGTGTAAAGGGTAGTGTCATGCCAAATGGATCATGCAGATGAGTCAAACTACAGAAATTTTGTACCATAGACCAAATTTTAAACCTTTTTGCCAATACCAACTGCTGACCAGGTGCATCCCAGCATGTGAGAAATGTCCTGGAAGAAACTACTGAAATGGTTGAAAACTGCCAGAGAAGCCATAGACCACCTTGCTCCTGTGACACGTTGACATAGATGATGTGACTGATAAAAGCTGGATCTCAGACTCTCCTGAGACATTTAAAATTATTTTAGTCTGTATTTACACTATGTTTAATAGACATTAGGTATGATGTCCCTGAATTACTCCTTTTCTGTGTCTTATCTGTTCCCAGTACAACTGAGGATCTGGTCATTGGCATTAGGTATGTCAGCCTTTCATTCTGCTCGTGCTCCTTCAGCATTTACTCTGTCTTTCTGATCTGTGTTCCTTTATTGCCTTTCAGTTCCAATCTGAATTTCTCACTTTAAGTTCTCCTGTTCCTCTACTGTGTAACCTTCTTATGTAAGGCTCAGACAACACTGTCAGAGAAGAACACTGAATCCCAGTATTCCCAGGTCATCACAGAAAAAATGATGCTTATGTCAACATACTGGAATAAGACTTTAACTCCTGAAAGAAATTTAAATAGAAGCTATATCTACTGATTCTATCAACAACCATGAAAAAAGAACTAATTTCATTGGAAGCAACAGACCATATAATAAGTAAGACTGAGGCTTGCAGACTTTATTTCTGTCATAAGACCATACTGCACTAATTTTTCTGCATGCCTGACAGATTTCTTAGCTCAGCCTATAGTAAATTTGACTCAATAATAGTTTCTAAAAAAAGTTACAAGAGTGTTTTTAGAGAAAACATGTCAAATTTGGAAATCCAGAAGAGTTTACAGTGTTAACCAAGCAATGTTGCACATGAACTGAACTAAGTATATTTTCAGTACAAGACACATTTTAATCAGCTCAGTAGTAGGCTGTTGAGATTGTTTATCAGATTCTGTTATACAGAAACATTTTCAGACATTTGAAGTATGTGTGCATGTGTGTGTGTGTGTGTGTTTGGGTGTGCACACAAGCACTTGTGCATATTTATGAGTGCTCAGAATCTCATCTTTAAATGGCATAGCTTTGCAACAACTTGAAAAATCTATATAGGAAGTACAGCAGGTGCAAAAAGCACATCAATGATGATCCAGTATTAATAGCTGGTATGTTGGCTGCCTTCACTGCTCCTCATATTTATGGCAGAAAATCTAGGTATGTACAGATAATTATCCCATTATCTGAGTAGTACTAACTCAAAGATGAGATTAAAAACTAATTCTGTTTAATCCATGTAGCCTGTGACACAATCAAAGAAAGGTAATGAGAATACAACTCATGAAGCAGAAGTAGAAATAATGTCATAAAGGATACTCCATCAGTTAAAACCTCTAGATGTACATCTGATTGCTGCAGATGAAGAAATCCTTGTTTAAAACATCAGGCACAAGGTTCACAGACAATTCTGAAACGCAAAGCAACAAATTAAAGAGCACACAGTAAGAGTCAGAATCAATCAGGACAAAATTTATGTCATGCTTGAAAGCCTTACTAGAATTCATACAGCAATGCTTCAGTTAGTAGATCTTTTGTTAATTGAGATACAACAATACATACCAAAATTTAGTGAGAAATGGCAGATGTGCTACTAGCTGGTAATTACTTTGCAAATCTGAATCAAATAATAGCTTTCTAACAATTAGAGTAATCATAGTAATTTTAAGGGTGGAGAGAACAAGGATGATATCAAGTTTGCGATATAAAAAACTGGAATTAATACTTGAATAATCTCCATCATTAATCAAGAAATAAATCCATCTTGCAAGTGGATTTCTTGAGAGCAGTTAATAACTGCCATCACACTTTCCTGAGCCTGCAATCCAAATATAGATAGAAGAATGACTGATATTAGTTGTCTGAAAGTGACAATTCCCTTCTGAATATCACCAGAGCACGTGACCTGTATAATATGAAGTTTTGAAGTTAAATGATCTTATAAGGAAACAATTCAGCAGCCAGCTTGATGAGTACTGTGCACCACAAGCATTAAGACTTTGGTAAACCTGTTGTACCTTAAGGTAAGATGAAAAAACAGTGCAATTTTTTGGTGTGTATATATTTAAACTAAAATTCAAAATTTGTTTTCCACCAATTTCAAAGCAATTAATTGTATTCCTTTTACATCCAAAAGATTTAAACTTCAGTTTAAGGAAGATGCACTATCCAGCAGGTCATGGGATATTTCCCAGGCATGCTGATCTTCCTGCAGAAGCTGTTCCCTCTGAAAAGCTTTGGAACTCACAGTCAATAAAAGCTAAACTTTTACTGACTGTGAGTTGTATATTCCTACAGCCCAGTAGCACATGGCAGTTTCCTGCAAGGAAGGATGTTTGAAAATGCAGTCCCTGCTGCAGCACATCCTTCTCTATTCACTCCAAATACATGGTATGCCAGGTATGTCAGAGATCTTCCTCTGCCTCTCAAATGGGTTTCATAAACACACTCACAGACTCTCACTCCTCCTTTCTCCAATTTTGTTTCAGAATATAATCAAATTCAGGACAATATTTTGGTCCTCTAGACAACTGATTTCTGAATGTTTGAGTGTTAGTAGCACTGCAGCTTGTTAAGAAAAGAATCTAAAAAATGGAAATTAAAAAAAGAAAGGAAAGAAAACCCCCACTTTGACCATAACTCTGAGAATACAAACTGGAATTTCATTTGTCAAATTCATATTTTGGTTTATTTTTTCCTTAATAGCATGATACTTAACTTATGGCAAATTCTTAACTTTTCTGTTCAACAATTCTTAACTTTTGTGCCAATGTGAATGACTGTGAAAGGCAGTAGAAAACAGGCTCAATGTGTAACAGGAATAAATACATTGCTTTACAAACTCAGAACATGCTCAAATGCTTTTTTAAAATCCACTATCAATGTACAATCTGACAAACTTCACAGAGACCAATGACAGTTTGTACATTTGGGGTATCAAACATTTCAAATAATTAGTATGGACAATGACTGTAAAAGCACAGTCCTATGTTTCAGTGACCAGAGGACATCTATCACATAGAATGAGAATAGATGAATTAAACTGCTGGAAAAAAACCCAAGGTGCTCGCTAAACCTTTGGAATTCATAAAGTAATCTATTAGCAAACAAAAGCAAAGGCAAGTTTCCAGCATCCAGCACAGCAGAGAATTGTTTCCTAGAATGGCAGTTTGATGTATGCACGTGAAAAGCAATGGGAACGGCTAATTTTTCTAACTGCACTTCAACAGAATACTGTGACTTGAAAGACCAAGGAAGAAATATGGCCTAATACAGCCAGTGGGTGTTACTGTGAATTTATGCTGTGATTTAAATAGTACCCTAGAAGATACAAATATTGAAAGAAGAAACAAAATTTTATATCTACTGGAAAGTATAATTTTTTAAAAGTAACTTTTTTCCCAGAAAACTATTACAGCAGCTACTCTGAAAACAAAACTATCCTTTTGTCTGCAGAATGGAAAACTTCTCTGCAGTATCTTAACAAAATACCTAAGACTTTTCCACATTAATGATTGACTCTTCCAGGCAAAGTACCTATGCACACCTATTGCATAAATCCTGGCGTCCAGAATTTACTGAAGAGTGCAAGCCAGTATGGACAAAAAATATGGCCCTCTGTGCCTATATGAATGAAGACAACAGCCTCAAATATACTTTTATGAATTTTTATGTTCTGTGACTTACAAGAGAAACAGACTAAATGCAGGGTTTCCTGTATCTGCTATGTTGAACTGCCTATTTTCTTAACTAAGTGGCAGAAATTTATCCAACACATTCAAAATACCTGACTTTTTGACAAATACTTCATTTGCCAAGTGAAACAAACCATGTCCATGTTCCTAAAAGTGCCAATACCATATTTTTGAATAAAAGAAGAATTCAAAATGTGTTAGCCCTGGTTAAGTGAAGATCATCCAACAGCTGTTTATTATCCTAGCCTCTTAGAGGTATTTCAGATCAGGTCAAAATATTTTAATAGCATCAAATGACACTGATTGACTGGAGGAGTCAAAAGGACACATTACGACGGAAAGAGAAGTAAGAACAGCATGTATATTGAAGACTGATAACAAAAGAAATTCTTCCAAATTTGTAGAATGGGAACCAGTGAGGGTCAAGGTTAATGTGACTTTCCAGGGATGCTGAAGTGAAGAGACAGAGGAGACAACTGCAGTATCTGGGTACATGTTCCTCACTAAAGTTTCCCTCTATTTTATTTCGTCATCTGACTTAGAATCTTTCTGGCTTTTTGTGACATCTTCCTGTGCCATGGCAGGACTCCAGTCCTGCCTCCTTTCTCTGGCAGCTACCTGCCCAAAGAGGCCCTGAGAAGGGGAAGAGCCCTTCCCCTTTCTTCTGTATCCTTTGAATTGCTATCTCTGAGAATTCTCTTTACTTTGGACTTGAATCTGGAAGGCTCCACAGGCTTCTACTGTTTGTTGTTTTTTAATATGTAGTTTTCACACCAGTGTAAGGGAAATTATGGGAATCAATAGGACTTACAAAAAACAAGATTTTATGCAGATGAAGTCACCACATTGAGTATGTGAAAGGGACAGGGTCACTTGTTGAACAAGAAGAAGACAAACAACGGGATGAAGAGGGATAGGCTCTGGCATAAAGTCTGTTTGTTCCTGAATCAGAGAGATTTCTCATTCTGACTTATCACAGACTCCAGCTGCCTCTCAAAAACCTGGTTCAGTCAGGAGGAAATGAAAAAAAAGAAGAGTGGCAGTGACCTGGCACAAGCAGCAGCTGAGCTACTGCATTCTCACAAAGTTTCAGCACTACTTTGGATCCGTCACGTCAATGGCATGAGTCAGTGAACTGGGAACAGTGCTCAGAGCTCAGAAAAAGCACAGCCTCACAAAAGGGTGATCTGCAACTCTAAAGGAAAAGCTATATATTAGATAACGTCACAGCCTGTCAGACCTGTGACCTTTAATTAAAGCATGTACAATCATGCTTTTCAGTCCTCTCAGCAGTGACACTCAGCTCAAAATGAGATATTTTCAGAGGCAGAAGGTTGGTTGGCAATAGGTCTGAAGAGGGGATGCTAGGTCAATCTTTTTGAGGTTCTGATTGGGTCTAGTGAATTAGTAGCATCCTGCTATCCCAAGTGGTGCCTTATATCAGTCTTCTTCAAAGAGGCAAGCGACACAAGACTGACACAAGAGACTGAGACGGAAGATGAAACCCTTTTGTGCATTGACTGTGCCTGAAACAAAATACTGGGCGATGCTGGCAGTCTGTGTCAACAACAGTCTAACTCAGAGCTGACTCTGCAAGTACCTTACAGAATCATAGAACTATCTGATTTGGAAGGAATGTTAAACATCATTTAGCTCCTACATTCCTGCCAGGGAAGGGTATACCTTACACTAGACCAAGTTGCTCAAAGCTCTATCCAACCTGGCATTGAATGCTTCCAGGGATGGGGAATTCACAACCTGTTCCAGTTCCAGTACCACCATCATAGTAAAGAATTTCTTCCTAATATCAAATCTAAACCTACCCTCTTTCAGTTTAAAGCTATTACTCCTTCTCCTTTCACAACATGCCCTTGCAAATAGTCCTCCAGCTCTCCTGAAAATCTGTGTAAACAGATGGAATTCATATTGCATGGGGGAACTGCACATGCAGTGTAATAACCTCATCCTTTCCCCAGATCTTCATTGTGTCAGTACTTCAATTCCTTGAAATGTTGGTCACTTGCTTAGAACTGGCAATAAGTGCTGTCTTCATTGCAAATTGCAGCAGTGGGCTTTTTTGGTGACATGGTTATGAAGCTTTGGAAATAACTGCAATTCCCATTTCACTGTAAGTTCACTGATACAGTGCCAGGGTATGATACTAACCTACATGAGAGGCACTTTGTCCCAAAACCACACAGTCCCTGGATTTAGCTTTTTTCTTAGAACTGCCATAAGAATTAGTTTGCAAGGGTAAGGGCATTACCAAAAATAAGAGCATTACAAGCACCTTTAGCAAAACCTGTATGTCTTCCCAAAAAACATATGTCCTAAAATTCTTTACTGATGCTCTTGTTTGTCAACCAGTTAAGTACATGGTGGTTTAGGGACACAATTTCTTCATACTTATCTCCTATTTTTGTCATTTTCATGCCTGAATCCATGTGCAATGCACTGTTAATTCACCCCATAGTATTCCCATGGAACATAATTTGTATGCATGTAAAATATCGATGTAATATCTAGAGATGAAATCCAATGGAAACAGTTTGCTGTGAAATCCATTCTTTGTTCCCTCATTTTTCTACTTCACTGACTGTTGCTTTTCCCAAGTACTCCTAGAGATCCCTTGCGCAACTCCTCATTATGCTGCATTATTACTTTACTTGGGAAATAAACTGAAAGTATTTTTGTGCAATTTAATTTCCCATAATTGTTGAGATGTTAAGACAGTTTTTCAGACGAGGAAATGTTAATCAATTTTATATCAAAACCACATTGAAATTCCACATAAATTGGTGCCAGAGTGCAAATGCTTCTCAACTGGGAATGGCAAAGGGAGAAATATATGCCAAGCCTCAGTTTAATAGAAAGGATGTGAGATCCGTTTTGTTTGAATCAAATACTATTTAGCAACTTAAGCATCCGGAGCACATCTGATAACTTGGGTAAAATGTATTGATTTCTCTATTGATTTTTCTAATATACCTTCTCTGTGAGGGAGTTATAACTGAAAGTAGCAAGTGACTCAGCTAATGCTAGCTCTTAGTAGTGTGTAGATGTTGAGATATGCAGGATGGGTCATCACTAAATTCCAGAACATGACAGGTCCTAGTCTTCCACTTGGAGGCAATACATGGTATTGGTTCTTTAACTCTTGACTTGCAATATTTGAATTTTTTTCCAATATGAAACTTTTTATGCATTTTTCCATTGCTGTGAAAAAGCGGCTTTGTTCATAAACTAGATGTATATATGGATTAGATAGTATATGGTCTTTATACTACTATACATTGACTTAACCTTAGGATCAAGCATATAAAGCCTTTTTCTGCAGTCCCAAAGCTGATTCATTAGTTGAAGTAATACACAGGACCACATAAAATACCTGTGGGTTTCTGAAAAATTTATTTCCAAGAACAGCTCTAAAACTCTGCAATGTTTGTCACTCTCTCTGATCAATTTTTTATAAATAAAAGATAGCAGGAAATTCTTACACTTTTGCCTTCAATGAGATTGGAATTTCCTGGGTGCAGAGGAAATTTTTCACTGAACTCACAGCAAGTTTTACTTTCATAGAATCATGGAACATGCTGAGTTGGAAGGGATACATCAGGATTGAGTCCAACTCCTGGCCCCGTGCAGGGCACCTCAAGAATCACATCTAGTGCCTGAGAGCATTGTCCAAATTCTCAAGCAGTACTTTGCACTGTTGGTTCTAGCATTGCAGTGTGCTTTCTTAAATTCAGAGCATAAATTTTGTGCATAGACACAAAGTATGCTTTAGAAATAGAAAAATAAATAAAAATAATAAAAAAGTCTAAAAAATACCAGTAAAGGCAGCCTTGAATTACACTTAACATGATACATATTTGCACACTTGAAATACACACTTCCAGCAGTAGGAACTCAGACTTCAAGTTTCAGCCCTAAAAGGCCAAGAATAGAGATGGCAATGAAGACTATTCTGGACCCTCTGGCCCTTTTAACCAGCTGTCCACAGGATTTTCTGCATGCCCTAACTGTGAAGAAGAGGTTGATACTGCTACTCAGATAGTAAGTGCCACGAAGGAAGGGGGAAAGTTGGGCTGCACTATGAGAAGATTTTGCTGCTCTTTTTGCAGATGCATCATAAAATAACGGGTCACACTTCCAACAAACATTGTGCTCATTCCTAGTTTCTCTGACACACTTTATTCAGACATTATTTACTCAAATAAACCGAATGGAGATAAACTGTCCAAATTACATCACATTATGTCCAAGGCTTCTAGATGAAACACCCAATTAGGAGGCACAGACCTGATTCACATCAACTCTTCCAATTCCAGAAGTAAAAATTTACATTGAGATTTATTCTCTAGATTGGTAACAGTTTCGAAGCAAGTCTTGATCTCTCTCTGGCACAACGTTAAAAGAAACGTTGCTCCCCATGACTCTAAAAGACGTGTCCTGAGCTCAACCTGCAGCACTCCAGGCAGCACGGGCTGCCCCGAACATCCCGCAGCCCAAACTGTGCCTGTCCGGGACCGCAGCTGCGGCACCGGCACCGACCGCCAGCACAACACCGACCGCCAGCACCGCCACCGGCACCGGCACCGACCGCCGGCACAGCACCGACCGCCAGCACCGGCACCGGCACCGACCGCCGGCGCAGCACCGACCGCCAGCACCGGCACCGGCACCGACCGCCGGCACAGCACCGACCGCCGGCACAGCACCGACCGACCGCCGGCACCGGCACCGACCGCCGGCACAGCACCGACCGCCAGCACCGCCACCGGCACCGGCACCGACCGCCGGCACAGCACCGACCGACTGCCAGCACCGCCACCGACCGCCGGCACAGCACCGACCGCCAGCACCGCACCGACCGCCGGCACCGCGCCGAGCCTCGCCCGCGGGGCTCAGCGCCAGTCCGCACAGAACAGACAACAGCAGCAACTCTGACACAAACCAAAGATAAAAACAAATAGCAATCCTTCTGGTAAGTGCTGTTCAACCCCGGAACGTTTCCCTGCCCGCCCCGCAGGCCCTGTCTGGATACATCGCCCCGCTGCGCTAACGGCGCGAGTAACGAGCCCGGCCAAGGCCCGGGGCGGCTCTCGCCCTCTCGCCCGCCCTGCTCCGCCGCCGGCCACGCGGGGGCACCAGAGCGCCGCGCTGCCCGCGGGCCCGGCTCAACCCTGCGGGCCCAGCTCAGCGCTCAGAGCCCGGCTCAACCCTGCGGGCCCAGCTCAGCGCTCAGAGCCCGGCTCAACCCTGCGGGCCCAGCTCAGCGCTCAGAGCCCGGCTCAACCCTGCGGGCCCGGCTGAACCCTGCGGGCCCGGCTCAGCGCTCAGAGCCCGGCTCAACCCTGCGGGCCCAGCTCAGCGCTCAGAGCCCGGCTCAACCCTGCGGGCCCGGCTGAACCCTGCGGGCCCAGCTCAGCGCTCAGAGCCCGGCTCAACCCTGCGGGCCCAGCTCAGCGCTCAGGGCCCGGCTCAACCCTGCGGGCCCGGCTGAACCCTGCGGGCCCAGATCAGCGCTCAGAGCCCGGCTCAACCCTGCGGGCCCGGCTGAACCCTGCGGGCCCAGATCAGCGCTCAGAGCCCGGCTCAACCCTGCGGGCCCGGCTCAACCCTGCGGGCCCGTCTCAGCGCTCAGGGCCCGGGTCAACCCTGCGGGCCCGGCTCAACCCTGCGGGCCCGGCTCAGTGCTCAGAGCCCGGCTGAACCCTGCGGGTCCGGCGGAGCCTTGAGTGCCCGGCTCATCCATGAGGGCCCGGCTCAGCCCTGAGGGCCCGGCGGTCGCGGGCCGCAGCTCCGCTCCACCCTGACCCTAACCCGTCAGCGGGTCACTGAACTACGGGAAGAGCTGTCTGAAGGGTGCCGCGGGCAAGACGCAATCTCTGTGCCTTCGGTCAAGTGTGAATGGAGCACGTTCCAGCACCAGGGCATGGGTGTGGGTGTGGGTGTGGGCAGAGTTTCTCTTGGCACGTGGGAACAGGACAGCAATTCATCACCAAAAGTCACCGGACACCCTCCTCTTCTGAGTGCTGCTCTGTGGTGGCGGTGCCAGTGCCAGCAGAGCTCCTGTCACCACAACTGAGAGAAAATAAGCATGCGTGCTGTAAAAAGCAGATCTTAAACTGCCTTTTCACCCATCCTGGGTGAAATCACACCAATCATAATGGTGTCAAAGAACTCAATACTGACTTGCTCTTAATGGATGCAACTTCATGGCTGCACGGAGTCCCAATATCAGAAAAAGCATTCAAGCACAGCCATATCTTAGTGAATGTATATGATATTTTGCTGCTATTACATCTATAACTTTGAAGCCTCAGCCAGGCCCTGACTCCCCTGTGCCTAACTGGACAAACAAAGCCTTCCTCGGTGCCCACCAAAGGCAGTGGAGGTTGGCCAGGCCCCATGGGGAGAGCTCCAGGCCTGAAAGGCTTACAAGTCCAGAATGACAAAGCAAACAATGACAGACATAACAGGCATGCAGGCAGCTGCCTTGGCCCTGACCCTGCCGTTTTTTCTGGTTTGGTTTAACCCTGCCTGAGAGGGTGCATGATCTGGACACTTATTTTAAATGCAAATCTTGTTGGCTTACTAATCCAGGGAAGCCAAAGATACTTTCTTTAATATATTTTAGGTTGAGCCTTTAAAAACATTATCAGTATCAAGTATGTTTTTGTATATTTAAACCATCAGCAGACAACAATCAATAAAGTGTCTTCTTTTTCTGCATCTGTTTCCTTTAAAATAATGTTTGCTCTTCTCTTTTCTCTCTCCACTTTTGTTTTCCTCAACCCTTTCTATTTTGTATTCATTTTCCCAGTTTTATGTTCCATTTTCTATTTTAGGTTTCTATCTCGTGCATTTATTTTTACTCATGTAGTCCCACTAGGTATCACTGAAACTAGTCACATGCTTAATTTAACACAGAATTTTTTGTGATATTATTATTTTGCTTTTTATGCAACTGTTAATCCCTAGGTATCCTTTTCCTTGTCTCTTTGCATCTTATCTGTCTTTTGACTTAGACTCTAAGGCAGTGATTCCTCAGTCACTGCAGTTCAGCTCTTTACTTTTTCTCTGGGATTTTAGGTCCCCAACCCTCAGCCACACTGATCATGCCTGGAGTGCAAGAGTCTGTTTCTCCTTGATGAAGCTTCATTTCAAGGTTCAGCTAACATGCCTCAGTCCAGCCTTCCAACCTTGCCCTACCCTGGATCCTGCCAGTTACCTTCCAAGAGAAGCCTTCTGGACCCCTTCATTGCTTTGCCCATCAAGTCAGCCTCAGTCAAATCACCTTGCTCATGCCGGGTTCCTGCCTTCCACCTGCCCTCAGGGCTTCACAGCACCTTCAAAGACAGATCCCTGCACAACCAAACACCTTTCTTGTTGAGGAGGTATCTCCTGTCTGGATAGCCACTTGCTATACAAGCTCTGTGTCTGTCTGTCCTTTCTGGTTCACACTGATTGTTACAGACTTACAGGAAAGGCAGGACTTCTGCCACTAAAAGAGTGCAAAGCAGTAAAGGTAGGTACAGAGGGAAAAGAAATGGAGCTGATAGGAGGTGAACTGGATGTAATACTCCTGAGGGCTTTGAACTTCCCTCCCCTTCATGTGGTAGAATCCCCTGCCAGCTTTAGGTCTGCATTGAGCTGAATTCCTTTATTCATAAAGCTAAACGTTATAAAAGTGCCATGCATTTCCCCCTTTTTATTTAGCCAAATTCTAAATGCCAGTAAGTCTGCTGAGTCTGATTTCAGATAATTGTTCAGCTTACCCTCCATAGTTGCAGATCTTCTCTGTCCACAGAACAATGGGACTGTCAAAGGGAAGAAACTTTCAGGTCTTCACATTTTGAGCACCTGAGGTTTTTTTTCCTCCTTGAGCAGACTGTCCTGGAGGATCTCCAGATGCTGATCTTTTCTTGGTAATTGCATTTTGTGGATCATAAGTAGGCATCACATACATCTCAGCTGAGCAAAGTAACTCCTTTTTATGTACAATTTTAGGAGAGCAAGAGGCAGAAAATGAGACTGCTTTTCTGCTTATATATTTGTCTAATTTTTGAGTGTTGCTAACTTTAAAGTATTCACGTGGATTGGAAGGGATGTTTGGTATACCTATGTGCTTCTTATTAAAGATCCAGCATCAAATTAAGAGGGTTTCATATGAACCTGGTGCTTCATAAATTAAACTGCCTTTCTCTGGACCTTGGTAATTTCTCTGCAGGGGGCATGACAATGGGACTTATTAGCATTCTCTGCCCCCTCTCCCTAAGCACATTCTTTACTTTATAGATCACCAGCCTGGTTTTTTTTTTCAAATGTTCTTTGGGAGGTATTCAAGATCCCCACCTTCAAACTTGAACTTCAAAGTTGAGCCGGATGTCTAGTGCCCATCATCTCAGCATATTTTTCAAGAACAAATTATAAACATTTCAAGCAAAGTGCACTTATTACAAGTTTGTTTGCCAAGTACTGCTGCCTCCCTTCCAAGTTCCAGCTATGTCAAAGCATCTGGTTTACAAACAGGTTCCTCCCTTTAGCTGGTACATGGATGCCAGGGCACAGAGGCTTATCACTAATGAAGGAGTTTACAGGATGAAAGGGGAAAATGCCGTGGGAGTTACTTGACAGACTCTCACTTGTCACAAAATGTGTAGGTAGTTGTAGTTGCTGAGTAGATGAATGAAGTGATGAGCAAGAAGCGTTATACCCCCAAGTTCTTCCAGAGTTTGATCTAAAATTCCCTGAAGTCAATAGATTTCCTTTGATTTCTATGGACTTTACATTGGTCTTTCAAGTGATTACTTATTCTAATCATGAGACTCTGCCTACCCCAGGATTTGGCTCTTTAGAGAAGCCTGAGGTCATCTGACATTCTCAGATATTTGCAACCTAGATTACAAAAAAATTTATTTTTTGGGGAGATAGATAAAGATGAGTACAACATATTTTGTTCAGAAAGCAATGCTTCCCTTATTTTCCTTTTGACTTGTAGCTAGACCAAATGCAACTTAGATAAATTACAAGTTATTTTAACTTGATGTTCGGGTCAACCCCAATTCCAAGAGAACATAAATCTGGCACAAAGCCATGTGCTTTTCATGCGTCACACACACTCCACATTGAGATCTGTGATTACACAGACTCAAATACAGCCTGTGCATACATTTCTTACTATTATTTTTCTTTTCTATCATAGCTCGCATAGCAGAATAAGGAACTTTGAAACACCTCTCTGAAGATTTGTGGGAGCTCAAGAAGTTGCACCAATTAATGTTAGCCTGCTCAGAATATATAATATATATGAAAGAACTTCTATTGCTACATTCTCCCATGACTCTAGGTCATATTTTACTGTGTTTTGCAGCAGATTTTAATACTATGTCTAATATTTTCAGGGGCTTTCACCCTAATTTATGCTAGTGTGCCAAAGGTGGACTTTGTTTAAAAGAGAGCTGTCTTGTCTAGGTAATAGTGATGCTAAATTTTTTCACAAATCTTGTCTTTTTTTTTTTTTTTCATTCCTTCTGGTTATAATAAACTTTTTAATATAACATAATTTGCATAGCTTGGCTATATAATTTCATTACATAATGAAGTGTACATATCAAATTATGTAAATGTTTTCGTCATTTCATAGCTCTGCATGAGATTGATACCTGATCCTCTGCCATGCTATAGATTGTCTTTCCCTTTCTTTGTTATGAAGAAGGAACACTGAGTCATGAAGCAGTGATGATGACCCCAGTGCCGGAATTATCTGTCTAAATCAGTGGAACTAAGCTTTCAGTATTTCAGAAAATCTCCTAACTTTTTGCTGTCTCAGTTATGAAAATGGTGAACTTTGCTTGCTCACATGTGTAGGACTTTATTGCTCACGCACTAGACAAGTTATTAGATGTATAATTCACAGTCAGTGCCTTGTAGCCTGGATTTTTGTGAACTAGCTGGGTCTGTCCCTATCTTTTGTGCTTGTATGCAGGACAAAAGGGCAATAGGTACCTTCCTCAGATCCTAAGAACCTCTTTCAAATGCCAAGGCAGTGACAAATGCAGAATTTGCAGAAAACAGAAGGGTTGTTTCAGCGTGGCCCCAAATACACAGCACCTCAGCTTGCGGGGTACACCTTGCTGCCCTGTTAGCTCAAGGCTCTGGTCTGTGTGGCAGCTCACTCTGCACAGCTTACATGCAGCCTTGAGCTCCAGGTCTAGTTTGTAGCATCCAGCTGGACACAAGGGCATGGAGCTGATTGTGTTAATCATGGGAGTATCTAATATAATATCTGTCTATAAAATTCTGGGTAAGTACTCAGAAATCTGAATACTCATCTTTATTATTTTAAGTCCAAAATTTAAAAAGCACAGAAATAATCATGCTGCACCATTAAGGCATAGTGATAAACAGAGCAAAAAGTGGAATTCAGCAAAGAAGTGTGTGGCCACATTGGATAGTAACAGAGGTTAAATCTAACATGGAGACACTGATCAGAGTAAAAGTGTCATGATACTAGAAAAACACCTCCTGATTCTCAAATTTGTGTTTATTGTTAGGTTTTCATTTCAGTGGTGGGGAAACCAGTGCAAGAGCTGCCTGAAAACAGGAGCTGTCATCTGCCTGGGCAGCAGTTACACATAACTTTTTCAAACACAGACCATTCTCTGAGCTACCTAATCCTGTGAGGGCATGCACAGAGAGAGGGCCCATCTCTCTTTAAGCTGCCTTTCAGCTCCAAGAGTTTCCAGTTAAAGAATCTTCTCTGTTTATTCTGTTATGTTTTTCATTATGAAGCTTATGTATTGTCTTCTTTTCTTATTCTTGTACTCAAAATGCTGAATTATTGGTCATGGTTCTGTGTGACCTGGTTCTGATGTTCTTAGTCTAACTGCTATATTTTTGTTACATGGTATTTCAGGTACATCGCTCTTTTGGAAAAGTACATTTCTTTTGTGAAGGAACTTCTATTGTGTGCCTGTTTTTCACAATATATATGTACGGTGCCTGCTGCAAGTGATTGTCTGCTGTATACATAAAAATAAGGTGTTTTAATCATGATGTGCCCATCATTCCTGCTGGGCAATTTACAGTAAAAACTTTTAAAATGTTTAAAAGAAAAAAAAGGAAGCACTGATATTCCTGGAAATTTTCTGTTCAAGAAGGTAAAAAACCAAAGCTGAGTCTTATTCAATGCTGCCTATTGGAGAAAAAAAAGTCCAAGTGTGTACTTTTCTTCTTCTGTGTTTTCTGAAGCTCATCAAATGTAGGCTGTTTCATATCAATGCCAGGAATGAAATGTCAGATTTAAAGGCCTTACAAATTTTCCTAAGCCTCAGCAGCCGAAACATAGGGCCATCCTGAGCTGACCTCCGTTGATGAAGAGGAGCAAAAGGAATTAAGAAGTCTACAATTAAAAGTAGCCGGAACCTAAGTGATGATGTAATTTACAAATCATAACTACAGCTTTCAGAAACAAACAGGAAATGCCTATGATCTGGTGAATTTCAGTATGATATTTTCCATTTCTGAACTACTAGGAACTTTTTAAAAGCCCAGATTAAACTGAGAGGAAAGGGATTTGTTTCCATCAGTAAGGTTATTTATTCCATGCAAGCAGATTTTGACTTGCAATGAAGACCATTGCCTTAGGAATAGGAGGTTAGTTTGAGCTGTCTTGATATCAAATAATAATTACATGCTTTATGACCTTTGTCATAAAGCATCCAAGAGATCAAAGGCCAAAATACTGTTGGTTCATTTTATGTTGATTTTGTTCAAAGCTTGTAACAGATGGGTCTTGGGTTGTTTCTTGTAAAGAAAAACTGCTTTAAGTGCAGGAAGCTGATTGTTGCTTAATTTGTTGTGTCATTTTCATAATTTATCTTTTAATTTGTCTTCCAACCATAACATAACTGTAAGAATGGACATTTGATAATATGACGGCAATTCCTAAATTTTCTTTAAAAAGGCATAAAAATGTATTTTAGAATTGTGGGCACAGAACAGAATTTTTGTTGCATAAAAATATAATTTAATGATTTATTTTTCTTTTACCCTTTTCAAATCAGTAATGCACCATTAATTGATTTCCTGCAGGGATCTTTACAAAAATTGCATAAAGTGGAAGGTATATTGTACTGCTCTGCAGTTTGGTTCATATAATACTACAAACTTTTCTATTGTAATAGTACAGTTTTTGTTTTTTTTTCTAAGGAGGTTTATGAAAAGTGTCATCAATAGAGAAATTCAAGGAGTTTAAGTAAACTAATACCCTAAACTGCCATTTTGAAAAGATACCAAATCAATATCACCTCTCCCTCATGAGTACAATGAGGATAAATTACAGAGTAAATGTTCAGGACTTTACTTTCCATGTATTGTTGGAAAGAGATGGTACTTTCAGCATCAGTTGTCTTCTTGCACTGGGCACAGCAGCACTGGGTTGATACTGACACATGAACAGGAATGTCACCTACCATCATCTTTACAGGTTGCCTGGTTCAAAAAAGAAAAATTGGTTAAAGCCTGGGAAGAGGTCTCAAAAATATTTTGTTCCTTTCCAGGATTCATTTTTGATCTTTATCACTCTTTTTCCCTCAATTTGTTCTCTATGTAACACAAATAATAAAAGTGACTAATTCTCGGAATTTCTGAATGGTGTGACTTTGTAAGTTTTACTTACAGAGGTATTAATAATTTATACAGTATCATACACTTAACAAACTAGTCTAATGTTTGTAAAACAACTTCCAGTGCCATACCTATAATTCTGGAGTTTCTTGGAATTTTTTTTTTTGTTTAGGATTTAAAAAAAAATTAAAAAATTAAAAAATTAATAGAGTAGTATCTCCTAAAAATCTTGTTCTGACAATATGCTATCAGTGAGGACTCTTCCTTCCTTGGATTCACAGGTTTTATACAGATACATTTGAAGGCCTCTATTTTGATGGCTGCAAGGTCCCAAAGATCAGTATTTCAACCTGATCTTTTCAATATTTTGCAGATGATAAAAACAGAAGTGCTATTGTATAAAGCAAGCTGATAGAGCTGCCTGTGTTAATTCTTGTTTGAGCCACAAATTGTCTTTTAGAAAAATATTTAAAGATTGCTATTGAGAAGGTATCTGCCATAGACCACAGGAAGTTGCTCACTTCAGTTTGCAAAAATATGCAGCTTAATTGATAGAATAGTTTTGTCCAGATTTTCTACTATTTTATCTCCTTGTATTGCTAATTTCATGGTTTTGATAGATTTAGGAGTCCATAATCAAATCTGTATAATTCCCCATGGTAACAGCTTAGAGGTTAGGTCCAAATCAATCTTTAGCATTCTCAGCTGATAAACTAAGCAGATTGAGCGCTTTGAATCTTTTACCCTGAATCATGATTAACAGTCCCCAAGTCAGGCTTGTGACTCCTCTCTGAACTTCTTCAACAATATTCCTGAACCATGGACCCCAACTCTGGACAAAACATTACAGTAATGATTTCATCAGTGCTAAATACACCAGTAACATAATAACTTTCGACACCTATCTTCATTCATTATTCCTCTGATACCTATTCATTAAGCTCATATTAGACATTTTGTGCACCATGTCACATTGGGAAATTATACGCAGATGACTTTGAACTCGGATCCTCAGCTCTTTTTGAGAAGTACTGGTTCCCAGGACTTTCTTAATTACAGGCTGAAATGCTAGTTCTTAGATATTTAGTTAAGTTAAATATATTTGCCAGAGTAAGCTCGGTACTGTTTACAAGGGATTTGATTACCTGATGTTGGTAATGACCATTGCTCCAGTCACTGTTTTGTTTTCAAAAATGAGCACTGATAACCCAGCTCTGGTGAATCACCTAATGTTCAGTCCATGGAGAAGATTCTTTCAAAACGTATTCCCATAAGAATGATACAGTTTTCAGCAACAATTTGGCAAGATGCATATCTGAATACCACAGAGATAAGTATAGAAGGTGATCACCTTACTTCCACCAGTTATAAATGTGCATGTTGCTGTTGATAAGAAAGACCTTTCAAAGGAAAGGTAGTCAATCCTTGTATTGAATGCCACAGTTCAAGAATTTTCTATGTGAAAGACGAATTCTTTCCTTTTTCTACATTAACCCATCATTGATAGTGTAATAATACATGTATTATGAGAACATATACAAATTATCCTTGCAATTCTAAAAATTCTGATTTAATTTCCTCAAACGATATCTTTTTCTGCAAAGTAGGTTGCAAAGCAACAGTGTCAGAGCAAAGATTAGTACTCCTGAATCCCAGCTGTTGGTTAGAACATCCTTTCTCACCTCTTAGCCAAAGAAGTTTATAATATGATACATTTTAATTGAAAACTATATGTTAAATTTACAGTTCTTTTAGCCAAAGATGCTATTTGAGCTAGTGGTGTCCAAAATTACAGATTTTACAGGTATACTGAATAGGAATTTCCTGTCCCATCTTTAAAGTAAGGAGACTGTATATAATCTCAAGATATCACTGATTCATTATCCCTCCAACTTGTCTCAAATAAAGCATTAAGTAATGAGAAAAGAAAGAAACCTTCAGCAGGCTGAAAAGGATAGGTTAATTGTACTTCTTACTAAAATACTGTATATATGATATGTGATGCTTTATTTCTAATTTGCAATCCTTATTCAGTATAATTCAGATTTATTTATTATATATGTGTTATGTATTTTTGCTTTTTTATAATGTATATTGCATATATATTTAAATATATTTATTATTGTAGGATTTTTGGGGACAAGAAAAGCATATTTTTTCAAAAAGCTTCATAGAAGGGCATATTTGCTCCTATTCAAAAATGTTCTCAGAGGAAATGCTGCATGATCTTTCAGAACTTGTTACAATTTCTTCTTTCATAGTCTATTCTGTCCTGTCTTGTTTTGCTCCTCAACTGAAGTTACAATATAAACTAAGTTTGTTAGCTCTATATGCTTATAATTTATGATGCTGGCTTTGGCTCCAAAGGGACCATATTTTGGCTAGAAATCACCACAATAAAGATACAGATTCCCTTTGAATTTATCAGCTTTTTTTTTTTTCCCCTTAAGAAGCTTTTCAGGACAAGGCACAAAGCAGTGGGAACCAGCTCCTCTGGTTTTACACCATTTGACAGTTTCCCTTCAGCCAGTGGAATTTTCACACTGCATCTGTGACCAGATTCCAAGTTTCTTTATTGTTCAAAGACTGCAAAATGGCTGGGTCAAGGGGCAGAGACTTTATCTAAATTTATTTTGCTTAAGCTTGAGCTCTGGTCTTGTTTAACTAATAAGATCTCATTACATCATAGCCTATGAAGCTATGCCTTGCAAAGTCTTTCTTGGACAAGACAGTGAAAAGCAATTAAGAAAATGATGAACACAGAAGTTGCTAAGGCTAGTTCAAATGAAGCGTTTTGCACTCAGTCCCCAAATCTTCACTCTAAATTGATAAGAGAATGGGGAATGGAGGGTGGGGTAGGGGGTGGGAGGATGAAATAATTGTAAATTTCTTTAATATCTGTTATCTTAGTTTGAGAGGAACATCCCTTCATCTTACTAGAGAGTTAGATCCTATGTTTCATTGCAAAATTTTTCTCTCATCTGCAATGTTACAGAGAAATAAAATATAAAACCAACATTACTACTACAGATAGTAGTACAGCTGTACTACAACTATACAGATACTTTGTGGACCACCAAACTCTGTAAATGTTACATCTTAAACTATTGTTTAACAAACAAACCACTAAATACTTGCAAATGTGCTGTCAGTAATTTCACATTTGTGTTTTCCCACTCACTTCAGCACCTTAAATATTCATAATAATAACAACAAAAATGCATATATTTTAGAAATATTTATTTTCTGTGTATGCATATATTTTTCTTCATGAAATAAAATACAGCACTGTTCCTGAATTTTTAAACTGCCCTAAAGAACAGTCATAAGGAATATTATATATGGTCCCATTTATCTTCATGGGGCATTAAGTATCTGAGGATGACAATTCTAACTCAACCCTGCTCCTGGACTGAAAAGTCAGACCTGGCTTTTCTGATCTGGAGCCTTAACAACTGCACCACCTAGGCTAGGCATTTTTTCTATATGAACTTTTATTTTATAATAGAATATTCCTAGGAAAATATCCACACTTGCTTTAAAAATCGATTATGATGGGGAAACCCCTGACAGCATGTAAGAAATAATTCCAGACTATTCTCACAGTTAAAATTGTTCCTGCATGCTTTAGTCTGGATTTGTCTCACTGCAAATGTCATCCTTTGAAATCTCTCACAGGTTTTCTGCTACAGTGAAGACCTCACTATTATCAAAACATATTGCAGATATTGTGATAAATGTTTTTTTTTTAAATTTATTTGAATTCTTATTACTCTTCCATTAGCCTTTTCCAGGTTCTAACCATCTCTCTACAACTGCAGACGCACATTCCTCCTGATCACAGCCTAGCACTGATGCCTGAGCAAGAGTTTTGTTTGGTTGGTTATCTATCCTGTGGGTTTTTGAAAGTGCTGTGTCTTTTCCAACACAGGTTTTTTGTCTCACACCCATTCCCTCCCAGCAAATACCCTCTGCAGGTTTTGCATTCCTTTTCCCCCGTGTATCACTTTAGCCTGTATTTCATTCATTGTTTGGTACTGATATCAGATTGACAGGCCTGTGCATGCTGTCCTGTTTACCACTTAGAAATGCCGTTACAGATTTTGCATTCTTCCATTCTTTTAGAACTTCATTTGTTTTACTAGATTTATTGGAAATCTATATTTGTGTTAAAGCAAACTCCATCCAACTCTTTTAAGTCTCTTGAATATAATTATCTATGTTTATTTATTTAAAAATCTCTAGCTTTTGTACCTGTTGTTTATTGTGCTCTTCTGTTGTTCTAAAATTGAAAATTGTTTATTCATCATGTGCTGTGATCAAATCATTCTGCTTTATCTTTTTAACTTTGTAATCACATTTTCCATATATGATGCTGTCCCTTAACTCTATATTATAGTGGATAAAATTAAGTTAAAAAATTATTTCTGGTAAAAATAACCTTCCTTTTAAATTCTATTGCATTTGTTGGAAAGAGTGGTGGTGAATGCTGTTTTGTTATGCTTGTGTTGATCTTTGTAGTTTTAAAACAATCATTTTCCCTCCATTTATACAGATGCCAAAGAGTATGAGTTGATATTTTGCAGTGGACAACCCCTGCTGCTCCATTAGGACATTCATGTATTAGTGTTGGTTTACAATTTGTCACAACAAGTAAATAAAGATGCCATTCTCTTACTTGGTGTTTACAGCATATATTAGCCAAAGTAAGTCTTAAATTTTGAAGGTTAGTTTGTCTCATTCCCTATACTAAATTCAAAGGCATTACAGGGATTCAAAGCATCAACATGAATCTCCTGTCTCATCTAACAATTTAAGAAACCTAAAGATGCCACGTCATTCATAAAATAGATTGCTAAATATGTGCTTACAGTTCTGTTGTTTGATTATGTTCTTATTTCTACTTACCCACTCTACATTTTTTCTAAGGAGATTACAACATTCATTTTGAAAATCCAATCACATATATATACATTCCCATCAGCTTTTGGACAACTAATACAAAGTCATTTAATAAATGAGCAATATCAATTTCACTTTTTCACCACTTAGATTCCTGACTGATGTACAGTACAGGATTGGGTCTTTTATTTTGATATCAGTACTGAATATTATTCAGGATGAGTGTTTCTGTTCTAGAATGGGGGTTAATTCAGTACTGAAATGTCATAGGATAGTTACTCACATATCCATTGGTATCAGTGTGGATAGAGGAAGTTACTAGCTAAGGAGAGTGCAGAAGGTGTTCAGGGTTGCTTTGATAGTTAATTATTTTAAAGCTTCTCCACAGTATTTGAAATACTTTTAAACATGCCTGCCCAAAAAGAAGTTAAAGCTTAATTTTGAAAAAAAAAGTTCTATTTGTATAGTTTTTGAAATGCCAAACTATTTTGCCATTTCTATATTAAAGCTGCACATTTTAAATAATCTGATAAACAGACTACTATAACATGAACTTAATTTCATATCAATATAAAGAATATAAGAATATACCTTACTGGTTTATTGTTACTATTTATTGAATACTTTTGTATTTAATTCTTTGTCTACATATTCTTTATAGTTAGTTTGTCATAGTCACAGTGAAAACAGCAATCTTTCTGTAGATTTTAAGTAATGCTTGCATTGGGTATGGTTTCAGGTAACACTTGTATTAGGCCCAGACCAGCTCCCATTAAAATCCATGAATAAACTAGCAGTTATCTCCTAGAATAATCCCTCTTAAACCTTTATTACAGCAAGTAGCACCAGTTCACCTGTTATATTAAATTCAATAAATTACTGTAAGAAGTATGCAGACATATCTGCTGCACAGGTAATTCTTCAAATGGGCACTTACTGCTTTTCCTTTCTTCCACATGGATTTGGAGTAGTTCCAAAATAAAGGTTTTCTGGGCATCCATGTAGTGCAGCATGGTGCTGTAGTGGTAGATTTTCAATTAAAAAGAATGCCAGAATTTTATATGAGTAGCTGGAAGAGATTTTTAAGAAGTCAGCATCCATTTAAGCTCTTTTCAAGACCAAATATTCAACATTCAGCTGTACCCTTTGATAATCTGGTTTCTTTAATAGGTGCTGACTTCTTTCCTAAAGTGGTGACTTCTGAAAGTCTGACAAATAAAGGACACTCATGGATGGAAGAATCATTCCTTTGATGAGAAAATGTTGACCTCTCTCCTAAGGCTAAGATCTCACTGCCAGATTTCTGGGACAAAGCACCCTGGCAAAGGCACACAAAATTACCAAATGGTTGGATTGAGGTAAGAAGGTGCATATGGTTCAAGCAGTTGCCTCAACAAACTTCCCAAATACTAGACTGAGCTTCATCTGGAGCCTCGTTCAGGAATATGGACCACAGGAGCTAGCACAGTACAACTGCAGTCAGGGACAGTCAATTACTAGAAGAATTTGAGAGTACTTGAAATTTGTTATAATGAAAAGAAAAGATGTCTACCACCAAAAGATTACACTGCAAGTAAAAATAGTGTCTTCTAAAACTCTTTTTCCCCCTGTTTAACGGCTAATTATGAAATGGTTAAACTTCTAGTACTTCTCCTTGCAAATAATTTGTTCTAAAAAGTAATGTTTTTCTGAGTCACTTTTCTTTGCCTGATGCTTTCTTTCTTACACAATGAGTAAAATAACTGACAATCTAAAGTGCAGTGCTATGATATCCACTTGTGTAGATGGTACCTTATTCTAAATTTCTCTGATTCTCCTCCTAGCTGTGTTGGTTGTGTAGCTGTAGCAATAAAAAAGCATTTTTTTCTGATGAAGGAAAGCGAAAAGTGGAATGCTAATGAAAGAAGCAGTATTTATTTGATTATAGGTTTATATAAATTTGGAAAATAAAGTTACTTTGCTGCTCCTGAATCACCTAGCTCTGTAATTCACATCCACAAAGCAGTATCTCTATTGCCTTCAAAGTATGTGTCCTGAGGTTGTGTCCCTGAAGTCCTCTTAAATAAACCTAAAAAATGGGCTTGTTTATTCAGTGTTTAACTAGTGTAAAACTCCTGTATCTTACCACATTGTTAGCATCCACAGTCTGCTTTCAATTTACTTCCCAAACCATGAATTCTATAAATATGCTTGTGGGTGGAAAGATGACTACTTTATACATGTTAGCTTGTATATATAACATAGAAATGTTTTTTAAAAAGACAGCTCTGTCCCTTAATCTTAAATACTGACAAAATGTCTAGAATTCTCAGAATGTTCCTGCAGATGTGTAAACGTCATGAAACTAAACTGAATTTTGCATCTTTAATGTGGCTTGTGTGTCTGTGTTATCAAAGGAAAGAATTGTCCGGACACAGCTGTAACTGTTACTTGGTCACTTGTATGTTTCCCTAAATGTAAGTAAATTTGGCTTAAAAGGAAAGAGCTAGAAAATAATTGTATGCTCTTTTTGGTATTACTGAGTCTTAATCTAACATCAGTATTGAGAACTACATCCAGGGTGCTACCCTTCTCAAGGTTGCCATGCCCTGCTATTTTGCTATTCAGGCCCCTGAATCCTCTTTTGGAGACAAGTATTTATATGGTCTATTTCATTAATTGCCAATGGTTTGAAACTGACAACAAAGGGGAATTGTTGCAAAGTCATTATATATATATATATATGTATATATAAGATTTCATATATATATATAAGATAGCTATATTAGAATGCTATTCTACTTGACTTCTAGACCCTCTTTGGACCTAAGCCGTTAATCAGCTTCCAGGACCATGACCTAAGCACTTGGTTAGGGTTGGTTTGGAGTAGGGCTGAGTGTCCCTTTGCAGAACAGGGATCAAAGACCTGTGGGAGCAGCAGGAGAAGAGTGGGTGTGCAGAGCAGCAGGTGAGATGTTTACCCAGGAAATAAGAGCCTTAGGCTGCTCTAAGGACTGACTGGGCATTCTATCTAGTTACAGTTTAATCCCCAGCAGCACAGAAGATGCTCAGTTTCAGAAGGTTGAGGAAACTTATCAAACACTTCATCCTGAATGCGACAGATAGTATTCTGAATATTTTCAGAACCAGTGCCTTAGGAGCCTAAGCAATTTTTTTGGCACCTTATCAATGTTAACTCCTGGAAGCTAACCAAGGATTTGAAAGGTTACAATCTTATATTTACATGCCTAAATTTTAGTACCACCTTACAGGTCACACGCCAAAGTTTTCAGAAGTTATGAGCTGTTCATGAGACTCACACAGCTACTTGTTTATGTATGTTTATGATACTGCTCCCTGGGTTATACTTTAGAAACTCACCAAAAGGTTTAGCAGTCTTAAAACTTTCCTCACCTTTGGCTAAATAAGACTTTCACATATACAACTAATAGTTGGGGGACCAGGACCCAAAATATCAGCATGGCCTCTTTGGCACAAAACAGGAAAAGAATCCAGGAAAATGCATAGGTCATCTTTATATACAGATGTCAAATATAATGTCGAAAATATTGACGTATTTTCTACTATGGAAATTGAGTTTCAAGATTTGCATAAAATTTTAAGGGTTTTCTTTTGTTTGCTTGGTTGTTTTGTTTTGGTTTAGTTGCTTGGTGGTTTTTTTTGTTTTGTTTTGTTTTGTTTTTGTTTGTTTGTTTTGTTTTTACTCTATCAAAGAAATGGAACTGACACAGTGTAATCCCTTGTTTTGATCAGTGCTGCTCAGGGGAGCATCTGTTCCAATGTGAGCAAGACAACTTTGAAAGCCATACTTTATTTTTCTTTTCCCCAGCAACTCTCTATTATTTGATCTTTTAAAATTTTGTCCGCTGCTATAATGTCTATTCAATAACTTAAAAATGAAATTATTATTTATTACAGGTGTATATTACTATAGGCAAACACTGAAATCATCAGGAAATTCTTTGACACAAGTCTTTCACCAAGTGTTCCTAAATCAGCAATTGGTTGTAATGGCCTAGTTATTTCTCAAAGCTGACAAGTGTCACAAAATTTATTTCCATCAGGTGAATGTTAAACACCTGTTTCACCAATTTGCAAACCCTAGCTTTTAATGTTGATACAAAGAGCTTAGTTGACTATGGCAAAGATATAATTTTCTTTTTTTTTAGTAACATGAAATGAACACAATAGACAAAGGAATGCTGAAAGTGTTTATTGCCTGCAGCATAATTCTGCATTTTAAAAGATAGCCTGGAAAGCAGACAGCTTCAGAGGAAATGAGTTTCTCTCTTTTGACATGTCCACAAACTAAAAGTGAGAATTTCCTTCTTAGTGTCAACAACTACTAGTAGGATATAGGAAATGGAGTTTCTCTAGGCCTAGGAAAAAGATTAGAAACATGATTTATATTAGGAGAAGCCCAATGTTAATTACAGTGTGAGGTTTGTGAGCACTTGTGAAATACTAGCCTGAAGACAGTCAAAGTTCTGTGTATTTCCACAGTGAAAGAGAAACAACCTGAAAGTTAACCTTTAATGGTAGGCATTACATCCAGCAACACATTTGGATCAATACTGACTAAACACTTGTCCAAAAATAGGAACCTTGATAAAATAATGATAAATTTGATGATTTTTGTAGCGGAGTTCAGTGAAGATCCCTGCTTGCATGAGTACCAATTGGCCTCTGAGAACACCAACACTGAGAAAATCCCAAAGAAAACACTCCTTTTTATGATTCTTAAGTAACTATAGTAAATGGGCATTTGCAAGCCATTTAATTGAAGAATTTAGAAAGAGCTTAAGTCTCATGGGGAGATCTGACAAGGACACAGAAGGTGCCATGTTTACATTGGGGAATATAAAATAATTTTATGCCTAAGGATTTGTTTATAGCAGTCAAAGTTTTAAGAGCAATCAGAGATTGTATTAGACCATCACAGCTTCTTCACAGATATTATTCCAAGGTCTGTTTTCTATATGCTCCTTTTCAGAACATGGCACTGCAGAACAGGCGTACAAAATAGACTAAATTGAATCCTGAATTGTGTTGGTGCCTGTGTGTTTTGACGAGCAACTGCTTGGGGACATCAGGTGTCAGAAGAACCCGTTTGGCCTGGGATGGTGCAGTGAACAGACACGTCTGTGAAGGGCATCGGCAATCCGCTGCCTGTCACTCGGGACGATCCAACGCCGGGAAACCCACTCTGCCAAGGCGGCAGGAGTCCGAGGTGAAAGTGAAGAAAAGAAAGTTGCCATCTCTCATTAAGATTTATTATTCGTCTGAGCTTTTGTAGTCCCGAAGCTTAACGACAGATGGTGGTGTAACTCCACCAATTTTGTAATATCTCCTTTACTTTGATGTTGTAATACAGATTCTCCTCGACTTGACTTCGGTTAAAACCAGCATTTTCTGCTCTTTCCCAAGTGTCTCGGAGCAGTACGCAGGGAGGAAAGGGAGTGCACCTTGTTCGAAGAGGGATCTATTATGTGTTCTTGTTTGCTTTCTAAACAATCCTAATAGAAAATAGCAATCTTATAGACACCTAGAGCTGACAGCAGCACAGAGAAATTACATTAAATTAATTAAAGGGAAACGGTTTCAAAGCGGTTTATTTCAAGCGAGAAATACAATTGTGCAGATGAAATCTTGAACCGTAAACAGGAACAAATAAAACGCACCAGCGTTTTTCATTAGAAAGCCGAGTCACATTTTATACCTTAATCGTCCTTGGGAAAAAAAAAAAAAAAAAAAAAAAAAAAAAAAAAGAAAAGAAAGAAAAAAAAAAAAAAAAAAAAAAGAAAAAAAAGAAAAAAGTGGGGAAAGCATGTGTTTGTTTAGTTTTAATTTTGGGTGGAACTGCCAAGTTCGTGCCGAGTTATATTAGCGGCTAAGCGCCGTGCCGTTCCCTTCACGTTGTGCCCACCAGAGAGGGGGTCTGCCTGCGAGGCCACCCTGAACAGGACGGGTTCGTGGAACAAAGCGCAGCCCGGGCGCAGGGCTGGGAGCGCTGCGGGCACTCGCGGGAGCGGACGGTGTCCGTTCCGACGGCGGCGGCCGGGGCAGGGCCGGGCCGGGCCGGACCCGCGGGTCGCTCCGCGCCGCCGCTCCCGTCCCGCCGGCTGCGGATGCCGCGCTCGCCCGGCGCCCAACGAAGCTGGCGGTGCCCGCGGCCGGGCCGCGCCGTCCCGCCGGTTCCGCTCCGCCGGCTAACCCCACAGAAAGGCACTGCACGCTGCCTTCCGCCGGTACCGGCATTTCTCCGCTACCGCAGACGGCTCCTGAGGGAGAGCAGCCTCTCCCCCGGGGCGCGCCTCCTGCCCGGGGAGAGGGGGGGCGGCGGTCTCCGGACCGCGCAGCTTGCGCCCCGCGAGGCTCCGCGCCCCTGCCCGCGGAGCCCACGGGCGGCCGGAGCCCGCGGGGCCCGATTTCGTTTGCGGGCCGGCGGGGCGCGGAGCGGCGGGTCCCGCGCGGTTCCCGCCCGCCCCGCGGGCTCGGGGGTTGCGGGGCCGTGGAGGGCGGCCGCCCGCGGGAGCGCCGTCCCCCGGCTCCGCGGGGCGCGCGGCCAGCGCTCCCCGCAACCGTTGCGCTCGTAGCGCTCCGCGGCAGCGGGCAGCGCCCCGGTAACCCGGGGCAGCGACGGGGCGAGGAGGGGGGGGACGAGGGGCAAAGAGACAAAAGAGCCGCGAGTAGCAAATAAATATATTTTACGGCCACCCATCGGCAGCACCGCGGCCCCGCGAGCCTCTGCCCCGGCGCTGAACTTTCACCTCGCGAACCCGGCCGCGCCCCATTGGCTGCCGGCCGGCCCGCCGCGCCCCGCACGGCACCGCCGCCGCGGGCGGGCGGAAGGGTGCGCGGCGGGGCGGGGGGCGGCCTGGGCCGGGGGCCGCCGCGGGGGGCCCCGCCGAGTTGCCGGAGTTGCGACGGCTCCGCCCCGCGATAGCGGCCCCCCCGCCCCCCGCCGGTGCGGAGCGGCCGGCAGTGCCCCGCCGGGGCTGGCCGGCGGCACCGGCAGCGAGCGGCGCGGGGCGCGGCGGGCAGGCGGCCTGCCACTTGCCCGTAGCGGCGAGCGGCAAAGTTGTGGGATTTTTAATTGTGCTTAATAAATGCGGTGACTGTTAATTCTGAGTGACAGTCACTTGTGATCCCGGCGCTGCCGGCGTAGGGGCTGCCGCGCGATAATGAGGTGGGCTCCGAAATAACAAACCCCACGTTCCGCTCGGCCAGCGCCGTCCGCGTTCTCCCGCGCCCACGCCAGGTCCTTCCACCCAAACACACCCCCAGCGCCGATTTACTGGGAACCGTGGCGAGGACAAGGGAGGACAAGACCAGCTCTAGGCACGATGCCAGCACTTCTCTCCCCGCTCCCCCGATCCCCCGTCCCACGCAGGAATCAATTAAAAGTGTTTTTTCCCGGGGGGAACAGCAGCCCCAGGGCGGCGCGGCCGGTCCCTGCTGGGCCATCCGGGGGGTCCTGCACCTTGCTCCAAGTGCCGGGGAGCAGAAAAGTTTCGGGGCCCACGCGTGCCTCCCCGGCACAGCCGCTGCCAGCGGCCAGGCCTGCCCCCCGTCCCCCTCCCGCTCGGGCTCCTCGGGCTGCCTTCGCGCGGGCCCGCGGCACCTCGGGGGCTGCCAGCAGGCTGCAGCCGGCCGGCACTGCCAGCACAACACACGGCTTTGTTTTCCGCCCGTCTGCTAAACTCGTTGTGTCTAACGGAGCCGGCGGAGCAGGGCGGCGGGAGGGGAGAGGGGGCGGGAAGGGGCAGCCGCCGCCAGCAAACAACTTCCCCGACGGTTTGTTTACATAGCAGGTGGAGCTGCCGTCCGCCGCGACCCGCGGCGCCCGCTCCGCCGAGGACCGGCCGGGGGAGGCGCGGGCGGAGCGGGGCACGGCCCGGCGCATCCCGCCGCACTTTTTTTGTTGCCATTCCCCCTTCGCTGCTTTCCCCCCCCACCCCTCCCCGCGTTATTAGCACTTCTGTGCAGGCCACTCTGCGATCATGTGAGGGAGGGCTCCCTTCGCTCTCCCCTCTCTCCAAAGCAGCCGGTGTGTGCGGCGGCGGGTTTTCTTTATTTCTTTATTTTTTTTTTTCCCTCGTCTTTTTTTTTTTTTTTTTTTTTTTTTTTTTTTGCATTCCCAACAAAACACATACACACAGGCAGCACGCTCCGCACACGGGCGGACCGGCACGCCGGGGGAGGGAGAGCAGCACCGGCAGCGCCAGGCAGCACCAGCCGGCGGGAGGGCGCGCGGCTCGGACGCCGCTCCGCGCCCGCGGAGGCCCCGCGCCGCCCGCCCGCCCCCGCTCCCGCTCCCCGGCCCGCGCGGCGGCTCCGCCCGCGGGGACTCTGCCTGTGCGCGCGGCTGCGCGCGGCTCCGCTCGCCCTTTCTCTCTCGGTGTCAGCTCGCCGGGACGCCCTACACGGTGTCTCCTCCCGGTAAGTGCTACCCCCCCACCCCGCCCCGCACACCCGTCCCCTCCTCCCTCCGTTCCCCGGTGTGACTTGCTACTTCCAGCCGCTCCCACCCCCCTCCTCCGCCGCCGCTCACTGACTTGCCGCCGCCGCGGGAAAGTTTGGCCGCGGCCGGCGCGGCCGCAGCAGTGACATGTGTCAGGTCTCCCGGCACCCGGTGGCACCGCTCCCGAGCACGCACGGCCGGCGGGGGCGGGGGCGCGCTCTGCGCTGGGAGCCGCCGGTGCCCGGCCGGAGTTGGGGCCGGGCCGGCCGCGGGAGCGGGCTGAGCTCCCCCCGAACAACCCGCGGCGGCTGCGCTTCGGCAGGGCCTCCCTCCCCCCGCCGCTCAGAGCCGCGCAGCGCCGCGGACCCCCAGCCCCGCGTAATTAAAAACAAACAACCTGTAGCCTCCCCGCACGGGTAGAGAAGTGCCGGGCGGGGAAGGCTTGGGGCCAGGCTGCCGAGGAAGCGCGTGCGGGAGGCTCGGTTGGCCGCCGTTTGCCTCCCGGTTTGTGTGCTGGTGGGCTTTTTTTTGGTTGGTTTTTTTTTTTCCTTTCTTCTTCTTTTTCCCCGAGACCTCCCCAGCAGACAGCCGGGTGAAGAAACGTGTCACGTTTCTCCTTTGTGTGCTGCCTGCCCGCCGGAGGGAGAGGCGCACCCCACCCCCGCCTCTCCGCCCGCTGCCGGCCGCCCCCTCGGGGCGCCCCGCGCCGCGCTGCCCCGGGCGCCCCCGCCGGCGTGGGAGGGCAGGGCAGGGCCGGGCCGAGCTGCCCCCGCCGCCGTTTGGGCTGCGCGGGCAGCAGGGTCGTCCCCTCGTCCGAGACAAAACTGCCTAAACCCAACAATTAATAAATAATGGTGTTGGAGCTGCGGGGTTCCGGAGGCGGCCTCCGTGCCTGGTACGTGGGGGCCTTCCCTTAAAATTGGCTTTGAAGTTGAGAAGGGCTTCGGGACTTGGAAAGTTTGGGAAGCGTGCTAGGTTTTGAAGAGAGGCGAGCGGCCTGGGCTGTGGAGCGGGCCGTGCCGTGCCGTGCCGTGCCATCGGAGCGCCAGGGCGGCCGTGGGACGGGGCGAGCGCGGCGCCTCCTCCCCGCGCTCTGCTGTGCCCTCGGCCTCCCGTACCCTGCCGAAAGCCGTGTGTCCCCGGAGCCTGCCCGGCCAAGGTAAAGGCAGCCCGCGGCGCCGTTGTGTTGTTGTGCCTGCTCGGCCGTGCCAGGTTCGGCAGCGGGCCCGTGTGGCAGCGCAGCCCCTGCCGAGAAGGCGGGCGGGTCCCGGGATGGAGCTGCCGCAGCGGGCAGAGCTCGGGCTGCGGGCTGGCAGGAGAACGCTCATCTGAAATTTGCGAGAGTACTCCAGACAGAAGGTGGGCTGCTGGTGTATTCTCAAGGGAAAAATCATCTCGAAAGTAACCACCGTGAATTTATGGTGTTGTCCTGTATTAGTGAAGAGTGCGCAGCCACAGATGGAGGAACGGGCAGTATCCTTTACCTGGGAATCGCTTGTACTTTTAGGAAGTCTTGCGTATGTACCGAGAGAAACACAGAAGTTCCTCTTCCAAAGAGAATCTTCCCCGCTCTTTTCTGTGCAGTATACCCCCTATCCAAGCTCAGCTCCAGAGTGGGAATCTTTCCATTGACAACAGTAGGAATCGCTCCATTGACTTCACAGGCTTGGATCAGGCCCTTGGAAATTTTTTTTTTACAAAGGTGGGACTCCGAAGTTGTGCATGGTGTCTATATCCCCCCACTAATTCGTGTGGGGGGTGGGTGTGAAGAAGTCAAAGTTTTAAGATATTTTGACAGTTTTAAATTTTTTCTTCCTTGTGCTAAGTAACCTAAAGCCATTAAGGAAAAACATTACTGCTAGTAATATTACTCTAAAGAAAATATGATTAATTATTAAATTGGTTTCTCTAATGCTACGCTAAACCCTTTTAAGTGGGATATGGTTTTAGTTGTTCAAATTAGTATTTTAAAAAGTTTTGTCTTAACGATAATAATTTGTTCATGCAAATGTAGGTAGTCAAAATACCCCTGTTTTGTAGTAATCTGCAGTTTCAGTGTAGTTTTTACAAAATGGTTTTGTTCTGTAGTGTTTTTGCATACTTAAATTATTCACTCAATTACTCAGGGTAGTAGATCTGTAAAAGGTTAAGGGAAAAGAAAGAGAAATTTAAAATACACTGTTTCAAAAATGCATGTAGTTAGACATCCTAATTTATTTTGATAATATGTAACACCTGAAATACACAGCATCATGTGAGGCCTTGTTGGTGTAGGCTTTAAGGTTTAACAGTAACCTTAGGAGGAGGCTTAAGCAGAATCAATTGTATAAATATTTGTGTATTTCTTTGATTTTAGTTTAACCTCAGTGATTTTTACATTGTGTCACGCGATCTTTGCTACAGTGCAGTGTTTTTATCATCTGAGAGAGGGAAAAACCTAACTGTTGTAGCGTTCTGCTTAGTGAAGATTTGTGTAAAATGACCAAATAGTCTGTGAGGAGCAGCCTCGTAGACAAATTACAGTGGGTTTGTGTGTGAGGAAGAGTAAAAGAAATATACCAGGTTCAGGACATTTCAGTCAGTAAATACATGGTATTCTTTTAAAGCTACACTAGTGTTTGTGCAGTAGTCAGGTGAATAGTTTTGCAGATTTTTGAAGTGACTTGTTTATTTGGTGGTGTTTGGCCTTTTTTTTTTTTTTTTTGTAGTTTTTTTTTTTTTTTCCTGTAATCATCTGTTGCTTATATATTTGTTAATTCTTTCTGCAATATAATGTGTTGGGACTATAATTTTTAGAATAAAGGTGTATTTGCTTAGAAACATTCCCGTCAGATTCCATTATTTTTTTGAAAAAGTTCTTGTTGGACTTAAATTTATTTAAAAAAAATTACTGTAGAATAAGTTTATTTTTATTAAGGACTAATTTATGTGAGCTGGAATAAGCTTTTTGTATTCTGAGAAATATACCTGATTCAGCATTGCATGCACAGGAGTTATTCGGGGCTAGTGGGCTGAAAACAATAGAAAACTTCTGAGATGTGATCTATGTTGTGGCAATGTTTTGCTATGTGTCATTGAAAACGTCACTTAACCTCTTTGTTTTTCATTATTGAAATGTGAGGGCTGGTATTTATCTTTCTGATAGAATGTTTAATTAATATTTCTTGAACATGGAGTACTTTTTTGTCCATTTCTATTTTTACCAGGTTTATTTTGGAGAAATTAAATTGTGATGGTGGCTGAAAATGAATGGTTCCTGGGAGTCATGTTTTTTTCTTTGTTGGTCGGCTTGTGAAGAGATCACTTGCTTATATGAAATGAAAATGATTTAGGACATAGGTCGCTGAAAAGTACCCATGGAATGATTTTGACTGGATAAAAATGCAAATCACAATCAAAAGGAAAAATGTTATCAACTTTGTTATAAAATAATATTTTTCTCTACATTGGAACTGATTACTCTTTTAAAATTTTGTGACAGCTAATAGGTCTAGAAGTAATGCAAATTATTCTTTTTTTTTTTTTTTTTTTTTTTTTATTTCTGCAGACACTGTAGCATACTTCTCAGCTAATTCTTGTTAGAAGAAATACTTGTCATCTAGATTTCTGTTCCCTGCCCTGTTTTGACTTGATAACTTTCTTGATTGCATGTGTAAAATAGTAGCACCAGGAAAACCTCATATAAGCGATGAAATTATAGGAAAGCTTAGCTGTAATAAACTAACCTCTTAAAGTTAAAATTGCAATGAAATAGTTCATTGTTTGTTGTTTGAAGGTTTTCTTCCACATTTGTTCCTTTACAGAATAAGCATACTTGCTGTAATAATTTCCAAGAGTAGCTTTAGACTTAAATTTCAAAACTTCTAGACCAGCATAAAAACGAGGAGCAGTCTAACAAGTATTATTTAGCACTGATCATCTTTTTTTTTTTTCTCCTTTCTGAGGCTTTCAGTAGCTTGATCTAACTTATTACTTTTAAAAAAATCTTCAAAAAGTTCACTGCAAATTATAAGGGATATTCATTGCAAGATTTGCATGTTTTGGATTTCTGGTTTTGTTTTTTTTTTTTTTAATCCCATTTCTGATAGGTTTGTATTTAAGGGCAACACCATGTTTTATATCAGAAAGATGGTTTTCAAAGTGCCAGCAATAGCTTGCTTATGCTGTCATCACTGAAGTAGCTGAAAATAATCTCTTTAATGAACAGTTGCTGCCATGTTTATTGCTTCACCAACGGGGTGATAGGGTTGGGATGATGTTAGAAAGTAACATTTGAACTCCGAGGAATGAATTTGTGTGGAATTACGTTTAATATCACAATTTCAGATCCTATTCTAAGAAAAATAAAGTATTAAGTATATTGTTTTAAGCTCTTTACTATCTTAAGTCTTTTCAGTAAATTGTAGAGGTTGCTGAGGGGAGGGAAAAAGAGCATTGTAGGTTTAACTTTTTGTTCATTTACTTAGGTATTTATTTTCCTGCTAATAGTAATTACACATCTGTAGCTAGAAATGGGTTTTCTGCAGTTTGTTTCTTATTTAACTATGCACATTAACCGGGCTGGCTGCTGAGGACAGAGCTGATTTCCGTGGATATGGTGTGCTGTACCTCCACATGCCCTGAGTGTGGGTGTCTTCTGCTGGGGCTGAGGGCTTTGCTGTAGGTAGCAGATGATTTTCTAATTAGTTAGGCTGAGGAGCAATGAGGTTTAATGGGCAGGCAGCACCTGTAGAAGGGAGATTTTCTGCCCTGCCCTCTCCCTCCACTCCCCTTGCAGTGCTGTGTGATGTCCATTGTGGGGTGAAAGGAGAAACTGCAGATCTCCATCATAAACCCCTGTGAGTCACAGAGAGCCCTCTCTGAGGTTCACAGGATGCTTTGGCTTCCCTGTAGAGCTTGCTTCAGCTCCCTGTGGGCAGCAGGCACTGCAAGGTGCTGGAGTGTGTGTTTAGGTTTCCAGCCCCTCGGTCCAGCAGGTCCTTGGGACACACTCTGCTCCGCCAGCTGCTCCTTCGCGCTTTGGGGGGATCAGACGTGGCTGCAAACTGCAGCACATTAAGTATTTCTGCAAATTGCTGATCTCAGCCTCGTTTCAGGACATTGTGAGATGACTGAGATTCCAGTGGGCCTGTGCCAACCTTGTCCCAAGGGACATACTCTTTACTGCTGGGCCCAAAACTGGAAGTTCATTTGAAGAGTGATGTTTTGAGGCTAGGGCGTGCATCATTATAATTAACTAGAAAGCTGGGGATCTCTGGGCACGTTATTTCATAAATAAGTATTTATGTAGGTACAAGAAAAATCCTATGACTTTTAAGATTGATGTTTAGTTGATGATTGAATTAGAATAATTTTTTTTTTTCTTTAACAACGTGATGTATATTTTGCAACTTTGGTCAAAATTTGTCTTTAAGTAAATTCAAATGCTGATTTATTCCACTATTCAGCTTTTGTATTTCAGCCTAAGCCAACATGATACATTATCTATTTGATGTAATTTGAAATTATGTATTTGACAAAATTTGACTAATTACATTTTGAAATATATTTATACTAAAGTAGTCTAATTTTGATATTGTCACTACAATTTTTGTGGTCTTGTCCTTTCAGAGAAGAAGGAGAATGGCTGTGATATTACATTGCTTTTTGAACAGGATCTAATTATGTTGCTCAATCTAAAAACTATAAAACTTGTGTTTAGAGAAACAATCACAGAGTTACAAAGCTATATCAAGCTTAATACTTTAAGTATCTTTTAGGTGTTGATTTTGAATTTGCCCGGGAATGGTGAAGAAAATGTAAAAGAGGTAAACACCATTTAAACTTTGCCATGCTGTCAGTGCTAACTCTTACAAAAATTGCTCACAATTACATTGTTGATTTAGCCTTTAAGTCTTATTGTTGATGTTGAGAGAGCATATTGTTCTTCTGGAATTGTAAACCACCTAGTAAAAGAAGTGGTGGCTAAACCTCTGTATTCAAACCTGTAGTTGGCATTTAAGAGCTTGGACATTAGATCAGAAATTGACAAGTTTTGCCATGTAAAAATATTGCAGAGGAGATTTTAAGGGTTAGTGATGGGAAGCCACAAAAGGCTTTTTAGAAAGGAGAGGGACAACATGCAAACAAATGGAGAGGTGGGAAGTGAGGGGAAAAAAGGCCAGAGAAAACATGTGCCAGCAAAGGCACGGGCAGCACTGCCAAGAGGTGGGCAGCTGCTCAGAAAATAGGGGCTCAGGTTCTCCAAAGAGCAATGTGATTTTCATCCAGTGCCCAATTAGAAAATGCATTTCTTCACCTTCACTTTCTGCTGTGGGAAGAAAAACCAAACTTTTTTGCTTGCTGGCTTTATGCATGTGGCAGGCATGGGAGTTACACCAGGTTGCACTGGCCCTAATTGAGGCTGCTATTTCTTTAATACTACATCTTATTCAATCTAGTGTATGTATTTGGAAACTACTTTTTAATTGTTGCATTGGAATTTGATATTTAATTACTGAAAAAAATGTCATTTCGTTGATATGGGGGGGGAGATGACAGAGGTCTTTTAAAGATAAAGGGAAGAAAAGTGTCTAGAAAACAGAGGTTAGTATTTTTTAGAGTCTGAAATACAGAAATTGAAATATCTCTGATTCAAGACACTTCTGAGAAAACAGGATTGTGGTTTCATTACAGTAGTTACAGCATTCTCATGACCTATAAATGGAAACATGAAAACCTAATGCAGTCAGGTGTGCACAGACTGCACAGATACATGTATCTGCTGTTGTGCTTTTCAATTGTGTTTCATCTTTGTAGAACAACATATTTAATTCAGTAAGGAATAAATAATATCATGTATACAGTGTGGTGAATTTAAGAGGAAGGGTGCTGAGAACTCCGTGGTATGTGGCAACAATCATTTTTCCTTGAAAGTCACTTAATGGAATATATGAGTGCTAAAACTTAAAATATTAGGATGGAACTTTGCTAAAGATCATGAAATGCTTTTGTACATAAATTTATTCAGACCCATTTCTTACCAGTCGTGAATGCATTTAAATTACTTTTAATGTTGTGAAGATGCCTGTAAACTGTTCTCAGTACACAATAACTGTCAGTGTATATTGAAGAATGTGTGGTCAGTAATTCAACAGATAACTGTATTGAATATACAGAAGTTTCATATGGTGTCACATTCTTGCACATTCCTTTTTCTTTAAAAGAGGAATTAAGTCTATCATGACTGAAACTTTAGCTTGGTATTTAATTCTGTTTTAAGAGACTGACATCTTGAGAGAGAGTTAATGTTTGGCATTGCATGTTCTGGATCTGTTCTTGAGCCTCTATTTGTTATTGACCAGGAAAGGGTGTGAAGTATATCTGAGCAGCCAGAAATATACATCTTACAGACTGAAATATGAAAACCCTCTAAAAATACTGGTTAAGGGTTTTTTTTGTTGGATAGGTTTGTTTGTTTTGTGTATTTTTGCATTTGTTTGATTTGGCTTGATTTTTTTTCTTTTTTTTTTTTTCTTTTTTTTTTTAATTATTTTTGGTTTTGGATCTGTTTATCAGACCACTTGTTCAAATCACAGAGAAACCAGGAGAGTGGTAAACTGCCAAAATATTTGTGTATCATTGCAGAAGTGGTAGGTGAAGAAGTTGATGATCAATCCAATATTTCTCCTGTGAAGCTTTGGAAATGGTGTGTGTCCATGCCCGTGCACGTGTGACTGTGCAGCATCACAGGGCTTCTGTCTCCATCCACAGCTTTCTGGTAAGGAGACCAAGGCCTTCAGAAAGAAAATGAATGTATCCTAGTGGGTTTATTGCATCTCAGGTTATGGGACAGAAAATATTCTAAAGAATCCTCTGCTAAAATAGGGAATGTGTTCAAGGAAGGTGGTTCTTCAGGTAGGAACTGACGATGCTGGAGGGTATTTTACAATGTAAAAACAGGTATTTAATGGGTTATGATGAGAAAACATAGCCTTCCAAATTCTTCCTTGAAAAAAGGAGGCAAAGATGCTTCCAAAGCAGGCTAGCATTCATTTCCAGACTGAGTGTGGCTTGCAGCATTGGTGTCGTGCCATGCTCCAGCTTCAGGTTGTTCTCTGGGGTGGTTGTGGTGTCTGGGTGTGGTTGGTCTAGCAGTGGGGCCTGGAGTAGTGAGTGGTTCAGTGGTTGTGTCTGCTGGTGACAGATGGCCACTTGTCAGGACCCTGCTCACTCTGAGCCTCCCCACTCCTGCACACGCAGGTGCCCTTCCTCTGGCATGACCTGACTCAGGCTTCAGGAGATGTGCTTGAGGTGATGGCCACACACTTGTGTTGAAAAATCCAGCACCTTCATCCCTGGTGCCAAGTTTCTGAAGTTGACATGAAGACTTGCTTTTATGGCTGAGGTGCTGAGGCTGTTTGATTTTGATGTGCCTGTGCAAAACAGGTTTCTGAGACTGAGAAATTACCAACTGCTTAGCTGTTCTTCAGAGCCACCTAGACTGAGACAGGTGGTGGATTACTTGTGCATATTTTAGCCAAATCAGTGTGTTATCAGTTTTTCTTTCAATAAAAGTTCTTATTGCAACTGTTTCATAGCCTCTGAAGTAAGTCATCACTAACATGAAAAATCCATATTTAAAGTGACTTTTTCATAGTATTTAAATAGTCTGAAGGATTCTCTCTCATTGATTTTGTAAATGAATCTTTAAAAGTTCAGCATTCGGGTACACCATTGGTGAGGATCCAAAGATGTACGAAAGAGACATTTCTGAAAACATGAACACAGATACTTACTTGTTTTAAAGTCTCCAGCCTGATGAGCCAGGTATGGCAACCAGGCATGACATACCACATGCTGTAGATGTAGGGTATTGTGTGCCCCATGATTGGTGCTAATATGAATATGCAGCAAATCTGGCATTTCCCAGGAGCTCCAGGCAATGTGTGAACACCAGTAATTCACTATATGTTCATCTAGAAAGCCTATGGCTGAAGTTGGGCCTTGCTCTCAATTCTTGATACTCCTCCTCCCCCTTATCATTTGATTGTCACATTAGGAGGAGAGCTACTCTGAAGCCTGAGAAAGGTGGCAGATGGGGAAGCCATATACCTGACTGGTCCTTGTGAGTTGCAGACTGAGCACTTGCATTTGAAATCTTCCTGTGACTCAGTAGAAGAATACATTTCTATTATTTGATTATGTGTAAAAATGGAACCTGCTGTCCCGGACTTAACGAAATTGCTATTTTTAACATGTTTCAGTACCTGTCTTCAGTAACTAGAATTAAATTTTAAACTGAAATTATTAGCCTTATGCATAGTTATACATAGGCACCTGCACATTTTGTGACTTAATACTATTCAAACCTCTAAATATACTTATGTGTCATTTAAATATAATTTTATGAACATTCTTCTGTATCCAGTGATTGACATTTGGGTTGTTGTTGGTAACACTAAATTACTGTCAGAATGGGGAAGGCCCTTTTTTTCCAAGTCATTGTTAGGCTTACAGTTTTGCTCCAAATTCACTTATCAACAAAATTTCCTTTAACTGAATTTGTCTTTTTGTAAGATGCAGGTGAGTCGGAGCAAAATGTAACCAGAGACTATTAAAAATATCTTTCTCATTGTCACCTGCAATATTACCATAATTGGAACTAAGGAGCCTGCAGTTGCACAATATTTATGTTGCAATCCAAACTGACACAGCCTGGAATGCCTCGGTAGCAAAACAAGACACAGACCCAAGCCTCACAGAGCACGCTTGGGAGGGAGGGAGCTGCTCCTCTGGGAAACCTCCTCCAGCAGGGACAGCCTGGAGGTGCCCTGGGCTGGGGCTGAGTGCTGAGGTGGGTCAGGCTGCAGGGGTGGCAGCTTTGAGACCCTGGGCAGCTCCAGTGAGACACAGCTCCTTCTTTGAGGTCTACTGGTTGGAATGATTTTTTCATTCCTTTTCACTCCCGACACTTCAGGGCCTCTTTCTTAGGAGGTGTTGTTTGGAAGAAATGCTTCCAATGCATTTACTTTTCTTTGGTGCTTGGAAATAGTGAGTCATCATCCAGTGTCACCTTTTCTGTGCAGATCCCTGCAGGCACAGTGAAGCCAATGTTAATCCCTGCTGCCCCTCTGGTAGGCTCCTCAGCAGCTGATGAACTTGCTCTATGACTGCTGGCCTTCTCTGGCAGGCACAGGATGGTATATTTGCCTGTGACTGACACACTTAGATCTATAGCCACAAGATACCTGGTCAACTCTTCAAGCCTTTACCTTTAGCATTACCTTTAACCCCTCAGGACTCAGCTGCTTGCAGCATTTAAAGCATGGCAAGAGGTTTTATAGCAGAGATTTGACTCAGCAAGACTTGTGCTACCTCTCACTGAAGATATAAAATACAATTTGTAGCTTATAATTGCTGCCTAATATGATCTTGGACCCTCACTTAAAATCCATTTAACTGATACTGTGCTTTCTTTATAAGGTTATTATTGGGAGCTAACCTTTTCTTGTGTTGTGGTTAAATGTACAATGTAATAAGGGTGTTTTTTAATGTGTTTAAGAGTTAGAAGATGTGTTAGAGGTAACCTTTATGCAGAGAGTTTTATATAGTTGTAGTAAGGACAGCGATATTAAAATCCTGAGCATTAGTACCATCTGAATATAATTTGTTCCTGCTCTGTTTTGTGTGTGCCTGCTGGTGGAAGAAGATACAGTATATTGAAGAAATCTATGTTGTTCTTCAGTATCTTTCTTATAGGTAATTATTAACTAGTGAAAATTACTGTCTCCATAATTTTTTAAAATTTAGATTCATATAAAAATGCAGAAAGTGTATTGGATATAATAGATAAATCACAGTTCTTTCTTTCTTTAGATTTCAAGGTAAGAAAATGAAACCCAAGATTTTAGGTACAAAACTGAAAGCTTCCCAGAAATTTTTACTTCCTTGTTTGACTTCTCATATACAGGCATGAGCCATGTCTGTTGGATGTCTTCAGGGAGCACTAGCTTATAACAGATTTAAAGATTTGTTTTCCTCAATGACAAATGTTGGTACTCTTGCTCTGTGAATATTAGTTTGTCTTCCTTTGATTGCCTAATAGAAATAGAAAGTTGTTCATTTTTCTTCCCTTTTTCCTCAGGGGGGCATTGTGGGTTGAAGAGGGGGAATGGGTTTTGCATATGTCAGGCCCATAGCTGGCAAATACTTGTTTTTCTAAAGTTCATTAAACTGCTCTCGGGGTGAACACATCCATATGGATGTGAGCAAGAATGGCTGTAAGAGAAACAAACATTATTTTTAATCTTAACTAGGTGGGGAAGGGGGAAGAAGTCATGGCTTATGGGGTTGAAATTAACTGCTTTTAACATTGTGAAGAATGATGATAATACAGACAAAGTGCCTTCCTAAAATTTATAAGCATAATTTCTTGGCTCAGATGTACACTTGCAGAACTCTATCATAGAGTTACTTAATCTCAGTACAGTAAAGATAAATTCATTAATGGTTATGAGGTGTTGATATAATTAAATAGAGAATGCCAGTAAATTGCTTTTTGGAGCTCAATGACTGTAAACTCTGGTCTTCTAATTTAATCCATCCACTGCTTTCCATTCACTTGCTGAAAGGCTTTCTAGACTGAGAAATTTGCCCTACTCCAGGCACAGTAACTGCAAGAACTAACTGCAGGTTAGTTTCTCTTCAAGGAGAGCCTTGGATGAGGTCTAGAAGTGTTTCCTCAAGAAAAGTCAAGATTGGATGGACAAAGGAAAGCAGAAACAGGTTTTTTACCTTGGTGATTGTGTCCAGAGATTACTGTGTTTCTCACTAACTGTCTGAATTTTGTGCTGATTTGTGGTAGCTCTGGCACTCAGAATAATTAAGATGCTTACAACCCAGTGAAAGAGCTACTGACCAAATGAGAAAAACTAGCTGATTTCTTTCACTGGTGTTGCAGTATTTCTCACATCTAGCTTTTTTGGTTGTTCTAAATGAATGTTATCATTCTCTCAGCAGACAGTCCATTTTTCTTGTGAATTATTTAAATGCGGGAAGAAATTATTTTATGGAGAAATTAGATTCTTCTGAAATTAGCCTTTCACACAAAGGGTAGTTTAACTGCATGAGGCAAAAGTTCACTTTATGCTTTTGAGCTCTCAAGAATAGAGATATGTGAGAAAATAAATTCTTTAGGAAAGTGTCAGTGTTTTGCCTTGCTAGGTTTTTCTTGTGCAAGGTCTTCTTCATCATTTTTCTGTTAATTTGCTTAATACTATGTTGAGGTATAACTGTAGTGTAACCCTTTGAGCTCCAAAAGGGACTTAGAATCATAAAGTCATTTAGTTGGAAAAGACCTAGCAGGTCATTGAGTCAAACTTTGATCACCAGCTTGTCAGCTAGATCAGAGCACTAATTGCTATGTCCAGTTGTTTCTTGAACATCTCCAGAGATGCTCACTCCACCACCTCTCTAAGCAGTTGTTCCAATGCTTAAAAACCCTTTCCATGAAAAAATTCTTTCTTTTGTCCAACTCGAGCCTCCTCTGGTGCAGCTTGAGGTCATTTCAAAGTAAAAGTGCCATGGATATCCAGCTAAAAATAGAAGAGAATGGAAAAAATGGTTGATTATGTTGATATAGGAAAAAAAAAATATTGTTAACCCCCAAATCTTCAAATGCTTCAATTATAAAAATAATGGGAATGGTTTCCTTAAAGGCCTGCAGAAAGTGATCTGTCCTTTTAATATTTTCTACACTGTTTCTATGGGCTTCATATGGATGTGTTATTTGGAAGGTGAAGCCCTCTTATTGCTGAGGCATATCAACTGCATTTCATCATTCCAAAACCTTCTGTGCATTTTGAGTAAAGAGGTTTTAGCTTGTACTGCTCAGTTTGTCATAGAAAAATCTGAGGAGAAAGAGAATTAGCTATTGCTCAAGTGTTCGTAATTCATTCTGGAATCTTCTAATGCATTAAAACAAATTTTAAAGTTAAATTTACTTCATGTATGTGTGCGTCTAGTAATAAGAACTGTGTAAAACAGCTAATAATTATACCCAAACTGCTTCCAGTTCAACTATGTCTTTCCTGCAAAGCATGGTTTGCATAAATGAAAACTTGCTTCTTGATTTTACTTGGCAGATCTAAAGTACTTGTGGTAAAAACTGTTCTAGCAAACTACACAAAGCTAAGCTCTGTTGAAGAAACCCCAACTGTTAGGTGTTCTGCAAATCATTGTGATATACATTGTACTTGTGACTTGATCAGTGTGATTACTGCAATATAACATCAAAGGCATTGCATCTTCTGTAGCTGCAAACTCCACTGAAGGGCTGCATTTTTGTTCTTGGTGAGATGTTAAAAAAATTCTAGCAACATGAAAAAATATATAGTGAGTAGCTGCATAAGCTGTGCTTTTTCTGTCTTTGGGTGGCAATTTTAACAGTTTGAAGTTGCTTTAAATTCAGTATACTTGAAATAAGCCATTTCTGTGGATGTTTGCAAAGTTTTAATTTGTTTTAAACCACGTTGTTGATCTAGAGCTTTTGCTCATTTAAGGTTGATTAATTGCTTTTGCCACTTTTGTTTGCAGTTCAGTATAATCTCATGCAGACTATTGTATTTTTTTAAATTTTAATCTTCTGTTGATGGTTGTATGTTTGGATGGGATGTTAAATTTGACCACTAATAACTTAAGGATTTAAATAAACAAATAAACAAGATGGAAAACAATAACAAAAGACTGCAAACTGGAACAAATGCTTGGCATTGCAAATTTATTTTATGAAACATAATTTCTGCACCTGCTGTAGACCTCATTGTGGAAGCTCTTGTTTTCATATGTTTTTTTCTTATTTAGAAAGAGAAAAAGGTTATTGTGTTTTCATTCAAGTACCTTTATTTAAGGCAGATTTGATAGAAACAAGAATAATAAGCCCGTGTCTTACATTTGTTTTTTAAATGTGTATGCCTTTTGTGATAATTACTATTCATTAAGGCTCAGTACTCTTTCTTTAAAGGATAACTGTTACCTTACCTGTAAAATGGATGGGTGAACATTGACTAAAGTCACTTGGTGCAAAATGTAAAATACAGTTCTGCTATGGAACTGGAGTTGAGTTCTGTGGCCCATGTGTATTGCTGCAGTTCTTTTCAGAGAACATAGACCCCAGTTAGTGCTTGGGTAAGCCACATTGATCCAGTGTGACCCACACTACAAAGGATTCTGTTGATCCTGTTGATAACTGACATGGTTAACTTGGCCCAAGTAGGAGCCTCTGATTTCTACTTACAGGGCAGAGCCCAGGTCATGGCTGGTGATGAAGATGCTGTAGCAGTTCATCTTTGGAAGTGCCTGACTGTGTGCTGCTCTTAGAAACTCAGAATCCTGGTACCCTACCTTTCATTGCTTTCTCACAAATATTTGTGGTTGACAAAAAGGCTGAATTGTCACTGTGTAATGAATAACACATAATCCATCTCCTGGTGTTTGCAGTATACTGATTTTCACATACTTACATACATGATGGGCAGACAGGAGAGTTCAGAAATCTTAAGACAGGCCTGGTGGAAAATATGTTCGAATTAAAAAAAGCCCTGACAACAAGAGAGAGAGACAGGAAGAAAGGAATATAATTCTGCTGATATTAAAAGTATGAAGAGGAATAGAGAGAAGAGAGGAGAACTTATGTTTTCCATTTTTAAGGAGACTTTTTTTAATGTTTTTTGAACTTCTGAGATTATGATGCATTTTCTTTGTTATAGAGCTGTCAGAAAATACAAAGGTTATATCTGTGCAGACAGCTTAACTTGCTTCTAGCTCTCCAAAGTACTTTAACTCATTTCATATTCAGCTGTTAAAAGTGTACAGGTCTTGGAAAAATTAGAGCATTATAGCTGCAGTCGTACCCTCCTGGACAGCCAGGACAGAGCTTTTGGAAGAGAGCTGTGGCAAGGCATGTGATGCCCTGCACAGTGGCAGTGGCTTGTCAGGGCTGAGATGTTAAGCAAGTGTGCCCCTGTAATCGCTGTGAGATACTTCTGGAAGCCAGAATATGGGTCAAGGAAACCTTCCTCTGCCATAATCCTTTCTAATCTTTGCTTTTGGAAGTTTTTGAGAGCATTTCTAATGCTAAGGAGTGTAGCTCAAATTTTTTGGTTTGCTTTTTCTTGCTTGTGCTTTTTCAGGTTTTCTTTCCTCTTGTGTTTATTTAAAGAGAATCCTAGTAGTCGAGGGGGTGGTTTTAGAAACACATTATTTCATCAACAAAGGAGGGTCCTAACAATTCCATCTAACTGGAGGAATACTGCAGAGTGGAGAGGCTGCATAAGACACAGTGGAAGTACAAGAAATCATCCCATTTTTACCAAAATCATTTTACAATGGAAAGTGCCTCTTGTCAGCTGAAATGTCAGATATATCAGGAAAAAGTTAAAGTGGAACCTGATTTCTGTAAGGCTAAAGATTCAAATAATTTGCTTAGAGATGCAGTAGAAAATCAATCTTATGCTTGAAAGAGGAAATGGTAGCCTTCAAGTCTCATATCATGTTTTGTAGCTGATTGCCTGTTTTTATTATCTCCCCCCGCTCTTCCTTCGGTGCTTGTTAATGCCCTTTGGTTAACTCCATTATACCTTTGAAAAACTTCTTGCACAGCTCAGCTACTTTGGCTTGTTTGCTGGGTAAGCCTCACTGATATTATTATAATTAATAGGACGTGTAAAAATTTCCCAAACCCACTGTTACAGAATCAGGCTATTAAAACTCAGTACCCCATATGTTGTGCAGTGTGCAGGATTTCCATCCTCTGCAGCTGGGGCTCATCAGAGAAGAGGCTAGAACTGCATTGATCTTGCATGCTGTGGGGGAAGTTGGTGTGGTAGCAACACAACTCAGCTTGTAAAAGAGTAAGAGGGATGGGAAGTAAAGTCAGTTTACAATTTGGACTTGTCTCCTTTTTTTTTTTTTTTTTATGCCATAGGGATAAAAAATGTGAGAGAGGGATGGACTGTGTTTTTAGACACTGAAAATCTTTGAAGATCCGATTCGTAAGCGAGAGCTGAAACTCTTTTTCACAGTTGTGTGTTACATGTAACAGTTTCCTTAGTTTGGCTCTTATTTTTGTTAGATAGTACTGCTTTATTTCCTTCAGCAACTTTGGTTTTAGGAATTTTTATTTTAAATTATGAGAAATTAATAAAGAATATAAGAGCTTAATTGAACAGCCTGATATTTTTAAGGATTTTTTAAAATATAACTGGTATATATCATGTGTATTTGTAATTTGCTAGTTCTGTGAAGGTAAACTATGAAGCTGATAAAAAATTTTACAAAGCTGAGAGGAAATATGCCAACTGATAAAACACAAAACAAATGCATGATTAAGAAGACAGGAAATTATACTTGTTAATAGGAATATTATATGAGACCTTATCAAAAAGTATTTAAAACAAGGAAATACAGGGCCATACTTCTAGAGAGACATTGTTGCTGGTTTTGCTTTCAATAGCAGGATCTGCATCAAGACTTGAAAGTTGTGCCTCTAAAAATGGTATATGTATTTATTTTGGCTAATTGTGTGAACATAAACATTTTATATTTAAACTGGGAATTTATACTCTTAGATGTATAAAAATATCTTACATAGGAATAACAAAGCTAGATATCTTCCTAAGTTCCTTCCTTCCTCTATTTTTCTTGGTTGATGTCAGATTTTTTTTTTGATACATTCTTAAAAAGCTATATGGAAAAGAGACTATATGGAGAGAAGATACTTGGTGATAGAGTATTGTTGATCTACCTTGTGAGGACAAAACAAAGCCCCCTGGAATAAGGGTTGTTTTTAACACTGAGAGTAGTTATTTGTGAGAGGACATTCTTGAGGACTTCAAAGTAGATTTCACTGGGATACTTCAGATTGCACTTTAAGGACTTTCCTAACACACAGTGAAATTTGCTGAAGGAATTATACTGGCAGTACCTTACAACCAGAAAGCGTATCAATGTTGGTTTGATGGCCTTTATTTATTTATATATATATATATATTTTTTTTTTTTTTAAAGAAGCAGGACAGTGGTTAGTGTGCTTATTGGCATATTGATATTCATTAACTTCATGCCTGTCCTTCGACAGTGTTTTAGAGACCTGGATATGAACTGGAAGGGCCACCACTGAGTGCTGTGCAAACAGAGAACTACTGAGTCCCAGCCCAGAAGTAGGACAATTTACATATGTGAGTAAAGACAATGTTTAGAAACAGACAAAGGAAGACAGAAAAAACAAGGAGTTATCATAGCATATCAGCAAATAATTGGTCTTAAAATTTTCCATATATCTCCTGCCAAAGCAGTTTGAAGGAGGTTAATCAGTGAAGTCTTGTGAATGTTCATAGCAGTGTGAGGCGTCAGCCTGCATAAAAAGCTTGAAGACACTTAATTGAAAAAATAGCACATAGATGATAGAAGCTGGCAGCCTGGACGTAAAGGAGAAGAGAGTTTACCTCTAGATATGGAATGAGAGATGATGGGAAGGCTTTGACATGGAAGATAAGTGATTAATATATAATGGGATACTGGATTTATGTCAGTGGAATGAGATTACATTTGTCAAGATTAGAACAAAAGATAAGAACAAGACTTGAAATAAGAGCAATGGGAGTATAAGAGAATAGTGTACTTTAAAGGTGGTGTTTGCAAAGATCCTACAATAGTTGCATGTAAATCTTTTGGAAATATTTGAATCTGTAGGAAGGACCTGGGTGCATGTATCCAGAGACTGAGAGAGATGATATCCCAATCAGCCTAAATGAATGGCAATACTGCCAAAGGAAGGGGCAAGAGGAATGCTTATTAGAGGAGAGTATATACTATCTTCTAACTGTACAAAGTGGTGATCCAGCTCAGAGCAGCAGTGTGCTGGTAGAGATAAGGGGAGAATCACCTCCCCCAGGTGAGTGGTGATCTCCAGAATTCTTTTTAGGTCCTTCTTTACCATTTCTCTTGTGAAAGGGGATGTTTCATAAATTTATTCAAATATTATTGTTCTTTGCTTTCTCTGTATTGATCTTTAGTGGCAGCATTTGCAGCTGAAGGTTATGTTAAAAGCTTGCCACACCATTGTTGAAGTATCACAGAAAATATATATTAATACACCAGTAACATGCTGATGTTTTTAGGTTTTCAGAGCCAGGATTGACTTGACTGCTTTGCTTACTAGTGGTGAAACTATGAGTCATGAAGATCAGCCAGGTTGAATGCCACTAGAATTTCTGCCATGGACATGATTTTAAATATAAATAGATGGGTTTCTATCTTACTGGAAAAATGGTTTGCATAGTCTTAGGCAAAGCATCTCTCTTCATATCTGGGGCCAAAGTATTTAATTTGCTGTTTACAGAGGGATAGAATAGACAATATTGTTGTGTAGTTCCTACTGTTTACCTTCACCCTCATCTCTCTATGGACATCCTGGAACAGGACTCTCATGTTGCTGTGGATATCTTTAATTTCAAGTGGAAAGCGGTGGGAGTAGTGCAGTGTGAGGTAGGTCCAAGATGCTGTGAAGTTTTTGTTTTTTTGGTTTTTTTTTTTTTTTTTTGTTTTTTTTGTTTTTTTGGTTTTTTGGTTTTTTTTTTTTTGCTTTGTTTTTGTTTTTTGTTTTTGTGTTGAAACTTTATGCTAGAATAGAGCAAATGTTACTGAAGCCTGAAAGTGATTTGATATCTTTTTACTTTGGTCAGGTCTGTTGTATATTTTCTAAGAATGCTGTTAGTTTTGTTTTCTTTTTGAGAGCTTCTCTTTGGTGTGTTTCCATCTGAACTTTATTAGAGGAATCTGAAAAGCTGGATCTTTTTTTCCTTTATTTGCAGACTTGTGACTCCATCTGAGACCCCACCAGAGATCTCTAGGTACAGTGCTCTGTGATCCCTGGCAGAGGCTCCTGCTGACCCCAGTGAGAGCATTGCTGTGCCAGCTCAGTTGCTGAGGACTGCATGGTTACCTCCCTGCTGCCCATTGCCCTCTTCTCAAATTCTGAAAAGTATTCAGCAGATTTATCACTGCTTTTTAAGAAAGTCTTCACGAGCATGACCTGAGGTTTTACAGGAAATCTTGAAATAAAAGTAATAATATTGTTATACATTCTCTCACATTCAGCCACACATGCTATCACAAAAGTAGCCTTGAAGCTGTTTTAGTTTTACAGCAAAGAGTGTTTCTTTTCATATCAGGTAATCCAAGCTGCTGAGGTTTTTTTCCCCCCTTGGCTTTGAAAACATGCCTTTATATTAATAATCCTGGATATTTTTTTTGCTGAAAGTTGATTGTTCTAGTTAATGATTGGTATTCCATAACACTAAATAAAAGCACAACAAAATTTTCTCTTTTTCCTTTTCCAATCTGAAATCTATCAATGTGTGTTTTTAGAGTTCACCATTAGTGGAGGTATGATCTCTGTGCCTGCTTTTATTCTTGGCCACTGGGAGTTTTGCTACCAGCAATAAAAGACAACCTCCATGTTGTACTGCACAGTATAGATATTGTAAATTTTGGTCTTGCTTTCCATTGATCTGGTTTGCCATATGGGAATCATATTCAGCTGATCTTTATTTCCTGAGTCAGAAATTCTGTTTTACCCATCTTTGGGGCTTTCAGCATTTTATTCTCAGTGGGCTGTCAGGTATTGCACATGAAAGGAAAGGTTCAAAGGCATATAAAGAAGGTTCAGGTCTGAAATGTTTACTTAACACTGTCTCTTTTCTTTTTTTTTTTTCTTTTTTTTTTTCTTCATATTACAAACATTTGCCAGACTGGAGGATCAGCATGAAGCCTTAATAAATTTTAGGCATTTTATTCTCTATTATGAACATTTTACACATACATAATTTTGGTGTAGTCTGGAACACATCAAGTGTAAACTTGCTAGTGTGGGTTTGCCAGTGACAGTATTAAAAACATTGCAATAATTTATTTTAAGTTTAAAATTTATAAATTATTTTTCTTGGAGGTTTATTTCCTTTAATTTCTGTTTTTGCTTTCATAGCTGCCTCTAACAGACTGCCATTGTGCTGCAAAAAAATCTTAAATGAACTGACTATGCAGATTTTAATTAATGTGATGAGCGAAGTTTTAAAAATAAAGATACTATGCTCTGTCATTGCAATGCCATTTTACCGAGAGAAATTAATTTGAGGAAAAGTAAGAATGAGCTTGTTGTTGCTCACCTGTGAAGATGCTGCTGCCAAGGAGGTAAACAGTGAATCTTAACAGCTTTTGTGCCTTAATTATTAAATCTCTTGGGAAACAAATGCCTAAAATTTAAGGGATTCAAATCACTTGGGGGAAGTGATATAGAGGCTCCAAGTTCCATTAGTGTAGTTTGACTCTTTTTCTTTCTCATTTGTATTGAAGTGTATTTAACACAGCATACTGGAGTGTGTCTGATGTTACACTTCCATCTCCAGTATATCTCACTTTCCTTTTGTGGTTTTGCTTTTATTAAGTAAGGAAATAATAAGGGATCTTGATACCTGTTACTGGGATTCATTCTTTCTTCTTCTGGCCCCTTTCTTCTTCATCACCAAGAGGATGCAGAGCACTGGAATTGGCTCAATGGGATCATATTTTGTCTAGAAAAGTTGTGTCTTGAATGTGCCTAGGGATATATTTTGCCATTGGGGATATGGAAACAGATGAGAAAAAGTAAATCAAAGACTGAGAGTAAGGGGAGGCTTCCCCCATAGCTCCTTCACATTTCACACAGCAAGAATAAAGCTGTCAGAGAACCGTGCTCTCTCACGGTCACAGACTGCTGGGTTTGTTCTTCTGGACTTGCATGGCCTCTTCAACATGAAGTTATGCTGTAGGTGCAGCTCAGTGCTTAGTGTTCAGTCACATCTCCCTCCTCTTCTCACTTACTGCTGAAGCAGAGAATGGGAATGTGGCCTCATGCACAGGTTCCCAAAGTCTGCAAGTGGGTCTTCTTTTCTGCAGTTTTCCTTTTTTGGTGTTTTTTAGTGTGATATTGAAACATGGTGCTCTCATTCTCCTTGTTCAACTTCCCTCACTTCAGCAACTGAGGATGGTTATGGCTCCTCAGCTGTCCTGGCTTTTCCCTGACATTGGCTAAGGCTGTGAGATATTTTCCTGGCCTGCCCTTCCCAGGCTTTGTGTGTTACACTTGTCTTATTTTGAATTGGGAAGAAAACCTCATGGTAAACCACTGATGGCTCCTGTGGCTGGAGTGTTGGAAGGACAAGACAGGCAGAGGGGACATTCCTCTTGTCAGTGACCAGCTGGAGTGCCTGGAGCTCTGCCTGGGGATGGAGGAGGAGGCAGCAGAGAGTTTATGGGTGAGGATTAAGGTGAGGGCAGGGACAGGAGACAAGGTGATGGTCTGCTGCAGGCTGCCTGACCAGTAAACCAACTGGATGAGGCCATTTATAGATGTACAGAGATAGCTGGGTCCTTATAGGAGACTTCACAGACTCCCTAACTATGCAAGGGACAACACAGGAGGCCATAAGCAACACAGGTGGTTCCTGAAGTGCATTGATGATAACTTCCTTTTCCAAGTCAAATTTCCAAGCAATGGTGAGAGGTGCTATGCTGGACCTTGTTCTGGCTGACTGGGAGGGACTGGTGGGGAGAGTGAAGCCCAAAGGCAGCTTTGGCTGCAGTGACCGTGAAATGGGGAGTTCAAGATCTCCTAGCTGCTCTAAGGAAGGCACAGCAGGCTCACTGCCCTGGACTTGAGGAGGGCAGACTTTGGCCCCTTTGGAGAACTGCTTGGTGGAGTACCATGGGATAAAGCCCTGGAGGGAAGAGGGGCCCAAAAAAGCTGTCTATTACTAAGGGATCACCTCCTCCAAGCATTATGATGCTGTGATTTGCCTTCATGTTTTCATGGTGGGGTGTCCTTCCTAAATCCAGAGGGGCATTTGTTTAATCTCTTCTCAATGGGTTTCTTTTAAGAAAACTGCATGACAAGGTAACTCTGGTATCTGACTGCTGAAGCAGAAGTCAAAACAATTTTAGATTTTATAACCTATCAAACACTTCCTAGGCAACACTAGAGAATACTGAAGTACTACTTGGGATAATGATAAATCATCATAAATCTCATTGTAAAGTACTGTGTGCAGGTGTGATACAGTGATTCAACAGATGCATAAAAACTCCCCAAACTGTCTTGTTATGGGGAATTATGTGGGTTTAAGATTTTATGTAAACTAAAACACCACACCACCTTGTCAGCTGGTCATGTAATTTTCAGTATCCTTTTGCAAGCTGTACATTCAGTGCAACCTGTGTTGATTATCTTTGTCATCTCCTCACAAGTCTTTGGAAGAAGTTTGGTGTCTTGGTGTTTATTTTCAAAGTTCTTGTCTGGTTCCCCATGAGTTTGGGAGTAGAGCCTCTGTTGGGCTTCTCCAGGAAAAGGGAGTTCCCTGTGAAGGAAAGGATAAAAATTCTCTCTGCAGAGGAGAGATTTTGTTCAGGGGCCTGTTTATGTCTTAAAGAAAGGAAAAATGAAGACCAACATGGTTTTTGTATTTTACTTTAATACAAATTCTTTCTAAATTAATTTTTTTTTATTTGGGTACATTAGAGCTTATTTGTATGTGTATTATCAGAACAAACCAACTTTCCAGTAGCCCCTAGGACAAAATAACTCATGGAAGTAGAAGAGAAAAGGGCCTTAACAAAACAGGACACTCATCTGCATATTTCTCCCTTATGGGAAGAAGACCTGAAGACAAATATGTTACGGTGGCAGAACCAGGCACATTCTTATTCTTCAGTAATGACCATGATAATCCTGCAGAATAGTGTGTCATGGTTAAAGAAACCGCTGTCTTTCAGTAATTTTCACAGAAATAATGTTTGTATAGATCAGAAGCACATTATTAATTAACAGGAAGTAGCATCTTGGAAGCTAAATTATGTAGTAGGAGCTGAAGTATAGCTAGCTAATGAAAGCAGTATGAAATAAAATAATCTCTATGTGATGGATAGGAGCCTACTTGAAAAAAATATTTGTGGTACTTTTTTGATTGCTCCAGATCTCAACTTTCATTTTGAATCTATATATTCTTGTTGGGATAATAATTGTAATCTTGAGAATATAAACTTGCTACTCTGATATTTTCTTGATTCTGATGGTAATCTGAAACACCAACTCCATCCTTATTCCATTTCCTTTATTAAGCCTTTTTTAAGGTACTCATTCTAAACCTAATAATGGTCTTTAAAATTCAGCATTAAAAATTTCATTAGTGATGACTTTTCTAGCTTGGAAAGGGAGAGCGATGATTGTCAGGAACATCAGCAAGAAGAAAAGTGGAGATTGAATAAATGCATGGGCAAATGGGAAAAGAAAAAACAGAGTTAAGAGGCATAAATATGGTAATTGTAAAGATGAATATATTTTTACTTTGATATTAGACATAACAAGCAGGTAGTGGAAAATTATTCAAAATATAGTTATTTTATTACACATCATTTTCCTTTCCATACCTTCATTCAAAACATATCACTCATGTGAATGAAAAAAGTTGATGGCATGTTATGGGCAATTGATTGCATTCTCGTGCTTGTATGCCACAGTCAGCAGCCAGGAGTTTGACAATGTCTTTAAAGTAAGTGTAGTGCACCCCACTTGATTTAATCTCTGCTCCTCATCCATGTTTAGTTTACACTCCCTGCACCATGACTGAATCCTTATTCTGTCCTTGTGCCTTCTGCACTTACTCCAGTGCACTGACTGGTTCCAGTTCCTCTTCCAAAGCCCTGACCTCTGTTCAGCTTCTCAGTGTTCCTGGCTGTCAGCTGAGTTGAGTAAAGTTCTGCTAATGAAAACAGATAAAAAGTCACTGGAATTTATTAAGGCTTTTGCATTAACTTAAATCACGCACTAGGAATGAATGTAGTATTAAAAAAATGAAATCGGATTATAATGAAAGGAACCTGCAGATTTTGGTTAGTAACTTGCATTCATCTCTATATTTTGTTTAATTCTAATAAAATAAAAGTGAATCCCCATTAACTGTAATGAAATAAAATTAAGCTCTCCCTGACTTTTCATGCAGTCAGTCAATGCTATTATTTAAAATCTTATTTGGCTCTGTTTGTCTGCAAGGACAACAGAATTGTCATTTATGCTGGAGGAACTCTGTTGGTAAGAAAATAGCAGGACTAGGTCTATTTTATCTGGAAAAAAGAGGTTGCCAATGCATGGGATTCATGTGATGTGTGCTACAGAAGTTAACATGATGCTGCAATTTTTTTTAAGAATTTGTATAATATATGCTTATATATATATATTAGTTCAAATATATGCCGCTTTGTTTGAAGATGTTTTGTTTCTTTTATATCTTTACATGTAAGTATATTAATATAGTTACATTGCCATGGACAAGTTATGTTCTACCTGAAATATTAATTGCTATTTCTGGCAAAGAGGTAATTCACTTATTGTTATGTTTCAGCCTAATTAAAAAGTCTATCTTATTTGGCTTTATTTTCCTTTTCTTTATTTTTTTCTTTCGTTTCTAAATCCATTGGCTTTATTATGCCAGATCATTGCTAGCTTTACTTTCTACTGCATTTTATCATAATGCTCTTTGAGTATAAATAAACTCTGGTATGCTAAACCTAATAGCAATTAAACTGGAAGTGTTTGTGTTTCATCACTGTGAACTTCGCAGAAATGTTTCCATGACAACCTCCATGCTAGTTAAGGCAACCAGAGGTGATCAACAGTTTATATATTTTTTTTCTCTTGCAAGAATGGAATTTGTGTTGACAGTTCTGGCCTTTAATGGCACTTTTGTACTGTGTGAAAGTATTTGTTTACTAGATCATATGCTGTTAACTGTCAGGCTGAGATAGAGTGACTGCTTTTGATAAAAGGGCTGCATTACATCTCTGAGTCTGTGAAGCGCTTGTACTTTAATTACTCACATCAGTACAAAAGTACTCATTTGCTTCACTACACTTAAATATTAGACTTATTAGTTCCAAAGCATTAATGGTGAGTTAATTTTTTCCTTTAATTTTTTTTGTAAAACAATACTCTAAAATCTGCTTTGTTGTTTTTAATTTAAACTATTCAATTTACGCTGGTAAAAATCAGATTCCTTGGTATGGGGTGAATTGTAAGTGATGTAATTAGTGGCACTTTGAATTAGGATTTCTGGGCCTTGTTTTCATATGTGGCTGAGATACACTAGCTGTCTACTCTGTTGAGAAAAATATCACTTAGGTAGAGATGTTTTATCTCTCCCAAGTTTTAACAAAAAGGCAGGTGTACCTAAGATGTGACAGAAGTAATGTCTCTGAGTGTGCCAGAACAGTGCAGATAGACTGTTGTGTGTGGTACATGTATGAGATAGTTAGAAAGCTTTCAGAAGAAAACTTTTTTTTTTTGGGGGGAGTGAGATATTTCTCTTCATGGTGCCCTATCTAGGTAGATCATCTGGAAGTGAATGGATGAGTTATTATCTAGTCTGATAATCAGCTAATAACTGCTACTACAGCAGGTGCATTCACTACCAGCCAGAGGTTTCAAGGCATTGCCTGTACTGAGTTGAACAACTTGCTTTGGTTGTGTGTCAGGCTGATGGACAAGAGTCTTTTTGAATCTAGAGAGTGTGTGTAGCACAGGGTCATTTGGTTTGGATTAGCTGAAAAATGTGAGTATTTGGAAGGTACCACAGTATCTTCTAAAGATCTGTTTCAAAACAAAGACTAAATGTTTTTTCATAATAAAGACCTTAGTTTGGTGAAGCACAATATTTAATAGGACTCATGTATATTCAAGTATGAGACGGGTTACTTGTTGCATGTCTTGCATATAAAGACATAATTTATATTCAGGACTTGTCTTTTGGACATGTAGTTTGTTTTAGTAATTGCTTGCAGAATGTTTATTGTTTCAAGTAGTGATGCCATCACTTTTTTAAGCAATTGAGTGATTTTTTTGGTGAGCTCTTAAAACTAAGAGGAGTCGCAGCTGCTGGAGCTGCTTTGTGTGGGTTTGTATGTGCAGGATGCCATTGCTTTTTGCACAGTGTGTGTGTCTGTTTAGTCAGAAGTTGCTTTTATGTTTGTTGACGGTTGGTGACCCTAGGAAGGGAAATGGAAAGGCTGAAGTTATATACCTAAATTTCCCAAAATTTAAACTGCAGACAGACGACTTGTCTCTATGCTCTCAGAGTAAGATGCTGCTTTTACCAGAATACCTTCATCTCATCTTTGGGGGTTCGTTGTTCCTTCCTTTGTGTAGGAAAGTTGGCATATTAAGGAGAAATTAAACTTCTCAGAGATGTGAGGGGTGAAAAAAGCTACCTCCATGTGCACTTTTTCAGACTTGGACGTGTTATAGCTGGAGGCTGTAATGTTCCCTGAGCACATAGGTAAATGCATAATCCAAAAATCCTGTTTATATAATCCAAAAATCCTGTTTATAATATCCTTTCAGGTAAAATTGCATGGATTAGTAGAAGGAGCATATTACAGTACTGAGAAGTTGTCTTTATTTTCTTAGTGGTCACTTGGTTGTGAAAGATTGTGTAATATTTAAGCATATGATACAAATAAACACTGTGCACTTGTTTTCCCAAGTTAGTGTTTATGAACAGTAGTTTGTAACCATGTTTGAACTAATAGTCTGTATATGTAATTATTGGGTTTTTTTTTTTTTGTAACTATGATGTAAAGTAGACACTGCCTAAATCTGAACAGTAACTCTGGTCACATGACATAAATATTGCGGATGAACTTGGGTGGAAAAACAAGCTATTACCCCAACACTTTTATTCTTTCCCAGGAAAAATTCATTCATACTGGAACAGCAACAGAGATGAGCAGTTAGGGTGATCAGGAAATGGAAAGCTTATCTTGCAAGATGAGACTTAAGAAGGTGTGTCTTGTTTGGCTTAATGAAACAAAGATTGAGAGAGGATATGGTATCTCTTTCATATTTATAAGTGTATATGGAAAGGCAGAGAAGGCATCATATAGGGAGAAGAACTGTTTAAACTAAAGGACATTGTTATAACAAGTACAAAACAAGTGTAAACTAGCTATGGATAAATCTGAGCTGGAGAAGAGAGCATTTAAGTAGTGCACATGGGAGTGGAGATTTTGAACAGGGAGTCTTATCAGCAAAATTGGCATGATGCAGTTGCCTTAGCAAAAGATTGCACATGGTCATTCTTTCTAATCCTGTGACCATCTTTTTGCCTAACTAGGTCTATAAACCCTCATGCTTGCTTGTTGCTCAGTACCGAGAAAACTTGTAGGAGGAATCTAAGAGAAGTCTTTTAAAATTATTTTGCTTGTTTCAGTTCCAGTACCTGTTTAATTCTTGGTAGATATCTCAGTCTGTGTTCAGATAAATCTTCTATATTATTGAAAATAGTATCCTGGGACTTCTTAAACCTTTTTTTCTTGGTTTTATTATATGTATGGGAGTGCTACTTTTAAATTTTTATTTTGCTTCATCCTGCTGCTGTTAGTTACAAGCTTTAACCAGTCCCAGGGGCTGGCTTTTTCCCCCTTTGGTATTTTCCATGCAACTGGAAAGATAAGGTTATTATTACCATACTTCTCATAGTTTATTCAGTAACCAATCTGTACATTCATTTAGTTCATTCAGGCAATAGTTTCCCTTATTTTATAACTTCCTGGCAATACTTTTTGTCTCACCAAGAGAAGAGAACTCTGAAGTTTGCTTAGTTCAGCTGCTCTTCTCATGCAAATTGGAACAGGTTGTCCTGGATTTTCCCAGGTGGCATTTTGGATTTCTCTAGGAATATGGGATTTTCAACCTTGATGGAGAGTCCACAGCATCTGTGGGCAACCTATTCCATCATTCAGACACCTAACAGTAAAAATGTATTATTCTTTTTCTCAAGAATGTAATTCTAAGATATTGACAGATATACATAAATCATCAGTATATAATTTCTTACCCAGGATTTAAAAAAAAAGATTTCTAATACTTTCTCTAATCTGGAAATGATTGAAGTATTTCCTTTCCCTCCTCCAGAGTACCATACATCTGGAATAAAGGCTCCCTTATTGCCTCAATATTAAAAGGGGTTTTGTATGAATGTTGTCACTCTCTTTAGATGGTTTCCAAGACTTTTTGTCCCAGTACCTGTCAAATACAAAGGTGTAGCTACCTCCATGCAGAGTCTTAAAACTGCAGATGGAGCCAGCACCATGTTGAAGCCACAAAGTGAATTCTCATTTGAGTACAAGGTGCATCAGTGGCTCACTCTCAAATATCTGTATTAATGCCATTTATGTAGGGATTCCTTGGAATCCTGTCTAAATTCACTCAGCTTTGCATCATTGGAAGACATCCAGAGGCAATGGCTGCCTTGTTTCTTCATGTAACAATGTTGGAGCCTTGCTGAGGTCACACCTACCTCAAACTCAGTGGTTCTACACTACTGCTAGGCATCACTGATGGTGTGAATAATGGGTGATTTATTACCCAAAGAGTTGTTTATTACTTGGGGTTTATTACTCAAAAGATGAAAAGCTGGCTTTTACAGACTTTCCATATACATAGTCCATATGTATGTTAGTTTCTCTGTTTCTCTGTTTTCCTCAGTCCTTCAAAACACACATCTTAAAGATTTTGAAAAACTGAAATGTGCTAAACATGCTTGTCTGTGTGAGCTCATATGCCAAGTGAGAGGAATGATCTAAGCACACTCTCCACAAAAGTTGTGACAGTAAAAGCCCTCATTGGAGCGTGTCTACTCACAAATCATGTATTGTCTGAATATCCCCAGAAATCTTTTGTAGGAACATTACAAAAGTTGGTCAACTTTAGAAACTTATTTTGTTGCTATATTTTAGGTCTGTATCAGGGAAAATGCAAAATAGACTTCTAAAATGTAATCCAAGGCAAAATTGGTTTTGACTTGTAGAGAACACTTAAGAATGCTGATTTGTAATCCCTGCATGATCGTACCTTTTATGGAGACTTATATCCCCACTACCTGATTTATTTTTAATGCAAATCCAGTAATAGGACACTTTCCAGTGTCTGTTTATATCTTTAACCAAGACTTTATTTTTCTCTTATGTTTTTACCTTTCCCATTATTCATTCCATATGAAAATTAATTCTGTTACCTGAATTAATGCTTTTAAAGTTAATTAGACCTTTTTTGGAAAACATCTGTCATGCAAAACATTATTTCACAGAGTTTTTTTTGGTCATCAGAAGTTTTATTATTCCTTGTATTTCACAGATGCTAACCATGGCTGATTAGTTAAAAATTCTTCTATAGGCACTCTAATGTTCAAACCCATACTGTTTAAGTAATTTGGGAATTTATCCAACAATGTGAGCTTGCTCTTAAGAGGAACTTAGGCCTAGGTGTGAATATATTATTATTTTACTGATTAAAAGCTTCTCCACATTGTTTTAGAAGGTATGCACACACATTTTTTAAAAAAAATGTATCAATGAGTAGATGATAAATACAAATTTATTTAGTTTATAAGCCTATTTACTGATACGCTTAATGGGGTGGCTGGAGCCATTCTATCAGGGATATTAAGTCCTTGCTTACTAAATTGAGTAATAGATTCTTAACCCCTTGAAAGTCCTGAGTAACCCTGTCTGATCTCACAGTTGAGTCTGCTATGAGCAGCACTGGACTAGAAAACTCCTGAGGTCCAAGCCAGCTTCAGCTGTTCTGTGATGTTGTGATTGACTGAGTACTGTCTGAAGCTGCTTGACTTGCACTTGAGAACTCAGGCAATTTTTTCAAGGCAGACAATGTAAGTACTTTCTTTATATTCCTATTAGATATGTACATTGTTATTTGCTAGCAAATAGTCTCCATCTTTTCTGAATGGAGATTTCGTATTTCTTCTTTCTTTAACATCCTTGACTGTGATTATCTTTATGCTTCTGTTTTTCTCTAAAGCAAATATAAGTTGTGTGGCACAAGTGAGATACTTTTTTTCTTGTGATATTTTTATGATCCTTCTTGAGGAACTTGATAATTCAGTCAGTGGTGTAAATGACCTAATTGTATGGAAAGCATGTGGGCTTTGTGAAGTCACTTCTCTATTGGTTTCTTCATTTCATTGCAGGGGAAAAAAATGCTACAGTGCAAAAGAATGTAGGGATGGTCTTGTAGCTGATACATCTTATAAATAATTTTACTGTGTTTGTGGGACTCCATATACTGATACTAATGATTTTGTTTAACATGATGTTGCATCTTTTTAAAGAGGCAGAAGTTACCTGGAAAATGAAGTCTGTCAAACCAAAGAGGACCATTGTGATTTTCAACTTAATAGTATCTATAGAAGTTCTTGAATTAATTTCTATTAATTTACATCATATCTTTTTGGGGAAAATCAATCAACATTGTTTTAAAATACTACTGGTAATGGAGAGCCCATGACAATCCTTGGGAACTTCCTCCACTTGGTAATCCAAACTACAAATTATTTCTGGTCTAAACTTTTCTGACTTCAAATCCCTCATTAAAACTGTCCCTTGCTGTGTTGCCTGTAGAAAACATGACAATGGATGTTCTGTGGATAGGAGGGCTCCTGCCTTTCCTGCTGACCTGTATTGTTTCCTTGTTTCCTCCTGCTCTCCCCCTGAATCCACCTGTTTTGTCTTCTGTCATGAATTTGGGTTTTCAACTTTCCCAGGCAGGGGTTACCTGCATGTTGTGTTTATATGGCATGGAATAGAGCAGGGTCTTAGTCCCTGGCAGGTGATCTTTGCTGATGAGCGTGTCATGAGGGCATAAAGGATTAAAAGAGGTTTGAGCTATTGTTGTCCTACTTTAAGAGCTTTTAAGCCTGTCAAGAACTACTGTAATCTTTGGGCATGGCTTCCTTTGTGGCAAAGACTCCCTCCATTTCTGCTTTAAGGCCAATAAAGACTGGAGTAAATCATACCTCTGAAAAAACCAGCTGATCTCAATGGAGGCGGGGGTAAAGGGAGGGAAAATTTCCAGTGATAGAAAATCCTTTGCAGCCCTCAGCAGCTTGCTGTAGAGCTTAGGAATTCAATGTCTGCTTGTCTCTACATTCTCTTCTGAATTTGTCTTGCTTCAGATTTCCAGGATGTTGTTACACCTTTCTTAGAGAAGGAGGAATGAAAAAAGCAGTGTTAAGGTTCTGCCCTGAGTTTGGGTACTTGTGGGCTGTGGTTAACTGTCCTATAATGTTGTGTTTTGTAAGTAGATTCACTTTTTCACATCTAGTCCTGCTTTTCAGTAATTTCATGATAGTTAAAGCATGTTCTGTGAGTCCTTCCTGTTTGAGCAGTGTCCTGTTTGAGTTGTGGCTGTCAGACCAGTGACCCTGTTTTATTAGGAGTGACCCCAGTGTCAGGTGCTCAGGTAGCATTGCTTCTCAGATTTCCTTGATAATACAGAGATTACATTAGTCCCTTGTCCATGCTGATTAACAACTGTAATGCTCTCACATTATTATTTCCCAGGAAGGTTCCCCATTTTGTGAAACATTATGTGTTACTACATACAGCATACATATACATACTTGTTCTCCTGGTTGTATAACTGATGTTTCCTTCTCTCCATGAGATTTCTGTGTCAAGAAATATGGTATGATCTTGAAAGTTTCACAAAGGCTTTCTTGTGATCTGAGATCTTAGGCTAATCTCTTGATTTCCCAGCTGACTGCTGATAATTATATGGGAAGGTTCTCTCTTCTCTGAGTCCTCATTCTCAAATAAACTAATTGTCTTGGAGGTAAAGTAACTGATGGTAGACTAGAGGTGAGCTCAGTTTGTTAGAGCATGATGGGAATAATGATGAGGTTTGTGGATTCAATCCTGGTATGGACCATTCACTTAAGTGTTGGACTTGATAATCCTTGTGGATTCTTTACAACTCGAAAGATTGTCTTTCTCTTTTTACTGATTTCTGTCACAGCATCATGCTTCCTTTGCCCATCATAACTTGTAAATGTTGATACAGACTTCAGGAGCAGCAGTGTCATGCTGTCAGTCTCTTGTCTTCCTGCCCTAGGTAGAAGTCTTTTCCTCCATGTTAATCCTGTCCTCTGCTTAACTTCTCTTTCATGATGTAGAATAAAGGATTCCTGTGTGTTCCCTGAGCAGCAGGTGAGGAAGACAACTGTGAGCTAGTGCAAAAAATTTGAGATGAGTGTCCACTAGAAGAGATGGGAGTGAGAGGAAGTAGGACCAGTATCATCTATTTTCTCTCAGAGCTGTTTCTGAAACCAGTCCTGGCTGGGCTCAGCCCCCAGAGAAGTAGAAGGCCTTGTCTTGTGCAGTAAAAGGAGAGAGGCTCCCAAACTCCTGGGCAGTCCCAAGATCACTGAGCTCTGGCTGTGGTTGTCATGGGTGGGCTCTCTTGAAGATTATGGTGCTGTGGTGGAAAGAAATTAAAGAGAATTAAAATTAGGCTGGATTGTCAGACATGTACTGTGGTGCATTTAAAAGCAGAGAGAACCCTCACGAGGAGAAAATACAGAAGGGAAGCTGTGTTCTCTGCAAAGAGAAGCTTCCTTGTTTAATGCTATGGCTTTTCTTTCCATAACTAATTGTATCAATAAAAGAATATGACAAAGAGCTCTCTACCTTTCCTAGTTATTTTCTGGCATCTCAGTTCTTGCCCACAACTGATACAAACTTAAGTAAAGCCTATTCTTCATCCTATTAAAAAATTTCATGTTTATTTGGAAAAAAATCAGTAAAGCATTTTTCAGCAGTAATTCTTCTCTCTATTTTACGATATTTACTGTTAATTAATTAAAAAAACTAGAGGTCTGTGGAACATATGAGGAAGTTGAATGCTCTTACTTTGTCTATTTTGCCTACTTTCTTTTTCATTGTAAGCCTGTATTCCTAGCATATATTCTCCAAGAACTCTGTTAGAAGGTCTGGAAGGAAGACTGCTAGCTGGACATGGATTTAGAACTCTTTAGAAAACTGAGACCTGTATTATTCCTGATGTTTACTCTAGTTTCTTCATCAGCAGGTTCCAGTGAATCTCTGTAGTAGACAGCTTTCAGGGTTATGTGTTACAGTGGTAAACTCTTTCACATTTTCTCTGCTGGCTGCTAAAATGGGTTTTCTGAAATGTCTAAAGTGTTGTCCCTCTTATAGGTCATGGGTTGCAGGTATCCATTTAAAACAGCTGTCCAGTGTTACTGTTACAAAACTTTTTGTCTGTTAAAAACTGTATGGTAGAGAGATGCAGAGAATGACATGAATACTAAATACAGATCTAAGAACTCATGGTATTGCTTCTTTTCAATTAATGACTGCATCATACACCGTGTCTAATTCAAGTGAAGTGGTTGCAGAACTTTTGGAAGGCTTTAATGGAGTGCTTCAGATCTTGTTTATCAGATCCTGGTTAAAAAGCATATCATTTGAACATAAATGGTGGCATGTTATCGTTTTCTGCTGGAAGATTTACTGAGGTGCTCAGGAGAGCTGACAGGAATGGCGGGTGGCAAGGAGACATGCTTAGCTGCCTAGCGTGATGGTCTTGTCACACTGTGATATATCAGTCTGAAAATCTTCAGTGTCTCACATATGGTAGGAAGGAAGCTTTAACATGTCAAATTAGGAAAAAAAATTAGCCTGTAATAACAGTGTTGCAGATGATTTGCAGGGAGTTTTTTTAATCACAGGTATTTCATATTCTCCTTTATCCCTAATTTGTCTTGCTTTCTAGGAATGTGTAATTAATATTGTAGTTATGCTAATTTGAAACAATGATGATTGCAGCTCACTGAAATTATGTGTTCTACTTAATTGAACTTGACCAACATTGCTTAGAGATGACTCAATACCTCATGGTGCATTCTATCAATATAACCTTTTATTTTAAACAGCTTGAGCCACTGTTTGATTATTTTATATTTCTTGTTCTGTATATCTGCGGTGCTGAATTTTAGCATGATGTTAAGTTTTGTTTCATCCATGGGTAAAAGAGTTCATAAATTTCCTTATCATTCTACTTTGGTAGGTACTGGTTTGTGATACAGAAAAATACTACCAAAAACCACGTGGACTGCTTGTTTCAAAGCTTTTTATGACTTTCAGCACATAAACTTTGTCTCCAGCACCCACAAATACCGTGTCTCTGTGCGTGTTGCTGGATTCAGGTGGTGCAGAAGCGTCCATGGGTGCAGGTGGCAGCCCTGCAGCAGGAGCTGTGCTGTGCTGGAGGTGCACCCCTGGGCCAGGACAGGTGTGTGGCAGGGCTGGCAGCCAGGGGGGCTCTCTTCTCGCTGCAGGAGCAGGCACTGGGGGCTGGCACATCCCGAGCTGCTGAGCTGGCTGTGCTTCCCTCTGCTGCTGCTGCTTCCTGCTCCTCTGTCCCCTCTGCTTGTGCAGGCAGAGGAGGCAGGGCAGGGCAGCTGTGCTTTCCTGGATAAAATGCTGTGTAGTTGTTCTGCAAGGACTTCTGCACCTCTCTGGCCTGAAGGAGGACTGAAACAAAGACAGACCATCTCTAAGCTGAATGCAGAATCATTTTATTGTACAGGCTACAATGTTAAACAATGTTTTAAAGGCTAGGCTTATTATTTGGGGAAAAAATACTGTGTTTAGGCTGTATAGAAATACCATCTTGCATTTAGAAATGCAAAATAATGACTTTGATCCTCCAATAAATCTCTTTTTACCGTGTATGAAATGACGTGACATTTTCCTATCATGTGATTTGAATAAAACTTTATTGAAGTGTCTCTGCTAAAATGATGAAGTTGTATGATGCTGAAAGTATTTTAAAACATTTAAAATAATTTGAATTTCAACACGCTGCATGTACATTTTGATCATAAAATGCAAAAAAATTTCTTATGCAAAAAAATTAATTCTGGAACTCCACTCATTTTCATTTGGAGGAATCTTATTTTCTTCAATCTGTAGTCGTTTAAAGAAGCATGTTTTTAAAGAGAATGTTTTACAAGATAAGATAACAGTGTTGCAGATTAAAAATGGGGAAGTGTTTTCCTCTTATTGTAACATATGATGTGTTTTGAGTGTGGGCATGGAGATGGGAACCTTGGATTTTCAGATACCTTAATTCTTTAGGCTAAGACTATAACATACTGCTCAAAAAAGGGTCCAAAGTCATAGGAATCTTGAAATACCAGTCTCTGGTATCCATGATAGTTAACTTGAAATTTAAAAGTAATACAGAAATAATGCAAAATTGGCCCTCTTGTAATGAATTATTTATGTCTCTCATTTAGCTATATCTTTACTATTAAAGTTGACTTGAGAGACTTACCTCTAACTAGCACTATTTCCTAACATAAAAACATTAACAGAAGTGAGGCAGTATTAATCTTTCTTGAATTGAATGCAGATTGACATTGTTAAGAGTATGCTGCTCTGCAGTATTCAGTTTTGATTTTTTAAAATAACATAGTGTCCTAAAACTTTGGCGTTTTTTTCCTGAGAGGAAATTGTGGAATTTTGTTTTTACCTCTGGCTTTTCATTCACTAATTTACTTTTTCTACTGTTTTAATTTTAAACATAAAAGACTTTATGATTTCATGTGAGAGCTTCCTCTTAGGCCTCATCATCAAACACCAGTTAAGTAATTTAATTTTAAAAAGAAAAGCAATGGAGAGAAATGTTTGTGTGAAAAAAGGAAATGTGGGGACAAATAAAGTAATATAGTGTAATAAACTGTGAAGTTAAAGGCTTGTTCTTGTATGAGTTGATGTTCAGTTAATGTCTGAAATGAAAATTTTGAATAAAATATCTTGCTACTATATATTCCCTGTTGAGGCATTCACAGAATCACAGGATCATTTAGGTTGTCAAAAGGGCATTTCACAATGTTCTTTACCTGCTTTTAAGTGGCAAGCATATTTATATATTATCTCATTATTTGAGAAATCTCTTTCAAATTTGTATGTATATCTCCTTTATTAAAGCTTCTGCTTCAGTTATCACTGTGTCAGTTTGTATTGATCTGGTCGATACTGAAATCTCTTTAGGAAGAGTTTGCATTATTGAGGTGAAAAACCTGCTAATGGTGCAGCAGTGAGTTTTTTTCAGCCTTTTTGCCCTATGCTAAGAAAAGGTCTTCCTATTTGCCTCCCCAGTATATTTTTTTTTTTTTACCCATGAATGTGTGTAAGGTAATCACAGCTTAACAGTGTTGTCTGATTGTTGATCATTCCAGGTTCGCCTGTCTTACTCCTGCATCTGGGACCAGAGTGACTTCAAGAACCTGCTTAACTGATCACACACTGTTTTAGCCTTCCCCTTAATAAAGAGGTAGAAACATAATAAAGCCTGATGAATGGACATTTTGCACGAGTATGGCCACTTTAGGGTAATTTTAGAGCCAGACATTCTGCTCTAGCCTACTGTCCTTCTGCCACCAGGAGGGCTTGGCAAGCAACAGCAGGCTCAGGGAGAGGACTTGCTCTGCATCCCCCTTAGCCCCTCAATGCTTGGAAGCAGTTGCTGCATTCAGGAGAGTGGAAGAAAGCCTGTTCAATTGCATCACTGGGGCTCCATCTTGTAAATGAGACTGTTGGTGTCACCTGTTTCAGATTTCCTCCCTTTGCATGTTGGAAGACTGTACTCCAGTGGGGTCAGAGGCACAGGCAGTTGACAGAACATTCTTACTAGTCTGTGCAGATATCATAGAATCTTCTGGGCAATCTGCATTGTCCATTTGTCTTGGTTCCAGACATCTGTCAGTATCCTCCAATTAGGTATTTCTCTTTCTTCAGTTCTTGGACAATGAAGATTTCATGCCAGGTAACTTATGGCCAGTTGCAGGACACCCCAGTAGAGTGCATTATACAATTGTTGTTTCTTGCCTGAAGCAAGGGTGTTTTGGCACTCTGTTCCTGCTGAAATTTGGTGTGGATTTGGACAGCATTTGTGTGGGTATTCAGTATGTGGTCTGTAACTTTTCAGAATTTTAGGTGCATAGTGTCATTTACTTAGAAGTCTGACCTCTCGTTAATAATTTTTTTTTCTTCTCGGATGGTAACTCTGTTCATTTCAGGGTTCTTCCTTATGTCCTGTCTGTCACTCTTGAAGTTTTCATCATGGTGGTAGTAGTCATTGCTGTTAACTTGTGTCCCCCTGTGTGCCTTTTTTCATTTACTTTTACAATTGTTTCCTTGATAAGGGGTGCCACAAAGGTGCAAAACCTGAATCTTTCCAAATGTCTCAGTCTCTTTCCAAGCATCTGGGTCCCAAGGTGAACACTTGAAACAAAAATTATATTACTGCAAATCCTTGGGCTCACTGGAGAAACTATTAACTCTCAATTTGTGAGAGCTCTTTTGTCTGTGAACAGATTCTACTCTGTGCTTTCTTTTTCTGACAATACACTTCCCAGCTAACCTCTGTGATGTCTTGTGCCACACATCACCTAACACTAAGTGTCTCCCCTCTGTGAGCTCTCCCACTCTGTATCCTTTCAGCTGTCTGGCTATTGTTTCTCATATTACAGAACCCTTTTGCTGTGGTGGCAGTGTGAGGCCACAGGATAATACTCCACCAGTTCCTTGCCCAGTCAGACAGTGATGCTGGACAGATAAGTCTTTCTGACTTTTGCCACTTTCCCAAAATACTTCACTGTCACTGTGTGGGTGCTGAAGACTTCTAAGAGCTTTGTAAGTGTTTTGTGAGTACATGTGAGACCATTACTCTTTACTTCAGTTAGACCACTCCCTGTAAATTCCAGAGAGGAATGTTTGACGTTTAATGTGCTTGTTTCTTACCATTTCCAGTGTCCTCTCCCTCAACTCTGTAAAAGCCCATGTCTGCTCATGCTCTCCACAGGTGTAAGCCTCCATTTTCTGCCCTTTTCCAGGTTCATCAAAAGTTGTTAAGATATTTGTCTAGTGGCTGGTTTGACTTAAACCTTGCAATGCACTGCTACGTGGGGCTGCCTTGTAAGCTCCTAACTGCCCACGTGTGGCTCCACCTTTCCATGAAGGTGCAAGAAGTCTGGCATAAGTGAAGGTCTGTATTTTCCATACACATTTTTAAACTCTGAGTACCTGTAGAGGTAAACTTCTACAGTTATGGCCACATTTTATCTTATCTCTGCTTTTCCTCCTATACCTCACACCTGCAAGTTTCCTCATTCAGACACTTGATATCAGGGCAGCACAAGCGAGTACCATGGTTTTGTATTTACAGATTCAGCACTTGAGCCTGTGTCTTGGCCCTTTTGATTTGTTAACATGGGAAGAGGCTCTCCACTATTGCTGAAAGGATTAAAGGTTTCTCCATGTTTGCTGGCCTCTTAGTCCACAGAGATTGATCAAGATTTACAATGAGTGGCCAAAGCAGGATCTTTTAACTTGATAAACCTCGAGTCCAGGATGTAGTTTTGGGAGCCACAATATAAAATAGATACAAAGCAATTAGAGGGCATCCAAAGGAGAACCAGGAAGTTTGTGAAGCCTGGAGGAGACTCATCTCAGTCTACAACTTCCAAGAGGAAGAGGAGGGACAGACACTGATCTCTGTGGTGCCCAGTTACAGGACCAGAGGGAATGGCCTGAAGCTGTGTCTGGAAGGTTTAGGTTGGATGTCAGGAAAAGATTTTTCCCCCAGAGAGTGGTTGAGCACTGGAACAGGCTCCCCAGGGAAGTGGTCACAGCACCAGCCTGACAGGGTTCAAGAAGCATTTGGACAATGCTCTCAGGCACAGGGTGTGATTCTGCATTGCAGTTTACCTGGAGATCTCTGATCATCCACAAGGGAATTTATAGCAGAAGCTTAATGGCTTGGAGACATCCACAGTGTGAGTGTGTATGTGGACTGTCATTCAACTGAAACATGTATGGTTTATATATTTTATTTGTACTACAATAATTATCATATTCTGCATCTGTTTTTGCCTGACTTTCCCTTGTACTTCTGGGGTTTTTGAAGTTCTGTATTTCTGTGTGGTTCAGAGTGATTTAAATTGTGACCTGGAAAGCCCTCCTTGGCATTCTCACTCGCTCCATGGAAGAAAATTCTACTGGCCCGACAAAGGAGAAAATTTCTCTACTCTCTAGTAATAAAGCATTTCTCAGAGTGTGAAAATACCTGTGGAGTGCACATCATGAAAAATTCCAGTGGCTAATGGGTAACCTTTAGCATGCTCAAATTATTTAGAAAAGCTCTAAAGGCTAGAAGCAGCATAAGCTTTACTTGTAGAGCATGGCACTGCAGCTCAGGAAGGTGCAGGGTGCAGTATGTACCAGCACAATTTGAGCCCTGGGTGTCCTTTGATAATTAACAGAGTGCTGTCATTTCTTGTGGAATCTCTCTGTGTGTCAGCATCAGCACCAAAGGGAAGAAAGAAAATGTACATAGCCCCTGATGAATACTGCTCTCCCCTGTTAAAACAGGATGGCAGCAGTAAAGAGAGTGTGTGGCAGGATCTCAATCCTCCCCTTCTTATCCTTCTTCCCTTTCTGTATAGTACTGTGCATTTGCATTGAGCCCAAAGAAAATGGCTAATATTTTTCTTCCTTGGTTACTGAAAATAACAGCAACTGGCTATTTCAGCCAATTAACAGAATACTAATATCTAACATGAATGGAGAAAGCAGACTTCTGGAGTCCTCCAACAGGAAATAAAGATTCTATCTCTTAATACATAATTAGTAATAGCTATCTCTGGACCTCATGATTTCTTATTCTCAAATCAGTTTGTCCTCTGCTGCCTTCTGTTCAGCTGCTGAGTTTGATCTGCTATTGGGAAATGGTATTTGCTGCCTCTTGTGGTTTTTTTTTCATTGCTACTTAATTTTTAGCTGAATTGTTTCTTGTGCCAATGTAGGACCATTGCCAGATTTGCTCTGAATGTCCTCAAGGAACAAAACACCCACAATTTTAGATGTCCTTTCTTTTTCTTGAGGGTTTGGTCCTTAAGGTAAGGTACCGCCTTGGAACTGATGTTATTATGGCAAATTGGTCATGTGACAGTCATCTTCTGTTTGAAATTTAATGCTGGGGTTTTTTTTTGTATTACATATTTTCTTTGCTCAATTGTAAACAATATGAATTTTTATATGAGAGACTGATGTAAGATAAATAGAAAATGAAATGTTCTTGTTGAACATTGAAATATGGGAACTTTAAATAGGCAGACATAGACATGATGGTTCCACTTAGTAGCCTGATTACATAGCATATAGTGAAAATATTATGTGCTTAATGGAGTATGTAGTTACTCTGTTCCATTAAACATTTTGTATGTTTTTCTATTCAGTGGAGAAGGTCTGAGCCTACATTTTTAAAATGCCAATTAAAATATCTTAAGCAAAACTAGTTAACAAATCACATAACCTAAGTGTAACTTGCTAGATACTGTAAAATCATTGGTGGCTACAATAATTATTTTAGATAATATAAAACCTGCATTACAAAGGCAAGGAATCTATTAACAGCTCCTTTGGTAACTGTGTATGATATTTTCAGGTGTAGCTGCCCCTGTCTTAGTAATTTGCTCCCTGTAAGAGGCTGTTACTGTCCTGTTGTCCCCAAGCATTCCTGGTATACTTTCTCTGAGTAGTTATGATAAGTATGTCCATTTCACTCCCATCAAACTAGCCCTCAATACTGAATATGATTAATAATAAAATAGATTTGTTCAGAGGGACTTAACACCGTGCAGTGGAAACATGATGTGGTGAAAAAAAAAGAAAACAGGATTCTAGTTTAAACTGAGCAGCTGAGTGCTTCTCCAGCTTTTTCACCCCTCATACTTAAATTTTGAAGTGGTGTTTTAGGTGGGAATTCCATGTTCATAGCAGGTTGATTTGCAGATGGTGCCTTCCAATCCAGGGCACTGGGGCTTCATGAATGTGAGAAGCTCTGGGAAATGCCATCAAAGGTGGTGCTTCTTTTATCCTGTGCCTGCATTGGTGCTGGCAATGAAATGGACACCAACAGAGAAGGGAGGTGCTGAGAAGGATGAGGCAGGAGACTCTTCCTCTGACAAGAAGTGCTTACCTTTTCCACCTCTCCTGTGCTAGCACCTTCCTTCTGTCTTTAACATTCATTCATTCATTCATTCATTCATTCATTCATTCATTCATATGGAATTTCTAGTTACAATACTCTCGAGACTGACAAATTTGTGTAACATTCCTAAAACTCAGTATAGACTAAAAGTCAAACCCTGTTAAGATCCTTAACTATCCAGCTACAGTTTTTGGTTTGATGCCAGCTCTGTAGTCCTCCTATACTGTGAACTCAGATCTTGGATGCATCAGCATTGAGAGTGGCCCTTCCAGCTTGGCGTGGACTTGCACAACCCTTGCCTTATTTCCAGCTCTTGCTCCTTATGCCTTGTAACAAAGTTAGGTTCTCTTTTCTATGAAAAATCGCCACTGTCATCTCTGTCTCGGTCCCAGTTATTTAAGGAATGTTACAAGTGTCACCTTTCAGAATCAGAACAGGACAGTAAAATTAATTCAGTCATTTCAAACAGTATTATCACACACTTTTAGGAACTCATGTAAAATTCAGAGGCATCAGAATGTACAAAGTGTTCATTATTTCTGATATTTTTAAAAACCTTGTTCATAGGTTGAAGACTTCAGATATATATCTTTGAACCTTATTCCATCTCTGATATGAAATACACATACTTCTTTTAAGGCATGAAGTTCTGTTAGAGTTAATGGACTGCATGAAAGCTGGTATAAAAATATTTGTATTAACATTTTGTGAACTGGCAAAACCTCAGTGAATCCCAGTAGCACAAATATTGTTGGTCTAAACTGAAAAGTTATAAGTTAGTAAAAAATCATTCTTATAAGATAAATGGAATATTTTTTAGGTATTATTGGCTTATAATAAAATCCCTTGTATCCATGTAAAGCTTCTTGATGCACCTGTGAAATATTTTATGGTAGAAGCTCTGAGTGCTGAGAACTGTGGACAGCAAAAAGGAAAAAATTTAAGATTCTGAGAGAGTACTCTCTTGGCATTAAATATCATACCTTAGTTTTTCCCAGATGTTCTTGTGCTCTTGTCTCCTGCAGCTACCTATAAACTCCAGTGCCTTAATGCTGTCTCAGTTTTCTATTTTTGTAGTAAATCTCTTTGTTCAATAGGAACCTGTTGTGTTCTCTCTTTTTGTTAAACATAATAATAAAGAATATGAACAGAAGGAATGAAAGTGGAGAGCTGTGACTTGTACCATGTGAAAGCTGCCCTCATTTCTGAAGGAGATACAAAAGGTGGGGCAACATTTGAAGGTCTGGAACTAGGAAAGAAGTAGGAAGAATCACCAGAGAGAGGATCTCAGAGATACTTTTGTCAATTTAAAATAATGAAATGACAAATTGTGGAAGAGAAGCCAGAGATTCAATAAATCCTGTCTCATCTCAGTGTAACCTCTGTGCATCAACTCCATTATGCCTTAGTTTTCTCTAAATCTTTTCAACATGCTAAGTTTATAAATATTCTACAATTTTTGTAGTTGTATTTGTGTTGGTTTCCTGCTGATTCATGCTGCTCTGAAACAATCCATCCAGTAAACATCCAGTAAACATGGAAGGGAGCAGGCTGGGAAGGATGGAGGTTGTGAAGGACTGGGCTTGGAGGTAAACCTCAGGTGCAGTAGGATTGCACCTGGAGTCACCCTGAGCTGCTGTACTGAGGTGTGCTGTGGAACCATCTTCCAGGCAGTCCTTGCAGTTCAGGATTTCAGAGGGGAAACAAGCAAGATGGTCACATGATAAGGGAGATCTTTTGGTATTGTGGTAAAAGGAAAGAATAAACTTGGCCTCTTTCCTTTGGACAAAATTTCTCTCAAATTGTCATGTAAGGCATTGCGTGAACTGCTAATGTCATCTTATTGAAAGTTAAATTTCCATAATGCCTTAATTTGCATGAAAATGTACTTGTGCTAAGAGCAGTATTTTATACTTTTCTATATGTTATATCCACATCTTCTAAGTGCTTCAGATACTGCCTTTATCAGTGAACTCACTCAGCTACCAAGGGGAGAATACAGATGCTTCTTTAGAAGAGCTATGGATATTTGCTGTGGGTAAAAAACTGGCCTGTGTTTTGCTGTGAGTAGGGAGAATCAAAGTGGACTGAGTAATCAGTTGGTTTTACAACCAAGAAACACATCAGCAACTGGATATGTGTCTGGATCTGGACCTGCAGCCTCCTGCAGATTCTTTGGCAATATACAGTTTGTAGTGTCCATTGGAGGATCTTGTCTTGCACTTGGCAGCAGAGGCTTAACTTGATAATAAATCATTCTCAAAAGCCACTTTTCTCAAAGGAGAAGTTGCTGTATTTAAGGATTTAGTTGGAAAGTCTGTGTAAAAAGTACTGTGTTCTTAAAACTTTCTAAAGCTTAGTTTCAAGCTTTGAAAGCTTGAACTGTTTTTCAAATTGTTGACAAAATGCTTAATCATCATTAATTTGGAGCTATACAGTAGCCTGGAAACCCCTGCATGTCACCAGTGAAACCAGTTTTACTTCTTTCATAAGTTTTTTGTCTCCATCTGTTCTCTGATGTCTTTGGCCTCCATGACTAAAGGATGACCTTTAGTTAATGTCTACCTATGAATTTTGCTTGCAGTTTATCAACAGGACCAAATGATGCTTAGCTCTCCAAACACCTGCCAAAATGCCATCTCTGCTTAAGCTCTTTGTCTTTTACTTTCAGGAAGTGCAAGACCTTTCTTCCAAAAAGTCATTTAAATTATTTAAGATTTCTCTGTGTTGAGTGTTTTGGTTTGCAGTAGCCTTTGCTCACACTACTGACAAAGTAGTTTTATGTCTCCACTTGTGCTTTTTGCAATTTGCTTTAATACAGACTGAAAGTGAGCATAAGAGCACAGTACATACAACTGTGAGTAAATATACTCAGCAAATCCAGGAACAGTCATATGGAACACATGATGGCTCAGTACAATGCTGTTTTTTTCGTTTATATTGTTCTTTGTTTCCTCCCCACCTCTTCTAAGTACAAACAAACAAATAACTTAGAAACCCAGCTCTGATTTTCATTGTGTTAACTGGAAGGAAGTGGCATACAAATTTAGATACTCTTTACTGTGAGACAGATTGAGTTGCAATTTGACTTTAACCCCCAAATTGTCTTAGCTTGGGATTATGGTGAGGGTGGGAAGAAGTGTGAGTCTGGGCTTGTCTGCCCAGGATTTCAGTAGATGTTGGAGCTACTGGATAGCCAGTGGCATGTACATTTTCTGAGAAGCAAGTCTGAGCTAGGATCTTTGGAAGAAAAAAGAAATTCCTGTGCTTGAGAAAGTAAAGCAGTAATGTATGAATGAACTAGAAGTTGGTTCATTTTGAGTACTGAACTGGAGACAGTTTTGGAGTGGAGTTCTGGTTTCACAGACAGCTGATCTCTTCTTACAATATGCTGTTCCCAGTTTTAAGGAGTTTTCCCTGGTCCCTTGTCTTCAGCCTGCCATCCCCTTCCTCTTCTCACCCCTGTGGGCTCATATAAGTGGGCTGGTGACCTCTCTGGGGCTTCATCTGGAGCTCAGCAGACCCTTCTCTGCATCAAGGTAACTCAGCAACACAGTGAATAACTAATTTAGCAGAAGCCTGTGTAGGCTTTCTTTCTTTTCTTTGAATTGGAGGGATCTGAGATTGCTGTAGACTTTATAAAGTAAGCATGGGAGCCAGTGGCTCATGTGGAAAGGAAGATACAGAAGAGGTGGGAAGTATTCCCATTGTGGTAGTAGTGAGCTGTTAAACCAGCAGCCCCATCTTAAACAATTCTGTGACCACTGAGTCACCCTAAAGAATCTCCTGCATCACTGTGAGCAGTGTCTCTGAGAATGGTGTTCTTGCAGAGCAGTTGGCAAAGTGGGGGCTGCCCAACTGGGAACTCTGAATTGAAAAACCTACTAAGAATCAAGTTTGAGACGTAAGAAACCAGAGACTGTGCCTGCTTGCTCAAAGTCAGCATGGTATTCATGTAGATGCAGGCAGGAATGCATCTGAAGAAAGGAGCTCCTGTGTAATTTTACTTGGGTAGCTGAATTTCATATTTATTAGATGTCTTTATCCTTAAAGAATATAGCATGCATATTTTTTTGGTTTTGGGGTTTTGTTTATTTTTTTGGTTTTTTGGGGTTTTTTCTGAGGACAAACCGCTTCATTGGTTTGTTCCAAACCACACTTTGGCTGGCATGAATATCCTGCAAGTCATTAGTGTTTTTGACTCAGCATTTCCCCAGTTTCCTAGTGATGCACCACATAATCATGCAATGCCTACCTCATTACCTGCAGTGTAATTGCATGCTGTTCCTCTCTATATGCTAAAGCTGCATGCTTGTGTTGAGTTGATGATGTGTTTGCAGAAGTCTGTATGTGATGCACATCACCATGGTATCAAAGCAGCTAAATTGGTGAGCTTGCCAAATAGTCAAAGTATTGGCTAAGTGTTTCAAATATTTCTTTAAATGTTATTCATAGACTATCAAAAGAAAACTTTGTACATTTAGGAAGGATTTATTTCTATTTCTTATAAACAAGTCACACACATGCTCTTATTTTGTCTTTAAATGCCAAGATATTCTTCTAAAAAGGAACAGCAGGGGTTTTGGTGGGTTTTTTTGAAAGTGAATTAGGTTGATCAATGTGTTTACTTCTGACTCTTTTTGTAGTTGCTTTACATTTTTGTTACAAAATACCAAATTGAGTAGGTTCTGCAATCAGTACAAGACAGCAGTTTTGATGGGACAAAATCAAATAGCTTCAAAGCTCAGTTTTTCTTTTCACAGCTGTGATAGCATTGAATTGTTATCTTGTTACTTGAGAGTGAAGTTCTACTGAGTGATGTTGTGTTACAAAAAAAGATAAAATAGTAAACAGTCCACAACTGAAGAAGATGTTGATTAAAATTGGTTTATTACTTTAAAATCAAATCCCCAAATTTTACGACTTTGATAACAGCCTATGTTTATAAATAAAGCTTCACAGAAGAGCAGAAGTTTAGATCTGCTCAGTGTGCCAAGAATGGAGAATTTTGAAACATGAAGAAAACCTCTGTTGTGAGGCATTATAAAGTTATATTGGGGTACTGTGTAATGTAGTAATGAGCTAAAAATCTGCTTGAAAAATGTTGTTTTGTCTCAGTGATGAAATATTGTTTATTTTCTAAGGGGAAAGCAGCACATCCTCACTGTGAAGTGTCTTTCTTGTAGGTGCCACTCTGTTGTAAATTTAACTGACCCTAGGAGTATTGGTCTTTTAAAGCACATAAGAATAGGATTTATGGTTCTGAGTTAATAAAATATGCTGATGCCACTGTAAGCCCTATTTAGATAGACAGCAGTAATCTCTGTTGAGCAGTGTGAAACCGTCTGTCTCTAAGTACTGGAAAGCTCATAGTTCACAGCAAGGTTGTACCACATCCAGAGATGAGAAAAATGTGTCTGAAGTCAGAAGAGTTTTAGCTGCATGATTTTATTTTCTTTTGTAATTGTATTCTTTCTCATGTGCTAATATTGTACATCATGTCAAGTAAACAAGATACCCAAAGAGCACAGAGGAAAATGTGCTATTTAAAGTTCATACTCTACCTTATTTTTGTTGGCTTTAGCACAAGGAACAAGACTCTTCTGAATTCACAAGGTGAATCTGAAGTATGTAAAATTGGTGTTAAAGATGGGGTATGTTGTGTGTTCATAAAGAAAACACAATAAGTTCAATAACAAGATACATTAAGAAGGCTAAGTTAATATGTTGCCACATTGTATGTTTTATACAGTAGAAGAAAGCTGTTTCCAAGTTTTTATCTTTCATGAAAGGAATTGATAGAATTATATTTGAAAAGATAACTTTGAATTTGTAATTTTTCTATTGTGTTTGAAATATTTGACATTTAAATATGTGGTTGTATTTACATATATTGCATTTTCATTACAGCTAATCCTCTTGAAAGTTGGTTGGCAGAGGCCTTAAGCAATTCTCTAAAATTGGGACAGATACAGAATTCTGCAACCTTGGAATTTAATTGCAAATAAAGAACATTTTGTAATTTTTTTTTTCCACTTTTAAGATTCTGCTTTCAAATTATAAAATAATTGATGCATGTAAACAAAGGAAATAGACTTTAGTGGAGAGATTTTATCTGAAAATTTACTACTTGTCACATTATTTTATTATAAAATACTAATCAATATTTTATGTGCTGCAAACATAAAGATTACCTCTCTGAGCAACTTAATACATTAAGTAAATAAGTGTCTGGGAACAAACCATTCTGCATACATCATAAGACACATGTATTTTTACAAGAGGCAACAGTTTTCAATATTAAGATTGCTTTATAATTTGAAAGGAGAGCAGAATAAGAAATAGCTTCTTTGACAAGTGTTATGTTTGTTATAGTCCACTGGTATGTGATGTCCATACGTGCTGGGATTTTGATTTTTGGTTTTGAGGCTTTTAAAATAAATATCCTCAGCATTTTTCCCCCTCATATCTTAGCTTTTCATTTATTCAAATGTCGAAAGATATAGCTAAATGTAGCAAAACGTTTGCTTTTGTATCCAAACTAACTTAGCAAATACCCTTAAGTTCACAGAATTCAATAATAGATACTTAAAGTCAGAAATACAAGGGAAAAAATAAATCTGTCTTCCTCTGTGGAGAGATCCATTGTAAGATCTGATGTATGATCTGGACTACATGAATCTTTTTCTATTAGTTAAAGGTGGATGTTTTTACACTCAAGTTCCATTAAGTTTAGAAAATATTCAACAATTCCTCTTCTCTTCCAAATAACTTACACTCCCTCTTGTGATTCATCCTAGCAGTGGCTGGGTTCATCCATTCAAACACCAGGTGCTTCACTAATGCTCCTGAGCTGGAGGAGCTCCTCTCCCTGGCATCCCACACAGAGGAGAGCCACAGGCTCTGCTAAGAACACTGCTTTAGGTAGAGGTTATATCCTGTGTAGGTATTTAAAGCCAAGTAGGATTAATCTGATTTTAGTATTACATGAAAGCGAGTGAAAATGGTTCAAACCTAAATTATTTGAACAGGCATTTCCAATTTGTTTTTTGACTCTGGGTTTGCTCCTTGTTAATCGCTTTGGTCTTTGCTTTTGCATCTTCTCTTAATTTATACAGTTCTCCTGAGCTACTTGTTTTCCCTGACAGGAGTCTAAAAGGTCGTCCATGCTCACATGATAGCTTTTTAATGCTTATATTCTTGCAAACCTTTCACACCTTTTTTCTGGTAAGTTGCTGCTTGGTGGCAGCAATTCACGATTATGAAGTGCCCAATGGCTGCATTGAGCCAGCTCAGTGCTCCTTCCAAAGCTCATCCGCCTTTTGAAAAGAACAAAATACAGTGGGAGAATGTGCTGTAAGTTTATTTGTCAGATTTTTGAGTGTGTGTTTCTCATGTGTTGGCAGTTTGTTTTGGCCGTGTTGGGCTCCCAAGTCTCACTCTTCATGGTCTTTGTGGAGGGAGGGAGAATTCTCCTGAGTCATGATGGTGTTAAAAAATTGTCCTTGATGAATGTGTGTGTTACTGCCAAAATCTGTGACAAAATATCTGGTCTCAAAACACGCGGTTTGTTTAATACCACCAAGATAAAGTGCAGTAGGTCACAAAGAGAAAAATGAGCCCTTATTCTGCACAGCATCTCTGTTGGGGAGAGCTGTGCTGTGTTTCAGGGAGTTGGCAGGAGTCCACCCTTGCCAACAAGGTCTGCAAGGCTTATTTCCACCTTTGCCAATTTCTGTCTCTCTTGGACATCACCTGGACAGTGCAGTTGAGGGCATCCCTCCCGTGCCTGCCTGGGATGCAGCACCAGGTACCCAGCAGGCAATTAAACAGCTCAGTGAAAGAAGACACTGTGAGCTGCACATCTTCTCTTTTCATAAACTCATACACAGCATCCAGTGAATTGGGAAGTAGGATGAAGGTTATCACAATTTTGAGGCAAACACTTACATGGCTAATCTCTTTCTAAATGCTTATGTTTTTAATCTCAAGCCTCTTTGTGTGGCTGAGCTGCACTTTTTTTCTAACTTGACTTTGTTTTATGGGGAAATATTTCATATCAGATTGCTTAAGCTCTGGGCTGTCATGTAAATACCTTCTGTCAAGTATATAATACACATTTTAAAATTTGTCTAAATATTTAGGCTCTTGAGGGGATCACTATATCTCTCAACAGACAGTTACAACCTAGCAAGTAAATAAATTGAACTTTTTTTTTTCAAATCTTCATTGTTTTTGCAAGAAATTGTATCTGTTTGAAAGATATTTTAATCTTACAAAATTCTGGAAGATAATTTTATTATGTACTTGAGAAAAAATACTACCTCCTGTCTTTCAGCAGTGCCTGCAAATATATGTATGTACATAAATATATATTTTTAAAAATGCTTGTATTTCTTCTAAAAGCTAAAGGCCAAAATATGAGCTAAATGAATTTATGTGTGCCACCAAATTTTAAGTTATCTTTAGAAATGCTATGAAGCACATTTTTTGTTATTTTAGATCTCCTTTCAGTATGTGCTTTGTGGATTAGTTTTTTCTAATTTTAGTAATTTTCCTGCCTATTTTACATTAGTAAGATGTCTGGTGTTCTGAGTCTTTAAAATGAAATAATTAAAAGTTTAGTGAAATTCAGTGGAACATAATTTGGCAATTTTCACTCATTTCCAGATAATGAGCTGTATTTTTCCTTGTTTGTATGAGAAGAAAAATTGTTAACATTAAAGATAAGAATGTAGTTTTTAATCAATAAGAGTTACAATAACTGTGATTGATATAAAACATAAGATTTCTGTTAAAATTGATGTTAAAAACATCAGAAACTGTTCACCGATAAAAAAAGATCGTGCAGTTTTAAATGAAGGAAGTACATTTTGGATGTTAGTCTATATAAGTCATAATACATTGTATTTGCCTTTCTTTTTGCCTTTTACAATAATAAAATGTATCCAGAGAAAGTAAATCTGTGATTTTAACATCTTTTGACAAGCACATTAGACTGTAGAAAGAGCATCCAAGTTGGGGCTCGGGGCATATGGCTCTACCTTCTGCTAGCATAGCTCTAGAACAAGTCACTGTGCTCACCACGGGGTCAAATTCAGACTCTCAGGTTCCCTCCTCTGGTCTGGGGAAAAAAACCCCACATCTCCCCTTCACAGGGAAAAATCAGAACACAACCTGCAAACCTCACTACCCTGGGATACCTTCACTGTGCAGAGAACACAGATGCTGTGAGATGTTTTGCTATCAGTCTGTTTTTTTTGTCAGGGCATTCAAGAAATGCTTATGTAGATATTTATAGTGACTTTTAAATTCTGAAAAGACATATAGTGCTACTTTGAAAGAATATGTGCTTATATCATGAAGTGAAATCATAGAAGGATTTCAAACATATGTACATCCAAAGTATTATTTGAGTAGGTGCTTTGTGAATTGGGTAGCAACTGCTAAGCACTTACTTTTCACATCTTCCTAGATTGTCTTGTTTTATTTAGATTCAAAGACTGGTATTTATAATAGATAATCCAAGTGTCGTGTGTCTTGGGAATTCAGCATATGGATGAGGATATGGGAGGCATTAGTTATATGAGATTTGTTGACCAGCTTTTAATTCAGATTGTCATTTTTAACACACGGCGGTGCAGATGGTGAAGTTCTGACTGTCCGTCAGAGCCCAAATACCTCAGGGACAGCTGTTGCTGATAAATCACTTTACGTGCTTTAGGTCAAGAGTCATCAAACCTGTTACAGCACCTGCTTCTACATATGCAAATCTGTTGTTTTGTCATTTCATTAAACAAGGAATAGTGGTGGTCTCTCTTGGCCATAAGTAAGCCTGGAACATATCCCATACGAAATGAAATACAGCAAGAAGGCAACTCTGGTTTCTGCAGTACAGCCATGGGATGCTGCTTCTCTTTGGGGGCTTTGTTTCTGGAAGACTGCCTGCAATTTGGAAGGAGGGTAGAAAGACAAGTACATGTTTGGAGGCAAGAAGTAAAGGGAAGGTGTTTGCTGTCATTGACTGTAGGGTAGTTGTGAAGTTTGACATGCCCAGAAGCCAGCGGTGCCATGTGGGGCTCCCCTGCACTGCATACCTCTGTTTTCATCATCTGGTGAGCCTGCAGCATGATTTCCGGGCACTGGAGCATACAACATGTCTACTTCGGTTTGGAGCTGATTGATCCACAGCACAGAGCACGCTTGTGGGATCTTCCCTTGCTATAGAAGGACATAAATGATTGAAATGTTTTCTTAAGAAAGAAAAGTATCGTTTGTTTATGTACTTCAATGCCCAGCAAAAAAATTCCTGCCAAATGGCAGCACACTGCAAGAACTGGGGGTTTACTGAACAAGGTTATGCCTGAACTTTGGAAACTCAAAGATGTTTATATTTGTTTAATCTATCAGGTATGTAAAGAGAGTTTAAATCATGAGGAGGAAACTTCTTTGTTTATTGTACTTCACAAGTAGGGCTGTGGCATGTAATAGAAATGGCACTTAAGAATTTTTTTTTTAAGCAAACTGACAGAAGATTTTATCCTGCACTGCCATAGATTGCTGTGGGGGAGAAAGAGAAATAGTAAAATTGATGAAGAAATGTTGCATGCTGTCATTTCAGATTATGTTATTTCCCATGAATTTGCTGCTAATTTTTTTAAAGGTACTTTAAAATTCCACTGTTTCAGAAAGCACCACAGTAGCGCTGTCGTCTGTTAATTATTTCATTCCGTGGCTAGTTTGTCAACAATGTTTTAATCAAACCACCAGAAAAAAATTATTTTTTTAACATTTTGTGGAGAAAAAAGAATGCCCCCCTGACGTTTCAACCTTGTCAGCTGAGTTTTCCCATTCTGACACTAGGCATTATTTTTGCAAAGGTTGGAATTTTAACTCTTCAGTGAACCAGATATCATTTTTATTGGGATATTAATTCTGGTAGGTACTAATCTCATCAAGATTTGCAGACATTTTCCTTCATAGGCCATTCTGATTTGTAGCTTTTTCTTTTCACAGCAGTATTAAATACCAAACCTCTCTGATATGGAAGTTCATTAGAGATATGTCTTTGATGGCAGCCCTTTCAGGGCTTCAGTTTCAAATACCTTGATGTAAAGCTTAAGAAGCCATTGTGTTGTAAGCCCTCCTTGATGTGTCTTATTTAGATCTGCATAGTAAATCAAGGAAAGTAAATAACAAGGCAGCAGATGGAAGCATGGAGATAAGGCCAGTGAACAATTGTATTTGTATTTTGTTATGATGTTGACAGGAGCTAAAATTCACTAATCTAGTTCAACTGATCTGCATTTCAAAGAAATCTCATTTAGCAGCAACTTGAAGGTTTGGAGGATAAAGTTCTTTTATTGCAGCTTTTATTGCATTCTTTGCTAATTTATCTGGTCAAGATTTAGCCTTGCTTACTTAAAGCAGCAAGCATGTTACAAGGAGTCTTAAATACTACGAAAGCATTAATGTCTAGACTATGAACTGAAGGTAATTACATATCCAGCAGTGAATAGGCTACGTTTAGGAAATACTGTTGTCCAAAAGGAATTGGAAGAGAAATGCAGATAAGGTATTTTCCCCCATTTTCTCTAATTAAAAAAAAAAAAAAAAATTAGTTTTAATTGTGTGGAAAATTAATATATAAGAAAACATAAAATTATTAAATATAAACCCCAACATTTATTGAACTGTGAGTTCCGTCATGCCATATTTTGCTGCTCTGTTTGCAAACTGATAGCTCATATTAAGATTTCATTTAATGAGTGCCTTCCTGCATCTATTAAAAAAATATTAAAAAGTGGAAAATAATAGAGTGATAGACCAAAATTATTTTATATGTGCTCTAAATGATGTAGATGATGTATATGTTAGGTACTTCACATTAGATACAGTGCAGCCATGTCATTTGGAAAAAAATATTATAAATACATTGTAAGAATCAAATATCTTTAAAATGAAAAGGGATATAAAGTAGAATTTAGGGTTTCATTTTGGAAATTTAAAAAAGTTGTTCAATCTTAAGGCCAAAAAATAGACTTTGATTTAGTTTTCAGTTAATGATATAAATACTAACGAGGGAGTGTTTAGGCTATTGAACATAAGCATGTCCATACCTATGTACAGATGTAATGATAATGAACCAAAGCATGCCAGGCTGGTGTACATCCACCCTAATAATGGGCCCCAGTTCTCTAAGACATGTAAATTAAACCCAGCAGCTGCTGAGTGTTAATGCTGTAGTCCTTGCTGCCCTTCTGCAGCCTGTCCTTGTCACAGAGCCTACACCTGTGCCCCTAGAGCTGCACTTCCATCTCATTTGCAGTGTGGGTCTTTGCACTTCTTTTTAGTGTGTCTTTGTAGGCTTGGGAGGAGTGGAGGGGGAGGCAGCTGGTGCTGGTGCTTGCCAGGCTGCAGTGATATCTGATAGCTTCTGACCGTGGGCTCCATCAGCTAATCAGATCATGGGTGGTAAATGCTTCTCTGCTTCCTTCTCCTCATTGCTATACCTCTAAAAATGTTCATGCAGTGCTTTGTGGGTCTGGTGGACTCCATGATTTTGAAAGCAGCTTTTTACTTTTAATCTAGATTAGTTTCTCAGTGTGGCTGATCATATAGCTCCATGCATGCTTTCCTTGGCACAGCTCAGTGGCCAGGCTGGGAAGGGTGAGATGGCACTGGTGCTGCCTCTGCCACTGGAACAAATGTCCATCATTCTGCACTCCAAGGCACGCAGGCTGGGCTTCCACAGGGGAGCAAGCCATGCCACATCACTGCTGTGTGACCTCACCTTATCTGTGGTACCTCTCCTCACTGCTCTCTTGCTCCAGCAAGGATGTTTTGGTCAAAAGTTGTTCACTCGTTTTGCAGGACTGCTTTAAAGTCAGCACAAGAGAGGAGGGTCTGCAGGTGGAGCTAAAGAAGGTTAGGGAAGTTAGGGCTGCTTTGGCTCCAGATTAGAGTGGTTTAAGTCATTGTGCTGGTGCATTCTCTGGAAATTTTACCTTTACCTCAAAACCCCTCCACTCTGTGTAGGTGAAATGAAATAAACAGTACAAATAACAGTTTTCAAAAAAGTGCACTGCTTTGTGAGAGAAATAGATACAATTCAATAAAAGAATGACAATAAAATAAATATAACTCTCCTAGCAAACTCCAGTGTAAATGAGCATTTATTTACATCCCAGTCTGCCAAAGTTCAGAAGTAAAATTTTAAATTTAAAGATATCCCAAGGATGTAATCCTATTTACAGCACCCAGAAACAACAGGTCCATGAGATCAAGCACAGACAGACGCATTCACATTTTTAGTTAAACTCTACCTTTTTCTGCATAACATGTAAATCATCCTCTCAAATTAACATATGTTCCTATTAGCTGGCCTGCCACGGTCTCCAGAGTTTCATCACCCATAATCTGATTTTAAAACCTCATGCCCTTGTACCTTTGGCTTCAGCATCACTGACTCTCACTCCGTCCTGCCTCAGCCCATCCCGTTCTGGCGTGGCCTGAGGTGACAAGGAGGGATGCTGCTGTCACTGCCTGCCTCTTGTCTCCCTGTCCCTGCTGGCTCCGTGCACGTGTTGAGCTCCTCACAGAGCTGCATGGGGGACAGTGTTTTCAGCAAAAGGGATAGTGGGGAGGGAAAATAAAGGGAAAAAGGAGAAATAGCTGGGAAAAAATCCAAATGGAATTTTATGGATTTTCTCACATCTTTCTCTCCTTTTATACCCCTGACAGTAATTCAAGAGTGCTGCAGCACCATAACAGTTCTGGACATTAATGAATAATCTTCTCTCAAGTGACAGGGATCCAAACTAGTTAGCAATGAGGTGGGTTAAAAACCAAACTTGAATTCCTGCTACCATCACATTAGTGTTGGTGTTGATTGCATAACCCTGATGGGCTGAACTGTATGTGTGATGCTGCTTGTCTGGAATCATACTGAACTGCTCAACATTCATTTCTTCAGCTCCTGCTGCTTGTCCCTGTGCTGAATGACAGCCTAATGATAGAAAGAGAAGGGCAGATAGAGCTGGAAGGAATATGGGGGAAAGGAGGTGGCACTTTTCCCACTGGTGATGACTGGAGTGAAATATTCCCAGACATATTTGCCACAAGAAGTACTATATAAATTTACCACTATCTATTGAACCTTTCCAAGCTTGGATTTTAGTTTAACAACAATTTGCCAAGTATTGTATGTGTTTGTCCCAAATCCAGCATTATATCTTGGTGGATTGCCTGTGTCTTCTCTCATCCATCTCACATATATCATTTTCTTTGGGATGGTGGACAGGTAGCCATGCAAGGAATTATTTAGACGTAAGTCTTTCTTTTGTTTTCATGCCATTCTATCCTTTTGCAATTCAGTTTAAGGTTGTATTTCTGGTCAATATATTTTAAATAACTATTGACTAAATCTGCAAGAGAAATGAGGAATATTTCCCTAAATCTTTATAATAATCCAAATCCAGAAGATTTGAAGAATTTCATATATAACTGATGAGAGGAATAGATTTTAAAATATTGCAAATTTTAGCATGTGTTTTCGGGTCCTGCAGGAGATCTTTATAAAATCATATGGAAGTTTTTTTATTATCTTCTTGGCACTGATCCATAGTAGAAAGACTTTTTTACCTGTAGATACATAATTTGTCCTACCTTTCTATTTTTTTTTTTATTATGTTGGAGAAGGGAAATACTGCCAGCTCAATTTTTTTCTGAACCTTTTTTTTTAATCGTAGCATAATGAGGTTTCTTAAATTGCAGACAAATCAAAGAGTTTCATTCAGTTTAATAGCACAACATTTAGAGAAGTTTGCAGTATAACACCTTTATTGCTTTAATTATTTACATCATTGTTGATCTCTTGTTTACTCGTTTTATTTCCATGTTAGGACAATGATACCACAGATCAGCTGGGAGGGACCTCAGTACAGATATATTTATACCTTTTGCCACTTTTTTAATGCATCTTTCTTAACAATATTTTTGGCATTTATTAGCAAAGCAGTAATTATTTTTGTGAGTTTATGGTTTTTGAGATAAGATTTCTGGATAAAGGCTTTTGGATAAACATGGTTCTAAAGACACAGGATTGTAATACTACATTAGGCTGTCCATACAACTAGAAATGAGAGTAAATACTGTTCAATCTTAAACCAAACAGAAATCAAAACTTCAATCCAGTCCTTGATTTTATATACTATGATATCAGGCCACATTCTGCTCTAGATTTTTTACTTAGTTACACCAAATAGGCTATAGGTATTGAAAGTAAAATTAATAGGATGCTCATCTACAAAAATGGAATTATGCATCATATTAATCCCAAAAGAATTAAGTAACTTCCTTGTATAGTCCTCAAATGATTTTTCTCTAATGCATTTTTCTTCAGCAAACTCTAAGAACACACGACAGTCGAGACATAAAGTATTTTATCAGCTCTTATTTTGGATGGCTTTGTAATGCAGCTGTATATTTATGAATTGCCAAAAAAGTCCTGTAACTGTTAGGCTAATAAGATCACGTTATGATGTATAGCTTTTACTTTGTGTCTTAGGTAATTTATGGGAATGGTGTGAGCTTGCACACAAGTGTAGCTTTTAATATCCCAAATTAATATATGTGTACTCTGAAATATATTTGTGTCTTTAAAATCACAGATTACTTGTATCACTGTGCTGTTTCAGAAATAATAAAAAAAAAATATAATCTAAGAAATTCTTCATGTATAAACTTCTTAATATATCTTTGATATAAGTGGATTTCTACCAGGTATAATTGAATTAAGGAATATATGGAATAAATTTTTAAAGCAGGCATGAATGCTTATTTAACCTTCAAGTGAAATTATGTAACAAATGGTTGAAAAGAAAGCATTTTTAATTTACACAATTTTTGGGGTTGCTGTTGATTTCTAATGCTTGCAAGTGATATAATTGCATATCAACTTTTCCCCCTTTATGTGCACTTGTTTGAGAGTCAAGATGATATTAATGGGAAGATTTTGTAATGTAAACTTGTTGATGGTAGCTTGAAGCCACATGTGGAAAGAGTGAAAATCAACACTTTTATTTGACAACCAGTAGGTAGCCACCTGTTCTCATGTGGTTTTCTCTCAGTGTTTATGTAGTGGTGATGATAATTCTGAATTGTTATTGCTACTATCAAATTGTTTTCAATAGGTTTATCCTGCAATAGTATTTTACCTTCTGTTAGTATACCTGGCACACACATCTCTGAATTTTGCCATTTTTCAAGAGGCTTGTCTTTGCTCATATATCAGGGCTAAAACATTTGGTTCTTGTTTGGTACAGCTTGCTCTAATTTATAGTTAGTATCAAAGTGATGTGAAGGATATCAAGCAGACCTTGAATACCTTTTGGGCTTTCTGGTTATATTCCTACCCCTAACGTTCTAAACAGAAAAGCTGGACAAATGTTGCTATAGGCCAGTGGTTTATGAGTCTTTGATCATCAGCATCCTGTATGGTGAATTTCCTTTCATCCTCAGTGAAGCCATTTAAGCTGCAGAAGCAGAGAGAACAGCAAACATTGTAGCAGGCTCTTCTTTTTCAGAGGAACAGCAAACTTACTTTGATCCAATATTTCAAACTGACTAAAAAAGTGTCAATTATACAAATTCCTCACTGTAGGGTCTAAAAAGAGTGTTAATGAATAGGTAGGTATGCAGATATACTGGGAAAATACTGGTTTTTGGGTGATATTTGGGGGTATTAATTCATGCATCTTGCAAAAGGGATTTTGGTTGCATACTGATGTCTGAACAGAGTTATTTCTGTCCTGCTGGTTTTTTGTGCTAGTACAGGCAGCTTCTTCATATAGTGTGCCAATGCACAGCTCTACATATAGGGATACAGATACAAAGATCTGTATCAGTGAGACAGCAGAAAGGACTGGTTATATTCCTTTGGTACACCTGGTAGGTATGGATAGAATTAATTAACATAGTTTTTGCTCAAAAGCATGACATGCCAGTCCATGACAGCAAAAAGTGTTTGTTCCTGATGACAGTCATTCACTTTCTGCTGGTTCAGAAGGCTTCCCTGAAGGAATTTTAATTGATCTGCACTTACCCAAAATAAATCAGAAACACTGCTGTATCCTAGAGATTAAAGCAAAAGAGAAGATATTGGAATACAGAGTATATGATTTTTAAGATTTACTTTGAGATGAAACTTGGGAAATGGAGATGCTGACCTGCATTTATATAAGTGTTGAACTGAGTGGGAACATATGGATGAAGTTAGACTCAAACCCATGAGACCAGTGAACAACTTGAGAAGCAGAACCTTGCTTTGTAGCCCTCTGCCCTGGGTGCTTTGGGACTGTGGACTGGGGAGAGGAAGGCTACTGCTGCTTTGCAGTAAGACTTTGCTATCTCATTTGATTTGATTTTTTGTTCCTGGGTGATGGTGTTTTGGAAAAATCAATCAAATTTATTAAGCATATAGTAAAGTACAGAGAACTGTGGGATTTCTCTTTGGTGTTCAAAAGGATCCAGCCTGTACTTCAAATTCAACTCAGACTAGACTCCTTGTGTACCTAATGCAGTAATTCTCATTACTGTGAGTGGTAAATAGATCAGTGTAAAATGGATATAAAATTTGTTGAATTAGCACTAACATAAGTGAATATACAAGGAGATAGGACTGGTCATCCTGGTTCAGACCAATGGTTCAGTGAGGCTGTCATCTATCTCCAGTGGTGGCTGTCCTCTGGAGATTCCTCCATCTTCCTCTTGACTTACAACACCTCCTTGCACAAACAGCATCCTTGGGAAGAAGTTCACAGTTCTGCCATACAATTTGTGGAGAAGAAACTCTCATTTTTCTTTTGAACTTGACTTTTATTATGTAGTACTTGAGTTCCAGGGATAGAGAACGTACAATGTCTGTGCAGTCTTTCCATCTTCTTCAGATATTTGTTGTTTTCTATTATGCCCTTCCTTAAGTCAGCTTTTTTTCCAGTCTGGATATTGGTGGCATACTGAATTCTTCTTAATATGTGGAAACTGTTTTAAGCCTTTGATCATGCATGTTTTCTTTTCTGAACCTTTGCTAATTAGTTCTGTTGTTTTGTGTTCTGTGCTGGACAAGAGGGTGGAGCATGCTTTCCAAGATAGGGATTAATACTGTGACAAATGACATGCTACACTTTGTCCTTTATTGCTTTCTAAATAATTTTTTCTTAAAAAAATTCTAAATAATTTATAGATTTGACTCTAATGGAGTGATGAGTTTTAAGTTTTCATGGAAAAATTTTAATGAGACCTATGTATTGTAAACCCCAGGTCTCACTTTCTGAGGAGAAAGATACAGTGCAATAGAGAGCTGTTTTGTTTAACAGAAGATTCAGGTTAGAATTTTTCTCAATACTGGCTAGGCAGAATGGTTTATAGTGAGTCTGCGCTCAACAAATTTTGTTTTCCTGCTTGCTCTCAGCCAAAAGTATTCACAGTGTGTTTGTGTACAAAATAAATAATCAATAATGTGAAATCATCTTTTAACTTGTATATTTGCTTTTTCAAAGAAATACAATCTTGTTACTATGAATCTCAGAAATGAAGCAGGTGACTGGTCTAGGAGCAGTGACTACTCCACATTTCTCATACAAAGAAAGGAAGATGTGAAATGTGTGGGATTTTTTCCTTGGTGTGCAATACATATCTGTAAGGATGACACTGAAGTGTGTTTTAAAAAGATGGTTGTAATACCTTGCAATAAAATACAATATGAATGCTTGCACTTACTGTGTTTCTTTCCCTTTTTACCCTTAGGTAACTTCAAGTGAAAGTTAAGGACCTTTTGTCCTTATCTGCCATAGATGTGACAGACACTTTTGGAAGGAAGAGTTTGAGCAAAAAGGAAAAGACCTTCCCACAGCACAGCAAAGTGACAAAGTGACTCTGAAGAAATGTAAGTGATTTATAACTGGACTGTGGATTTATACGCCCTGTGGGAGGAATACTGTACCCTATCACTGAAATGTATTGCTTATAGATGTAAAATATGGTTTAGGAAAAAAATTGTGGACCATGCAGAAAATACATACCCTTTTGATGTTAGTGGGATGGTAAGCTATGCTACAGTTATTTTTTCTAAATGGCAGTTGTTAATGGGAATGAAGTGCTGTAAGAATCAAAAACCTGTTTTTCTACCATTTTCTACTCATCTAGATATTGTCTAATTTAGGTACATAGAAACTAAGCAGCTGTATCTCACTCATTCTAGATTCTGCTTACCCTCAGGAGAGGAGCAGGCATCTCCAGAGGCCAATCCATCTCATTCTGAAAGCAGTGCCTAAGGAATGCAGTGTTACTCAGAGAGTAGTTTGTGTTGACTGCTTAGCTTTAGCCTAAATGTTCAGTGAGCACTTTAACCTGGCACATCTGTGTAAGATGCAGTGCCAGCTTCTTCTCTCCTCCCCATATTGTCATTCTCCCTCACTCAGCACATGTAGCTGTTTGTAAATTTGGAGAATGGATCAGACTGAAAATAGCCAATTATTTCTTTGGTTTTATTTTCATTTGGGTTTATTCCAGCCCTCTCCCATATGGCAGTCCAAGGGCTGCCACTGGTACAAAGGGTGATGTGAGTGGGAATTAGCAGCCAAAAGTGTGCAGGAGCACATGATGGCAGCTGTGCTAGTTTCTGCTGCTTAAATTCCTTGGTGAGCAATAGTCTCAGACCTTATAGATATTTTTAGTGCTTTGCCTTTTATAAAAGTTAAAAAATATGTGAAGCCCTTACTTATTATCTAATGGAGAGCTACTGTATTGTTGTGCATTTAATACTGTGATAGTGCTGTCTTTTGTGTCTCTTGCAAATTAAAATTCAGGTCTCTAAAACCAGTAAATAGTCATAAGTGGCTAGCATGTAAGCAGGTGTCATGTCGTGATTTATATGTAGGCATGATACTGTGTAATTCAGATAGATATACATAATTTCTGAATTCTGAAGATGCTAGCCTAATTTTGTATAGTGCCAAACATGATGTGTGGGTTGGGTGATATCAAATGGTTAGTGGTTGGGCTAATTTAGGCACAAGATCCTTGTCTCCTGAACAGTGAAATACTGAGTAACATTTCATTCTCACAGTAAATACCGGATGAGAGCTAGACTTCTCTCATTGACACCTGGTGACAGGATGACAGGCAGTGGGTACAAGCTCCATACAGATTATTAAATTATGTTTCCTTTGAAACAGAATATAAAAAACTCCCTTATCTTGAGGATGGTCAAACATTAGAGAGGTTTGCCCAAAGAGGTTGTGGAATTCCCATCCATGGAGGTACTCAAAGCCCAAAAGGACAAGGTTGCTCCATCTGACCCTGCTTGATCAGAGGTTTAGATGCAATGAGCTTCTGAGGTCCCTTCTAATCTCAGCTAGTCTATGATTTTGGGGATATTTATAGGTAAGCAAAATCAGAAGTATTCTGCTATTTTATTTTATTTTATTTTATTTTATTTTATTTTATTTTATTTTATTTTATTTTATTTTATTTTATTTTATTTTATTTTATGACAATAATTTTTGTCTTAAATTTCTTATTTTTGAAATATTTAGTTATTCAGTTTAGTATTTGACTTAAGTTTTGGCAAAAAATGAGACATGGCAGAATTTGCAAGCTTTCTAAAATGTGTTAAATTATATTTAAAGACTTGTGATTGTAACTATGAAAATCAGATTGAAGTCTGTGAAATTATCTTTTAGCTTTGAATTAGCACCAGGTTTCACGTGATGTGAACAGTCACATTATGGGGATTTTAGATGTTTAAAAATAGTGTCTTTTTCACTTGATCCGTGGCAAGAAAGATACATTTTTAGTATCATTTTGTGCTCAGGAATAAAATAAAATAAAAAAGACATAACTAGGAACAAACTCATGCAGGTGAGTTTTTAATCCACAATAGAAGTAGCTGTGTTTCTGAGGTTTTCTTAGAGATCAATGAGACCTATAATATGACCTAAGAATTTCATTATAGGTTCTGTTTTCAGTAACTTGCAAATGGCCATTCTGGGACAGTCCATAGTTTAAGAGGATGCCAATGTAAACATACAAAACCTGGCCAAATGTGCAGTGTGACTTCACAAAATAACCTTCTATCTTCTGTGAATGTGTGATTGAGGGACTTCCTTCCTTGTGTTTTGAAATACTTAGGAGCAGGGGACTCTCTCTTCAAATGTCAGCTTTCTTGAATTTTAACTTTGATTAATTTGTCAGACATCTGCCCACAGTTTTGCTATAGCCTGAGTCGCTTTGCAAAACTTTCTGTCAGATGAGTGTATCACTCCTGAAAATGGAAAAAAAAGTCTGAAAAAAGGTCTATGACCTCTTCTTTGCTTCTGAGCTAGGACTTGGAATTTGAAAGGGAAGCTTTAATGGGGTATAAGATGTGTCTTTTGCCATGCCTCTGAATGTCTGTCCTTATTGCACTGAATTATAAGCTTTTGAAAATTGCTGCTTACTCATATACAGAAGAACATATGACTTTGTCAGCATATTCTGAAAATATTCCCTGTATATTCTTAATCTTCTAGAAATGACTGAGTCTGTCCTGGCTTGGAGATCAAACACTGTATGACATTTCAAATTTACAGATCCCCTGCTATTTTCACAAAAGGATCTTGTTTTTTTTAATTTTCTGGGACAGGGTATTTTGATTCTTACACTTGTTGGTAATTCTGGTTTTCTGCATTTTATGCTTACTTTTCCCAAATGCTATTTGAGAAGGGTGTCAAGAATGGGATTAGTTTCCCATGGTGTTAGCCATCTAAAACTACAGGTGGTATAAATCTGAGCTGGTCACCATAGGCTTCTTCAGTCAGTGAAGAGAGATGGAGACTTCCAGGGGAGGATTCCCATTGCCTCTTTTTATTTCTGTCTTTGGATGAGACAATTCCTGCTTTAGAGATGCCTGTTTCTTGTCACTTGCAACAAAAGCAACCTAAGGTGACTGGCACAAATTTAGACTTTCTATTAAACATTAAGACAGATAAATTCCATCTCATGTGACATAATTTGAGACTTAAGAGGCAGAAATCTTATCACTGACATTCACGAAAACATCCTGCTTTCACACTAGTAAACAAAATTATTTTAAAAATTATTTCATTGTGATTATGGTGGTATGTACAAGATTATTAAAAGGACATTTTTCATATCTCTTAGATATTTTATGCAACCATTAAAACAATGCACTTCAATGCCATTTTGATATTAACTATGAAGTATCAATAGGTTTTGGATTTTTTCTTATATTTGGGTTCTAAGTTAAGAAATGCAGATGTTTTAACTCTACGCCATTGCTTAATTTTTAGTAAGGTAGTAAAATGGATATATTATGAAACTCTGGCATTGTTGCCTTTTATCTTACAACAGAAGATTGAAAAAATCTGGTGCTATTATATCAGACAAAAATGCACTTTTAGTTAATTTAAGAGCAAGAATTTAGGTGGCTTTCCAATTTTAAACAATTTGCTCTACTGTCAACTAACATTGATGTGTTCTGTTAAATGAGATTGTGATGAAATGCTGTTTTCCATTTGTATTGAAGTATTTTAGATTTCTTTCATAATTTAAACTGTTGCCTATACTTGAGTAATGGCAACTACATTGGCTAACCCAGGATAAGAACACCTTCTTCAGTCACACTTTTCATGGGTAAGGGCTGTGTGTGGGGAGCACTTTCTTGCCATGGAATAACTGAATATGTCTCAAAGGCATTAGAAGTAATGTGTGCTGGCTCTATTTGCTTTTTGGCTAAAATGTAGGCATATGACAGAAATGATGGTGTAATTTATTATCAGATGTCTTTTTATGTCTAATTGCCATGTATATGAATTAGTACCTGGAAGGGCTAGACTTACCTAGAGTTACTTCATACAAGTTTTAAACATCACTGTGATGAGACTATGGGCAAGAGTTGAATATGCTTCAAAGATGGTCTCAGTGATACTTGTCCTGTTCAGAAATGCACAGGGCTGCTAATGGTAAGCACTTTTGCTTAGCAGCATGGTGAGCAACATGGAAGTTTCTGTACTTCCACTTGTGGTTGACTGATTAACTCTTATTGGAGTGTGTAAATTTTTTTCAGTTGTAATTTTGCTTTGAATATTACATTTTGTATTTCAGGTGTATTTTCATTTTGTTTCTATCCTTTCACTGTTATTTAAAGTGGTACATTTAGTTCAGTATTTCATGGTAGCAGCATGCATATGTTATAGAATAAAGCTACAGCAAACACTAATTCCTGGAATCTACATTTGGCTGAGGAAGCAATTTGTTTTTTTAAGAGACTGCCTGCAAATTGGCCTAAAGAAAGTGCTTAAAGAATGGAGACAACCTCATGTTAATAATTTGTCGCTATTTTCTCTTTCTCTGTCTACTCCTTCTAATATTTGCACAAAATAACATTCACCAGTGTTTGTATCACAGAATCACTAAGTTATGTGTTCTAAATAAGAACAAAATATTTCCCCTAGAAACACTGTTACATCAGTACTTGCTGGCCAAGATTCTTGCTGGTAAATACACAGAGCTTCACCAAAGCTGCCAAGCTGTCTCTTTCTGTAGTTGAAACAAGTTTTACAGCTTTATTTTTTTTTTTTCAACCCTATAAGATTGTCTGACTTTATTTGAGTTTGGTTTGTATTATTCCCATCCTTCTGCAACTTTAAGAATGTTCAGTTTTGAATGGAATTTTATGCTTTATCAGAAAAAACCCAAAAGACCCTGGTTCTGAGAAAATGAAAAGGGCAGTTCAACCAAGCTGCCACTCAGTAGCGGATGTTTGAGTACTGAAGAACTGTTCCTATTTTTATTGAACTATAAATTTTATGACACTTTGTCCTGACCCTGTTTGAGGGTTAATCTGAGGAGATTCAACAGGCTGAGAATATCTGGGTTCAGTGTATGAATCTGAGGAGTATCAGTATAGAAACCTGAGGAGTATCTGTTCAAGAAACACATTAATGACTGCATCAAAGTTAACAGAACAAGTATTTTCCACAGCATAGGCATCTGAGTCAGCAGGGGCTTTTTAATAATAGAAAATTTCACATTGGCTCAATCCCATTCCATGTAGAAAGTGAATCAAGTTCCTATCACACTGTTATTCTGACTCAAAATTTAAAAGCTACCTGAAGTTTCAAATAGGGAAAAGGGAGAGAAGTTTTGACTGTTGCAGGCATTTTTAGGAAGTATAAATATGTGTTGCTGTTCTAAAACCACCTCTGTGCTATGCATCTTGTCTCCAGCTGCAGAAAAACAAGAGAGAAAAGGAAAGTTTTTGCCAGCATATCTTCATTTCTTCAGCCTATATAAGGTCTCTTTTCTGTAGAAGATTTTGGATTAGATTCCTGAATTGGTTGAGAGCATCAATTAATTGGACCTTATGCCATTCTGACTGTCCATTTCTTTCATCTTCTACTTTGTGAGAGGTAGAATCATATTACTTTGATTTGAGAGATCTTTTCTGTGGTATAAGTGAGTGAAAGCTGGGTTATAGGCTAAACAAGGATTCCAGCTAAGCAGGTGCCTTTTGTTAAAATGATGTTTTCATAGAATTTGGTGTCCTGCATATTACAGTTCCCTGGCATTGAGCTGTTCAGGAACTGGAAATGGTGTGAAACATACATTTTTAATGGAAGAGAATATTGTTCATATAAGATCAGTAATTGTTTATAAAGAAATACTATTGGCAAACAGCTGCATTTTTATGCTTCAGAGGTAGAAGCACTTGGATGGGAATGAAGGGATTCTTGTATACAGCTAACAAAGCATGGTGAGATCCTTTGGGGCATGAGTCATAACATGCAATAATATTAATAATACACTGCATTTCATCTGAGGATTTCAAAGAGCTTTATAGAAAACATCAATGAATTAAGTATCACCTTAACCCCCTGTGGAGCACTGCTAAAAGTAGGGTGGGTTGAATGCAGAAATACCATCTCATTTTTATGCTGAGTTAGTTACTGTACCTTTGCTGCTCACAGGTGATTCAGGAAGTATCAATATTTTCCACATGGGGATCATAAGGCATAGGGAAACAGACTGACTTGGTCTGGGCAAACAGTAGCACCAGCAGAAGCATTCTAGCACCAAAATCATCCCAAACAGCCTGGCTGTTTGCAATGAGAGGCTGCTGGGTGTCTGCTGTTGTACAGCTTGAAGAGCTGTGTAAAATTACAGAAGATAGCACTGTGCAAGCAGTGCAGCTGGAACTTGGCCATTTAGTGTAACAATTTTATGAGTTCTGATATGCTGGTGCATGTATATGTCAGAAAAGCAGCATATTTATGTGTTAAAACAATCATTAGGAGATACATTAGACAAAAACAACTTTTCAAGGGCAAGACACAAACACTGCAGTTGAAAAGTATAAGAGCAGAAACCATCTGCTCTGTAGTATGTTTTGATGAAAACATGCATGATGGAAACAAAAGCTAATTAAACAGTTACTCCACAATACAATGTAGGATTTTTAAAATAATCATATTTAGAAAATTATTTTGGAGAGACAATTGTAAAAGACACTTTGTGTTTTCCCCCTTCAGCACTGCTGCCTGTTTATCATCATTCCTAAGGACTGTTCATTCTCCTCTTGGTTCTCCTGTTGAAGGAGATACCAATGGTATCTTAAAAGTGTTCTTTAATATTTTGCCATTGTAGACCTCATATTTTGAGTTAGTGAAATATAAAACTGCTTCTCTCCTTTATCTGTAACCACAAATGAAAACATATGGGTTCTCAACTGACACAATTTGGGAGAAAATCATATTTTTAAATAGAAACCAAGTATGGGTTATGCTAATAGAACCTCATTTGTAATTTAAACCGAAGCTGTTAACATTCAATAATGGAGCCATACATCAAGGAGTTTTCTGCAAAAACAGAAAAATACTAATTCTTCATCCTCAGATCTGCAAATCCAGACTGATGGGATTTCGGCCCTTCATCTTTTACTGACAGGCGGCAGCATCAGTGGAATAAAACTAAAATGTGATCCCCTTTCTCTCCACCTCCTTCCCCTAATTTTACTCTGACAGAGAAAGAATCACAGTTTTAGCTGGTATCTTAGCCCAGGGGAAAAAATGGTCTGTCATCAGGTCTTTTAGGGAGAAAGAGCTCTTCAGTGGAGCAGTTAAATGGTATTTTGATTCTCAGGGTGCATCTTATACCTGTATTTTTGCAAGATACAATAAATGGTTTCTGAGACAGTTATTGAGAGCAGAATCAAGGTCATCAGCCTTCCCCCAAGAGGTCATTATCTCTTAGTTCTTGTTTCTGATGAAAATGTTAAACATGGGGGAGATGGGCTCCAGATGGACTATCTGAAAATGTGCACTCATATGAGCAATTCCCAGCCATATGTTAGTTAAGGACGTACTTCTAATTCTTCACCTGCAGAAATCAGTGAATGATCAAATTTTTCTAGATAAATTTTAATTGATTTTGCAATAATTCGATGCATGCATGTTGAAGTTTATAATTTTAAATCCCCTAACATGCATACATTACTGTAAAGTTCTCTACAATTCATGATGAAATAGAAGCCTTTGGGTATTTTGAAGTTGAGACCTCCCGTGTCTTTGGAGAAATTCATTTTGAAGCCCTACAGCTAAATTACAAAGCTCTTCATTGTCTGCAAATGAGTTGCTCCTGTTCTGGAGTTGGCTTATGAAGCTGAGTTCCTACATATGGCTGAAAATAGTCAGTTGTCTAAAGAGAGAAAAGACATAAATCTGCCATAGCAAAAGAAATTAGCCATGGAAAACAAAAATGTGGTCTTATACCTAGAACAAGAATATTTACCATCTTAGTATTAATTGGCTTCTGCAGCATCTCTTAGTATTTTAGTTCAAATCAGGACTGCACTTGAGGAGTATCAGGATAGATGAGCCTCCCATTGAACCTTCCTGATGATAAAGCTAAAGAAGGGCAAGTGTTTGAAGAATGGAACAAACCTATGCAGAACAAAGTATCTTGTAGCACATGCCACATGTGTGTAACATATTCAGCTCCAGCTGTTCTATTGTGCAAGGCCATTTTTGTTGAGCTCTATATTTCTTAATGCTGTTGTTTTCTTAGTTATAAAAAAGAACGGGGATCCTTTTCGTAAATGAGTCTGTAAAAGTCCCCACCCTTTCATGTCTTTGAGTAATGTAATATTTCCATTTTTTGCTCAGTAGATTAGAGTCAGTAACTGTAGAGGTCTTCTGTAACTAAAATGTTTTCTCATAATCACATGTACTTCTGTGAACACTGGGATGTTTTAATTTTGTATGTTTAAAACTGTGCTGAAGGAAAAACTTTTTTTACCTAGCCATTTTCCATTGAAACTATCACTTAAAGGCTGTTGTTTTGAATTTTTGATCTCACCTTCTTTATTCAAATTTCTAAGGGAGACTTTGAAAAGATATGTTAAAGAGGAAAACTAGATGACCAGTGGAAGGCTGTAATTTTCAACTTCTGCTTCTATGGTTATGTGATTAAAAATTAATGGTGAAGTTATACCTTGTTTATCAATAGTTAGGAAAAAAATTTGAAGTTAATACTGAAAGCCAAAACTTTATAATATTTTCATTGTAATCTATAATTTTCTATATTGTAATAAGTTGTGTGTGGGTGTATAGACACACACACACACCCACACCCACGTGTGCACACACAAAAATATATGTTGTGGTGTCTTAAAAAAGTCTTTGCTTTTGGCCCATCAGCCAATATCTGTTCCATGGCACTACGTTCTGAGAGAATGACTTACCTGTTCCTGTGCTCTTCAAACTGAGCCGGTGGTTACTTTGGTAGCATGCTGTGAATTAGATGATGCTTCTGAAGTGCCACAGGTGCCAAAGCTAAAAATCCAAATATATTTATGAAAAACCAGCATATATTTCTATTGTAGCCTGCTGTTTTGGCAATTTAAACTTCTAATCATTTTAGCATTAATTTTAAAAATGATTTTGCTTACACAAATAGCTGGAAATTTTTTGCATTTTTCATGCTCGTGAATTGAACTGGGTAACATGGGATGTAAGGAAATAGGCAGTTTGTAAATATGTATAAAAAGATAGAAGGAAAAGGAGAAGAAGAAGAGTTGGTAACAATTTAGGGAAACCAGTTTGAGATTAACTGAATGACAGGAAGGCATTAACTCTCAACAGTGTTAGACCAGCCACTATAGAATGAGGCTATCAATATTTAACACCAACTGGTTTCATTGGTAAGATGATAAAGATACAAATTAAATTAAAAAATTGGTAATATTGTTTTGCACAATGTTATAGCTGCTCACCAGGCTCAGCATAAACACGGACTCTTCAAAATTCTTAAGCCATTGCCTTAAAGAGCTGTGGGGCAGTCCCAAACAGATTTTCAAGATTTTGAAACACCAGCATAACAGTAAATTTCTTAATGTTGAGCTGCACACTTCAAATATTTTAGTCTTTGATGGACACAGCACTTTTATTGACATGGCTTATGATTAATATAAAAATAATTTTAAAAGAATTGCAGATGCATATATTCAGTAACCTTGCTTCCCATGCAGAAGTCTGGAAAATATGTTTTCAAGTTGCTCTGAAGATGCATATATTTATTTACTTCCCATGGACAAACAACCTGATTGACCTACTATTTACTCCTTTTCATGTGAAATTCAAATAATCAAGTATTTATATTTTTTCTCAATTACTTCAGAGCAATTGGGGCACTGAGTTTCACTTAATGCTCTGCTCACTTGTGTCATCAAAAGTAAAATCCTTAAAGTGGAGCACAGATGACTCCTTTCCTAGGCTGTAGGAAACCCTGAAAGCCTGAACTGGGACATTCTGGAAAGAGAAGGGTTTTTACCTCTCATGCTTGTGTGTGTGAGGTTGCTTTACTCTGAAATGTTTTTCCACTCACTCCAGACTGAAGTTCACCGAACAGTTGTTGAAAAGATAAATCAGGTTGAAAATGAATGGGGAAGTGACATCATCCTGAAGAATTAAAGTCCTGAAGCAGTGTGTGGTTGTAGCACGTTAGCTGAGTTCTTCTTAAATAAGGCTTGTGTTTCTGGCTCTATTCTTAGGACTTACTGCTGGGTTCCCACACAGAGATCACACCTGTTGCTGTTAATGTCAATGGAAGATGTCAATTTTCCAATTTCTTGATTGCTATCACAAGCTAATGGGGAAATATTATGAACCTAGTTTGAGTCACTGACAGGCATCATGTAAAGATATAAACAAGACAGAAAGCAAAGGCTTTGGTGCCTCTTTTGCATTTCTATTCCTTCTCTTTCAGTGAAGTTGAAGCTGGCCAGGTTTAGAACCAGGGGAACCTTTTCCATGACTTGCACTGACTTTCCCAGTGTTGGCAGGGTGCTTTATATCTTCCATCTGATGGAAGCATTATGTCAATGGAAGCATGTGAATAGTGCTTGAATAGTTACATGATCTGTGGACAAAACCAGGCAGAATTGTTCCTGAAGAAACAAAAATATTTCTAAAAATTAGACCCAACGTTGGTTTAAAGGTTGTGTCCTTTGAAAGGATTTGAAGCAGTTTAGGTGCTTATGTTGCTCAAGGGACTTTGAGTACTGTGAGGTTTTAAGGAAGGCTAAGTATTCCAGGAAGTTTAAGAGCTTATGGCATCGTAAATATTTAAGATGATTTAAAAGGTTATGTCCTCTTTAGTATTTGAGTTGGATTAAGTGCTTATATTGCCTTAAGGACTTTTTCCCTTTTTTCCCCTAAAAGGAACCTGGGAAATTAAATGCAAAAACACTCCTGTAGATGCAATATTTGGGCTTTTTTAAATTTTTGTTGTCATTTGAGAAATGCAAAATTCTATGTTTCAATAGCAGCATTCTCTTGAGCACATTACATATGCATCAAAGATGCACAGACTAATGGAGGGTTTCTAGGAAACCTCTGGATATGGGATCCAGAGGCAGTAGTTTTTAATACCTTCACAGCCTTTGCATTGGGAAATGTTTTTTTTCTTCTGCTTGTTTTGCATGATCTGGTAAAGATCAAATAGATGATCAGGATAGAATCAGATTATGAAAATATAAAGAAGCAGTTTCACTTTAGAAGGTAAAGAACGTCTATAATTCAATATGCAAGAAAATAGGAAGCCATTTAGTTTCTGCTTTTGCTGATATTTTACTTCAGTGTAAAGTAATAGCAACTATTATAAGTCTAGGTCTCAGTGGTGTTTTTTTTTTTTTTTTTAATTGATCAATTTATATATTTATTCTGAGATGCCTTGACTAAATTCTTTACGAGTGTATTTGCATAACGTATTTTTAAATTTTCTATTCTTCTACATTTCTGAAAAGTATATTTTCTAATTTTTATTTTATTAACCAAATTCATACAGTTCTCATTGCAAAAGCAAATAGTCACCATTCATTCAATGTATTCTATGCTGCCTCAGTTAAATGGGCATCAGTCCATCAGTCCAAATGTTTTTCTCGTGGGGCTCCAATGCCCAGGTGATTTTGCTAGGTTATTTCAGCACAATTACAGAAGCTGTACCTACTCTTGGAGGCTGTCCTGGCACAGCATGCAGTACCAGCTGTCCAGACCATGTCTGGTGTGATCATGGGGAATACCAGAGACACCACCTGGAGTACTGCATCCAGCTCTAGGGTCCTAAACACAGGAAAGACATGAGCTGTCCAGAGGAGGGCCACAAAATGATCATAGGAATTGAGGAAAGGCTGAGGGAGCTGGGGCTGTTCAGCCTGGTTCTGGAGAGGTCTCATTGTGGCCTTTCAATTCTTAAAGGGGGCCTGCAATAAAGGTGGGGACAGAGTTTTTAGCAGGGTCTCTAGTAAAGGAGTAGGAGGTGAGGGTAACCTGAAGCCCTCATGTGTGGGCACACTTTCATATAGGCTGCATGGGTGGGATGAGTGAGATGTCCATGTGTTCCAAGAAAGTTCACAGATTATACCCTAGCAAGTTAAAATATCCTGTTAGTTATGCCAAGAGTACTGAAATATTGGTGGTAGTGCTGGCTCCCTCTGTCCTGGCTGTTATGACCAAGAATCTCCAAGAGCTGGTAGGACAATGTGTTCATTGTCCTGAGTAGCTGACACCTTTCAGGCTGTGTCTGGGGCTCTCTGTTATGTCTCACTTAATGCAGGCTGAAAAGAGAAAAACTGGGAGAGAATAGGATATGTGTCAAAACATAGGTCTAGGCACAGTGCACAGAATGAGCTGTTGTTGCTCTGTGATGCCACACAGTTAAGTGATGATGTGTTTTAAAATGGGTTTGGTGTAATTGTGAGTTCAGCTACTTCAGAACTAACTCATGGTTCCTAACATCTCTTCAAAGTGGTTAAAATATATTTTCATGTGTGTACATCTTTAATTGTATTTCCTATTACTTTTGGAGTATCCCATGGAGGAAAGACCAGTGTTTTTCTGTCTTTCTCAAACTTAGCGTCATCTGAAAATTTTAAAAGTACAGTTCCTATATAAATGACATTTCACCATCCAAGTTATAAAAGAAAACACACCAGACCAGGATGGACCCCTATTGATCCACATTCATAGTATCCCTCTTTTATTCTAGTCTCTATATCAAATTTTTGAACATTTTGTATTAGCCTTAAAATAGTTTAATTTAGTCTTTGTTTCCTTTGCTTCTTTTTATGAGTCATCCCTTTCTTTTTATGTGTCATCCACTGCTTCTTTTCCATTAAAAAACTATTTTTTCTACTGAAGGAGAAATTTAATTGGCTGGCCAAATTCTGGTCACGACAAAGCTATATTGACAGGCATTTATTTTCTTGTTGAAAAAAAAATAAAGTTTTGTTGGTCTTGACTTTCTCAAATTTCAGAAACTGAAATTAATTGAAATATTTATCAATTCTTACCCCCTCTTTTTTCAGCTTTTTATGACAGGGACCATATTTTTCCCTCTTCATTCTTCTGGAGCTCCATCCATTCTCTAGAGTTCTGAAAAGTTGCTAATGCCAGTGAGGGAGTTTCAATTAATTGTCTGAGTCCCTTGCACCATAGTTAAATGCCTATTAAATACTTACTGAGGTAATGCAGTTCCTTATGGCAGTAAGGGACAGAGACCTTAGTCTGGTTTGATTGGAGTTAAGAATATATTTCAAAAAAGAGATAACTAAAACTCTTAAAATTTCACTGATTTGCTTTTGAATAGATATAGATGACAGATAAGTGAAATTTCAGTGCAGTCAGGCATTGGAAATACTGGAGTTTGGTATTCTTCTGCTGGCTTCACACTGCAGGCCAACACTGTTTTTACCTAACATAAGTAACCTTGGTTAGGCTGAACTCATTCGCCAGCATCCAACTTATTTCAGTGTCTCTTCATCTGGTTTCCCTGTTTTACTCTTTATTTTTTTGTCCCTTGTGTCACTAGTTTTAGTGATCAGATTGTATTTGTTTCTTATGTTAAAGGCTAAGCAGAATATATATCTTTGATTCTTCTGCAAATAGCCTGATCAGTTCTTTCTTGAATTTTCCTGTCACTATTAAGTAATGTAAAAAATGCTATTTCACAACTAATTTTTTTTTTTTTTTTAAAGTTAAATTTCAGTTTCTGGTTCTGCCCTTCTGACTTTGTCCCTGTACTGTCATGTTTTTCTCTCTCATCTACTTGTGTTCATGGATCTCTGCTTTCCTGAAGTTGCAGGCCCTTGGACAGGTTATGGTGTAGCCTTTTTCCATCTTGATTTAGTTTGCTCTTATGCTGTAAATGTTACTCCATGATGGAACTGTGATCTCTCTTGAACTCTTTCTTCTTCCCTTCAAGTTGCCTTTTACAGGATCCTAGCCACCAATTCATTTTCCAACTCCTTTTCTGTAATCTTCATTGACTTTATTCTTCTAGTCTCCCTTTTCCTATCCATCTTTAGAAATGGGAATTCTCTCAGGTTATGGTTTCTTTGAACCAAGGTGCCCTCAATTCTCACATTTCCAGTGAGTTGAAGGTTGAGGTATAATCTAAAAAATTGTTTGCTTTGAGTGTTTTCCTCAGTTTCTGTACTAAAAATGGTTGCTTGCACATATTTGGATAGCCTGTATCTTGCTGTCTCCTTTCCAAAAAGATGACCAGATAGTTAAGGTTTGCTGTTATTGCCAAATTCTGCTGATACTTGCTTGCATTACTTGGTCACAACCCCCTCTATAATTTTTATGATTTTTTCCCTGACTGGAGAAAGCTCAGTATGCTATTCAACAGATAAAGGACTGTGCTAGATGTGCAAGCAACCAAATGTCTGCAAATATGTGAATTTATCTTTTTATACTGCATTGGTAAACAGACTGAATTTCAGCTTATGTTTCTTCTGGCTACATCTAAAAGAAAAAACCTTTTTGAAAATTAGAGATGGTGCCAGAAACAATTATGAAAGTGATTTAAGAGCTTGAAAATTGCCTTGCAGTGAAATATTTAAGATCAGTCTGTTTACCTTATCAAAAAGATGTTTGAGAAATTACTTAATTACAGCATACCTTCACAGAGGGAAAATATCTGGTGCTCTAGAGAGCTCTTTAATCTAGTACAGAAAAAGAAAGTGTGTCATGAAGCAATTGTTTTAGCTGAAACAGAATTCATTCTTCAATCAGCTCTAAGTGTTTGGGTTCAATAATAAGGTAACTGTCTGAAATTTTACAGTCTGTGATATTATAGGAAGTTAGACTTGATGATCTAATGGTACTTTCTGACCTTAAACTCTCTCTAATTCATGAATCTTCTGAACTTCAGCAACTCTGCAAAACACATGGCCCTTTTCTTGACAACCTTGACAGCCCACAGAGGAGAAATACACTTGGACTGGGAGGGGCTTGTAGGATAAGATAAAAACAAGGCAAGGGAGAGGGGGTGATTCCTTTTGAAATAGCTATGGCTTGTTATCAGGGGATCTGAAGGCATTTTCTAAATTTGTGGCTGGTTTCTACTTTCTTGTTCTAGGTGGAGGGCCCCTTCCAGAAACAGTTACTCTTGGTAGTTCATATATTCTTTGCTTTTATTGTTCACTGCCCTCTAGATGAGATATGTTGCTCATTTGGCCAGCTTCTAGTGGACTTTGCTGTTTTTTTCATTTGGGAAAAATTCAGAAAGATGATACAAGGCTTGATATCTGGAGTACAGAGACCATTAGTGAATTCTTTTATGATAGGTCGTAGTAAAATTTGGAGTTCTCTTTTTCTGGTTATTGCCTTTTACAATATTAAAATTTTAACTCACCTCAATCAGAACTATATCCACTACCCTTTATCCAGTGCAGTTATGGGCAACCCATTGTGCTAATTTTATTTACTTGCAGGAGCAGACACCCCAATGTGGCATTCCTCCTGGAATTTGAAGAAATAAAATATTCTTGTTAGGAGATTACAGACACTTGTATCCCAAATGTGCTAAATGAGAAACCATCAAAAACAGAGCATTAGCACCCTCCACCCAAGGATTAACATTTTGGCTTTGAAATGTGCCTTAGGCTAAAGTTTGGCATTAAAATCCTCAACTTAAGGGCGGATTTTTTTTCAGATTTCTTTTAATCAGTCATGTTTTAGGAAGTGCAAAAGGTAGACAGCATTACACTGATGCTTCCACACAGATCAACAGGTTTGAAATTTTTGTGTCAAGAGAGGAATGACTGGTATTAGGCAAATTTCTATTAAGTTTGGGGAAACAGTCATGAGGAACAACTATCTCATGTTTACTTCTCACATATCTTTCTGATTCTTCCCTCATGAGCAATAAATGAAAGCATCTCTAAGTGTACACAATTTCTACCATTGTGGCATCTGGGTATTTTGAGTGATGTCAGCAATGAGATGCATTTAAGAAATCTAGAAACAATCTTGTTACATCCTGAAAATGAGACACTGGTGTTATGCAAATTACTACTTAAGTGCTTTTCTTTGCAATAAATAATTTCATCATGTCTGTTTTAAGATAATTTTCAACAAGTCCTTCTACTGATTTTGCTCTTGTAAATCCTGACACTTGTTTGCCTTATTGGTGAAAAAATAATAAGACTTTGAGATGTTCCACTTCATTTGTTTGATAAAGCTTAAAAATATCAAAGGTAAATTAGTGACTTATTTATTTTTTATTTTTTAACAAATGTTAAAATCTCATATCAAAATAGTATGTTTTTCATAGAATCATAGCACAGTCCTGAGCTGGAAGGGATCTACCAGAATTATTAAAACAGCTTCTGGCCCAGCATGGGGCATCCCCAAGAGTCACACCCTGTGCCTGAGAGCATTGTCCAAACTCTATTGAACTCCATCAGGCTTGGTGTTGTGACCACTTCCCTGGGGAGCCTGTCCCAGTGCCCAAAGACCCTTTGGGTGAAGGACCTAATTGCTGATATCTAACCTAAATGCCCCCAAAACAGCTTCATGATGGTTTGTTTCTTCTGTAGTGCTTGTGAGCTGTTGCTGTGGTGCCGCATTTTTTAAAAACTTTAACTGGTAACTTTTTAGAAAGAACAACTGTGTGTCTCTAATCAACTGCCCAGCTCTTGTGCCTGCCTCAGGCCAGTCTTCTCACTCCGGCTGCAATGAATGTACTTTATGTTTTGTTGCTTTTTACATGGAATGCTTTTAAAACCCCATGAACATGCTTATAATTGTGCTTTTTCCTGTCCTGATGGAAAGATCAACAAAGGGGAACAGTGCCATTGCCCTCTTTAATTCAAAATTAGTTGCAATTTCTCCATTACTAGTTTTGTTTGGCATTGGCTTGGTTTACCATGATTTTGAAGGCCACATCATTCTTAATGTAATTATGTTCATCACTGACAGTTCTCTGTTCTGCTCTTGGGTGTTTGTGTAAGTTGTGTTAACACTGAATTTTGACCAAGATTCATTACCACAAAGATAACTTAAAAAAAAAAACCCACCAAACCTAATGTTTAATTTTTAAAATAGCAGACATGTCAGTATTTGATGCAGACACACAAATAGCATCCAGGAGATGGGAAGGTTCCAACTTGAGATGTTCTGTGGTTCTGAGCTGCTCAGCAGGGTCTTACCAGCACTGGAGCAGTACTCTTGGCCTCTCTTGTAGTTCTGAAATGAAAGTAAGGTGTCACAGTTTTGGGCACCCCTTTTACAGCATCTGTAGAGCTCAGTGACACCATGCCACACAGTGCACCCATGAACAACCTCCTTGGTGAATCACTTGGGTTGCAGCACAATCTTGCAGTTGCAGAGTAGTGTCTGTCCTGTCACCTGCAGGAATGCAGTGAGAGGGGGCTGCTGGCTGTCACTGACTCCTGTCTTGATTCTGTGTAGGTCTAGCAACCAGCAGGAGATGTTTTGATTCTAATTCTTGGCCCTCACTAAATCTAAATTGCCTTCATCTGGTCCATTCTGTCCACATGATCAAGCTAAAGTCAAGCTCTTTTTTCTTTTTAATTTATTTATATTTTTATTTGATTTGTTTTGTTTGGTTTTATTTTTGATTCGTTTTTGCATGCAGTGGGCAGTGGCTCATCTTCATTTTGGATCAGTTAAGGATTGCACTTGGACTTTGCTTTCATACAGAAAATGCTTTCATACATTTCTCAGCTTGAATCTGCTGTTTGCAGATCCTTTCTGCTGCTATGAACCAGGATGTTGTGGCTAACTTAATGAGTGGGTGTGGGCAGCAGATCTTGGACAAGACCTAGGGGTTTAGGTGTGCTTTGGGACTCAGCTGGTGTGTAGACAGTTCTCCACCTCAAGTCTGAATTGCAATGAAGTTTACTCTGGAACTAAATAGCTTGCTTTCTAAAGCAAGGCCCCACTGCAATCCAAACAAAACTGACTGTTTTGAATTCAGGTGTCTTCATGGTTGAGCAACATTTATTTCAGATGTGGAAACTTTTATTTAAGAGTAGTTGGTTATACCTCAATGTCATCATTACCTTAAGAATCTCAGATAAAGCTCAGTAAAGCTCAGAAGTCAGTAGTAAAAGTCCTATTAAGAGTAAGTCTGTACTCAATGAGTGAGGTTCATCTACCTTTGATTCAACAAGTAGAATACAACTGCATTCAAAACCTGGGCAGTTCTTACTGGAACTACAAATTGTCTGAATTTATGTGCTTGTTTTTACCAAATTAACTTTTAGTGTGTGGGTGTTTGTAGGAACTCTAGATACAGCAGTGTAGGTTAAGGAAAAAAGTGGGAAGTGAAATACAAATTTTTAGCCTTGTCTTTCTCTCAGTGTGGTTTGCTGCTTTTAAGTTGTGGTTTATTTTGTGGTATGTTTTGGTGGGTTATTTTTTCCTTTTAAAAAGGGTAAAGATGAAAAATTGCTTAGGAGGACTCCTTCCACATACTCCTTCTTTTCTTTCACAGAAATATATTTGCCATTGCACCAAAGAAAGAATGGCATTCTTTGGGCTTAGACTGGTTCATTTGTATCAGTTGCTTACAAAAAGTGATAAATGCAATGTATAACTTCTGTGGGGAAATAGTCCTGTAAATTTTCTTTTTCTACAGCTTTTTTCGAAGCTGTGAAAAAAAATGGTGCAACACTTCCATAACATTAAATTTGAGAAATAATTGCACTTGGCAGTTTTTGTTTGCAGCAATGCACGAAAGGCTGAAGGGTTTTGTACAGTTCAAAGAGCACATTCCACAGTTCTAGCAGTTGTTGGCTGCCTGCAGGGATCATTTGAATTTTCAAGGAAAAAAAGCATCAGAGTAATGCCCAGACCATTTGGTTATATACTCTAAGTCCTCTCTTTTTAAATTTCACCTATACAAAAAGTTACTGGAAATAAGCCATATATAAATGTGGCACACCTTAAGGTCAGTTAAAAGATCTTGTGTCAAATTTCATTGCTTTAACACTTACTAATTAGGGATTATTATGAGAAATAAAAAGTGAGGGATAGCATTGTTCAAGCACACAGGGATGGTGAGAGTGAAAAACAGCAAAGGGAAATCCCTTTACACATTTGGATCCTGCAGTTTATTTGTGAGCTTATTGCATTTGCCAAATTGTAAATTGTTCAAGACACTCCGTGTTGCTTTGCTGTAGGAGAACCCTGGTTACAAAGGTAAACCCTCTTGTCTAGTGTGCCAAACCTGGAAAACTTGCCAGCTCCTACATCACATTGCAGCTCTGTCACTTTCCAGAAATGTGTTGACTGTCACTGTGTGTCTTTCTAAAGCTTCTGCTTATCTAAAAAGAGGTGATGTGACTATTTTTACGCTACATGCCCTAATAGGATTTTTGGTGAAGTATTCCATGTCTTTCTCAGATTTTTTTTTTTTTTTTCTATTGCTAGGAGTTTATTAGTTTTGGCTGTAGATTGTTGCATAGCTCCAAAACTCCAAAGTGCTTCTGTTCTCTGTCATGTACAGAGGCAGTTTTGAAGCTGAGAAGCCTTGCTCTGAAGCACAGATAGTTTTGTCCCGTCGTTTGTGCTGGTTGTGTGGTTTGTATTGCTGAAATCTCTCTCACCTCCCTCCTTACAAAGTGCAGTGCTGAGAGCTGAGGTCCATGACCTGATGGGAGCTTGGGCAGGGTGAACCTCCTCAGGCTTGGTGCCCTCCTGCCCATGTCCCTCACGTGAAACTCAGGCTCTTCAAGATCACTTAATTGGTGCCACTTCAGTTAGATTTTTAATTGTTAAAATCCTTAAAATGCTCATTTTAGCTTTAAGGAATTAAGCTATTTCTTGTATGCAGCTTCTGTAGGATGCAATATTTTCATTTAAAAAATAAATTTGTTTTGCTTTCTGTACCTTAGGTACACAAAACCTTAGAAATATGTAATGTAAAATAAACCATAAGACTATCTGTCTGGGCTTGCTAAAGAGAGTCACGTTGCCACCATCACAGATTTGTGTGGTGCCTCTGAACTTTGAAGCTGTCACATTATGCATATTTGTTTGCTTTCTAATCTCATGTTTCCACTTTCTCCCATTTTCCCTCAACATCTCATTCCTTCTTGGTCCATTTTGTGCCCAGCCTGCATTCACAGCAGCTGTCCTGGGCTGTGACTTTCATTGCTTCCCTTTACATCTAAACTCCATTTCTGAGACTACAGATACTCTGAGTTTCCTTCTTACAGAGCTATCACAGATATTTTGCTGCATTCCTTTTTCTCAGCTGCAGTAAGGATGTTTTAAAAATAAGACTCCAAGCCACGTGTTTCTATTATTACTCATCTTGGGCACCCTCTCTAAATTTTGTCCTATTTTGTTTTGTGAAATTTTGCACTGTTCTAGAGCATTTTCCAGCATTTTATTGTTTTCAGCATCTCTTTCATGCATTCTTCATTGCTTTTAATTAATGTAAAAGTTTTCATTTAAGGGTTTCTGTAAAGTGCTTCAGTAAATGCTGTATATTGAAGTTGTAAATTGTTAGAAAAGGAGCTGCAAAAACATGAGCAAAGACCTTCTTTCTGACTGACTTGTTTTCAAAAGTGACAGTATTGTGATACTGCAATATTGCAAGCTAGTAAAATATAAGATTCAAATGTACAGAAAATATATGATTGAGAACACTTCAGAAATTTAAAACCAGAATGATATATAGCTATAATTGGAAGGCTACTTGGTGAGATACAGCATGCTCATGCTGGTGGCATGGCTAGATGTGTTTGAAAAACCTATTTCCTGTCCTGTATCAGTGTTAAGTGCACAGTCCTACTATATGTAATCCAGAAGAATGGTTTGCTGTGTGTATCCATGCTTTATTGAGCTTATTTGCTGTGTTGACAAAAGCACACTGAATTAAATTCCTGAGAAACTTTTTGCTTGTTGCATGACTTTCCATGCTGGCTCCCTGATCCAGGGCAAGCCATCCTAAGGATATTATATAAAGTTACACTGGTCTTTAAAATAAAGTTACTTCTTCAGAAAGAGTCCTGTCAGGAATACCCTTCACATACTGTTTCACTGTAAGCACATCTCTTCCTGGGCTTTGCTTTATTTTGGGGTTCAAGTAATGGAGCATGCAAGATCAGCTATGTGAAGAATGAGAATTAATTTCTGTATAGCTGATGAAGTCATTCATGTGCCATAGTTGAATTAATCTCCCCAGTCACCTGAAATGAAAAACACTTGTTCATTAGGCTTGTAAAAAAAATCTCTCAGGACACTGCAGCCCAGAATGACTGGATGTGTGCAAACAACTTTCTGCACTGGACTGTTGATTGTGCTGTGTGGGACATCTCTGTTTTCTCATGGGTGCATGTGATTAAACTGTACATTTCACAGCACTTTTCTTTCTATCAGGGCTATAGTCTTAAGCTTAAAGTTACTGTTTATGGACAAGTTGTCAACCAAAAGTTGAAAGTTGTGCTGTTATCTGTTGGGAATGTGCTTGTTTTCAAAGTCTTCTGTCTAAGGAAAGATAAATGAGGCTGTAAGTTTTAAAGTAAAAAACATTTAGAGGATTCTGTGGTGGCACAGATGTTAATAGGTGTGATTTTCAGTTGGAGGGTTTTTATTGTGGTTTTTATTTTTGGGGTTTTTTAAAAAATTATTTTTAATTGATAATGTGGAATGATTTTTTTATCTTCATTTTCGTAACAGTGGAAAAAACTGAGCAAGGCTATGTATACAATTTCAAAATAAATCTTTAAGTAATGAGAGAGAAACTACCAAAACTGGAAATTACTGCATTGAATAAACAAATTTAAGCCTTATTTTATTAGTCATTTTTTTTGAAAGTTAATTCTTACAAATTACAAAGATTGAAAAAATATGGCTGAGGAAATCCAGTGTGTTTTGTGTAAACAATTACTGTGCTCATCCAGCCTTTCAGATTGCATCAGTTCAGTAAAACAAGGACAACTGATTGATCTTAGATCTTCGGATTTGAGAAGGAAATTTTATAATTAGTGGAAGAGGTTATATTACCCGCCTGGTTTACAGAGTCCTGTGGAATGCATAAACAAAAACTTGCATTAATGATCAGTTTTCAGCACAGTAGGCAAGTAACAATGGGTGGTGCAAAATGGCAACACATGCTGAGAGGGAGCTTGGGCTGGTCTGTGCATTAAAATTTTTCATACTGAGTAATGACACGTAGGTGTTTTTTTGTTCTGTTCACATAAAATGTTTGTTCAATATATATTGTAATGTCCAAAAAGAAAAAAAGAGAAGGAAAAAAAAAAAGAAAAAACACGAAAATATTGTGGATGTTTTGGAGAATATTCCCACAAGCATTAGAACACATTTAAGTAAAGTGATGTTATACCTTAAGTTTGAGTTGCTTTTGTAGTCTGGTTACTTCATTTCATGAAAAATATTGCAGGAACAGAAAAGTTCCAGCAAAGGCCACTGAAAATGACTGGAGGTATGGAAATGCTTTCATGTGGGTAGAGATTAAAAAGATTAGTATTGTGTGCAGATAAAAAAGGAGGTGAGTGTTATATAAAATGTTTAATGGTATAGAGGTAAATGATATATGAAATGATAAATATTATAGACAGCTAAAGTTTGAAAATCTCTTTTTTCTAAGAAGAGTGGGAGATAGATAGTCAAATAAATTAATTAATAACACAATGATGGAATAAAATCAGTACCTTTAAATGCAAGCTGTGTATGACAAAACTTTTTCTGGCTTTGGGATGTTACTTGTTTAAAGAAAAAACTGAGTTACATAGAATAAGTATTGAACTGAATAGCTATTAATCCCCTAATTTAGATGATAGAAATAATAATGATAATAATAAAAAGAACCAGAATGTGCCTTATATATAATGTGCAAAAGAGAGTGCTACTCAAACTCTTTCTGCTTCCTATATTCCAAGTTACATTTCTTCCATTTATCCTGTCATTTTTTTACTGAAAAAAATAGTTTAATTATAGCAAAAGCACATTTATTAAAGTTTTTCATGAGATGATAACATTAATAATAAATTAATTGTGTTTTGTGAAGTCCAGTCAATCTGTTGGCTGCTCTTTTGTCTTTAACTGCTTGCAATACACTGCTTCTGGCTGCAAAGTAAGCAGCTGAAAGCTTTTATTAACCCTTCAGAAACTATTAATGGTCTTCATAATGATGTTAAAATCTTATATAGACAAGCAAATTCTTTGAATTTTAATACAATTACTAATAAAAATAAAAGGATTTGTTATTTTAAATAGGAATGCATTTTATTCTCAGCTTTGCACGTGATGCATAAACACCTGCTTAGGAAATACTTTTGACATTGCATAGCTTTGTATTTATTTTCATTTAATTAAAATTACTAAGCCCAGAAAATTGTTGAATGATATCGTATATAATTGAAACAGACTTTTAAAAATCTCAGTGAATCTTGTGTATGTATTTAATGGAAGGAAAAAAGTTTTCTAACTTTCTGTCTTCTTAAAATTAATTTATAACTTTTTTTCATTTTTTCATTTATTATATTCAAGTATTTTTCCTCTAGTAGTTGCTATTCCTTTCTCGTAACTGAATGTCTTTTCTTTATACTGGCTTCTTAAATCCTTTTGCATTGCCTTTTGCCATTCTTTCTTTAATCTTTTTCCTTCTGTTTAATTTTTAAATCCTTTGCCCTTTATCTTTTTTCAGTCTTTTTAGCTGCTCTCTTCTCCTTTCCTCTCCTCTCCTTTGATTCTCTTTTAAACATTACTGCTTCTTAACATTGTGTTCTTTCATGGATTTTTTCTTTCTTTTTGTTTTTTTGTCCTTTTAAAATTTTTCTAAAGTTGTTGGTTAGTATGCCATCACACAAGGAAAAACGGCTACAAATGCTGGTGGAACTAGAAACAAATAAACACAGAAAGCAGGAATGTTCAAGGAAAAGATGAAACATTTCTCTGTTTACTGAAAAGAAAAACCCTATTTACTTTTTAGTGGGCATTGAAACATTTTTACCTGAGTGTTTTTCCCCTGATATCACATCCTGAGTTTCAAACCAAAAGCAATTATCATTTCACTATTTCATGGTACTGTGCTTCTAGGTGTTTTGTTTTTTTTTTATTTTCTTCATTCTGACAGATGCCTTTCTTGCATAGAACTCTTCACAAGCTGTCTTGTGCTTTACAATGCATCTTTGAATCTGGAATTTTTTGAATGTATTATTTGTAAACAGCAGATCTCTCTGTAGTCTTTTATAGACTGTTTTAAAATTGAATATATTAGAGAAAATAAAGATTTAATAGTTGAATAAAAGCATTCGTTTCAATCTAGTTAAAAGACCAACATAGACACACTTCAGAGTAACCAGTAAATATGTAATTAATTTATCTACTCTGTAGTTAGTTACTTAGTAACTTATGCATTTTTATGAAGGAGACTTTTTATTTGATGTACATAGCAATAGTCTTTCCCAGGTCTGTTGCAATTTCTTTAAAAAATGCTTAATTTTTAATTTATTTTGAATTACCTGCAAGATGACTGGAGAATGAAGCCTGTATGTAGAAACATTATCAGAATCTGGGGAAATTAAGTACTGGAGACTATACTACATTGCAGTTTAAATATATTTTTGCAATATTTTCCTATGCAAATTTTTGTATATATTTGTACATGAAGATGGCATTGTCAGGATTATAGAAGTTTTAAATAAAATTGGTGTGTTGAACAGGAGAAATTTGCCAAAGAGAAGATTTAACTACTGTATCTATTTCACTCCAGTGCCCTAAATTTGTGTGCTTATGAGCCACGCTGTAGATCTATAAGTACTTAGGCAATGGAAATGAATTTGAATATTGGTGTAAAAAAAATTAGGATTTCACCAGAAGTTTATAAAAGCCACTGAGAACAAGAAAACAGATCTGTGTCACAGAAAGGTCTATGCAAGTGCATTTGGGGGTTTTCTCTATCTTTAATAAATATTGCCAATCAGAAAATAAAGTATTCCAGAAAGAGGATCGTGAGTTTCGAATAAAAAACCCATCGAAGCAGTTGAACATTTGGAAATGTTAAACTTGCAGTGCTCTTGCACAGAAGGGGCAGCTGAAAAGCCTGTGCTGGGACTGATCATGGAACTACCTGTAGGGTATCATCACCTGTCAGGGGGTGTGTTTCTGACCCTTCCAAAGCGCTGCCAAACCACCAGGGCTGTTGGTGGGCTGGGGTGCAGCCACCAGGGGTGACTGGTTTTGGAATGAAAGTGTTTACATCTTGTGTCATCCTAGCTGATTTTATAGCATTGCATGAAATAATGAAGAAGGAGAAAGATCTTCCCATGAAAGTTCTTGAAATTTGTTGATTACTTTTGGGTATTTTTCCTGTCTGGGTTGTGACTGCTACAATAATTTTTCCAGTTGTTGAGAACACTACAGAATCTGCAAAGATGTAGCACACACTGCAGTTGTTGCTGCTTCTTCAGTGGAAAATAATGGAAACTTATTTTAGAGGAATAGAGTGTTTCTTGCTGACTTTTTACCCAGAATTTTTTATCTTGAGAATGGTCAACTCACCTAAAATAATTTGAGAAGAGTGAAAGTCTTTATATAATAGGTCACTAAGCAAGAAAGGATGTTTTTGTTTTGCCTTAAACCTCTTATTGCTAATATTTTTAAGAAAGCAGGAATTGTGGTGACTGTAAGCAAAAGGTTTTTATGAGCAAAATTACAGTTGCAAATGATTTTAAAAGGAGTCAGTTCTGTACTGCCTGGTGATATGTACTAACTAGCAGATTGAGGCATTCTCCATTGCCAACATTCAGATACTTGAAAAAGATCATGTACAGATAAGAGAGAAGAGCCTGCCATTGCACAGCACTGGGTGTGTGAGCACACAGAGGTGTCTGCCCTGAGCTGGGTCAAAGTGGGGCTGCACCTCTTTTCTTTGGAGCCTGACAGAGTCAATAGTCAGCACTGCTTATTTTTCATTTGTAGCCTGATTAACAGCAGCAAACCACCCTAAAAACTTCATTGCACAGGAGGGAAAATCATAAAAATCCCCAGCATTTTACTATTTATTTTCTTTTGAGCTGTGCATTAAAAATGCAAGAAGTTTTCTTGAGGATAGTTCTCCTGTGTAGTATTCTACCCTATGTGAAGAAAACCTTTCCTTGGTGTTAAGAGAATGGGTTTCAACAGCAGATGAGAATAGGGACTGAATGTTCCCATTTAAACCAATGCTGGCCTTTTGTGCCAATGGATAGAGGAAGAAATGATTCTTGCCAGCTCTAGAGTCAGATATGGAGGGAGAAAAGCATGGAGAATGGAGCACTGAGGAAGGGAGTATATTCTGCTCTGTGTTAGGAAATGTCCCTGTTTATGCATTTTTCTCTATTTCTCTCTGTGCTTGAGTAAAAAGTAGACTGCTTGCTGAAACAAAACATGTCTGAAACGTGTGGTCCACATATGAAACTGGACACTACATTTCAGATTGTAAGATGTTGAGGAAGGGTGTTCTTTTATATAAATTTGCACTATAAACGTTTTTGGAAACTTTGTATAATTTTTCTATAGAGGCACAGAACTTGTAGAACTTGCACTTCATTTCACAGGCTCCATATAAATAATACTGCATAAAGTGCCAAGTGGTTTTCTGCTGCAAATCTTTTAGTGAATTTTTATATGCTGACATTACTCAAGTTATTTATTGGTACTGATCATTGGTGAGAAAAAGAAAATGTTTCCTGTCTCTAACCAGCTGAACAGATACATCTTTTTCTGAAGTGAGTTTCTCAGTTGAGCAATAGTCTATTTGGATTTAATGAGTTTATTCTTGTTTCCAGACCTGGAGGTTGATTCAATATATTTTCACAGTTTCAAGTGCAACAGGTTTGGTTTTGGTTTTTTTCCCCCTCCAAGCAACACTGTAGAAATAACTCTTAGATAATTTAATTTCCCATCCTGAAACTATTTTTAACTGAAAGAAAACCAAGGGATGACTAAAAATTGTGGGCTTATTGGTGATTTGAGTACTTTCAGGAGAGTCCTTTATATGTAAATGTAGGTGTACATGTTTGTGAGCATGTAGCATGCAACTTTAGTACCCACAATATTTCTCACTGTGCTCTAAGGTATTCTGAGAACAGCAAAGAATCAAGAATCATATTGTGTTAGACAAATGAAAAAATTTCAGAGAATTTTGGGACATGCTTGTCTTTGGGACAAAGGCCAAACTTTGCATGGATCCCTTGTAGTTTTATTCTGTTCTACAGAAAAAAAGTTACTCAGAATTCTGCATAAAAACTAGTTTTTAAAATATGTTTCTTTGATCAGATACTATAATATGTGGAAAGCTAGGGTAGTGCAGGAGGGTATCTTCCCCAATAACTTGCAGCTGGACTGATTACCAAAGAAACATCAGTGTGCAGGGTATAAAGGAGGAGGCCAGCTTTCCACACTTACAGGCACTTGAAGGTGGAGATGCAGAGAGATCAGAAGGCTGCTGGCTGTGCTGAGAGGAGCCAAGGGACAGATAAGGTAAGATAATGTTGTGTGGGGAACAGTCCAGGGTTAGGTGGGACAGGGAAAGCTTGGGGTAGCCAGCCATGCAGAAAGGAGGAACCAGAGCCATGGAAACTGCTCATAGGTAAAGGAATCAGTGCAAGCTGCTAATAAGAGAATGGAGCCAGAATTAACAGAGAGGCCTATAAGATAGGGAGACAGAGTTATACAGAATTAACAGAGAGGAGACAGTTGTACAGAGCTAACAGGGAGGCTTATGAGAAAAAGAGATAGTGTTGTATAAGATAAGATCTGTAGAAGAAAAGGTGTTGAGTTCAGAGTTGTATGAGAATAAGGACTGAAGATGAAAATGTACAGGGTTTGTGAATGAAGACTGGTAAGAAATGCAAATGAAAGGGCTGATGGTGTTGCCAGCCCTATTTGTCTGGACTTAGCTGTGAATAATATAAATTGGTTCAAATGATCCTGCACTGCTTGTAAACACAGAAATTGAGATATACTTTGGCTAGGTATTGACAGCATAAATTCACAGACCAGCATGACAGGGTGACTATTTTACTTTGATAGTATGCTCTAGTGTTAGTTCACTAATACCATTTTACTGCATTTGATTTTTTTCTCACACTCTTCAATATGGTAAACATATGTAATTCACTTCCCTGCATGACTAGCATTTTTATCTTGTAGCGTTAAATCCTGTCATTGCTTTTTCAAAACCACTTTAGAAAATATTAAGTAATCATGAGGGTTTTTGCTAATTGCATGGGCTTTAATTTGTCACTTTAAGTGTTCTAATTATTTCTTCGTGAGCTTATCAGCAAACTCTTAAATAGGACCTCACTGCAAATTAGGCCCTTGGGCCAGGTTATTTATTTTGACCCAAACTTCAATTGAATATTATGATTAAAAATAAGTGAAGAATAAATACACTTTAATGATAGTCTTTAAAACTGGAAAAATTAAAATCTAAGCAAAATGTAATATAAACTATTGCTTACTGTTATAATAATGGAAGTTCTGCCACTTCTTCTTGAAGCTATGAATGCTACAGCTATACAGCAATTTGAATATTGAAAATAGTCCTTCTGAAGCACTTTTTGAGAAGTTTATGCTAAGTATGGCATATGAAACTAAACTAACTGTGAAACTGACTGACCTTATTTCAAACTTACACTGAAAGACGCGTAACAGTTTGTCCAAAGCTCAGTTTGTTGAGTGGAAGTATTGTAGAGGCAGAGGAGAACTGAAAGCACTTACAAAATATTCCTGCTCATAGTGTGGCTTGGCAAATCTTTCTCTCTTCAACACAGCTGGATGAACTTGGATTACCCAGCATCCCACTTTTTATTCCTAAAATAAATAATCTGTATAAAATATATTTATCTGCATCAGAGATTGTTTAGATGGGAAGAGCTTCCAATTTTTAATACTTTCAACATGCTGTAGATATGAAAAAAATGTGTTATAACCAATACAAAAATGAATTTAGTAGTGATCACTGACTTCAGTCAACATGCCAACAAGTAAGACCTAAACCATCATCCTTTTAATGCCACTTCACTGCAGCCTTAAGTTGAAGGAGGGAAACAGGGATCTGAAACAAGACTACTCCACTGAAGAAATAAGAATAGGGAATAATTATCTGGATAGCAACTCTTTGAAGAAAAGTTTTTAGGTTTGTAGGTATTCCCAACCAAAGATGCAAAACTGATGTGATAAAATTCTAAAAAGTGCAAACATTGGAAAATTAAGTATGGTGTATCAGTGCTGCTTAGGTTTAATGTATTCAGTTTTGGACACTTCAGAAAAGATGGGGTTGAACTATACAGATGAGAGTTTGTATAAAAGCAATGGCAGTTATAAAAAGTTTAGAAAAATTGATAGCTTAAAGAAGAGGAGAATGAGAGGCAAGCTAAATCTTTAAATGCGTTAGAAAGATGCAGCAATGTTGTTCTTATTCCAGGTGGCTAAAAGCAGAAATGGTGGATCTAAATGACAGTGAAATAGATTAAGATTAGACATTGGGTATACTTTGGAGTGGGAGGATAGCAAAATATTGGAATAGATAAGACTGTGAGCCTTTAAGAACTCCCTGGCACAGGCTGCTGATTCCATTCTGGAATAGCTCAAGCCAGCTATGGGACTTTCTGCAGTCCTTTTTGGCCCTATGGTGCTCAGCTAGTAATCATGAAGTGTTCTTACCTTGGGATGGTCCAGTGGTCAGCCTTCTCTGTTCATGGTATGCCTCAAACCTTTTAAAGCTGTCAGCCTGGCTTCTCAATTAGAAGTATCTCCATAAGAAGTAACAAAAATGGTACAAAGCCCTGTGACAGACTTCATCAACCTACTGTGAATCCTTATGTACTGAGCACTTTAATAAACCCAGTGCTATCTAGGGCAATAACTGCTGGGATAATTAATAATTTTAGTATGTGATGAATCAGTCCCATTGTGGAGGAACTTGATTCATGAGAAGACTAAAACTAATTCCCCTGAACTGGTCTGAGAGGGTGTTAAACATTGAGGAGCCTAGCTGTGCACTGTGAGTAGCAGAAAATCCAGCTTTTCCTGGCCTTTGGTCCCAAAGGCAGAAGAGATAAAAAGAAGCTTTGGGAGACATTCATGGCATAAGGAATCACCACCAGCAATATTACTGTACTGTCCTCTGGTTATGGCAGTGAACCTAGAGTCAGTAATTCAGTTGAGTAGCAAGTGGGACAACTCCAAACTACAACATGCAGATTCTGCTTTACTCAAATTTCATCATCAAAAAACATTAAAATGGAAGCAGCAGAAGCAATCTTGCACTGCCTTTATTGTCATGCTTATACTTATGACTTGTAAATCTGTTTTTCCACCAATGTTATTGCTCCTTTGTCTCGTGTCCCAGGCTGGATCTCTAATATGAGGTCTTTTAATTATCTTATCATTCCAAAACAGGACTCTATTCCCTTCTTTTCTATCACAAATAAGAACATTATCTTTTTTGTCACTCAGATTCAGTGGCTCAGGGTTATTTTTTGCTCTTACTTTCCTCATGCTTCATTCATCCTGACCAGGACCAGATCCTACATATTTTTATTTTTGATATTGTTCAGATCCATGTTTTCCTTTGATCCTCCTGGTAAATTTCTTCTTCAGACCTTCTTGCATAACTTTCACAATTTTGTTCTTTCTCTTTTTTTGGTTCATTTGCAAATCAAATGTTGCCTCCCTTAAAGCAAATTGTAGCCACAAAATTCCTTCTTTTAGTCTGCTTGAGTTTTCATATCCCTTCCTGGTTTATATTCTCAAGGCCTCTTGCCTCAAATTTAAGATGCTCACTTAAGCTTTACATGTGTGCTTCCTAAATGTGCTGAGCAGTCCAGCAATAGATTGAGAGGGGGTGGAAAACGTTGGTGGAACCAAATGAAGTATAAGTGCTACATAGATTATTTTTGAGAAAGTTTGTTTGTTAGGTCCAGAATCTTAGGATTTTTTCTTTTGTGTGTTTTTATTGTATAATCAAGGATTATGTCATGCCTGTTCATTCTATTTGCACTTGTAGGTGCCTCCTTCTACTTCCAGACTTGTTTACGTTTGAAGAGTTTCTCTCACAGCTGCATTGTTTTCTATAGCTATGTACCCATGAGAGAACCTCATGAGCTCATCAAAAAAGCCTGTGCTGCATTTGCTTATGCATCCTTTTTATAAGCCCACTTCTGCCTTCTTGCATACATCAATCCAGAGTTTCCACATACAGAATTTGCTTCTATTCTTTATTTTTCTGTACAATTCTGTAGTGGTTTGTCATTAGATAATACATTTATTTAGGTACAAACTATCCTTTAAAGCATCTAAAAAGCATCCTACAATACTGAGGCAGAAGTCCACAGAACTGAAATAAATTTATTTTGTAAGCTACTAGTTGCCTTTTCTGCATTCTGAGTCCTTGTTCTTCCATTCTAGCTTCCGTTAAGGCAGGAATTTTTTTCTGTTGAAAGGTAAAATATACAGCCTGCCTGTGAGGCCACTATTAATTCCACACTATCTCTCTTTTATAGTGCAGCTGGCACCCTACCCTCAGGAGAGCAAGCTCATCACTTCTACCACATGCTTGTTCTGTACCAGTTCAGGCAGCAGGAATCCTAAGTTAGCTATCAAGTATTGGTCTTGCCCGTGGCAGCGCAGAGCGTTCGACAGCGCCTCTGGGCCAGCTGAAAATAATTTCTAGCACAGTTGGAGTGGAACTACAGAGGTGTAACAAAGACAAGTCCTGAGGACGGTGATATTCAGTGTTCTCTCCAGCAATAAACAAAGATTTGCAAAATCAGTAAAATAAAATAAAAATAGTATGGATTTAATGCAGCTTTTGAAAATATCACATCCTGTCCTGGATGTGAGAGTAACAAAACTACCTATGGCCATATATGAAATTATATTTCTGACTTTTCAGACATGTTATATGCTTCCAACACTGAATTCTCAACTTCACTTATTTTTATTTTAGTAATGCTTTTCATACATTTGTGCATATTTTGCACAAGGATTTCCAGTCAGGTGTTAAGTTAAAGGACAAAATAATTAGCCATTACCAGGTAGTTCGAGGCATCTCTTTTAAGGCTGAAGCTTCCAAATAATTATAGATTATTGTTATTTATGTGATGATACTTTGCATTTTATTTAACCATTTGGGCAATGCTGCAGAAAAGGCATACTCAGAAGATTTCTTTGTCCTTTCTTTGTCCTTAAAACAAATAATGCTGTCCAAGAGTAATGTGTCTTTCTATGCTTTTATCTGCCTTTACTTCACTTTCCAAGTCTTAGGTTAGACAGAAGTACTTAAATGTCTCCTTTACCTTCTCAGAATAATTCTGAATATTTTCAAAACACAGGCTTTTTAACTTTGTAGAGTTTTGTTCAACTGAGTGATTGTCATAGGCAATTTTCCTTCTCCAAATTTTTTTTAATTGATTATAACTTGCTCTCTGCTTTTGAGGATTTATGAAGAGTGGGAAAGCTGCCTTCTCTGTAGTGTTACTCTGCTGCCATGCAACACTTTAGACTTTCCTGTCATCCTATTACCATAATAATTGGCACTGTTTTCTGTATGTTGTCTAGAGAATTATTCCACAAAAAGGGAGAATCTGTCTCTCATTAGGTCCCCAGCTGATGGGTAACTGTATCATGCTGATTGTATTGAATCCAGCAGTGATAGACAATGGCACTACATTTTTTTATAAGATTATAGTTTAGGGGTTTGTGTATTGAAGTCTTTTGGTACTGTGATTGAGTTGAACATCCTCTCCTTTCCTAAAACTTCCATCTTCTCCCTGACTGAGATGGTATTACTGAGGTGCAGAATCTGTCCAGCCAAGGCAGATATATTCTTCTATCCCTCATTTTGTTGGATTGTTTCTCAGCACAAAATGCTCTGCTGTGCACCCAGTGAAGACCTAGCCCTTGCAGCTCACGGTTGTCCTGTGCTGCTCCATCATTTTTCTGGGGAGACAGAGACATCTGCAGTGTTTGTAGGCATTGGGACCCTATTTTTGTTCCTTTTGAACTGTCTGGAGCCAGGGAGGTGATGCAGGCATGGGCTGAAGTGGTAGTGTAGTGTGTAAGCACATAATCTAAATGAATGCATTTGGATACTTTTGGGGTCAAGGTACTTCCATGTAATTAGTGTACTGCCTATTGCTGACATCTGTCTGGTACAAATGGAAATACAATCTGCTTATTTCATGGAGGTTGTCACATGTTCATGAACTGAGAAGAGCTTTTGGACATTTGCTGATTCTAAATTTGACTGTGGTCAGAGGTTAAATGTTGAGAATTCTATCATGTGTTCGCCCATCTGGTTCTCAGTTATTTTTGTGACAAGGCAGTGTGTGGCAATAACATATTATTATTGTTTGATAATAGTTTTAAAGTATTTTGTCAAAATGGCTATTAAATGTATTGTTCTGTATCTGGAAAGTGTGCTTCCCTCACATGAACTGTCTTTCTCTGAAAATCACAGATTAGATACATTTTAGAAAGTAACCCCCTCTTGACTATGTCCATGTTTTGTTTCAGTGGCATGCAGTGTGCCTTTTGAAGCTCAGGAAATGTTCTTCCTCATTCATGTAGCTTAAAATCTACCAGCTGGGTGCTCTTGGATTTCAGTACTGGCAGTTCTTTTTTTTGCCTTAGTCACTTGGTGGCTGTGCTGCTGAGCTCTTGCAACATTCTTCAAAGCAGTAAACTTCCTCTGAAGAATTAAGCTGAGTGTCCCAGGCCTGCATTTTGTATTTTTATGCATATATTTTGGAAGGAACTTTTGTTAAGTTACTTAAGTTTTAAACATTAAGGATATGCAATTTCATTGCCTTGCACTCTCAATAGATGTCATAGATGTTTGTCTTATCTGAAAATATGTTATAATTTCTGGAAATTTTTCAGTCTTATTTTAGAAATCATCATGTTTGTCTGGCTTGTTCTTTTTTTAAATATTATTTTTGATGAATTTATGTTTTTGTCTTAATTTTTACCTGCACAGTAGCAGTCATTCCTGCAGTCATTACTTTTTAGTCTCTTATACTGACTTTGTCCAGAAACATGAAATGTGCCTTTAGTCATTATGATTGTAAGAAGCATATTGATTAAAAAAAGGAATTCCAGCCAAGAGTCTGTGAAATAGTAAATAAATTGGGATGTTTTTATGAAAATAAAAATGTGAAATTCCTTACTCAAAACATATTGCATATAATTAAAATATCAACTGGCATGTTTAGAAGATTCTGTTATAAAATATAGTGTTACAGGCATGCTCAGCAATGAGAAAGCCTTTTGAGCTTTTTTCTGTAACAAAGAATATATGGGGAGAAAAGTAAAACAGCTGTGCTCCAGACCCACAGTGATGTTGCAGGATTAATAACTGTAGACTGAAATTCAGTCCCTTCTGAAACTGTGTGTGAGAGAGACAATTGTTTGTGTGTTTGAAAGTGGAAGGTTTTATTTATTTATTTCAATTTCTTTTCTTTTCTGCTTTTCATACAGAAAATAAAAAAAGACCCTTTGGACTTGAAGCAAAGACCCCAAGCAGCATTCTGATTTGCCTCACTCAAAGTCCCTACTGTATTTATTTTCCTGAAGCTTTTTTCTTTCCTTTCTTTTTTTAATAAACACTTATAAAACTATATTGCTTGAAGTTGCTATCCAGCCAAAATACCTGTGAAATGCTTACCTGCCTTGAGTACCTATGTTCCCTTGCTCCTCTGTTCATTTCTTCCCTGTTTTTTTTATTGTAGTGTTACACTTGCCCTCCCTGCAATGTTTTCTGTATTTCTAGAAACACATTGTCTTGAAGGAGCAGATCAACTTCATTTATTATGCAATTATGTGGAGACTCTCAGTATGAGACAGTGGCTGACTTGTGTGCCAATTTCCATGTGGAAAACTAAGACTCTTGCCCAGAAAAATAAGATGCCATCAGGAAGTCACACTCTGAAGGAGTCATGAAATAACTCATCTAGGACTTCTGTCAGTCTTGATACTGTGTGAATTGGCTACTGATAGCTAAAAAAAAGTAGATTGAACCTTGGTGTGGTTAAAAAGGAGATCAGATTAAAGGCAGTGATAAGTGGAGAGTGAGGCAGTCTCTGTGTGCCATGTAGGTGTAGTTAAAGGTGAGTACATGGGCAGGTGAATTAGCACCTTCTGGGGTTGGAGGTTTATAGAGACATAGCTTTAAAGTGTAGGTTAACAGGGGAAGTGTTACAGGGCCAGGCAAGATGTGAGCCTGAAAAAGGCATCAGGCAGGGAGAAACTGTTCTGCATTGGAAAACCTTAGATTGCTCTTCCATAAGTATTGTCTGATTAGCTACAAGCAGCTAAGACCAAACATTGCACCAGTGTTTTGAGGTGGGGGTGTAATTAGATGTGGATGCATACCCACAGTGAAGATGGTTTTATCAGATTTTTTTTTTCACAGCATTTTTCTGGAAATCACAGAATCATAGAGTGACTTGTAACTCTATAATATTAGGCAGTAATTATCACTATCTGCTTTATTCTGTTTTTACAGGCCTTAAATTTGGCCTCCTAGTAATGCCTCAGAATGAGTATGGCCAAAAAGTCTATTTAGTCTTCATTTCAATATTTTATATTTTTAAAGTTGTTTTTTTTTTCTGTGTATTAATACACTTGAAAATACTTTTACATCTTTCTCTTTAGCTCTGTTTTCCCCATTAAAAAAGCCATACTGACTTTTCCACCCTCACTTTTCTTTATTCTGTTTGAAGAGAAACTGTCATTTGGATGAGAAATGATCTGTGCCATCAGTCAGTTTTCAGTTGTCTGTTTTTCTGTCTTCAGTAAACTCAACTACTTTTTTTTTTTTTTTTTACTTTCTGCAGTATCTTTTTTGCCATAGTTCCACAGATCTCCAATTGATCAGTCTTTGAGATCCCTTAAAATATTGATACATAATTTGGCCATAGAACCTGTATTCCTTTATTACTAAGATGAGCAGCTCTGTTGACAATAGGTCCTACTACCCCCATGTGTATTTTGTGGGCTGCCTCTTTGAATACCTGTCTTTCCTGTAAAATTTCAAAAGTAAATTTAAATACTTGAAATTCAGTTTGAATTTTTTACAGACTATTGCAATATCTAGTTATTTGTACTATATATGTTCTCTATATAATAATTTTAAATTAAATAGCTTGGATTTAAAGAAAATCCCAATCTAAGGTACTTAAGCACACCTGTATGTCGTGTATTTACATCTGATTTTAAAATCTCCATACTCTTAGAAGACTATCAAGCAAATTGCCATTCTGACATGAAGTTATATATCAGTGTATGCAGTGTGTCACTGTGCTGAGAGTGATCAGAAGTGATTAATGTGTTGGGGAAAGCAACACTTTTGAAGAGTTGTGTAAAGCTGCAAATATTTTGTTTTGTTCTTTACCAGATATTATTTGAAAAGCTGACATCTGTGTTTTTAATGTGTTTGGTTAGAGTCTAATGGTATGCCACATTCTGATTGATTGAACAGACTTTGTCAGGATGTGTTGTAGGTATGTGAAGATTAAGACTGGAGATTTAACCCAAAGTTTTATAGGAGGCATTTTCAATCAATGACTGTTTTAAGTTAAGCTGATGAAGCATTACTGCTCACCCAAACATATTTTGTTTTGTACCAGATATGAGTTTTTAAATGAAAATGAAAAGCACAATTTAATCAGTTTGATGTTAAATACCAGAGGATCTGTTTAATTAACTGAGTTATCAGATGCATGTGGAAGAGCTGTATTTTTAATATTTCTGCTTTTATGGGGGTGTTTGACAGGGAGGACATATACATAAACAAAGACCCTGGAGTATTGAAACAGGGTGTCAATGCAGGACTACCAAATAAAACCAGCAATCAGACTAGGAAGCTGGGTATTTGTAACTGCTGGGCAAACTGTGCACAAACACAGGCAGTGTAAATTCCAATTTTTCATCCTTTCTTCTGCCCTGCCTTTGACACGTGGAAAGTCTTCTAAAAGTTGCATTGATAGAGGCTTCTCTAGAATAAAACCTGCTGTGCTTTACCATGTGCAGTTCTGGGGTGCTGATGATGTGTTGTGATGGCCTAGCAGAGAATAAAACAGAAGCTCATACCATCTGAGATAATAAACAGATGGTTTTCTGTGCTGGAAGCAGTAAATACATTGCTTGTTATGTGAAGATCATTTTCTGTGGGCTTTTTTTTTTTTTTTTTTTTTTTTTTTTTTAAATAAAGATGCCACAGGACAGAAACGTAAAGATCAAAACTTTATTATATTAGCAGAGATGTGAAGAAAGTATTTTATTTCCTCCACAACTTCTTAAAAAAAACCACAACTTCAGTAGTTTTCTTTACCAATTGTCTATTTACAAGAAAAAATAGTGTATTTCATAGGCTTACTCTGGATGACTACACCAGCAGTCTGGTGTACTTAAAATCTGTCAATAGCCCCTGGAGAGAGATGGGATCCTTCAGCAAGCACTTCAGACAGCTGTAGGGTTCTGTGGTCAATCCTTCAATCTCTACAGAAACATCTTTTTCTTTCCCTTCTCCGACTGTGTAGAGGCTCCTGTTGCTTAATGTCATTTGGAGATATAAATTGGTCTGAAATGGTTCTAGATACATTGCAGGGGCCTGAACTTATGAGTATATCTGGTCCTTTGAATATCTTGGAAAGATTTGGAAAACAGCTTTCATATTGTGATTTCAGCATTATTGTAGCTATGCTAGGACTATTGCTTGAGAATGGACCCTTGGTATTTTTGGTAAACTTGGACAACAAAATGTTTGTTTTATTTACAGTTTTGAGCAGGAATTTTTCATGAAATTTAAATTCTCACTGGCTGTACTTAGAAGACAGCAGGAAACAATGTGTAGAACTAAACCTCTGCCTCCCATGGCTCAGGAAACAGAGACCTTTTTGTTATATTTTTATCAGATATGGGTCTGGACCTTACTTAAATATAAATATTTCAGGTGTGTCAACCCATAATGGCTGTTTAAATTTTGCATTGATTCCAAAAAGAGATACCACATATGTCCATAAATATTCTTCAGAGTGGTACCTTGGCAGTGTTAAACTGTGAAACTAATTGTTACTGGAAAAAGAGGCTCTCTGTACTGAGAACCTAAACAATATGCCAGGATTTGGTGGCAGGTTAGCCTTTGGTTTTATTTCTTTCCTTTTTCATCATAATTAATATTCTTAGTGTGTAAATGAGCACCAAATCTAATACCCTGCTGAGACTGAACCCTTGTGTCTTATGTATTTTGACCTTTGATAGTACTTGTGCTGCTCATTACATTTACAAAGTAAGGACCAAAGCAAGTGTGATGTAATTACCACTATTTGAATAGCACTAGCAAGTGATGGAGTAATTCTGGAGTATGACTTTTCAGTGTGATTTACATAAGTTTTGAATTGCTATCAAAATTTTGACATACTGGTAAGTAATATTAGTGTTTATGAACTGTGGATTTATAATTATGGTAAATGAAATATTTTAGTTTGGCTGTCTTTATTGAAATATGTAAAATGTTAAATAACATTAGGTGAGCACAAAATTCTTAAAAAAAACTTTAGAGTGATAACAATTTTTTTTCATTTCATGTCAATAAGGGATCTTGATGTAAGGTCCAGCATAATTCTCTGAGCAGAGCTACTTCCCAGGCTATGGCACCATCAATTGCCTTGCTTCCAAAACCTTTCTGTATTTCTTCACTACAGTGCTCCAATATGGTTTATGGCCCTTTTCCTAACTTCTCTCTATATTGTGCAGACTGTATCTCAGTATTTATACAATTTCCCTTCTATTTTCATATCCTGCATGCTCATACTGTAAAATAAGGAGATAATTGAACTCATGTTGCACCACGTTTTATGTGCAGCTCTTTCTAAATGCTTTGTGTGCCTCTTCTGTTGAGATAAGTCTCAATTTTCTTCCTCCCTAATGACTGCATTGAGGATTTGCTAAGAGTGCAGTGACAATGCATGTGAAGGAGCTCTCAGTAACTGACTGATGACACTTCAGCAGCTAATTGCTCATATAATTTTACTTCATGAAATGGTTCATACACCTGTTTTGCTTAGTACATAACTTTGGAAATCTACATGTTGAGTGAAGCCTTGCCAAATGTGTGAGATATATTCCAAACTCTACAAACATAATTGGAATTTCTAAGGATCTGCTCTGAGTGATTCCTTTTTCTCTCACTGAAAACTCTGCCAATATTACTGACAGAGTGTGCTTGTGAAATTTCTTAAGTTTTTACATGATTTTGTTTCATTTGTCATTCTGAAAGGTAGTTTTTGCTTTCAGTAAAAATGGCAGATGAAATCTCTTTCTAAAAAATCATCTGATTATTGTGAAATTCTGCAGAATTAAGAAATATGTTGAGTTCAGTTTTTGAAAGGAGTCTAAGAGCCACTGGGATAAGTACTTCATGAGAGAAGAAATGAAAGGACAAAGCAAAAAATGATCACTCTAGTGACTTTCACAGCCTGTGCAGAGTGATTGTCCCAGAAATAAAGCACAGCACTACAAAAGATGAAAAGGGAAACTTAAAGCTGGTGTAATTAAAGTTGCTGTAGTGATTTGGAAAATCTGGTTTTTGATGCCTAGTCTAATGATGCATGAAAATGCCTAAACAAACACTGTGTGAAACATACAGTGAAATACATTCAGCAAAGCAACTCTAAAGATTCTACTAATTTCTGTATCAATGTAACCTCCAGAATATCATCTGGCTTCTCCCTGAATATTCTATTGGTTCCTTCAATGTCAGTCCTCTTCTTCCTCCACCATGGTTGCTTGCAGATTTTGAAGTTTCTCATTTTATTCCCTAGGTACAGGCAGAGCAGGTGCCCTGTGAGAGGTGATGTGGACAGATAGAGACAATGCTAATGGTAGCAACTTGAAACCTGTAATTCTTTCCAAAACCATTGAAAATTGGAGTTCTTTCAAAAGATTAAATGAGTTTGTTCTGGCACAAAAACTGCAAAGGAAGAAAACTGAAGTTTAGGAAGTGTCCAACCAATGCACTTTTCAGTAGTGCCATTTTGAGTGCCAAATTCCTAAGTTCTCCTGTGTCCGGAGGAGGAGGCTGTTTTGTGAAGGACTGAAGGAAATGTGTTAATATTTCTGTATTTATTGAAGCTTGTATGAGACTTAGACTGTAGCAGAGATTTAAGTGAGCTGAAATAGATTAGATATGTTTGTGTCTCACTCCTCCCCTGTCATTTCCATTCTTCTTCTCTTACTCCTCTTACTCTTTCTCCCCCTTCTCCTTCCTCCCTTCCCTCTTCTTTTTTTTTTTTTTTTTTTTTTTTTTTTTGCCAGCATAGAAAAACCCTATTGAGGTAAGAATATCAGAAGTCCTTTTGACATTTCTAAATAGTCTAATCTAATAGATTTTTTTTCCAACCTTCCAAGTAAAATTAATGAATTCCATCAAGTTCTTGACTATCTCCATACTCTCTGTAGTGAAAAACAAAGGCTGCTGTCTTGCCAGTTAATTCACTACAAGAATTAGTGGGTTTTCTCCTTGCTTATGTGCTGCAATTGTATTTCCTACTAGGAAAATAGGTAGTGCTTTCCTTTTTGTCCAGTATTTCCCTTGAGACACGTGATGGTCTGTAGCAATTTTTTTTTTTAAATAGATGTAATTCCTTATTTTGTGTTTCCCTCTTCATTGAGGACTCAGAGTAAATAAGACTTTCAATAGTTTTAGTAGAACATGCAGTATAGTTTAATAATGAATATTTTCCCTTCTCAATATGGAATAGAGCACAATTAATGAAAAATAAAGGATCTTTGGATATGAAATTTGTTATGAAACAATGTTGAATTATTTATCCTCATTCTAATTGTGTTACATTATCTGTCCTTTCTGTATACATGCTAATATTCAGAAGAAATGTGTGCAATTTTCTGTATTGGCCTTCCAACTTAGTATGGAAGGGTTCTTTTGAGCCATTAAGGTAAATTTTTACTACCATAATTATATGGTGATATTTTTCTTGAAAAATCCTTTTAAAAATTATTTAAAAACATAGCTGGATTTAATTTACATAACCCTGTTTTTATTGCCAGAAGTTCTGTGGCAGCTCACATGAACCTGTGAGGAAGAAGTACATCCTGAACCTTGACATTGATTTCTCTGAAGTCAAGAACATGCATAACTGGAAGTACATTGTAATTTTTAGATTGATAACTGTTACTTTCCTTCAAATCAATGTTAATTTTTATATTAGATTCCTTTCAAATGTGGATTTAGGAAATTCTGGTGTGGTTGCCAGTTTTTCATGTGGAGGTATTGGTTTTCCAGTAGCTTGTCCTCTGGTCTTTGTTTGAGGCATACATAATTATTGTGCATATGGCTTAATGTTACTCCTTAATGTCTTTGAGATTGTGAGTAAAACTAAGAAGTATTTATCCAACAGTTATATTCAGCTTAATCTGATCATGTTAAAAATAAGTATGCCTGCTTTTTGAGAAGTCTCATTTTTATAGAGTTAAAACTGAATATAACATATTACTTTTTAAATGTTCTTACTGATCCCATTATTCTTTCTGTGCATTTTACAAATAGGATGTGATGTTTTGAGTATGCTTCAGGCTTCAGTAGTTTGTATAATGTTCTATTTTCTGCAGCAAAAGCATGTCAAGGTGATCTCTGTGGGTGGTTAATATTTTCTGGAGTTTATTCTTCGACCATGAAAATATGCAAAACTGAAGAGCTTGGTGGTATGTCATATATTCAGATATAATATATATATACATATATTTCTATTTTATCATCATTAAAAAATAGAAAAAATCCAGAAGTGTAGTAACAAATACTGTTTGTTCATGGATGAATGCAGCATTTGTCACTCCTGACTTGTGCTTGTGGTTATGCTGGTGAGCAGTTCTTTCAATAGCTTAAATTGTAGGGTAAGAGTGTTGTATAAATGGAATATTTTAAAACATAATGGTCAAGATCATAGGAAATCATAGGATATCGGGGGAAATGTAAAAATTATAGAATATTTGAATTTTAGGGGAAATACTCTTGATTTGTTTGACAGAATTTAGTTGTTCTTTTCTGTATTTTGAAATATAAGTACTTTTTAAAACAATTATAGAAAGCAACAGTAACAACTCTATAAAAGAAATGCATAAATATTGTAACAGTATTTCAATAGGGAAGGATTGTTATAAGTCTGTTTGTTAAAGACCTGAAACAGGTAAAAGTTGAATGTAAGTACTGCTCACTATGCTTTTAGTATTGTTACAATAATAACCAGAAAAATTGGAAGGGAAAATGTCAAAATATCCATATAAATAAAATGCATTTGATTTATGAAAAAAGGATATTGAAAATCTACTGAAATTTCAATAAAATGCATACTTTTTTCTTTCATGATTAAAGCAAACATATAAGGAAATTAACTCTTACTAAGAAATAATGATGTGCATTCTGATTGCTGGCTGATACCACGTTTTATCATTGCTTCTATCTTTCTTTTGGTTTTGTTTCCTTTAGCCTCTATCTCTGGGAAACTGTGTTTCTGCTGTTTGTATAGCATATAGGAAAAGTGGGTCTTAAGTTTTAAATGGGAACTCTCTTAGATATGCCTTACTAAGGTTGTTTTCTCTGATAAAACATAGTGATCCAGAATGCATCTGCACCAGAGATATTTTCATATTTCCCTTGCTATTCCTGGCAGTTTGATTCACCTCATTAAAAGGCTTCAAAAAACACACTTGCAGTGACTCCAAACCTGGTGTCTTGGTTGTTGATGAGAAATTTGTTCTTTTGGAGCTTGAGCAATGTATAGAATCTGTGATGCCCTGAGGTGTGCACTAAAGTGAATGGTAAAAAATACTATATTAATGTTCTCCAGCAAAAAAGCAAAGCAAGATCTTTACTTTGCCACACAAGTTATTTGGCTCAAAAATAGCTGCAAATACATCAAAACCAGAGACTGCTTCTGTGTTCTGGTGCTTATCTCTGAGAACATGGCCTTTTTAAGGACAGACAGTTCTCAGAAGCAAAAAGAGGAAGCTGAGGTGATGTCCAGTGTGTTACCTTTCTTTTTTGGGGGGGACGTATTATTCTGTGCACAAGCCTTTCACTTCTCAAGGCAGCAGGACAACTACTGCTACAACTACTGTTAAGATATGTCTTGTATCTCAAAAGAGGTTAAATATTCATTGCTCTTTTCTCATTCCTTCTTCATACCATAGGGTATGAAATGGGAAATTTGCTGTAATCCTACAGTTCTAGTTCTAGTGATACAGTTTTAGGAAGAGTTGGGTGAAGTGTTTGTAGTCTTATGTTGCTAATCCCACAATTACAGTAGCAGTCCTGGTTCCTTACACATATTTACCTTACATAGACTCATATCTCTTACTGCTGCTCTTTGGTCTGCAGTGGGGAAAAGTCATCACAATAAACAATGAATGCTACAGGAGTCCACACAATAAATATCTTTGTGTAACACAGCAGCAGTTGATGTTACAGAAAATGTTGCAGTTGGGCTGTGTTCTTAAGGGGAAGCCAGGTGAAATGTGCCTGGTGGGAGGCAGCAGCCACTTAACTCACCACGTTTCAAATGGTTAGTTGATCTTTCTCTGTTCCCTGGTACTGAAATTTATAAATACATTTTGAAATAGAAGCAAAGTTTTGCTTTCATTAGGAGTTTGATGCTACCATCAAATCAAATTTGAGTTACATCATCCATCTGGTATTCTGCTGTTGTGATATTTTGTTAGCCACAATGACAATTTTTAGTTAGCTGTTTCATTTTTGTGAGAAGATTGCATGTATCTATTACTGAGAGGAGCCCCATCCTGCCTTCTCTGATAGTGGTGAATCTCTGCTGCTCCCCCAATCCCATCCATGTGTCCTGGAGGCAAAGGTTTCATTGAAGACTCATCCTGAGTTCCTGTTTATGGTTCTGCACTGCCCAGAAGGCACTTGAAGACTTACTGTAGAATGCTCTGGTGGAAAATATACATTCAAAAATTCCAATTACACTAGATCAGTTGCTTCTCTTTGTGTTACAGCAACTGTATTATTTCTTCTAACTTACAGTAGGTTGCTTTGTTACATCATCTCCATATATCTTTCATTGCCTCCTGTTCAGAGAGGCTACATGGTTCCACAATACATCTGATGATGGGTATTTTGATGAACAGCAAAATATTTCTGTCATGAACAGCATGATGGCAGCTGCAGATTTTTGTCAGTATATTATTTGATTGCTTTTCTAATTGCAAAATTGTAATGGCAATTAGAAATGGAAAAACGTTGAGTCATAAGCAAAACATGAGCAAAACTTCTCAGAAATTCCTGTGTGCAGACATTTCTGACTTGTCAGGGTTTGTAAAATTTGGGTGCATAAACATACTTTATAGTTCAGCAAATGTGATATACACTAAAGTTACTGATCTGTAAATGGCAATGGGTAGTCCATTGGCTGTATTTGCCATCCAAGGTTCTTATGCTATCTGCAGCTAATGGGTATTTCCATTCCATCTGAAATGGGTGGAGAAATGTGAAAACAGTAAAAAATATATATTCCACTTGAGTGGAATTCTTTTAAGGAAGGCTATTAAAAATTGTTTATACCTGACATCTATGGAAATTTTGGAATTGATAACTGAGCTGTTGAATGCAACAGCAGTACTTTGCTTTCTCTTCCACCAAACTTAATTAAGCAATTCAAGTCATCTGTTGATTTGCTATTTTCTTCACAGATAACAGAGGGGTATAGAACACTAAACTTAAACTTGTGTTGGAATTAATACTAACCAAAATCCCTCAATTTTGCATTCTGGTGATTGAAAGAGAAGAAGCAGAATTAGTCATTGGAATTTGGTCAGACTTTATTGACTTCAGCAATGAAAGAGAAAACTATCTTGCAAATACATACAGGTTTCACAGAGTGTCAGTGAACTCTGTTTCAATACTTGTCTGGCCCATGAAAAAATAAAGTTGGAATTATCAGAGAAATTTGTGTGTTTGCTTTTCAATTAGTATTAATTAGTCATAGCATGTATTTTACATTAATTTGTTGGGCTAAAGTTTTAATAAATCATATGGAGAGTTTGGCAGCAGGAATGTGGTTTATAAATTCATGCTAAAAGCAAGTGGATGAGATGCAAAAAGAGCAAGGTTAAGTGTGGAATTCTTTGGCTAAACATTAGAAGAGCTTCCAAATGTAAGGATTTACTTGAATAGATTTACATGTTGCTGTAATTGCCCACTACAGAAGCCATGCAAAAATAATGTAAAACCTGCCAGTGGTAGCCCAGTAGCTCTTTACTTGACAGGGTGGGCTTTATTATGTGTCCTGCAAATCTGAGATAACCTGAGAGGTCATCTGTCAGATATGACACAGGAGACCTGCCCCCTTCTGAGGTGACAGCTGGAGACCAGATGGGATTACCTTGGACACTCTGTGGGCAGCTCAGGGGAGCCTGACATGTTTGAGGAGTTACCAAGAGGAGGGATTTTTTTATTCTTTGCAGCATAGGACTCCTACAAAAATGAGGGGCCAGATATTGTTTGTTTGTCTCAGGCGAAGAGTTTTATTACAGTCAGAGTCAACAGAATGCTGAGTCAGAGAAGCTGAAAAGATCCAGTTTTATATTTATTTCTTCCTATAACTTATCAACTGCAAAGTTTGCAATCAAGGTGGAGTCATAGATATGACAGCATTGAATGAATTCCAGCTGTGGAATCCATAAATAAAAGAATTTCAAAAGTGCTCAGTTCTGGTTTTAAATCTGTTCTGCTGCAATCAATGGGAATTTTGCTATTGAAGGGTAACCTAGTTACATCAGTCCTGAGCTACCCTGAAAATGTTTTCCATGTAGTCACATTTATGAAAGGACCTCTTACAGTACAGTGTTTAACAGTAGCATCACATGAAATTAATTTTTTTTCTTTTTTTTTGTATTTCACTGAAAAGTTTCAGTTGCTTTAAATCAAGGACAGTTTAAATTTCCCCCAGGCAATACACAACACAAGGCCTTTCTAAGACTGCTGGCAGGCAGTTTTCAAAAGGGTCCTTTTTGTATTACAGTTCAGGGCAGCAGGATCATTTTTAAATAAATGCTTCTTGACATCAGTAATCCATGACTTTAATCTCTTTTACTTTACCTTTGACACCAACATATTGGTGCTTGTTTTCACACACATTTTAACAATTCTACTGTTTATTCTTTCATTATTCCCATTATTTTTTTTGTCCTTCATCTGTGTTTTTCCTCTCTTCTTCTTTCATTACTTAACTCTTCAGCTGCTTGTGTTTATCCTGTTAATCTATGCACAAGACTCAGGCAAAGGGGCAGGTGGAAAAGCTGCTGTGAGTAACATCTGAAGTGCATCTGCTGTGCTGTGACAGATCATCTGAGGCCATTACACATCAGCTTACTTGATCTCTTTAATTTACCAGAATTATACATTTTTCCTTGTGCTTCTGTGGTCACATGTGCACCCAGTGCTCTCCCAGTGTAGTTAAAATTTACAGCCCACAACACCCAGAAGTGACACACTTGTCTGCCAGTTCTTTATCTTGTTCTTTTCTTCTTTTCCTCTTCTACCAGCACATATTCTGGATTTCACAGCTTGATCCTGCTGTCCTCTTGCTTTTGGCTCTTGACTTCTGTGTTACCATTTATCATGTTTTCCTTTCAGTTTGAACAGACATTTCCATTTAATTTGTTAAATTTCTTGCGAAACAAGAGAAGTCTGTTTGTTTTACTAAAAGGGCTTATTGCATGTATCAGTTGCTGTTTGTTGCAATGGAATTAAATTAAAATCTGTGTAACATAGTCTTTTTTGGAGAAAAGTTTCAGCTTTTGTGGCAATATTTGAGTTCCTTACAGAAAGAAGCCATGAACATGTAATTTCTGACCTGTTTGATTGAGAAGTTTTAAAAGCCTTTTTTTTGAAATGCTGTTATGTACATTGCAGTAATGTAGGGAAGACTTTTGAAGCATGTTATGTCATCAACCATATATATTTCAGTGAAAATTTTTAAATTAAATTTCTGCTTTCTTAATCTCACAGTTTTAGGGCTATTAGTTTCTAGAATAAATGCAGTAAGTTTTCACAGTGTTAGTGTGTGAATTTCCTTGAAAGTATTAGCAAAATGCCCAGTGCTGTGATTCTGTGGGGTCAGTAGGTCAGTCTTGGGGGCTGGCTGTGGCCAGCTGCTTGCTTGCTTCCCTGCTCAACAGGACAGGAGGGAGAAAATAGGATGACAAAAAGTTCAGCTTATGATTAAGACTTGGGAAATTGCTTACCAGTTACCATACAGGCAAAAACAGGTCTGACCTGGGAAAAATGGATCCAATTTATTTCCAATTAAAATGTATTTTGGTAGCCAGAAATAATGAAAGCATCACTTTCTTCAGGCAGCACCAGCTCACCTTCCTGCTCATTGCCCTTCACTGCTGTTCTCACACTTTACCCCCACCAGCCCTCTGCCTGTGTGTGGTTTTGCCCTTTCCTAAACTCTTCCATCATAGGTGGGTGGCTTGGAGTGGCTAGAAGAAGCCATGTCTCTGACAGGAATTTCCACAGGATATTATGAAGTCAATTGTTATAAATTAAAATTTGTTGGCTCTGCGTTAGCCAAAGCAATTAATGTTCCTGGCAAGAGTAATCATGTGGTACCTTTTTGTGGTAAAGTTCTTATCTGCCAGGGCTCTCTTACCCTATACATTTCAATCATCCCTCTTTAAAAGAAAATATATGTTAATATTTTGGAAAGCAAAACTACATAATTTAACTTATCAATATTTGACTGTATTTATTTTATACTGAGTTTGTATGCCTGAAGCTGTTTGTAAGAGGGTAATTTTATTCATGTGAAATTGATGGGTTGAAGAAAGTCACAAGATAAGCATAAAAATAATAAATGTCCAAGATAATTTGCTGCTTTTAAAATATAAAAGCTATCTACATTCCCATTATGTTTTGATTTGTATGTGTCAGATAGTTGTTTTATGTTTCATGAGCAACATGTACATCATACAGTTCAGGAGGTTGTTATGAGAATTTTGTCATTTATTATGAAAGTTAATGCAGAAATAAGAACTAGTATCAATGCCTAAATTAACCAGAACCCTCAATTTTTTAGAAAAGTGCTGGGTTTTTTCAATCTGTTAAAGAGATTGAACTTATTCATAGATTCTTCATAGAATTTTAGAATGGTTTGGGTTGGAAGGAACCTTGAGGATTCTCTAGTTCCAACCCCCTGCCTTCAGCAGGTATACCTATCACTAGACCAAGTTGCTTAAAGTACCATCAAACCTGGCTTTGAATATTTCCCAGACAGGACAGCTGCAAAGTCTCTGGGCAGCCTGATCCAGTGTCTCACCCTTCTTACAGTAAAGAATTTTACAAATTCAACCTTGCTTCAGTTTCAAGCCATTGCCTCTTGTCCTATCACTACATACTTTTTACAAAGTCCCTCTTCAGCTTTGCTTCTTTATGAAGAAACACACTTTATTATCTTAGGAAAATTGAATGATTGATACCTCTTTCTTTGGGTTTTGCCATTTGGTTTAAATCACTAGGGTAAGGTGTTTGCTTCTTTAACAGTATCATCCAAAAGATAATTTATGATAATCTATGTATTTAGCGTGGGATCACCTAGCAAATCCTACTGAGTGTGAAGAATTGTGTTGAAGTTCTCCAGGTGTGTGAGGCAGTTTCCAAAAGTTGCAGGAAACATTTGGATCCTGCATATATTTTATTTTCAAAATCTGAATTCAAATTTCATACAATCATAGAATGATAATGTTTGGAAGAGGTGTTAAAGATTGTCCAGTCCAGTTACCATCCAGCTCTGCCACTGTAACCCCTTAACCACTAAACCACATCACCCAGCACCAGACCCAAATGTCTCTCCAGGTACAAGTCAAGCACCTCCCTGGGCAGCTTATTCCAATGCCTGACCATCCTGGCAGCTGCCTGAGAGGAGGCTGTGGCCAGGGGGGTCAGCCTCTTTTCCCAGGCAACCAGCAGCAGGACTAAAGGAAATTTCCTCAAGTTGTACCAGGGGAGGTTCAGGCTGGACGTCAGGAGGAGTTTTTTCATGGAAAGGATGTCCAAGATTTGTAATGAGCTGTCAAGGGAAGTGATGGAGGTGTTCAGGAAATGATTGGACATAGCACATAGCACCTGGTGCCATGGTGTAGGTGGCATGGTGGTTTAGTTGGCACAGTGTGTTTGGTCTGAAGTTGGACTTGGGGATCTTGGAGATCTTTTCTGACTTCAGTCATAATTCTTTGATATCCTTCTGGGAAATTCTGCAAACTGTCACTTCTTATTCCTAGTATTCAATCTTTTTAGTTTCTTTGGGTGTTTCCTGCTTAGTTTCTTTTAGAGACTTTGGATAAGAAGAGTTTGTAAAATGAGTTTTGGTAATACTTGACTTACAAGTAGATCTCATTTGTCCATGTTCTCAGCGACTTTCTCAGAAAAACCTGAGATAATCCAAAGTGTGTCTTAAATTTTCATACTGGAATGTTGCCTCCTTAACAGCATATCATTTATTTTGACATACACATAAACTTTATTGTAGCCAGTTGCCTGGTGTGCACTCCATTTGTACTGATCTGTGGCTTTCTGGACCTTCTCTAGATTTTTAGGATTGATTTCTTATTTGCCACCTTCCTTGGATTTTAAGACAATTTGAAGCAGTGTTTTTTCTATTGTAAGCTCAGTTGTTTCATACTCAAGTCCCTTTAGAGTTGTTGATGGGATACACTCCAAGTCTAATAATCTGTTGGAGCTCAGTTTGCCTTTTTTTCTCATGTTCTCTAATGGCACTTCAGTTGAGGACAGATCCTTTCCTGTATTTCTCTGAGGAGGATGCCTGGCCTGGATGCTTCTCCCATCTCCTCTGGTGTGGATAAAACCCTGTTTTTCAGTGGCCCCTGCTCTCTGCCAGCCTCAGCAGAAGCCCCAGGATGGCTGGCTGTGGAGGCTGCTCGCTGAGCCTGGTTCTGCTCAGCCCTGCCTGTCTCCCTGAGCTGGCTCTGGTGCTGTGGGCTAGGACTGGCCCTTGGGCTGCTGCTCTCCCTGGCCAAGGTCCTGCTCTGGCCATGGACACCCCACAGCTCCAGCCTGGAGGGAGCTGCTGGTCCCTGCCAGCCTCTGCCCCTGCACTGTGTTTCATGTTTAAGCTTTCCAAAGATTGCGATCCTTCCTGTTTTCCTTACTTGGACACAACTTGAGGCTTTTACAAGAATGCCTTTTTCTTTCTAATAGCCTCCTTCATCCCATTTGTTCATGACAGCTCCCTTCTCTGGATTTTCTCAGTCTTTTTTGATAGGTCGTATGCATTTTTTGAGCTTGCAAAGGGTGTCTTTAATCAGTCTCTGTGCCACCTGTAAAAATGTGACTTTTATAGCAGATCCTTTTTTCTTCCTTGTAACAAGCTTACTCATTTTTATTCAGTGACCCTCTTTGAAATGGTGGTAGAGTTTTTTTGGCTTTTGTTGCCCCTTCAAGGGCATAGATTCCAATCTACATGAAAGCAGTTATTGACTCTGGCTAGAAATTTGCTTTGAGTCATACCCTGATATGTCATGTGCTTGTACAAGACAGGCAGAAATATCCAACAGCCCTAATATTTTTCTGCCATACTTAGAGGGACATTTTTCAGTGTTATGAGGGTGTTCTGTTTGTTGAGTGTCTTTAGGGGTTGATCCAGAGCATGGGTTATATTTATATTCTATGTCTTTCTTGATGTCATCTACCTTGGCCATTGCTGTAAGGGAGTCTGGGTTGTTTAACATGAATGAACTGTTAACTGCCTAATGGATATGGTAACCATGAGCAGTCATTCTCTAACAAGTGGAAAAAAAAACAGAAAGGAATCATTGAGCTTGCTCAGTAATCAAAATACAGCATAGTTGAAGACTTACTGTGCCTGTAGGGAGGACTGACGTATCTGTAAGAATTTTCCCTCCACAGACCGATGTAGAATAAGAAATCAAGAATAAGAAATCAATCAAGAAGTGATGATGGAAATGTGTGATCAGCATCCTCTGGAGAGACCTGTCACTCAGGCCACCAGCCAGTCTCTGAGAAGAAATCAAGGACGTAATTCTGTTCTTCTTTGTAAAAAACACAATTAATGAAGCAACGTCAAATTTTGGGTTTAGGATAGGGACCTTTGCAAGGACATGGGCATTGTATTTATTAAGTCAAGTTTCTAAGTCTTCATTGAGGAATTAATTTGACTTTCATTTTGAATTAAACATTCTAGAGATTTCTGACACAACTGTGTGCCCAATTAGTGTAGAATGTTGCAGTTTATTATAATAAGAAATTTCAACAAGTGGAAAGTGGTTTTTCTCTGAGTTGACTTAGAATGAATTATATGTTTTCAGAAAAAAAGACATGCCTGAGGATAAAGTAAGGTATGGTATGTGTGCACACTGGATAGAAATCTCTATAAATACGATGTTGGTATCATGCATACTTATAAGATTAGTGTCAACACAGGTTATCTATCATGTAGGGGCAAGTCAAGCAAGTTAGACCTGCCTCAGGGATGATTTAGTTTGTATATCCAACTATTCAGACAACATTGCTGTGGATATTTTGGAAGAAAAGACTGGGGGATGATTTTTCCATCACTCCAGGCTTCCCATTCATTGCTACTGTCTCCATTTTCTCCAGCATGAGTTGATAGGATAAAGGTAATCAGTGTCCTACTAAACTTTAGGACAAGTAATACCTAAATGGAACAACATCCCCCTGCCAGCCCCTCTTCCCCGAGAGGAGTTACATGTAACCTGTGCATCAGTTGCACAGTGGATGGAACATACTGGAAGTAGATGGTGCATTTAGTCCATGTGGACATTTCTCTGTCACTGGGCAATTTCCAGGGCATTTAATATTAAATTTTTAATGATTTTTTTTGTAAATGTTAATAATATCCTTGGCTTACTTCTTTGCACAGTTACACGTTTTATGGATTAATGGAGTATGGGTTTTTTACGTAGGAAATTCCATGTTGAAAAAATTCAATAATAATTTTTGTGGTATAGAATATAATGCGCACCTTTCTAAGTACATAGCATTGAAAAATTTGGAAAATATGTAGTTGGGAAAGCTTGACAGCTCAAGGATCATATAGGAATTCATTATTTTCTCTGTACCATGTTAAAAAATATATGCTTCTCCCACCACCACAGAACTTCTATTTGGACCCACTGATAATGTAATCCACCTTTCATTTGTCAAAGTAGTAATGTAAAATAGTATTTAAAAATTAGCTGAGGAGATCACAATAATATGAAGATCTTTTCATTGGTTCACTTAACTTTGGATTGATTATAAACATAACTACTAATTCATTTTGCATGTTCTTGTTAATTATAATGGCATTCAGTAGTGCTCATCTGGTTATGAGCTTCTGAGTATCTTTCTATCACAGAAAAGTGAATTCCAGAATAAGGAAGAAAGGGGGTTTGCTTTACTCTTTGCAGGTTTTCAATTTAGATAATATTCTTCAAAAATCATATTTTTCATGGTGCAAATTAATGCGTTGACGTAGTTTAGATACAATTAAAAATACATAGTCTAAATGTTAGGTAAATTTGCACTTTTCCATACTTTTAGGAGATATACATTATAGATTGTATGTATGTGACGTATTTTCAAATAAAATTCAGGACATCCCATTGACATAATTAAGACTTGCTCAGAAGTCCTATTATGAATTAAGACTTTTTAAAATTGTGTGAGTCCTATATGATGGAAGGTTGGAAGCTATAGATACCAGTGAATGTTTATGTCTTTAAAATACTAGACAGTCTCTTTAGCAAGACATTTTTGCTTTAGTGAAACCAGTGGTGACTTTATTTCAATCTGATTCTAAACAAATATCCCTAATTATAAGTATAGGTAGCCTTCAACCAGGTTCTAAAATTTTCTTGCATGATTGGTGAGTAGTGCTTCATTAGAATATTTTATAGAAATATCCACTTCAAGCAGTAATGCAGTTTGAACCATTTTTCTGTAGAAGAAATCTGAACAAGCATGTCTTACCCAAAATAGTGACACATCATGGCAAGTTGATCTATCAAATATGAAACTGCTTAAGTGCTGTAGTGCACATTGGAGCGTTTATTTACATTTTTAAAAATTCCAAAGGCCACTAATAAGGCAGGATAAAGAATAAAAGCACATATGTCAAATCAAAATATTGTCTTAGAGGCAGTGTACAAACATATAGCAGGTAAACTTATCCTAATGATTTGTGATCTAAATGTGGAATAAGCTAAGAGGTGATTACAGCAAGTAAATGAATGAATTAAAGAAATACTTGAAGCACATGGGCATTGTATTTATTAAGTCAAGTTTCTAAGTCTTCATTGAGGAATTAATTTGACTTTGATTTTGAATTAAACATTCTAGGGATTTCTGACACAACTATGGCAATTAACATTCTGTCAGGATGCTTTTAAAGCTTTGGCTAACAAGGTCTGTGAATTTGTAAATTTTTAAAATTCAGATGGAATTGTTAGATATTGAAGAATGGAAACATATCTCTGTGAGCACAGTCAGTAGGGCATAGGTAAACAATTAAAGCTCTACCTGCTGGGGCCCAAATGATGGAATCTGCTAGCTCAGGTTGAAGGTAGAGAAATGTTGGTGTTGAACTGGAATAACTGGAATGATTCATATCCAGGTTTTTAGGATGCTAACAAAAATCAAAACAAATCAATATGTATAACAGAAGCGATATTATTTCTTAGTAGTCAGCTATCTTTGTCAGGTAAATCACACTCAAGTGTGGCATAAATCAAACAGAAGTGAACAGATAAGATTCTAAAGATGAATATCTGCTCCATTAAAAAGAGAATTGGTAGATAAGACCTGCAATCTCTCTGTGACATATCTGTCACACCTACTTTGTGCCATCCTCACCACTTTAAATATTTATTATTGATTTCTGAAGAAATAAAGAAATCCAGAAATAGACCAAAGATAAAGTTATAATCGAGATTAATGACTGTGGTTGTTTTCATATTAAGACTAATTACCAAAAAATACTATGATGAAAAATTTCTTCTGAGAAAAACTATATCTCAGCAAAATGGGTCATGTTTTGATATAAAGATTTCACATATGATAACTGTGATTGTCCTGGCTTTATTTCTGAGGTGAAGCAATATGTGATGTTTAATATACTCCAAGCTAAGAAAACTGATGATTTGAAAGAATGTTGGTGTAATGAAGTATAGGTAAAAAGAGAAATACAGGATATTCACATTTGAGGCTTAGATATTATCTGTCAACATGATGAAGTGTTGAAGAAATAAATGTAATGTGTATTTCTGTCTAGAATTCAGGTGCACAAGAAATTTCAAAGAGTTAGAGGCATAGCTATTTAGAGGCAAAAGTGCAGCCTTTTAATGGGAAATAGGTCAGTGAGAGGAGTGCTTTTTGCTCAGTTGGTTGGACATTTACATTGTGGATCCAGGGTGACCACATGACCATCAAGCAAAGTTTTATTGACACATATTTTACTTTCTGAAAACTTTTAAGAGTTGCCACCCACCTTCACCTCCTCATATTTGCCTTAGGATCCTTACCTGTTTTTAACATTTTCTTCTCTTTTTTGCTTTGTATTAAGCTCATAAGATACCCTTCTCATTTCCCAGTGCTGTCCTGCTGTGCAGGGGTTTCATGTAGTGTTTATTCCTCCAGCCTGTCATTCTTTGCTCTCCCTTCTTCACTTGCTCTACTACAGAGGCTGCCAGGTAGCTTTCAGTTTTCCAGGAACTTCGACCTTCCCAGCAGGTTTTGTTACACTCTACAAACAAAGGAAGAAGTTAGAACTGCAGCTCTTTTAAATGTCCAAACATCTTGTAACAAAGTGTGTATTAATAATGCCGGTTGGAACACAGATTTTTTTTTTTTCTTTCTTAAACTGTGGGAAAGCTGTCTTTGCTTTATAAAATTCTACATTCATTTTACTCTTCAGCCTGCTTCTGTCTGACCTTGTCAGCAAGACAGAATTGCCAAGAGGCACCATCGAGAGCCTGGTAGGATCTGCTTCAGAGGTAGCAGAGTTTCAGGCATCAAGTCCACGTCTATATTAGTAAATTAAACAATGCCTGGAAATATTTCCATGTCTCTGCCAAAGTTAATGTCTTTGCAAAGTAACATCATTCTAGAAAATTCTCAGACATTTATGCGACCACCTCCATTAGACAATGTTTACACAACCCCTCTGTTTTGGAGCATTTGTGACTATGCTACAGGATTTTCCTACATCCTACTTAGATGGAGGATTATCTTGTCCAGTTGATGTCAGGAAAGACAGATATGCTCAGGCATAGATGTATCTAAGTATTCTGCATGTTCTTTATTTCTTCTGCCTTGTCCAGCCTTCTCTCTTCGTTGAGTCTTCCAGTCTCAGCTTCAAAGCTGTTTTTTTTTTCTTGTCCTTTTGTCCTTCCTAACATACATATAGATTTAAATTTTATTGGCATGCTGTCTCCCAGCTTCTGTCCCTTCCTTCTGATGACCCTGTGAACTTACTGGTAGTGTGCAGTTCTCTGTCTGAAGCAAACTACTTCAGGGAGGCCTTCCTTTTGTTTGCCCTTGGGTACTATAATAATAAAAATAGAATAAAAATACAAGACTAGAATTTGAGTGATGCCTTAGCTGTCACTCTACAGCAAGGAAGAAACTTGATGAACAATATTTCTTTGTGGACTATATTTAAGCTTACTACTTGTTAAGAGCACAAATTAGAGGGAGTGATAAGGCCAGATTCTGTGTTGGTTTTGTTAAGTGATTCTAAATAGCTGTAAACATTTTTCTTTGTTTTATCAGGATGGTGGTACTAGAATTGATCTTGGACATCACTTCAGTTCAAGGTTGAAGTTAAAAGGTCTTTTTGAGGCTTAGAAGAAGCAGGTGAGTACAGGTCAATCATCACAAATCAAAGAGGATTTTTTTTTACAACTTTCTTTGTTCCAGAATTGCTGTTCTTGCTTACCAACCCAAATTTAAATAGCTGCTCTTGTTACTTTCCCTGATCCATTGAGATGTATGACTACTAGCATTATGACTTGATAGCAGAGCATATCTTATTAATTTAGAATTTCCTACGTGCTTTTTCATCTTCTGCCATGAAAATAAGTGAAACCATGGTTCTGTCACCAAGGTCTCTGAAACTCTGGAGTTAACTTACACTGTATAGTTTCATTACATCAGCTATGTTAGGATTATGATAATTAAGGTAATTTGTTTTGAAATTTGTTTTAGATTGTATTTCTTGTAAAAAATAAAATTTTGAAAGGCAAATACACCGTAAAAATTAGTGAAGAATCCCTGAGTTTGGATTCCTAGTTTCTTGAAACTGGGATGATCTTTATGTCTCTGGTAAGCAGGAATTCCATGATGTCAAGGACCATGAGTCCAAACCTTGTTTCAAGTGCTCTGAGTGTTTACAGGCTGAACCTGCCTGGGACACCACACTGTCTGTGGCTGTAGTGCCACTGGCACAAATAGCTGCACTGAATACCCTGCTTTGCTCCAGACCTTCACAGCTATCTTCAGTGAATTGTGTGCAAGTGGCTATCAGGTCTTTTTAGCCTAGACAGATCTGGAAAAGGAGATCCTGAAGGAATTAGTGTAAGATGAGATCTTAGCAAGGCAAACACATTTATTGTTGATGTTTTCATAACTGCTATTGCAACCAAAAATTAACCTGTATGTTGAGTGATGCAATTGTTCATATTTGAAATTTCCTGTAGAGTATAAAATTTTTTGTGAATATTCCCAGATATTTTCAAATTTAAAATTTTTAGGCAATCTTTTAACATATAAATTTCAAAATATGGTAAATTGGACCTGATACTAAATTTTTAAGGTACAGATTTCAAAAAGGTACAACAAATTTGCCATAATAGGAGCCAGGACAAATTGCTTCTGCATACACCAGGAAGTATAACCAAATATGAAATACAAATAATATGCCATGTGTAATAAATGCTAAGGAATTATAAGATATTCTGATATACCTATATACTCCATAATATTGGTATATCCATCTTAATGTATTGATGCCTCTGGAAAGAAAAAAAAGAAACTGTTCCACAGGAGATAATTATGATGACAGAAATTAGTTCTGACTCTGTTTATAAGAAGTTTTTTTAAAGTTTTACCCTCTGTGAGGAAGCACAGCCCTTCTTAACCTAGTTCTAAGAAGTGCTAAAGAATACTGTTCTGGTATGTGTTTCACTGTGAGTGTCTTTGCTGGTTAATAAGAGAGGAAAATTCCTTTATTTTGATTTAACTTACCCTTTTTCCAAGGAGTTAAGGCACTGGCTGGAAGGCTACAGTGTGAATATGGTGAAGCCAGGCAAAAAAGAAAGATTAGGTGTAGCAGTGTTGTAAGTCAAAGGATATACAGCACTATACAGGGAAGCTGAAGATATTGCTGGTATCATGTGCAAACCTTCATATGACTATGTGTTAGTAGGTAGTAATAAATTTATTTGCAAAGCAGTGGGTTTTTTTCTTTCATTCCTCAGTAGAAAAACCAGCAAGGAATATCAGATTCTTTACTTTCTATGTAGCAATGGAAATATGGCTGGATTTCTGTCACGTTTTTGTACCTGTCTGAATTGTGTAACTTGTATGTAGTTATGTTAGATACTTTTTTGAGAGTGTCAGTATTTTGGAAAATTGATAGAAACTGTAGTAATTGAAATCATTTTAGTCACAAGAGTCTGTTAGGTTTAGAGGATTTTTTTTCTGGAAGTTTATTGTGTTTGGACAAATAATGTCCAAAATGATTTGTCCAACTGACTTGTGCATCTATAATATTTTGGCAGTATAGTTTTTATTGAATTCCAGTATGTCTGAAACTTAAAGCATTTGAAAGAAAGCAACTGCTATTCTGCTTCCTCCATTATTTTCTTCCATAACTTTAAGTTAAACATATTCTATAAGAATGCTTTCTGTAAAGGAAGCCAAAATCTTTCTGGCCTTTTTAGCATTGGTGTCTATTTCTTGCAGTATGTATGAAAATGGAGAAGGAATGTTTTTGCAGTCAGTGAGGAAACAGTAGTAAATTCTGAATGCTTGTTCTTCTCTATGGTATTAAGAATTATTAGGTTCTTTTATGGCAAGATATGATGTGTTTGCACTGGTTGAAAACTGAGATTCAATCATAAATGTTGTGATAGATATGCATAAAAATAAAATTGCAATTATGAATACATTTTTAATCAACAGAGAAAAAAATCTGTTTGGTTTTTGTTTTCTCAATAGGGCACTTGACTTTTTAGGAGTAAGTTTTAAAAAGCTGAGAGCTCAGAAAAATGTGAAAGTGGAGAAAAACATGTTCTATTTTCTGATCTATGGCTTAAAGAGATAGTTTTGAGATGGTTAGCAATACATTTACATTTATGTTTTCTGAGTTACTTAGGCTTTGGAAAAAAAACCTAAATAAATCCTGGTATTAATGATTATTAAATTGGTCTAGCTCTTTTTTGTTGTCAGTTTGGAGGAGATGTGCTCATTCCTGTTTCTTCCTGGTATTACAGGAAACAAAACTTGAAACATCACAGCTCATGTCATATATGCATACATTTTGTATAAATATTCAGTCTATATGTATATGTTTATTTTGTAGAGGGCAAACATAATTATACTGTTAGATTAGTACAGAAGAATATATCATATAGGTATCTTGCATCTGAACTGAAATTCTCTCAGGAGTTTCAAAGGACTCATTGCAGGTGACCATGTTGATGACCAACATGAGTAAGATACTATGTTTTCCACTAGCTGCATAATTGTTGGCATTAACTTTGTCCACAAAGAAGTCTAACCCTTTCAGGTGTCTGCTCAGAAGGCAAAGGAGTTTTAATACTTCTGTAAGTGAATTCAAGGAGGATATTCAACATAGTGCTGAAAGAAAAAGATGGTATCTGGTTTGCAAGAAGAAATTAGATGGAGTTTGATGGGGTTTATCTTTAATGTAGTTTCTAACAGGAAGAATCTGAAACATAAACAGTGCTACATACTTTAATGGAATTGTATTAGAACAAAAACCCTATTTATTGTAGAATTTTGAATTATCTTTCCAGAGTGGTTTTGAATAGCTATAAACTGGTGATTGGGGGTCACTTTTTGAAGTCAACTTTTGTCAGTTCTATCTACATTGATAGAACTGAATTTGTGATCTGGAAATATGAGGCAGTAAATTTTTGCTGTGCTTATACATAACATCAAACTATGAATTTAAACTCTCCAACTTTTCAATTCAGCTAAACAATAAGTACAGCCTTAATGGTCTGATTTGCTGGGAAGAGCAGTGTTGCAATAATCTGCTTTTTACAGCCCATATCAAATATGAACTTGCATCAGTTATTACAAAGTTTGTGCTTTGGGAGGTGTTTTTGTGACATCCAGGAGTGATGCTCCACATTTGCTGGAATTAGTCATTAATGACACTGTCTTGAAAAATGACTTATTGCTTAAATACACTGATTTTTTTTGTGGTTTCTAGCATAGAAATTTTTAAGGAAAAGCTAGTTGAAATGTGATGGGATTTTTCAACTGTATGAAATGAGGGGAAAATGGTGTGCATCTTAATAATTTTATGATTCTTTTTCCTATGTGACATGAATGAGAGAGGTGAGAACTCTTAATTTTTAAGTGAACTGAATTCAGGTTTCTAAACGTGGTCTGCTTGAGAACAGAGGACCATTACTGTAGTTGTCATGTAAAATGAAGTTGGAGTCTGAATCTCCTTTTTAGCTGTCAGCTTTATTAAGGAGCTACTGGTGTGTTGAGCTAGGCACACACATTATATAAGCGGTGTGTGGTGGTGTCTGGAGGGAATTTTCTCTCTCCCCACTGCTGCTTTATTAGGTCTTGCTCACTCATTCACTGCTGCCCTGTCTCACTGCAGCTTTCTGGCTGCAGCTCTCAGCCTTGTAGGTCTAATGTAGATTGACGCCTTTGCCAGAGGACTGATTGAAACTTGTGTCTCATAGTTGCTAATGCTCACTCAACCATTTTATTGAAGATAAAGTAAATAAAATAGATTGCCATATGAGAATTCTCTGAAATCAAATGGAATAATTTGACAGGTTTAAGCCCATGAAAAAGCCAGAGCATTGAAACAGATGGGAATACTTTTTATGCACAATATACCAGGAAAAGGTGTCTGCTGCCTTGCTGTTACACTGTTAATGGCTTTTGCTAAAATTATAATTGTTGAAAATATAATTTCCATTGGTGTTCAAATTGTTACTTCTCTCAAACAGAGGGATTATTTTTAATATAAAAGTAATGGATATACTGATTTTATTTTTTTACTGCTTCTGATTCTTTAAGAGACTAATGATGGATAATCAGTCTCTTAAAATTTAATTAGAAAAAAGAAATAGAGGTTAACTAAGGGTGAGTTTAGTATTTGAGAAAATAATTCAGTGAAATTCAAAATATATTGTTACTTTTATAGGTTTTTAATAATCATCAAGTGACATAATTTTGAATATTACAGATAAAGTTGCTAAAAAAGCCTTAACATTTCTAAAAGTGTAGCAATACAATACACAAAAACTATGAGATGCTGAAGTTATTATGGCAAACTGCTCAGAATAATAGTCAACAAGTCCCGAATATTCTTCACAACATTGTTATTTTATAAAGAATTTCTGTAGATAAGCATTGTAGTATGTCTGTGCTATTTTCAGAAATAAGACAATAGTACTATCTAACTAAAGACACAATAGATGACAGATTACTCTAATTTTTTTAATTGGATAAAAATCAGTATTGGTCTTCTTAGTCACACTAGTGGACTCCTTACTATTTGGACCAGTTCTTCAAGAAAGCAAGGCACACCTGTATTTTAGTTTAGTATAATAAATTATGTCAAACTTAGGTTTAATAAAGGAAATAAATACAAAAGAGGTTAAAAAAATCAAGAAAGTTGGCAGATGCAGCCTTGGTTTACCACTTGAAAACACAGTCATTTAAATATCCAAGACTAATTTTTCTGTTTTCTTTATGTTTAAAGAAAATCTGCTCTTTTTTGGGTGGAGAGGGATGAATCAATTTTATTTCATTTTTTAAGGTTACGAAATTGATTGCAAAAGATTGTGCTATTTGTACATTTGGATGGGATGCTAAGTGAGATTTCATGAATATTGGGTAAAAAATAAATTATGTATGAGCTATTTGAAAATGACCAACAGAAATGAGTTGAAAGACTAGAAAAACATAGTAAGGATGTATTTCCAGGTTTAATGTTAGCCAGGATACACAGCTAGTTCTGTTGGTGTATGTAGTGGCAGGGATGGTTTTGGTCAAAATCATATTTTCAGTATGACTGTGAATAAACCTAACAAACGTGACTGATACTCTTTTTTTCCCAATCCTGTTTGTATTTCTAAGAGCAAAAATTGCTCTATTGTGCTTATAAGGCAGAGCACTGGCCCCAGGTCTTTTTTCTCTTGTTGCCATGCTGATGACAGTATGTGGCCAAACTCTTAATGCTCTCAAAGCAGTTCCAGACTTAAAACTTCAACAGTTACCCTATGGTACTCTTTCTGTTAGTTCAGTAGGATAAAAGGGTCATTGGCAGCTTTTCTTTTCTTTGGGACAAAATAGAACAAGTCACAAGCCTTCCAAAAATCCCACTTTTAAGCCTTTCATTTTCCATATCTGAAGTTCTTGGAAATTTGGAGAGTGCAGAAACAATTCATTTACTTTCTCTTAATTATATGCATAGAATTATAGAATAATAGAATTATATGCATAGGTTTTTTTCTGTGATGGGAAGTCCAAGACAAAGAATCCCAACTCATTTCTGTGTTATGTAGCCTTTTCTCTCTCTCATAGGTTTTTCTACTTGAATTGTAAAGCCATTATGCCGTTAGCACAATCTTTGGGAAAAAATGCTGAAGCCTGTGAGTACTCCAACATAGATTGATTTAGACAGAATAAAAGCTGGTTTTATCAAGAGAAAAAGAAGCCTCAGCATTAGTTTATTTAGGATTTCTTTAAAACTTGAGAAAATCAAATGTGGTTTCCCATATTGCTCAGAAACAACTTATTATTGCTGTTTTTCTCAGCATGGTCTCTTATTTGACTGTATCTGAAGCAATTCTGGTTTTCATGTTATTATTTCCTATGTTCTTCAGCAACACACTAAAAAAATAATCTGTATTTTTGGCATGCTTTTGAAGTTATCTAATCCAGAAATTGTTCTATGATAAATGTTATGAACTAGCTATTTTAACTAATTATTAAAAAATAAATGAATGCAGGTGATGAAGAAAGCAATTCAGTACAAACAGCTACATATGGAAGAAATAGCATCACATGTAATTCCTGAAAATAAATGAGATCTTGAAAATGGAATAGATGTTTATTTGATTGCTTTGAGAGTTAGCCTCCCTAAAAAGCTGATTTTAAATGAGTTTTGTGTTTGTAAGTGGTGTTTATTAACTGTCTTGGGGAGTGATTTCTTGTCTTCTCTGGAAAATGCATTATGGGATCTAGGAAAGAAGGAGGTAATATTTTGTTTATTTATTTATTTTTAATTTGGTAAATTCAGTTGTTCACAATTAAATTTTTTGAAGAAACTTTGTTTTTTTTTTCCCCCTGAGCTTGAGTTGTCTAGGGAAGCAAAACAGGTTATGTTTTGATTCATGTGGTCGTTCTGGTCCTACATCCAAACATAAGCATATAGATTTGAGTACCTATATATAAATTCATTTAATTATGACAGATCCAGTGAAGGTTTTGTAAAAAAAAAAACCAAAAAAACCAAACAAAACTACCAGGCATGTAATTAAAGTCTTCAAAGTTAAAACTGCTTGGTATAGTTTGCACGATATATGTCACTTCTCAAGAATAAGGTGTGGGACATAGTACCTCAGTATGTAAATTATTGAAATTTAATTCTAGAATTAATCCAGATACTTTGTTTAAGTAAATTTTTATAGATAACAGCACTAATGGGAAATGTACCGTAATTTTAACTCAATGTTTTTAAACTTGAGGGAAAAACTAAATTAAATATTGTTTTAGATTTGTTGAGATAACAGAGATAAATAGTTCCTGTCTGTAATTGAGTTTGCAGCGTAATATGATCTGTTATTTGGGTGAAGCTATTTAGTAAACACTTCAAATTAGAGCAGATGGATACTGTGCTATGACAAAGACATGTGACCTCATGTCTTAAGTGTTTTGCAGCTAATTTGAAACTAGTATTTATAATCTGCATGCTACCATCAAGTTGCTGAATATTTAGCTTTCTTCTTTCCAAGATAAAAATTTACTCACGTGGCCATTTGTCATTCATTTTTTACTTAGTTTTCTCTTTGCTCTAAGATACATTGTCATGGTGCATCAATGATGATGTAAATCCAGTTCTCTTTTTTATCACTTAATAAAGAATTAGAACTGTATTTTATACAAAATTTCTACTCAGTCCAGTCAAAGGCTTTTAGCTTTAGGTTGATGTATTTTTTTCTCAAATTTGTTGGTTGCTACTTGTTTAAAAAAAAAAGATGAATTCAGGGGTTTGTAATCTTTGCATCATCATCCCTCACCTTCTTAAATGGAATTTTTATTGCCAAGATTCCTTCTTAAAAACACACAAATAAAAAAAAAAACCCCAAAACAACAAACAAAAACCCAACAAATTCCCCAACCCAACAAAACAAACTTCTATGCTGAAATTTTGCCTCAGGCCAGTTTCTCTCTCTGCTGGTTAAGTGGACTAAATGAATGACAGCATTATTATTTATTTTATTTTTAAAAATAAGGCTGAAATGTTGAACTGAATTACTGAATGAGTGGAAAAATATTTAAAGTTTTCTCTTATGACAGAATCATTTTATGCTTGCTTTTTTGAGCAGTAATATTATAAAGAAAGTGGAACATAAGAATTTCCGTTGTAAATTTTTTGTCTTCTCTATAGAAGTATTAGACTCAGCATTATTGATAATCCTTTTAACTAAAGCACACACTTATTTAATGAACTTCAGTTCTAGATACCTTTTCCCTCTCTCCAAAATTCTCTATTGCCCCTCTACCAGAACTTGTGTTTGCATTCTTTCTTGTTTCTCTTCTTCAGCCTGTCACAAAGGAAACTAAATTAATGTGGAAAGGATGCCCAGCTGATGCCATAGAGAATCCATAGCAGTTTAAACCATGCTCCTTGGTCTGCATTAAAGTTACACATATGGTCACTTTGAGTGGTCATTTTGCCAGCCCTTGAGTGGCAACAGGCAGCTCTGGCAGGGGGAAGGTAACAAACAGGAGGGAAAGGAAGGAGAGGGAAGGAGCAGCCATAACTGCTGCAGCTGTTTGCTAAGTGAGCATATGTTGCAGCCCTTGAGCCTCCACAGAATATATTTTCCCAGGTCAGTGCTTAATTCTTATGTGTAATATTCCCCTAAAATTTGATCTGAGCACCTGCTTATTTGTTTTTCTAAGGGAAGTTGTTCTATCGTGCAAGTCCCACAGTTATTTACTTCTCCTTAAAGTATAATGGAATAGTCCAGTTACTTACAGTAAAGTGACTTTTTACCCTTGAATTTTTGCATGCTGACCTCTTAGAAAAAGGAGCATTTGCTATTTCTCTGTCTCTAGAAGATTCTCTGAATATTTTACATTTGGGCGTTATTAGAAACCGAGATCTGAAGAAGAATTGTCATTTATATTATTTTATTTTTACATTAAAGGTATTTTAATTTTTATTTATTAGGCCTGAAAAAGCTATATATTGGATGGATTTAATGTATTTGATAGGATAGTTTTTAAGTTATTGTGTTATGTACTCGAATACCCTGTCCAATACTTAATGCCAACTTGACCTCTGTCCCCAGGCTGAAGACAAAGACAAAGCAGTGAGTGACTGGCAGTTGATATTATGAAGGTTCCCACATCCTCTCAGGTCCCATAGTAGTAGCCAGTCTGCTGCCTGGATGTGGTACTTTCCACTAAAACTGTCCTTTAGTGGCCAAATTCACCTGATGCATTACTTCTTTAGGTGTCCTGTAAAAATCCTCTTTCATCTTCTGCCCCAGAGTCCTCTCTTTCCAGATTAGCTCTGGAAGAAGCATCTGGAACAACCCTGAGCTACTGACCTCAGTAGGCTGAGGTTGGCTGTTGAGAGTGTCTAGATTGCTCCTCTGTGTTACTGGGTGTGTTTAGTTGTTTCACGTATTTATTGCGTGTTTGTGCAATTGTGTACTTGTGAGAGTTGACTGGATCTGTCCCAGTTTGTTTTTGGGAAAGATGTTCAATGCTTTCTTAAGTTAATAAGCATTTCTTGGTTTTCTAGGAAGTAATTCAAGGAAACTCGTAAAACATTCCTTGATATTTGGGATGTGATTTGGGCTATGAAGGCTGGTGATAGTTTACATGAAGATGGAGGGATTTATTCTGTCCACAATGAAAGTCTTGGTTTATGGTAACACATAAGGCTATGCTGAAAATGTATGTGAATAGATACTGTCTTTTCTAAAAATTGTTTCACAAAGGCATTAGCTATTGAGGCAAGTGATTTTCACTTGTTAGTCTGTAGTAAAAACCATCTTTGCTGAGCATCTTTTTATGATCTTTGCAACTTAAAAATTTACAGGCAAAATACAAAATGTGTATTATTTGTATATGAAATTACTGTTTTAATTCTTTATTAAATATTTTGGATTTATTTCTAGTGTCAGACATTTAAATTATTACCATATAATAATAGATAAAATGTCCAAATTAATGTGTAAGTTGACAAGCACTGTTAGTGTCTTCAAACTGTTGAAATGGACTTGGTATCTTAAAATTGTCAATTTCCTATAACTTCACAGGAAGTTATCAAGGAGGTTTTTTAATTACTTAGTGCTTTTATATATTTTAGATTTGATGTGCTGTTCATTTCCCCTTAATCTAATAACTTTGCTAGTTATTTGCACTATACTGGTGAGTGGCTACTTCTCTGCAAGATTAAAAATGAAGATTATAATAGGAACATGAGATGAAAGAAATACTTCTCTTATGTATTCAAACTGCCTAATAGGAATTAAAAACATGTTCAATAATTCGGTTTTGCTGTGTAACATGATAGTTGCTGTTAAATATAACTTCTGTGTTGTAAATACAAAAAAAATTAAAAACAGCAAAAAAAATAGGTTTGATCTCATTTGACCTTTCTGACGTTCAGTCAGTTAGAGGGTTTGTAAGATGTTTAATTACCAAATGGTATGATCATTATTCATCTCATCATTTGATATATAACGTCAAGTGAATTGCCTCCCTGGAGTGCACTGTGTTTCACAGATCAATAGATTTAGTAAGAGCTTGAAGGAGAGCTTTATGCATTCATAGAAAAGAAGAAAAAGTATATCCTCCTTGTAAAATGGCTCATGTAGTTATTCTCTGAGCTTTACAGACTTACTGTTTTATTTACATCTCAGGAATACAAAATCCCGTAACATAAAGGCATTTATTAAAATATTTTCAACCTCGTTGTAAAAAAATTTAAAAATACTGCTATCCTACTCTACCTAATCAACTAGCTTAAGAAGTCAGTCCTGACCATCTTCATTTATTTAAGTAATTATACTTATTAAAACAGATTTTTGATTTGACACACCAACACATGATATGACGAAAGGCTGTCTAAATACAATCGACACTATTGCTTACACTGTTCACACTTTGGGTTTCTGCATTTTTAAATAGGTATGGTTAGTCTTAACTGATTTGGGTTGTTGTTTAATATGTGTGGGGTTTTGAGTGTTTTTTTTCATTCACTGTGTCAAGGATATTTATGCACACTTCCAGAGAAAAGGATAAAGTTTGTTCCTGATTGACTAACTTAATATCTATGAATTTTTTAAAAATTTATAATTAATTGTATAAAGGATAATTACATATAGGATGCTTCATGTTTACTTAGGCTTTTTCTAAATATATTATATTACTCTTGTCCAATTTAGGTGAGCAATCTTTGAGCATGTCTGTCTGATTTCTTACCATTGATGGAAGGGGCTTTTCAAATGACTGACAGACTTCTACCAGTGCTCAAGCACTGGTATTTGTTGCTGTTTTTCTACTGTAAGTTTTACATGCTTGGTTTGCTCTTTTGACTTGCCATCTTCCTGCTTAAAAAGTAAAAAAACAAAATTATATTTCTTCTTTAACTTTTATTAACAAAGGTAAGCTTTTTAGCTTAAATTTATGCCTTGTTGTTCGTCCTTGCATCAGTCAGGCACTGAGGAAACTGCATTTCAGCTAAGCAAATCTTCCCTGCTGTGGGACAGAAGCAACATTTACTTGAAAATTCTGCTCCCTTATTCATCTGTCACTTATAACCCATCATCTACTCAAAGATTAATTTGAATTGTGAACAATATCTAAGCTTCCTTAATCCCTTGCTCTTGTCCTTTCTCTTGAGCTGCTGTACTGTGACGGAAAGGCCATAATTCTGAAGCTTCCTATTCCTCAGGCCTACCTAAAGTAACTCCCATTGGGAGCCAATTGATGTTTTAGCAAGGAAATTCTTACCTGTTTCTGAGAACAACCTGGAAAAATTGTCAGGAGACATTCACACTCTTAGATGTTCACGCTGTGGAATTCTTGTAAATGTAAAATCTAATTTGTCTGGGTTCTTTGCACCAGCATTGTTCAAGGTCAGATGAAATTGTGTGAAATACAAGGCAGCATTTCTGAGATTTCATTCCTTTCTCTATAAGTGCAACATTTTTCACCAGATTAGCAAGTCAAGTAATAAAAAATTCATTAACAATTAAGGTAAATTGTGATATATACTTAGCATCTTTTAGAGCTGTACATATCAGTAGTCATCTCTTCCAGGGCATTCTTGTTAAAGCAGAATTCATTCATTGCTGTTTGCATTTTTTTGCCCATATATTAAGTTATTTACTGTTATCAGTAAATAGCTTGATGTCATATGTACTTGAAATTCAGAGTCCATTTTGGATGAAAAATAATAGAAGTATGTAATTTTGGAATAATTTCTGTTGTAGTTTGGTAGGTGCTTTAGATGTAAGGGTAAAGAGCTCATTAGTGGCAGAGTAGGGAACGCTCTGGAATACTGTGTGCAGTTTAAGAGGATGTGGTTTGTGTGAAAGCATCGAGGGGAGGGCAACAGAACTGGTGAACAGGCTGTTGGAAATGCCCCATGAGGAGTGGCCAAGGACTTGGGGTCCATCAGGTTTGGAGAGAAGGAGGCTGAGGGGTGACCTCATTGCTCTGTACAGCTTCCCAAGGAGGGAATGTATGCTGGTATTTAAGAAGAAATTTACTACTAAAATTTTTTAAAAATGGATTCATTTTTAATAATGTGTTAAAGTTCAAAGCATTTGTTTATTCTGCTTAACTGGAATTGCAGTGTGATAACAAGATGGGATTAATCTAAAAGTATGATTTCACATGGGTGCTCATACTATTCTTCCTTTTAGAAATCAAGCCATCAAACAAAAAGCAGCATCCTCCCTCAAAAGAAAACCCCAAAACAACCCAAGTGTAGCAGAAGTGTCTGCAGAACAGATGCAGCTAGTCTGATGTTTGATCCTTATAAAATAACTTATTTTAGCTGAGGTTGGTTTTGTTAAATTGATATAAAATCACAAAGTCATAGAATAGTTTGGAGTAGAAGGGACATAAAAAATCATCCAGTTACAACTTCCCTTCCATGGGCAGGGACACCTTCCACTAGACCAGATTGCTTCAATCCCCATCCTGCCTGGCCTTGAACACTTCCAGGGATGGGAAAAGGTTTACATTTTATTGCCATCCAAATTTTTCAGTAATTTTTCCACTGTAAATCAGCCAGATTAATGATAGCTTTCTAGGGTGGACTGAGTAATCTATATTTGATGTGATAACATTAGGTTGGTTTTGATTAATAAGTAGGTAAGATAGTGTTGTAAGAAAAATGAACTGAAGTTTATCATCTCTGTAAGAAGCTATTTGTGTATGGAATGACGATTCCAGTGATGGTAATTGGGGTGAGTCATAATTATTGACAATTAAAAGTTAAAATAATTTTTTATGATGCTAGATTGTGATGCTGAACCACTAGATATAGTCTCCCAACTCTCTTGATCTTTCTGTATTGGTTCTAATCCCAAGGAACAGGGGAAGAAGTAGGAGTGAGGAGAAAATTCACATGGAAATTAATAATTCTGGAGTATAAAAAGAATCATATGTATATATGAGCAGAGAAAGGTGAATAGCTATTAGCCATCTAATAGAAAAGATGTCATTCAGGACAGGGACACAGTACAGGAGAGGTTCAGGTTCCACAAAAGACAAGATGGAACTTGTTAATGATGTCAGAATGGAAGGAAGAAAGACAATATCCTGGAAGAACTCTGGTGAATTGGTGTGTAATACATGTCTTCAGTCATTTGTGAATTAGATCAGAAAGCCATCTTATGAAGTTCTGTAAAGACCATAAGTAAAACTCAACTTTGTGTTCTATCACATTGTTAGTGATGCTGATGGTTAGACTTCATTCCTTTCCATTTTATTTGAAATATAGATATAAATATATATAGTAATTAAAGTGTAACAGTTGAAGAACAGCATGCAATGATGTCACAAATTATTAATATTCTTCTGTGTCTTTATTTCATCTTATTCACATAATACAGTCTATAATAATATAACACAGATAAAACAAATACAAGGCAATTATGGATTAGTGAGTTGTAATACCATTGAGGAGCCCCTTAGGAGGCCATAAGCATGAAAGCAAAGCTTGCCTACTTTGGGTAGTCACCAGGATATCAAGGTGCAAATGTGGTCACATAGTTCAGCACTTTATTTGTTTTTTGAACATATATGCCTATGTATTGAATTCCTGTCTGCCTCAGGCAGATGTTGCATATTTATCTCAGTATTTCTGTTTTAGCTATTTCCTTTATTCTTACTGTTTCTTTCTTACTTTTTTCCTTTTTCTTTCTATTGTTGCCTTTTGATTCTGTCTTTGAAAACCAACACTGTAAGTCCTCAAGATGGTACCAGGGATAGGGGAGTGCAGTGTTGTCATGTTGTGGTACATGAAATGCATCCAAAGGTCATGTGATGGTGCTACCTGTGATTAGTATATATTTAATGAATTTTTATAGCTTCTAATTGGTGACAGATTCATCAGTGAGATGCAATATTGTTACATTAACTAGACAGTTTGATGAATGTGATCTCATTGCAAATTTGTATCTGTAACTGAGCATGTAAAAAAATATGAAACTCTTTGAATTGAATGCTAGAGATTTCTGTAGGTTGTTTTTTGTTTGTTTTTCTTCCTTCCACCTCCTTTTTTTCTCCTGATTTCCAGTTGTAAAATCTTTTGTGAAAACTGTGTTTACTTACTCAAATATGTGTAGCAACTGTGAAATTTAATTCATGGTTTCACTATTCCTTTTTATTATTGTATTTTCTAGCTTTTATGACGATGTTGTGCTGCTTCTCATACAATTTAATTCTACTACAATATTTTGGATATGAAACCATTCTCCTTAGTAAAGTGTAAACCATAATTTGTGTTCAGTGACTTTAGAATTAAATTAGCAAAGCTGTACATCCCTTTTGTGATGCCATTGAGGATTGTGTAAATTTGTGTATTTGTAATTTTATATCTGGAGAAACCCATTCATTAACCAAATAAGGTGGATATGAATTTCATGTCTAGTACAATAAAAGAGAAAGTCAGGATACATAACTAACTTATACATTACATTAGTCCAGCATGAATGATTTCCTCAGTAGTTTTATCAACAAGAGTATCAAATGGAGATGCAGCTTCTCCTACTTGTTTACCATAGGTACTGACTTAAGGAGGAAAAAAAAAAAATACTTCATGCATGAGACTGCCTGAATGTGGAACGAGATGAACCAAATTAATGAAGGAGTGCTGATCACCCTTGCAAGCCCCATGCTTGGGATACTTTCAGCAGTAATGCTCTGTAAGGTGTTTCAGGGTGGCAGCTCCTCCACAGCAGTGGTGGCTCAATCTTGATTTCATACTAAACAACAAAATGAATGAAACAAAGTGAAAATAAATTCTGTTAATATTATTATTCTATTCTATTCTATTCTATTCTATTCTATTCTATTCTATTCTATTCTATTCTATTCTATTCTATTCTATTCTATTCTATTCTATTCTATTCATAAGAAAGCAGCCTTTCTTCCAGTGAATAAATAAGAGGTGAGATAAGTGCACTGGAGTATTCAAAGCATAACTGAATTGCTAAAAAGGGAGTTAACCACACCTAAGCTGATGACCATATGCTCAAAACACTTGGAAGTATTGTGCTATATTAATCCTTGATAAAATGCTTTTTTGAAGTATTACACTTAAATTAATTTGGTCTGTCATGTTCTGTTGCTAAACCAATACCAAGCCATAGTTTGAAATCAAGCAAGCTCTTCGTTATGTTAAGACCTGTTAAGCTTTTCAAGCAGAATTAACCAGAAGTTGCTAACAACAGCTAATTACAGTATATTAAAATATGGTGTTTCCTTTTTCTTTAAGTTTGCTATTTAGTAATTGTAATTGTTTAACCTTATTTTTAATATTTGGTGTAGTACTGGGCATGTTTTCATCTGCTCTCCTTTATTGCATTATGACAGTCTACCAGCTTGAGAATTCTTAGTGCTAGACATGAACACTGTATTCCTGTGTTTTACTGCCTTGGCCTTCCTTGCAGGAAGTGCTCTGCTGTGGTATTGTCTATTTCCTAGGCTAACATAAACTAGATTTGCTATTTTTATGGTACTTTCATAAGGAAATAGAAGTTTTTTAAGTTGATGCAGTCATACTGTATGTCCCCCTACAATAATTCTTGAAGCTGTTGAACAACTTCATACAAATTTGATGAAGAAGGAGAGACCTCAAAGACACTAATATCCATGAAAATGAATGGACTATTTAACAAAAATATACAAAATAATGGATACACTGAGGAAAAAGACTGCAGCATTAACAATGTCCATGCTGTAATTCATAAAGTTCCATTGCTTACAGCATTACCTAGTTTTGTTGTTGTTTTGCTTCCACCCATAATAATTTCTTTGTGCATTCATTCCATGTCCAGTTGCTGTTATGGGTGTAAAACTACTTGCCACATGTTACTTGGGAGTTTTCTTTGAAAGTTGCATCATGTGCAATTTGGTAGGGATCCCCACTCCATCAAATACAGTTTAGTTTGTGTTTTATAAAGAGTGACTGCTGACTTTTTTTACTCTGACATTTAATCATTAAAATGTGTATTTTTGTTTTTTTTTTGTTAGGGTTTTTTGTTTTTGTTTTTTTTTTTTTTTGGATTTTTTTTTTTTTTTACTTAGGAGAAATGAGAATTAGTAGGAAGATAATTGTGAATTATTTCTTTTCTGAATTTTGATTTCCATTGGCCGAAGAGTAAAATGTTTATGAAAGTAGGTTACATCATGATACTTCATTGAAGGCTATATGCAGCAGAGAATATGCATGAACTTTTAAGGAAGATTTGTATTTATTTACATCTAGCTACCATAATGGTAGATGTGTATGAGACTCTAGAAAGGGAAGAATTTGCAATGAATGGAAATTTGTTCATATTTTTATCATTTTATGGAACATGGTGAAGAGTTATTTGTTGCAGAAGTACATTTCTTTGAAATGGCATTCTGCTTCCCTAAAAAGTTCCTCCAGTTCCCAAAGTGTGCATAGCCAGGCCATATTCCTTCCAGTTTCAGCAGCAAAGGGAATGCAGGACAGAAACAACAGTGTCTGCACTAAGCAATACTAAATAAGAGTATTTAAAAAACCAGTTAATTTTCAAATCTTAGTCTATATAATGCAGTGATGAAATGTAGGTCCTGGGGAAACAAACACTGTGGTACATAATAACAAAGAATGGAAGAAAGGTCATGCAGAGGAGGATGAAATAATGCCACATGAACAGCTTTACTTCAGGCATGTTCTGTTTTTTAAATGCTTTGCTTTTGCAACTTCAGCATTCTTTTAATGTAGAAGATGAAACAAAAATTTGCTTTTTAAAAAGTAATCATAATAGCAATTCCTTTACACAGATTTACTGATCTCATATTTATCATAGTGTTGTGAAATTTAGGTCTGCTCCTCAGACTTCACCAGCTAGTTGCAGCATTTTGCTGTTCATTGTGGCACAAGAGGAACTAGAAGAAAATGAGACAAACATCGCAGGTAGACCCAATAATTACTTGCTATGAATTATTTAACATATTTAAATATAATATATGTATGCATTACATGTCATTCAAAAAGACCCCTAAGCACTTTAAACTATGTTTAAAAGAAAATTGGTTTTTTACACTCGCTTAAATGCACCCTCTGCTGGGGTAAAACACAACAGCTGTGAAGTGCAATGTGATCTGTAAGCACAAATGTTCAGGAATTCTATTTTATGGTTCATCTGAAATACTGCAAGCAGCCAAAATCCATGTTCCTCTTAAGGCAAAATTTGGGAAAATATCACCTCTCCAGCATCTTGAGCCAGTAATAGTTTTTCTGTCTTAAAACCTGATGCTACTTGTTTGTCACAGGTTGGAGATGTAATTTCTGGTAGTTTAATTTGCCTTTCAGAATTTCCACGTTTGTCAGCCTGTTTTATTTCTGTTAAATGAAGTTGAAAATAACATCAAGAAACTGCTCGATGTTGTGTTTGTGTTGTTCCTTTGCTGAGCTGTAAATACTTGTTTGCTTTTCACAGAAACTGTATTTGCTGTGGTTATTCCTATTTTAAATCAAACATCCTAGAACTACTTAAACTTGTATTAACTTCCTAAGAGTCTTGCCTTAGGTGGCAATGAGTGACTAAGTGTGGGGACCAGCATCAGAGGGTTTTTTGGACACAGAATGTATTGTGTGTGCTTTCCCATTACATATTAGCAGCTCCCCAGAAACCCTGCTGGTAGCATAAAGGAATTAAAAAAGAATGTGTTTTTCATCTTCCTGTTAAAAAGAGGAGTCCAAATTAAAGAGAGGCAGGTTTTTCGATTAAGTTCACTGGGAAAAAAGTCTTAGGATAAGTGTGGAAGTTCTCTTCCACCCCAAAATGAGAGACTTAGCAAATAAGCTCTTTTTGTTGAGTTTTTGTTTCAGATCTTTTGCTTTATTTCTGTCTTTTTTTCTCCTATCAGGTTTCTAGTAGTAGATACCACTCCAGAAACCATTGCATCCCACTAAAGGCCATGTGTCGCTTAATCATAATACTTTATCTGAAAGACCTGTGAAATAAAGAGACTTTACAAGCAAATAGAATTTTTACTATATATTCTCTAACCATAAGGGGATTACTTGACCTCCTGTGTCTTTTGCACACATCAAACTCTATACTTAAGCTGTCTTGAAGCTTGAGTTCATCCTCTAGGGATTTTTCTTTTGTCTGTCAGTCTACAGATAGAAAAATATGTCCAGTTATATTTAGCCATATGTTGACCATCTCTGTCTTTTGACTGTGAATATTATCAAACATAAAAATATTTTCAGTTATACTAACTGTGATAATCACAGCTTTTTGATGTTTTATTATTAATAGTTTATGCAACTTTCTACTTGGCCTGTTAATAAAAAATTATTTAGGTATTCTTTGACCTCATTATAGTCATTACTAAATTAACACTGATTTTCCTCTTTGCAGAACTTGAGAGTTCCCTATAAAAAGAGTGTTTCATGGAGACTGATGTTTTGAGCTTCCCTGTTCAGGGAGACATTTAGATGTCTCATACATCCTGCCATACATTGCTTTGTAAGCTCTAACTGGAGATCTTCATGGGCATGTGCATGCTGCTCCCACTCAGGGCCTTGTTTCAGCTGTCTCTACACAAAAGAACATTTAGCTGTTCCTTCCATTTAATTTGAATGACAACTGCTGAGTAAAGGGCTGGTTTCTAACCATGCCAGTGAATGATGGCAGTCATTACTGCCTTATCATGTGACTCTCTTTATAAGACAACCTGTGGCTCTCAGGTGATGGAAAATGGTGCTGCAGCTATCTGGGGGGTTTTGCCTGGTTTTGAACCATCACATATGGCTTGTTTTTTCTTTTCTGACAGTATACCTTATTTGATCTGACATTTGTTTAGATTGGAAAGTTAACATAAATAACAATATTTCTTTTTGAGAAAGCCTTGCACAGAAGCTAATTTGTTTGTTGTTCAAAAATATCTTGACAAGTATGGGGAACTCTCCTTTTTGGTTTCAGTCTCTTTGTGAATTAAGGAGATAGAGTAATCATTTGCACAGAACCTTGTAAAAACTGCTTTAAAAAATTTTGAAAACCTTAGAGAATATCTAATAATTTTCGTAAGAGAAAACATTATATGTCTTGTCCACTAAATTTTGATCCATCCAAGTCCCACAATTCTGGGCAACTAAATTATTAATTTTGGACATGCTCTCAGGTTTTGTGGCTTATTACTCAAATAGGTGGGTGCTACATAATTCAACAAGTATTAGCCTCTAGGTTAGCTATCTACAAGTCTGCCATATGATTCCCACATAGCAACTTATCTAAAAGTCTCAGCACTCATGAATTTTTTTTTTTTATTTTTTTAAATTTTGAAATTTTCTGTTTTCTGAAATAGAAATGTGACATATTATAACTTCCCCATCAAATATTTGGTATTTCTTCTGCTCTCTTGACCTTCTGTGTAAAACACAGATTTCTGCAATGGATAAATAAGAATACAGATAAGAAATATAATATTGTCTTTTTACCCAGAGGGTAATGCAGCCTCTCCCTCAGCTCACAATTGTAGAAATACTTCCACAGATGTTTATGTAGAATGCTCTTCACTGACATTCAAATTATTCCTCTGCCACATAACTTACCTCAGTCTTAAATGAGCACCTGTTTTTGGCACTGCAGGAAATAGCTGAACACAAATAACAAGTAAATTCCTTTCCTGCTTGCTGCAGAAGAGTTACTGGGAAGGGATCTGAAAAGGACCAAAGTTTCGGCTCCCTCTTCCAGATTTCTCAAATATCTCAGCTGATCAACCAGCAAATGCCTCACTAGATTGATTCCCTTTACTTATTGCTTAATGTAGTTATAGTGCTATGATTTTATCTGATTTACAGTCTTGTTTCTGGACAGCAGTGTGGGTTTCCTGACAGTATTTTGTAAGGTCATATTATTAATATTCATCATCTAGTTCATAATCAACATAATAAAACTATATAGTAAGTGTTAATGTAGGTTTATGTGTTTCATCATGACAGTAAATTGTTACTGATTTCTAGAAGAGGACTGAGTCTAAACCCTAACCATAGGGAAAAAAAAAAGTTTTTACAACACTTCAAGATGATAATTAGCAAAAAGAACTAAGAAGAATTAAAAAGGCCTTTTCTAGGTTTTGAGTACCTTGCTACAGATTGTCTTTACCATGCAATGAATTCCATGTACCACTTGTGCTGGTAACATTCCAGTCAAATTGGTATTCTATCCAGCCTGTAAAGTAGAAATGTCAGGTGAGGAGCCAGGCTGGTTATTGCTGACACTAATGAAAACATCAAGCAATTGAAGAAGTAACAATAGCAGTAACAGGAGCTCTCACTTTTTCTTTTCAGTCTCTTCCTCAAAAACTCACTTGCTGGGTTGCAAACATAAAAATTAAGTTTTCCTGTACTAAATGTACAATTCAGTACTTACACAGTGGGGCACTGGCCTGCCTTCAACCTGATAAATGCAATTTGGTTTTCTTCAAACAATGTATAAAATCTTACCTGTAAGTAGTACACATTAAATTTAAGTAAGAACATAACATTATTTCTCCCTATTATTTTCTTGCTGCAGTACTTACCTTGTATGAAATGTTTCTGCTCTTGTATCCTGCTCCCTGAAGGTTCTCTGGGTGGAGGGATTTGCTTTGTTACCTTTTAGCAAAAGCAGTTATGTTCACCAGCTGTAATGCTTACCCTGCAATGGAGCTCTGGATATATGAAATGCACTTTTATAAAAACTCCTTGTGTTTGTTTCAGACTCAAAGCACCCTTGAACATAACTCACGTGTTTGCATGCATGCACTGTGGGGTTTTGAGTCATAAAAAGAAATCTAAACATTTTTAAATGGCTCTACTTACAAATAAACCCATAAATAGTAATACTTTTCCTGTGGAACTGTAAGCAGATAAATTTTGTAAGGATTTTTAATCTTGGAAAATTCAATTATTGTTTCTATAAATTCTGAAGCACCATAAGGAATACCTAGCATCCGTCCTTGCTTTTGAAAGTTACAATTTCTGTGTTTTTTTTAAAATCAACATTCACCTATGCATCAATGAATTCATTGTAAGGGTGTAATTTTCTTTAAAAAAATGTATTTAAAAAACCCTCCACTACTGTAAAATGTTTAGATTTGGCAGCTGTGAGTTGTACAGTAGAGTGGTATTTCAGATTTAATAGATTACTTGCATTTCTAGATTCCAAGCAGTTGTCAAAGGGTTGTCTTGGTCTCTGGAAAACGGAAAAGATAAGTGAAATATGTGTGTTTAGTATCAAGTCTGGATTTTCTAGTTTATTCTGACCACTAGGGAGAAAAATGCTTTTATTTCCATATGGAATGGATACAAAAGAAAAAAAAATAACTGTGTGTCTGATTTCATTAAAAATATCTTGTGTAGTAAATATAATAGGAGTAGGATTTGGCTTTGCTATTGTATGCCTGTGACGAGTTCATGTATTAGGGGTTTTTTCCAAGAAGGCTGCCCAGTACTAATTAAAACCAGGGAATTTAACTTCTGCAAGCTTTTGTAAAAAATGAAGCTATTTGGATTAATATCTTGACTGTAAACTGAAAGGAATTTCACAAGACTGTGTTAGATAATTTGTAAAGTTTTAATAAAAGGAGCTAAGTAACATTTGTACTGATCATATGCTTTTTTCTTCTTTGCAGATTTAGGGTTTTTTTTTAAATATTTGATGCATAAAGACACCTAAAATTATCTAGTTACAGCATAACATATAATAAATTATGCTGCCATTGCGTGCTTTTCTAGGAACCCTTATTTGTAACAGATTCACTCCTTGGAAATAAAAGAAGTGAAGTAGCCTGAATAGTATCACATGATGGCACTGTTTCCATTTCCACCTCCAATATTATGAAATAAAGCTATAATAATCTGGTATTAAAATGGTATGTAATTCCAATATACTTTGTATAATTTATGTAACAGAAAAATCTAACCACTCTGGTTATTAATATAGGTATTAAAATGGATGTATAGTTTTCTTAGAAAAGTGTTTTGTAAAACTTTGCATATTTATAATATTCCTTATTTTGATTGTAGAACAAGAATTCTCCACAATATATGATGTTTATGAATACTGAACTGTACAGATTCGTTTAGCATTGTGTTAGGGAAAAAAACCCTGCTAATTGTTGTATAAATGGGATATTTTATTTTTTGTTTTGATTTTATTGTGGAAAGAAAGCTAATGGCTGGCCTTTTTGTATTTAATATAAAGCCTTTTTGTGGTAAATTAGATCATTAATACAGACACATTTTTAAAAAATGCAAATTAGCTTTCCATGAGCAGAAAAGAGCTTAAAGTGTAGTAAGGTCAGAGGCAGGATCAGACATATTTGTAAAATGAATTATATTCAAGTAGGAATATGAGGGAAAATATGAATGTAAGAAAAGTCAGTGATTTATAGTATATAGATGGTAGATGTCATATTATTTAATTTTAAAATATTCTGACTGAATACCCAGAAATGTTCATGTTCTTTTTAGTAATATAAATTAATAATCACTTCTAAATTAATATTTTCTATTTGTAGAATCATCAATATTAATTTTTAGGAAGAGAAAACACATTCCTGACTAAAAAAAAAAAAGGTGATGGGTGTGATTCTACTGTGCTGCAGATTACTTTAGAGTAAGATAAATATCCAGTCCCACCATTCTCTCTTATGAAATTATACTATTCTGTACATTTCTCTGTTATGGGGATTGTTGCTAAAACAAAACAAAATAAAAACCCTGCAAGAGGAAGTAAGAAAAATACACAGTGGTGATGTAGAGCTAATAGCTGGGGTTTGGATATATGCCAAATGGGTGCTTGCACTCCAGGAATGTCCTCTGCCAGTATAAACTTCTCTTCTGAGCAGTGTGAGACTTTTCTGTGTCTTTTTTTGATGTGAAGTCAGGGGCAAACGAAAATGTCTGTTAAAAAAAAACACCTGCCATGTAAAATTTCATTTCTGTTAAGTGAATTATCAAACTAGCTAAATAGAAGAATAAATATATTCTTCTGAACTTCATCAGTAAACTGATTTTGATAATAAGAAAAAAATTGTTTCAGTATGCTTTTAAAAGAATATATTTATATGCAGTATGTCATAACATTTAAACACTAAAGAAGATTGCTCCTGTTGCTAAAATCAGTGATGGAAGCTCACTTACCAATCTATTTAAATGTTGTTAAATAATTTAATTTCTCTTTTTTTTTTATTAATCAGTAAATAATACTTGCATAATTTAAATTTGACATTTTAATTTTTTTTCTAGATATTCTGGTTGGAAGTACTGCTTTAAAGAAGTGTTTCAGCATTACACTACCTCTCTCTGTATCTAATAATCCACTCCCTTATATCATGTTAGAGATTTAAATTACTATTATTTTGAAATATTTTTGAAAAATTTTAACAAGATTTAGTGATGTAACTGGATTCACATAATAAATTGCAATAGATAACGAAAAGCATTCATTACTCACAGCTGTGTATTCATTTATATGTCCCATTTGTTCATGTATGAGGTGAAGAATTCCAGAATACAGTAAGTGAGCACTGCTCTGCTCAGTGTATTTCACCATTCAAATTACGTGCAATTTCACAATGCCAGTGTTGCTTCTCAGGACAAATTTCATACAATAGTAATTCTGTGATTATTCATCCAGTTTAATTAATTCAATTAAGTAAGTCTGCTGTCAGGTGTCCTTTTAATAATTGAATCAACATGCAGATACATAATAAGCATAAAAGCATTTCTGTAGCTGCAGTAAATTTAGATCCAAAAGAATCTGCTATTCCACTACATTTGATATAGATTATTCTATAATATTTCAGTAATGGGTTCCACAAAGGCTGCCTTTTAATTCTTTGCTTTCTCAAATGTCTTTATATATAATGGTTTAAAACAGAAGGTGTTCAAAAGAGGGTGACCTTTTTCCATTACCATAGTTCCTGTCATTAATGCATTATAATTTTCTTTAGAAGTCTGGAAAAAATGTGTATATATGCACTCTGTAGCAGGTATGAATCAAAGTGTGTTAGTGAAAGTTAAGAATTGTCTGTTATTACTAAAAAAGGAGGGGGGAAAATAAAAGAAAAATGTGAGGAAGTAATTTTATTGTTATTTTTACTATGAAAGTTTAAACAAACCTTACACTTTATACAAAGCAGTTACAGACTTGAGAGTTTTGGCATTTGTAATCTGAACGAACAGCAGTTCACCTACTCAGATACTAAAAATAATATGCTCCTTATACTAAATTTAAAACCAATAGAACATTGTATTAGGCTGGATTGTGTATAAAGGCCAATAATATATCTCCATCCTCTGCAATATATTACCATAGATGTTGTTTTAATAACATATATATTAAAAAACATGGTAAATTATTTACTTGGCGTACTCTCAATGGTGCTTGATGTCATAATTATTGTAAATATTAATTGCTGTGCTAAAAATGTAAGCAGGATGACTTTGTATTAGATGAAAAATGAAAATAGTCTGTGTACGGGTAAATAGATAATCATACAAAAGTAATTGGGGTTTTAAAACCCCAATCTATTCTGCCAGCATGAGCTCGTTTGCATGTTAATCACAAGAGTGATTTCCTACTTCACAAGGAAGTCCACACTCTTTCATAACCACTTTTAATTGCATTTAAAATGTTGCAGGGTTGGGATATTAGAAATGGAGGCATATCAGTGTCAAATTAATAAAAAAATGTTTCTGAAAATCTTTATGGGCTACAGATTATAACATTATGGGTTTTTTTTTTTTTGTTAGAAAATAAAAAATGTGTTTTAGGATATATTTTAAGTGAGGCATGTTAAATGATAAAAACAAATTAATTTGTACATGTGTTATTTCTTTAGAAATTTTATAAATGGAAACCTCTTTTTAGTTGGAAAATACATTTTTATTAGTAAATTGCTTTATACATTGACCAGTACTTTCATTAATTTCTCATTAGTCAATGAAATCCTAAATTAGCTACAGTTAAAAATGTGTTTTTATAGTAAAGCATAAGGCAGTGTGGCATTAGAAAGCTGTTTGTAAAATTCCTGTAAGTTATATACCATTTTATTTGTATTTCTCTTCAGAGGGATCCAGTTAATGATTTTAATGGCAAATAATTTTACTGCTTTCATATATAGATTTTTACAAGTTATTTTGAAATCATACGCAAAACATAATAGAAACCAGAAAAGCAATTACAGATCAGAATTCATGTAATTTATGTATGCTGCATGCTGCCACTTGAGATTGATCCTAGAATAAATTGTGACAAAATTTATGTATTTGTTATTATTTATGGCTAATTCTGCCTTTAGAATTAGAAATATGAATGAAAATTGTGGAGAGCTTTTTAAGAGTTCTTTTTTTCTCTTTACATTCGGAGTGGTGCAGTAATAAATGGAAAACATTTTAAATGATTTTGTGATATTCATATAAGATTCAACACAGCTTCCTCTGTAATCTGTAAAAGGCCAATGTCAAAGTAAAGACAAAATGACTTGTTCTCTGAAGACAGGAACGAAGAAATGTAGCTCTCTAATAAAATAGTGTTAAGTTCACAATGGTTACATTGTGATCAGTCTCAAAGATACAAAAACTAATTTTTAGTCAAGCTGTTAAAAATTATATATTTAAGAAGATGAAAAGTTTGAGGATTAAAGAAAAATCACTCACAATTTTAAAGAGGGTATATTTGCTTTCATCACCAGGTGTTCTTTCTAATATAAATTACCAAGATGATGTTTCCATAACATAGCTTGGGGTGCTCTGGAGATTAAAACTACCAAAACAGACCTATTAAATTTTTCATAGGGAGGGTCCACCAGGGATAATAAGCCAATATTCCTTGTCCCATATTCCAGATGTTTTATGTAATTCTGCATCTTACTAAACCTAAATTGTAGCTTTTCCAGAAAAAATGTACTATGGAGACCGAGATGAAAGGCAAGAACTGTTGAAATGTTAATTTTACTATCTGCTGTTGAGGTCTGTTACCTTTTTTGTATTTTTTTCTTACTCCCAGTAGCTCAGTTCTGTTTTATGAATGTTGTGGTATTTCAGTTGTTTGAAGTTTTGAAACTTGGAGCGTGACTTTGACTTGGCAAAACACAGTGCCACATGGTGTGTGACACGCTGATGGATAGTCTTTGATCCATATGATTCACAGTCTTTCTACTTTTTACTTGATTCAGGATGAGAAAAATAAAATTTCACAGAAAAAAAGTTTTAGCAATAATCCTTGTAACATAAACCGAGAAAAAATATAAATAAAATAGTTCTATTTAGTAATTATCAAGTAATAATGTAATAAACAAAATATATTTTGTTGCTTTTTTGCATATAGACTGTGGACATTTAAAAACAATATTGGGGTTATTGCACAGCTATGGAATATTTCTAGATTGGTCTGAAAAAATTAATGCTTTAAAATAAAGTACTGCTGCACTTCACAGATCAGCTGGCAAATGTGATGAAATAAATACCTTAGGGCACTCTTCTGATTCCCACTCCTCAGTCTCCTGTTGTACTCCAGTGATAGCTGGCCAGCAGAAAAGTTCATGGACTGACTCCTGCTACAGTTTGGAAGAGCCATGGATCTGGTCTAGGTGAACTGATATCTGATAGTTTTGGGTTTTTTTTGATCCATCATGAGATACATGGGGTGTATGGGGATTATACAAGGGGAAAGAACCAATGCATTGTGAAGGGCAAGTCTTCTGCCTTCCCTTCAGGTGGGATGTTCTAGCAACAGCAAGAGACATCTGACTGCTGAAATAGGATTTTTCCACTGGTTGACTTTTTTCAACATATTTGTTCTGAGACATTGTTCTGTGATAGATGTTTCTCACTGCACAACTTCTTATATTAAATGATTTTCTAAAACTGTTACTTCTATACTTTATAATTTATTACACTTCAGTTTCTGAAACTCAGACTTGTATGGAGGGTTGTGCTATTAAAGGCTAATGCCCTGATATAAATATTTAACGAATGCTCATAATTTTCTAACATTTGATGTTCCTGATCCTTAGCAATTCAGTTCTTATCAGTCTGCTCTTCTTCTAAATTTTTTAATTTTTAATTTTTTAAAAATTTGTTTAATTTCCCTTCAGCTTTTTCTAGAAGATTGGAAAATAAGTAAGCAGATCATACCATATACCAGGGAAATACAGACAATTACAGGAGAGAAACTATTTGCTAAAATTTTAGAATTTGTTTCAATTAACTTAATTTAACTTGCTTTCATTTGGAACACAAGGTTTTTATTTTAAAAAATCCACAATATTTTTATCCTTTTAACTTGAAAGTTCCTATTCCAGTTTATTTGACTTCCAACCCTTTCAGAAAAAAAATAGGGAGGGTTGTGATTATCCTCCGGGGTCTCAACTAAGAAATCAGGTAACCTCAGTCTCTGTTCTGTTTGTTTTTTGGGAGAGAAATCTGGGGAAATTTCTTTCTGGCCTATTTCTACATCATAAAGAAGGAATGGCTTGAAAAGCATGAAGTCTTTTATGTAGATGTTTTTCACCTGTGGGGATAAAAAAAGGGGAAAATGTACAGTCTGCTCCTGAAGAGATTTCCTCCTTTGCCATGTATGGCTACACAGCCTTAAGGTGTACTATATATAGTAATGTACATGAGACTCTGTGGAGAACTGCATCAGTTCTAATATAAACACCAAACCTTTCTAAACCCATCATTTTGGCCATGATTCTAAACCAAGTGTATTTAACAAGTCTTTGTGAAAGATATTTTTTTTTGAGATTACTTCAGTAATTGAATTGTTTTTATGGTCTGTAGCTTTAGAGCAAAAAGGTCTTCCTATAGAAAATAGAGGCACTTCAATTTTTTTTTCTTGTCATTACTTGGCAAACTATTAAATCTCTGGAAATTAACTGTATTTGATTTTATTCTTGCTCTTACATGCAAAATTAAGATTGCTGTTCTTTTACACACTCAAGATTTTTCTCTGTGTTTTATTTTCTTCTTTTGCAATAGTTTAAGTATTAGGACTGGAAAGTGGGGCAAAATGATCCTTTTATCTTTTAAGCATGTACAGTCAATGATTGTAACCATTTTCCCTAATCTGTTTCCATAGTTTGTTTCTACTTTTTTCCTAGAGGCAGTATGGTGTGATTGTTCTGCCACAGTTCGTATTAGTTATTATGAATTTTGCACAGTTTTCAGATCAAGTCCTTTAATGTCTACTATTAATAAAAGTAGCAAAGTTCCCCAGTTTGAGTAGAAGGTTTATAAGTGTGTGGCAAAATAATGGAGAGCATTTGAGTTGGATGGCTTAGAGCTGATGGTTTTCACTTATGACCAATGTCTTCTAGTTTATGCCTGAAAAGAATCCCTCCAAATCTATGTCTACACTTGATACTAGTAGCTTTTCTACTTCATTTTAAAGATCTGTGCTATTCAATGTGGTGAAGACTTCAGAGTCTAAATTTGCAGACTGTATTTCATTTAGGACGGAAAATATTCAGAGTTCTTGCATTCCTTATAAAAATTCCAAACTCTTGGACTTTCAGTAAAGATCTATATGGGAGAAGTAGCACAGTGTGAGGAATAAACCTGTAAATATGCTTTAGGTATGTGGAGTGACTGGTGCCTGTTTAGAAATTGGCACATGTCAGTTTCTTATTGCCCTGGGGTATTTTCATATTCGTCCAAGGTTTTTGCATGGTCCTCCTGTTCCATACAAGATAGATGCAGTTATCAGTGCTCCTTGTACTGTTGTTACTAAAGAAGAATTTAAGTAGATGCAATTACTGGCTATTGGTTTTTACAAAAAGTTAAAATAGTCATTTATTGCCAACTGCTTTTCTGTTGTTTGCTTTACACTGAACATTTCTGGTCAGATCCTGAGCTTGTATATTCCCTGATACATTGTGTGAAAAACCAATCATTTCCAGTCCTGCTTTTTACTGTGTCTTACTGTGTGCTTGGCTTGCTATGGTCATTGGAATAGAAATCCAAGTAGCAACTTTGATTATCATGAGTTCTATTTCACTATGTGCTGTAGAAAAGCAAAGAAATTAATTTTTTCCCTTAAGATTTACAGTCCTTTGGAAGTCCAGCTGCTTCACGGCTTTACAATATGCCAGGGCTCCAGCTAAGTATGAGTGATATCTTAACAAAAGTGTTTGCAGATACAGGAGATCTCCTTTTCACCATGATGGCTCTTCTGTATGTTTATGCTGTTCATGTGTGTGTGCCATGTCATAATATTTTGTCTCTTTTCATATCCAGTTTACTATCCAGGAACACACTTTGGGAAGTTATTGTGAGGGTTATTTCTTCCCATTGAATCTAAAAAAAATCTAGTAGATTCATCTAGTTGAAAAAATTCATATTGTGTTAACTTGTGTTGTGCATAAGACATGGCATTTTGTAGTGAGATTTTATTGTGTTACCAAGAAGACATTTGGGTAAGTGAAGATAGCCCGTGAATACAATACCTTCATTTTCAGTGAAATATTCCTGGAAGATTTTTCATTTTCCTATCTGGTCTTCTGATCTTAATTTTCAAATTCTTTTTCCTTACTCAGAAGAGATCACTGCTACAAAATTTTACTATGCCTACTTCTTCTTTCATTATGTATGCTTAAATTTTCAGATTACATTTTTTGCAATGTAAATATTATGCTTATAGAGGGTAGTGTAACAGGCTGCATCTCCTCCTGTGCTTTATGAAACAGAAGTGTTCAATCCAACCAGTAACTGTATTGCCTGATCAGATGTCAAATTCCTGGTGACCAGATACCAACAATGGCTTTAACATCCATATAAATGGTAGCTGTGGCATGCTGTGTTCCCAGAGCCACCATAAAATAGTTGTGTCTTTGTCTTTAAAGAGAATGGTGACTGTGCAATGGAGTTGCTTTTGGAATGGCATTGGAGGAGGCTGTAATACACAATCCCATTTTGTACAGAAGGGCAGTTATTTTATTCCAATTAAATCCGTTGCTTGCAGATTTTCTTCTTCTGGCAGATTAAGATAGTCCACCTGTAATTAGGGTGAAGATTTATAGTGTTGCTTGATCTGTAGATATTTTGTAAATAATTTCACTGCTGAAGAAGGGAAGGCTTTTTTTTCATCTTTGTGTCTCTAGGCTCAATCTGCAGTCATTGGATGTTATGTGATAGAAGATCTAAAGGATAGAACTTTCTGTTTATCACATACTTTTAACCTTCCTTTTCAGAATCTGAATAGAAGAGTACTCTGTGAATTCAATATATAAGAAATGTTTTCAGGTTAGCTGAATTGTCTTTTAAACTATTCCAATTTATGGTCAACATTAGAACTGGTCACGGTGTTCTGCAATGGTTATGTTACCTTGGGATTTAAAAAAGCATAACCTTCCTTTTCTCATTCTTTATGTTGTCAAGGGTCTTTGCCCATTTGACTAGTGTGCCATGGGACTTAACTATGCATCATAACTCCATGTCTGTAATTTTTCTGAGACACCATGTTTCATCCTCTGAATATGGACTTTTTTCCTTTGTAGCTACAAGTGCAGCTTTGCACATGTGGTGGTGTGAAAAGTATTCCTTTTAAGTAAAACATTTTCAGAGATTCAGATCATTTCATTCTAGTAGCTGGCTCTCCTCATTATCATTTGCTGTGTTGTCAGCAAACGTCATCAGTAATGAATTTGCAATTTCTTGAAGGTCATTGATGAAAGAGTGGAACAGTAAGGGACCAGTAACCTATCACGGCAGATCGCTCTTACAAATGCCCTTAATATAATTCCCTGTTTGCAATTACATTCTGAGACTTACTGATTTGTCTGTTTCTAATCCATTCTAATCCATAACATATTTTTGATGTTAATTTTGTATCATTCTTGCTTTGAAGTCCCGGAGTGGTGCTCAGCAAGCTAACACGCAGAAAGTATTTTTCACTGAAGTGGGATGGCTTGCTTAAAACCAGGTGGGAGAAAAAGGTGGCCATAGATTAGAGGCCTGAATATTTTGTTTGAGCACACAGTGATGAATTTTTATTAATACGAGCAAAGTTACTCTAAAAATTCCTAACTTCTGTATTTAAGAAGCATTATATTGTATTGATACAAAAAACATGGAGATGGTCTGTATTTAGAGAAATTTTTTTCTGATTTTCCTGTATATAATTTCCTAAATTAAGAGGAATAATTTTTCTAGCTTTTTCTACCTGTTAATTGAAAATTGTAAATAAACTTGGCATATTTACTACAACTATGCAACTTCAAAAATCAGTCTGTGAAAGCCTTTTGCTCACAATGTGCAGTACAATTTCTTATGTGGGACTTTGAGTAAAGGGTATTGGAGAACCACTGTCTGTCTGTCATTGAATTTCATAGTAAAGTCCAGTTTCTGTGATTTTATTTTTTTATTATTATTTTATTACTATTAATATTATTTCATAATATTTGCTTATAAATATAATACATATAGTAAAATATTATAGTTTAGGACTTGAACTCTGTGATCCTTATTATTTTCTTCCGACTTGATATATTCTATGATTTGATTACTTTATAATGTAGTTGGATTTAGGGTATTTTAGTGGTGGGGATTTGTGGGTTTTTTTGGTTGATTGGTTGGGTTTTTTGGTGGGGTGTGGGTTTGGTTGGATTTTATTTTTTAACAAATTGTAATTACGGAAACTTGTGACAAAATACGTGATGGGAAAACATGCAGAATTTTGTTTCTTGATGACTCCTGGTAGAGTTTTACATCAGATTAATAAGAAAGCTGCTCTATTCTTAGCTCATATTTAATTCTCTCTATTGAGCTATGGTACTATGGATTGTTTCAACTCCGTGTAATGTTTCAAGTGTGAGCTAGAGTTTATTGCCAGGTGGCAGGAATGAGGCATATAAACATTTTATAGACAACAGATGCAGATAAATGGAGGAATTTATCTTGTGCACGGTATACTTGTTTGGCTAAGAGATACAGCCCTTAATAATTCCTCTATGCTGACTGATATTGGGCAATTAAAAGCATATAAATTATTACAAGATTAATTACTGCGAAGGGAGACTGTTCATAACTTTCTATGCATGAAAGCTGCTTCTCAAAAGTGTTGCAGTGAATTTTTTTATTCTACATTGTAGAAGAAAAGCATTGAAGAATGATGAGAAAAAACCTCTCAGGTCTCCTGGTCTCCAGTTACTAAATTATAACTAGTCCTTTTTATTTATCTTTATTTTAAAGGGTTATCCCAATTGCATGAGATTTTCAGAATGCCATCATATTAGAAGCTAAATAAATATGTAATAGAAATGCAAATATAGTTGGCTATTTGTTACAAATATATCCTCACTGGCTGTTGAGGATAAGATAGAAGCCATAATCTATTTTGCTTGGATATATTTTCCCCCAGGATAAAACAAACCTGCTATAGTCCTTAGATTTATAAAGTAGTTGTGCAGAGCCTGATACTTAGATCAGTTACAGCTATCATATTCAGCCCACTAAAGTCTGCAGAGTTGTATCAGTCTGTGAGAAGAGAATCAAGTCCATCAGGTACCTTGGCTGTGTTGTCTGGTGTTTATTCCTGATGCTTTTCTTAGTTGAAGAAAGTTTTTTGGTTGAGGAAAACAGATGGATATCATTTGAAAAAGATAGAAGTGAATTAATTTATTCTGATAATTTTTACCAAAGTGAGATGTCATGATATACATTACAAAGTTGTGGTCATTCTTTAAATGAATAATAATAGAGTTTAGAAATTCTACCTAAGTATACATTTTCTGTGTAAGTGGGCTTAATATATTTTTGTAACTAGATTTTTTTTTTTAGATTTCTGTAAAAACAAACTGAAGTGAAATTCGATAAACCTCAGCCCTGAAATTATTTTTTAAACAAGGTTTTGCTGGTGACAGCTTATTTTCTTAAGTAAACAGATTCCATATGTGGTATTAAGTAAATAATTTTGTGATTTGATAGTGGTGTATTAGGGTGAGACATCCTGTAATGCAGCTATGTCTGAAGTTATTTACTGTTTTTCCTCTGCCAAATTGTGATTGTTTAGTCTGCTAACACTTGTACTGAGGTTTTTTCTGGGTAGTGGTTAGCAGTTGTTTTCAAAGCAAATGTTAAATCTAAGAAGACATTCCTTTAGAAAAAATCCTGTTCTGGCAGAGGAACATGATTTGTGTTCTTGTTCAGTGTTCCTTTACTGTTTTTAGTGTGGCTGTTGAAATCTATACCTTACATGATCTCATTGTACTGCCTGCATTTCATTAATGAGTGACTCTGTTTAGGGCTTGGGGAGTGAAATATTTTTCATATGACACTACCCAATATGAATGCAGTGCACCAGCTGCAAAAACCACGGGCCATCTGATTTTGTGGTTTTTGAGGGTGTAAAAAGTTCAATTGCTTATACTAGAGCTTATATCTGTATATTATACCATATGGAAACGGAACTACTGGAGACGTGGAAGGAAAAAGAGAAAACCAAGTTCTTCAGCCATGGTGATGAAAAATACATATCTTGCCCCGTGGAGGATTACTGTTACTATGCAGCATTAAAATATTTTTGCATAATAGAATAATGTGAATTAAAATTTTGCCACCAACTAGTATTTTCAGAGAAAGATGAGAGATGTGTAAACAGCTTCACCAAGATAATGTTATTGATACTTAAACACATTTATTTTTCTCTGTTAACATTCTTTGTTTCATTTCTTGTCTAGAGGAGAGAAAGAAGTCTGTTAGTGCCTGGATGGGCATTATTCTTATTATCCAGATTGTAAGCTAAAAATACTTCAAGAAATACTATTTCAGCCATAATATGGGAATTTTTAAACTAGTTTTGAATTTAACAAGTCCAAACATAAAACTCATTTTAGTTGTCACTGTTTTAGGGTTCTTCCATTAGTAGAATCAAAGTATAAGCAGCTACCTATGAATCTGTGGGATAATATGTTAGACACATTTGCAAATAGTTTAAAGTTGTTCTCTCAATTAACCAACTAAAAAATCAGATGAAGTTCAAAGGGGTTTGCATGTCTTAAATTCTTGGAAAATTTTTGTGGGTGTTCTTTAATATAGTGAAATTTATCTTCAGTAGAACAGGTTGCAAAAATATGTTCTTTCTTTGTTGTATAAAACCATAACAAGAATAAACAACAGTGAATATATAACTATTTCATATTAAAGATGAGATTTGCATAGTTGTTTGGGTAACCAGAGGTGTGTGTCTTTTCTGTGATATGCCTGAGATTTCAGAAGGGGCGAAGTTAAAAGGCATTTGAGTGTTTCTAATGGAAAAGCACCAATCTGTGTTTATAGACACATGATGTCCAAGCAATTTTGAGATGCATTTTGGACTCTTCTCTGAAAGCGAAAGAGAAGCAGAACTCTCAGCAAACTGCAACCTGTTGATGACAAGCACACAGCCTTCCCCAATTGCTGCTGTTTGGTTCAGTCAGTCAAGTAACACAGTAAATGTCATGATTTATATCTTGAACAGAGAAAATGAAAGCTCCAAATAGCAAAAATAATAACAACCAGCCCATAACCAAGTCCTAGTTGATGAGTTTTAGTTGAACAGATTGGTTCAAAAGCTGAAGAGTTTTGTAAAATATCATTATTTTCTGTGAATAAAGAATAAACACAAAGTAGTGCTAAATTTGTTGTACACTTTGTTCACTCTGACTTGTCCTTCCAGCTCTACATAGGTCTGCCATCCAGAGAAAGTGCTTTTTGTTGACAATAAGCCTCAATGACAGATTTCTCTGAATCACTATTGAATGCCACTTACATGCCAGTGATGCAGCAGCTATTCAGTGTGGTTATAAAAACCATGAGTGAGAATTGATTCCACTCATAATGAGGATCAGATGTAAGAGTACCTATATGAGTTCTATAGCAATATATTTTGCCAATAGAGAATGGGGGAAAAAAAAAACAGAAAAAGTTTTTAGCTGTTTTTATGACATGTAAAAAAATGTTTTATTTCAATAGTTTAATGAAATTGCAAGTTGCTTATCTCAAATTTTTGTATTTAGCTTTGCGGTTTGTGTTTTGTTTTGTTTTGTTTTTATTTTGAGGGCTTTTCAAACATACACTTTTTATTCTTTTTATCTAATTTTTGAGCTCTGAACCTTTCAGGTTTTATGCTTTTAATTTGTACACATGAGAACTGGAAAGTTATATATATAAAAAAGACAATTATTGTAAAATTTCTAGATCCCAACACTTGAAGTTTTAGGAGAAAACACCAAACAAGATGAGATTTTGAAAAAAATCTCTAAGTATCATCACCACAGTTATGCTATGAAAAGTAAAATCAGTTTATAGACATGAATGGGTGAAATGGTCTAGCTATTGAAATTAGAGCCTTTTGCCACTGAGATCACTGAAGGCAGAATTTTATTCTCTTAATCCTTTCCCTGTCATATGCAGGGTTAATCTGCTTGTCCCATGTCTCTGAATCCTCATCTCTAAAGGGAAATGGTTCCTCCATCTGATCAATGGTGAGTCAGTTTAGAGGAGAGGGAGGCTGGGCTAATCCTCAAAGAGGCAGCAGTGTTGTTATAAAATTATTCTTCCTTGTCACATAAGCTAAGGAGGTTTAAGTTCATTGATCGGAACTCAAAGCCATCAAAGTTTGTGAGATGTAGAAGGCAAAAACAAGGTGTTTGTAATAAAAGTGTAATTACAGATGGTACTAAAAATGACAGATTATTCTTACCTTACTGAAATCCTAGTTTGGCTGTGTTGGGATCTTTGCAACCATGGACTAATTTGTTAGTTACTCAAATCTCTGCTACTACTCTAAAATAATTTTTGCCCCACATTGGCTCTTCACTGAGTCAAAAAAAAATTCTGAAATTTTGTTCTTTTTTGTGCTAAGAGATTTGATAAAATACATTTTGAATTTACCTAGACTGTAGGAGTAACATGTAAAACAAAAGTGTTCAGATAAATACCTTTGTGCAAGAGATGTGATTCTCCCAACAAATAGTTTATGCAGAGGTTTTGAATTTTAATTTAAAAGTTTTCCATATCATCATATTCATTAAAAGTTGAATAATTGAATTATGAATAGTACTTTGAGATTTTGCATTTTTTAAATAAAATTTTTATTTGCTATTTTTATTTTTTGGATGCTAAATTATAGGTGTACTAATTATTTTTGTTATCTTCTTTTGATCTGTTTTCTGCCATTTGATAATAATGGATTTGCTTTTTTAATTGCAGTTTTAACATGTTGATTTTGATCAACTTTCATTTATAACCCAAGACCTAATTCCTTGATGGTTATTGGTCATCTATGTTTTGTCATCTTGTACATAGTGTTGGGATAGATTTTACATCAACACACATCACCTTATGTTTGTTTCTGTTGAATACTGTTCCCTATTTTGTTGTCCAGTAGCTCAGCCTTATTAAGTCCTGTGATTTCTGAGTCCTATCTCAAATCATAAACAACTCAATTTAATCTAATTTTGCTCATCTTAAATTTTCTTATCTTCCATCTTTTATGCCAATGTTTCTGTATGCAATTATTTTCTCTATTGTCCTGTGGAAAAACAATTTCTCTGGGCATTAGTAAAGGTTGGTGATAAGTGCTTTCTGAAAGTATCATTCAATGGTACAACTGATGATTCAACAGGCATTTAATTTAGACTGAGCTGTGATGCTCTGTTGCCTCCCCTGATTTGCATTGAATAGAGGTTTCCTTGACTGTAGCTGATCCTCCATATCTATTTACACTTCCTGAATAGGGGCAGTTTCATGCAGATAAGTAAATATAATTGTGTTCCTTTTTACCTGCCGTACACTTTATTTATTATCTAGGAACTGTAATGTTGTGGAGTATTCTTAAGTAGGATAAAAGACCTCAAAGTATTTATCTAATGTAACTCATCTGAGGATAAGTAGTCTTCTCTTTTTAGAGTGTAACCAATCTTTTTTGGATTTCCACATTTGCATGAGTTTCCCGTTTAGAAGACCTAACTTGTCTGATAATATGGAATTAAGAGAAGTTGATACATATATATTTATAGAAAACAATGCTTGGAAAAATAAAGCTATTTAAAATGGAGCTGGAGCTTGTTTCACACAAAATTCTTAGCAGTCGTGGATGACCTAAAATTTTGTAATGTTCTAGTTGAACTGAAATCAGTTATTTTTCTGACATAATTAAAATAAATATTGAATTTGAACTCAATTAGATATGTTTTTCTGGAACCTCAAATGTCTTGTTTGTTTTCTTCCACAATCCTGAAAAAGATAAATTAATTGATACACCCCATATTAAAGCATATATAGAATTTCTTCACTGACTAAACTGAGATACACTGATAATTTTAACCAGTTTTTTCTGTCTAGAAATTCCATCTTTGCCAAATAGCATGACTAAATAGCAAACCTCCTCTCTGTTCCCTTTTGAAACATTAAATAGTGTTTGAACTCTGTTAAGTTCATACATAACTATTTTGATTTATTGTTTCTATTTAGACAGATAAGGAGGGGGGAAATGCTATTTTACATACCTGTTTAACATGCAAAGGACAGTTAAACTATTGAACAAGTAATACATTCATAAAAATATTTAAATAAGAAAAGAATATATCTTATTCATGAAGAATAAGATACCAGGTCAAATCTGCAAATGCATTGCAGAAACAGGTATCACAAACTGCCTTTACAAAACCCAACTGCAGATGCCTCTAGTGTAGACATCAAGATATGAAAACATCATTTAGATACTCATTATACTAAATGGAAAGAAATAGACATTTATAAAGGAGTGCTTATCTCAAATTTGATAGAGATGTCTAAACTGCTTTTGGTGTTTCTGGATGTATAAGAGTTCATAGTTCTTTGAGCTAGATTATGATATAGCTGCCTATGACTCATAATTGTCACCACCTAAAGCACAGAGAATGAAATTACTTTGTTTTAAGGGGATTTTTTTTTAATTAATCACTTTTTATCTTGTCACTTCCTTGCAGATGGCATTTTGTTGGTGTAGTCTGATTTGATTTAGAAACTTCTTTAACTTGTTGCATAGTTCATCTACACAAAACGTTGCACTTACATCATTAAAATGAATATATGTGTGCTCAAATAATTTAGTGTTAGATCTTTACTTCTCCATTAAAGTTATGTTTCATAGCCAATTAAAAATCAAAATGGGAAAGTGTACACATATTCAAAGTGGCACATAGGTGGGGTACATTAATTGAGCTAATTTGTCTCTGAAATACTGGGTTAATCGTATTTGTTATGCTTGTAATGCTTGTAAATCAGAAAATGATTGCTTAATTGTAAATTACATATTGATTAAAGCTCACGTGTGGTTTCAAAGGATGACTATATTTCATTTGCATAGTATAACATTCTACTGAGAGGGGGTTCATTTCTTTGAGACTTGGGAATGAGGCTTTCCAACACATGCTTACAGCATGCTTAGAAGTTCAAGAGCAATTTTATTTGAAAATGCTTTATATATTCTTTTACTGTTTTTCTTTCAAATGTCTTACAAATTATTTACAAAGTTACAGAAACTGGTACTTTTTAGTTCCAGAGTGGGAAAATAAATGCAAGCCTTCATGAACATCTACTATTTTAGAATCAGCTAGAAATTACATTTATGACAGCTTTGAAACAAATGGTCTATTTTCAGGTTGACAGGAAGAAAATCTATATTGCTACTCTTTAAAAAGAACTGAAATTCAAAATCACTATTAAATGCAAATTCCTTTTTCAATGTCATGCTGGTGAATTACATTGGAAATAGGATTGGTTTTTGAAGTGTACATTCATCCTAAACAATGCTAGATTACATAACCCTGAAGTCTGAATGTTGTATTCATTTTTCATTGAGGTTAAATAAAATCAAAAGGTTTTTGATAAAACAAATTTAATGTTTTCACAAAGGCATAAGTTTTACTGTTTGCAATTTAAGCCTGATTGAAGAATCGACTAAAGAAGACACACCCACGTCACCCCATTCTTACATGGAAAGTTTTTACTTAACAGCCAAAAATACAATAGCAATGTAATTGATAAATAATCTGAGCTCAGCTAAATGGATCATCTACAAAAACTAAATTCTGAGCCAAATTCCGTCTTCTAATTTAAGAATGAAATCTCTGATGGTATGTCATTTCGGATAATTATTGTCATGCTCAAAGTGAGTGCAAATATTTTCCTCAGTTTATGTATTAGGAATTCCATTGATTTAATACTGTGGTGTTCTTAATTAAAAATTTATGTAATGATACAATACTAACTGCAGAACTTAATCAGAGAAAATCCATTGCCATATTGTCCAAATAAGAATATATCAGTAGTAGAGACTTAATGGAGGCATTGGGATTGTGATGTGCCAGGGAGTGTAAAAGAATGTGTTTTGTGATTGTGCTGGAATAAACAGGCTGTTGGGAACACAGGATCATGGAAGACATTTCTTGAGAGCAATCAATACAATAACAAGCATAGACTAAAATATACATAAGTCTTTTCGTCTTTCAATTATATGACAAAGTTTTTCAAGACATTACTTACAGCTGGCCAAGAGAACACATAGCTTTGTGTCTGAGTTTTAGGCACTCTTAGATTTTGTCTTCCAGTTTCAGAAACATTTGCAGTTACAGTTTTTGTTTTATCATTACAACATGATGTAACATGTGGTAGGACTTGTAGGGCAGATCAGGGGTCGGAAGGAAACGTGATGTGAACATTTCCTTAATGGAGTAGTAATAATTAAACTTGGAAAATATTTCTGCATATTGTCTGGATATTTATTGAGATGTTAGTAAATTAGTATTCTGAGTCACTTCTTTAAAAAGGTACTGTCCCAATGCACACACAAGTGTTACGTTTTTGTTAAAAGGATCTGAACTGGTATGAGATTACATGGAGGAAGTGTTTTGCCTGTCCTGAAATGTTCCTAGTTTGGCAATTGGAATAGCACTTAAGTGAAATTTGTTCTAATTTTATATTTAGCAATTTCCAATTTGCTGGTTTGTTTGGTTGTTGTTTTTTTTTTTTTTTTTTTTTTTTGTAAAAGTTTAATGTTAGTACTGCTTTTGTTACATTTATGTAAATTTCATAGTGAGTCCATGCTTAAAGATAGGCTATTTTAATTCCAATGAAATTTTAAATCTATTTGAAATGCCTCCTTTTTAAATTTTAAATAAGAGTTTATTAAAACACATTATTCTTGTTGTTTTCATCTTTATATTTTTAATCCGTGTAGATTTTATTCTAATTTATATACTAACAAGCATATAGGTAGTTACAGGTAGTTACAATAAACATGCATTTCGTTTTGAGAGCTCTAGATTTCATTTCTGAATGGTTTCTTGAAGTGCTAACACTTTTTTTAAAACACGTTTTGTTAATAAAAAAGAGATTTAAAAAAACCTAGAGGTCTGTAGGGAAGTATTTTTATTCTTCTATGTAATTTGTGTGGGCATCTCATAGTGAACATAATATAAGCAATGAGAAATCCATTCTTTCCATTGAAAAAGAAGACAGGGTTCATGACTATTTAACATGCATTCCAAAATTGCAGATGCCAGTTTCATTTGGCATTATTCAGCTACTCTTCAAATTAGTATAACAGTTTAAAAAGTCAGAAGTATTAATCTGTGAATGTGGAATGGTTTAACAAGTTTTTTTACATAGTTCTATCACTATCTTACTATCCACAGTAAGGTGAACTTTGGTTCTCATTTGTCTGGATGGTGCATTTCTGGATGACCTAGGAAGCTTGTAGGTTTTTAATACCAGTGTACTCAGAGTTGAATTATAACATGCATGTTAACCTTTCAAACACACTCTGAAGTTTTAACAATAGCTGAAAATTTTAGTGGCGTACACTAAATATTTATTGGAAGAGGAGAAGCTCAAGAAAGTGAGGTAGGACCTATGCATGTACTTGACACTATTTATCCTATAGATAAATACCAAGTCTTACAGAACTCTCTCTGCAAAATCCAAGGAATACACAGCACTTCACAAATGCATTTTTTAGAGAGTTTCTGCCCCTTAACAGAACTTCATGTGTTAATTGCTGTAAACACACACCTGCCACACCAACCTAACAACAATGGTAGAAGATTTTACTCACTATTTCTGGGGTTTATGTCTTCACTTACAACCTTCTCATCAGCCAAAAGTGAAACCTTTCTTCATGCTCTGGAAACCCCCAGAACCCATATCCTATATCTGTAAAATTATTTTCTTCCCAGATGTGCAGAATAAGATATCCTTCAGTGTTTGAGTTGTTTTCTCTCTCTGAAACCTTACTTAAAGCAGCAGAAGAAGTAGCACAGTGTAATTTTGCACAGTGTAATATAAACATGGGGTAAAATGGTTAAGAGATGAAAAGACTTCCTAAAGAAGTAGATTTTAAAAAGGATTTTTAAAAGGAATTTGAAGTACAGGTTTTGCTTGGATAAGATAAAAACGAAGGCTTAGTCAGTGAGCATATGTGTGAGGAATGTGTTTGTGTATTCATTTTAAAATCTAGCTATCCTAATCAGCAACTGCCACAAATCTATTAATTGTTTTTTGTTATTTCTGAGGACAATCCAGGTTGTGGGAAGTAGGACTCAACTGCCAAATTTCATCACAATTCTAATAATGTTCAGTAGAGTCTAAACCAAGATTTTTTGTGCATGTGATCATACTGAGGTATTTGGAATCAAATAAGCCTTTGCACCAACTACTGAACCAACTGATCTCCATCAGGAAGAAGAAAAAGTTATTTTTAGATTGATGTCCTAACCAATGTGTCAATATGACACCCAGACTGAATTTATGCTTAATAACTATTATTAGCTGTTCCCTTTGTCCTGTAGTCACTTATAGGTAAAGAGCAAAGAGCATGTCTGTGTGCAAGAGCACTGGCTCTTGACCAGCTGGGACTTAGCAAAGGTAGAAGAGAGGACAATTATCTCACAAAAATGGGATAGGATAGGAAAAGAGAAGGAATTAGGGAAGAGGGGCAGAACTTAGAGTAATTGCAACAAAAAGGGAAAAGAAGAAGTTTTTGCAGGAGAAAAATTCTATACACTTTCTGGAGATACCTGAGCTTTGCTAGTTTTGCTGCCCACAGAAAAACCTGGTTGTTTCATCATAGAAGATCTAGCACTTTTCTGTAAGAAAGTTGATCACATAAATAACAAATGTAGTTTTCCTTTTGCCTTCTTACTCTAAACTACTCTACTGAAATAAAAAACTCCTGCATTCTGAAGTGTAGAGAAAATAGTAAAGCATTTTAGATTTGACTACTGTCAAACTTCCCAGTTGCAGATCCACTCTCAGCAGTGCCTCTCATGGAGAAAACCAGAAAATATGGGGTTATTGAATAGCTACAAACTTGTCCTTTTGTTTATGTTATTAACTTCTTCCAATCCTCAAGAACTTCTGTCACATATTTGTCAAGGCCAGATTTTGCTTTTCTCCCTTGTTTTTGGTGGTTTGCTTTGTAAAAAGGTGAGTAATTCAGTCCTCCTAACTTACTTGGGCTCATCACATTGGGTAGGTAGATCTCAGAAACTCCTGAAAGACTTTGTGACTTCCTGGATACTAAACTTCCACTTGAAATGTGAGATCTCTTTTAGAAAGATATGAATGATATGAAGTTTTGAAAATGTAGGTAATCATCCATATCTGTCAACAGTTGGTACTAACAGGCTATTTATTTTCATTATTTAGAAATAAAGAAATGTGACTTTTACATGAATAGTCAAGTAATAGTTTTCCAGTGGATTCCTAAATGCTTTTTTCAGCTAAATTAAACAGCTGTCTACTCCAAAGTATCCCATGCCTTATAGATACTTACAGTTGGTTAGCAAGTTATCTCTTAACCCTTTGTTATATAAATGAACTGGATTATAGTTTTAATATATCAGTTTGAGAGGTACATTTTAGCTGTGTGGAGCTCAGATGAGTTATACTGAGAAAGATGGGCCCATCTGTTTGATTGATATTTCCCATTGTATCAAGGCTGAGGTCATCTGAAAAAATTAATCTCTGATTTACAATGGAAGTAATAAATTTGGGACAATAAAAGTTCTTCAGAGAACCTACATTGTCTGACAATTTTCCACTTAGAGTTTTCAAGATCTGTGTATTTAAACAGTTTTAATCCATGTAATGTAGAGTATTGATTTTGTATGGTGCTTGAAAATGTCATGCAAGATTAAATCTTATAGCAATCTAAGTGTACTATGACAATGCAAGCTAATGTTATTAGCCAAACTTGTTGTAGCATAAAAAATGGTATCAAGTTTAGTTGACAAGTCTTACAAGTGAATGAATTACACTACCATTTCTTAATTATTTACTCCTCAACCTTACTAGAATTTATACTTCCTTGATGTCACCCAACCTGTAGTTTCTCAGTTTCCCTAAACGTGAACGTAACATTTAGATTTTCCAATTCTCTTGATCTTGTAGAGTATCCCTAGATTTTTTTAAAACCCAGAGGTAATTTTTCAGTGAGTTCCTTTTACTTTAATTGCTCTCCATTGGCTTTTACACTTCTGGGGTATTAATGATCTCTCTGGATTTTAATTACATGCCTTCCTTTCTCCCAAAATGAGATTTGCTAAATGCTTATTCTTTCTCAATTATATTTAAAGAATTGGTTGTTATTTTCTTAAAGTTGTGGATTTTTATTAACACCTTTTAGATTTCTCACATCTATATGCCATGCTCTGGCTTGGGGTCCCCCATGGGCTGCAGGTGGATCTCTGTTTTGACTCCTCCAGCACTCGCCCCCCTCCTTCTTCACTGACCTTGGTGTCTGCACAGCTGCTCCTCTCCCATGTTCTGCCTCCTGTCTCTGGCTGCCCTTGCTGCTGTGCAGCAACTTTCCCTCTGTCTTGAGGGGCATTCTCCCAGAGGCACTGCCACTGGTGATGGGCTTGGCTTTGGCCAGCAGCAGATCTGTCCCAGAGCCAATTGTTTTGTCTCCATGAGATGCAGGAGCAGCTTCTAGCATTTTCTCCCAGAAGCCACACCTGAACCTGCCCTGCTACCAAAACTTTGCCATACTAATCCAGTACTCCTTTTTGCTAAAAGCTTTCTCTCTAGGGATCTGGCTGGTGCATGGCTGAGACTGCTCTTGCAGCATTTCCTATAGACCTTAGATTTTTGCTTAGAGATCAAATATGAAGTATTCAGTGTTCACATTATGTTAATGAACACATACAGCTTTTACATGCTATCTTTTCTGATCTGTAGCCTACAGATATTTCCCTAAAAAATTTGGGGGTGGGGGCTCCTGAGATTAAATGAAGCAATGGTAGAAAAAGCTCTGATTTAACCAAAATTCTGTTGACAGTATCTCAGGTTTTGTTAGTAAACGTTATCTTTTGGGAATGTAGTTATACTTTCAGCTGGTTTTTAAGTGCCATGGCACAGTAATACCAAAAGGATTACACTCTCTCATTCTCTGTGTTTACTTGGGAAGGAATTTATGGCCTTCAGACATGGATGTGTCATTAGTATAAGGGATATCACTGTAAATGTTGAATGATGAACTGATTTATTGCCAGGCTCCTTAACTTGGCTATGCTGTAATTCTACTAGAGGTGGAGCAAATTATGCCTGATTGCTTCATAAGATGAGTGTCCAGCAGTGAAAAAATCACTTGTGGTCCAGATTTGAGCTGTCTGGATGCTGTTCCACCTCTCTGACCCAAGATACTTTTTTTCCTCTACTATTTCATGATAATTTTTTGATTGGTGTTTTTTCATTCGTCAAAGCCAGTCCAGGATATTGAGTACAATTTATTTAAAATCTGGCAAATAGAGAAGAGAGGGAGGCCTCATTTTACTGAAAATAATGTTCTTTCTTTAAAGTAGTGGAATACTATATTTAAAAATAAGTATTCAGGGTTTTTTCCAGCTCAGATTTCTGTGTTTTATTTATTAGTAAATTGTTTAAATTAAAGTGATTTAAAATTGGATGAATAGTCTTCTAAGGTATAATGGTGACCATGTCATTCCATTGAAAAGGCAGGAAAATCTCTAAACATGTAACAATTTATCTGATGAACTTACTAGGTATTGCCTTACTTAACATGCTTACTGCAAGTGACTGCTTACATTTTAGATCTCATATAATCATTTCCATAATTTTCCACTTGAGAGTAAGGCAAATAATACTCAGTAAGCACTTATTAGACTGAAAATGGTGAGTCGAATTTATTATACAGATGACAGTTTCAGAGATATGAAATATTAGAAAAAACACTTAATGACTGATATAAAAGGACAATGCTGTTCTGTGGCACGTACCAGCACAGAACTTGCTTTTCATTATTTTAGTATTTTAAAATTAAGAATGATATTGTGACATACTGCCTCTAAATGATACTCCAGAGTATCTATGGAACACTGTGTTCAATATTTTTTTCAATAAAGCAGAAGTCTGCCTTGATTTTTCTGCCTAATTAATTTGTGTATATCAAAATGTTATCTTCTGAGCAGGCAAATTAGAAGTATACAATTGATTCCTGTTAGAATATAAATGTTCATTGAAACATACTCAAGTTTTTAATTCTATTACCAAATGTATTACATAAATGTTTAAAACTAACCCTCTGTGTTGAAGATCAGTCCTGAGAGCCATGAAAGATTTAATTCTTTGGGGCTTGTTGGAAATTAAACCTCTGTAATTTTAATTGTGTAAACTTTTGCATTAAAATTACTTCTGTTTCAAGAAGGTGAATCTCTTTAGTCTGTTTTAATGATTGTTTGGGATGATGAGGATCTGACGGTACCTTTTACTGAGAGTTTTAGTGTTGCAATCTAATTTTTGCAGCAAGTTCAACTAATTTAATAATATTTTGGAAAGTGATGATTTTTTAGAAGTGATTATTTTTGTTTTTGAACACAGTTTGTAGCCATACAAAATACTACATGTGCTTAGCATTTTTAACTGCATGATGCATCTGTAGTCAATTTTTTTTCTCCCATTAATGTCCACTCTTAGTGAGCTAAATGATCAGACACTGATTATGATACTCATTCCTACTTCAAAATCTTCTCTAACCACAAACTATGTGTTTCTAATCAAAAAGATATTTCATTAGTTTCCGAATTTTTAAACTATTCTTTTAGAAGTGGGAGCACTGACAATGTAATAATTTTAAAATCTAATTGCTTTCACCTGTTAGAATAAGTAAAATACATGGTGGTGGAAAATATGTGTGCCTAAGAATGGAAAATAGTTGCACATATACCCTGAAGTATAGGACTTTCCTTTTTTCCTTTTTTTTTTTTCTGTCTGAGGGAAGTGTCTGTCTGTTTTGTACAGCTATGTCCTCTCAAAAGTCTGTGTGGCTTTTGAAAGCCAAGGATTCTGCAATGTACAATATTTCAGGCGAGCAGCTACTGCTGAGTAATGAGGCATGGGAGCAGCTGGTATTGGTTTATTTCAGAAGCTTTGTGTCTGACTCCATTAGCCTACCTACAGATAGAGCTGCTCTTTCCACTGCCATCTCAACGTTGAACAAGTCATTCATAATTTTAAAAATAGTTAAATGATAATTTTTGCATTTTTTTTGAAGTTTGTTTTGTGAGGCTAATCAATGGTGAACTAAATAGTGAGTATGCTACTAAAAATTAAGGCAATTCTTAACGAAGCAAAAGAACAAGAACTTTTATAGAAAGAAAAGATGAATGTTTGTCACTGAACCCTACTGAATCTAAACAAAGAAAAAGATTACCTAATAGTCTTGCAATGCATTTGAAGTACAGTCTGCTATTTGTTTGGGGAGCTGAATGGAATATATGTCTTAAAATATTTCAACAGCAGAAGTGGTGTTTTCCAGTGGTAGATCTTAACATTACTAAATTACTGTATCTTTCTCCCTGCTTAAGACTCGTTATTATACTGTAAGGCAAAATAATTGAAGCTTTTTTTACTTGCCTGTGATGCATTTTAGAGCTAATTTGTACTAATGATGAATTGCCTTGTAGGGAATTTTATGCTGCTTTATTATTATTTATATATTTTCTGCCCAGTTTGCATTAGTTAAGTGAATAATACCATTATCATTAAAACTTAATTCACACTTTAATTAAAAAGAGCTAGTGACAGAGAGCTAGCTGACTTAGACAGACAGTCAAATTTCACAAAACAAATTTTACCCCATGCACAAAACAAGTAATTAAAAATGACAATGAAAATACTATACTTTATTATGCTAAAAAGAAAATATATTTTTGGTAAGCCAATTGCATAATTATCCTTTTCAGGTTGTGGGTACTTACTTTTTTGTTGCCACAAGTGGACACTGAACGGATACAATAAAGTCAAGCTAAAATTTTTTAGATACTAGCACAACATGAAAATGATATTTTTCCTAAAGATGGAAGACACTATAACTTGTGCTGCTTATTTTTTAATTACTATTTCCCTATTCTGTCAAGTAAAAATTACTTTTAAAAAAGTCGTATTTATGGTCCATTTAAACTCAGATGAATTGCATGTATCAATTAATGAAATATTGTATGATAATTATGATAATAAATATAGAGCTTAAGATTTAAATATATCTATTTGGAATATATGTGCATATTACTTTTTAAGACTGTTTCTTCAGGATTCCTAATTTTTCATATACAGACTTAACCTAACTAGTTGTAAGGTGAAAATGGATCAGTTTACAGAGGATAATCTACAGCATGGTTGCATATGAAAACAGTAGGTCTGAAGGGGGAGATAATCCTTACTCTTCTCTGTCCATAACACTTTGAGCTCAGAATAATAAACTACTATTTCAAATAGCTAATGTTTGAAATTAGTAATATTTTTGCTTAGTTGTGGTAAAAAGTAACAAAATGCCTTTTCCAACTTAAGCAGGGCAGTAATGTGTATTTAGTTTACAGTCAGAATATAATAAAACCTCCAGTACACAGAAAATCAGAGATTGTCAGGACTTTCTGTTCAAGTAGTCAGTAATTTCTGCTCAGTAGAGTAATTGCACAGAATTTTTTTCAGCTTACTGTACTCAACTGGCACTTCCAGAGCTTAAATTTCTCTGCATGATGTCTTGCTTGTGGTCTTAGTGACCTCTAGTTTAAAGTCCTTAGCCCTAAGTCTGGTCATCCAGTGTTGATTGGTTTTGGCCTCATTCCACTGTAGGTGGTTTCAATAAATTCTCTCAGGCTTTATGACAAAAATCGTTCATAAAGTAATTGGGAGATTTCCTCAGAGCACTCTACATCAAAGGATGCTTAATTGTCCCAGCCATGCAAGAAGAAAAACAAGATGTGAAGTGCTCAGTTTAATTAGGGCACAACTTTATTAACTCAACTGGGAGCACTACCCGGCAATAAATGCAGGTCATTGTTCTTTCCTTGATCACTCTGGTTTTGGGGGACTGCTGTTTGCTTTCCTTTGCCAGCTCCAGTGATGGGACCTCATGGTTCTTCCCTTGTACGAGGACTGAGTTAGGGAATATGTGAAATAGGGATTTGTCCCTTTGATATCACATACAGAGAGTCACACAGCTTTCCCTGCCTGTCCACTGACTTTCTCCTAGCTCCTTATTGAAGATAAAAATTCAGGGGAAAAAAAAAAAAAACCTGTTCAGAAAAAAATTCAGCTAATACTATTTTGGAAGGGATATTCATGCTGTAGAAAAAAAAAAAAAGAAATGTTATTTTAAGAGCATGAAGATGGGACATCAAAAATGCTCCCATGTGTCTGTGCTGTTTTCCTCAGCATATCTTAAAAGCAGTACTTTTCTGCTGGTTCCTTTAGACATTCTATAAGCAATTTAAGTGATTTTATACATGACAGATGTAGCTAAGCTCCTGTGCAAGGCAAGGCTGCACTTTGCAACACACAGAGCAATGCAGTGTACGAGCTGAGTTTCTCCAGACATGGAGAACGAGGTGACTGATACTTTTGGGAAGAAAGCAACTGCTTTGGAACACTCAGGTATGGGACTCGAGTTTTCAACTTCTCAGGTTGGCTCATAGTGAATTCCTTATCAGGTTTTATTATCTCCTTAAAGAGGAAATAATTTGTCTACAATTAGTAAAGTTCTTCTACCATGGAAAAACAAATTTTACCTGTTCTTAAAAAGGGTACAAAAACCAAATCCCAATAATTTCTGAAGATATTCCTGAGACCTTTAAGAAGACAAAGACCCTCTGATGTGGTACACTTGTGCCCTTAGCATGCAAGGAACTTTCCACATTCTACTTTTAATAAACAATCAAGATTTTATGGCAAACATTTTCTATAAACCCACAGTTTCTAATTAAAAGTTTGTTTTGTGGAAAGAACTCCAGGTGGTATAATTAGTGAAATATATTTTAATGATAAATCTTCCTTGTCCTATTTTTCCTTAATAACAAAAGATGTCCTATGCATTTGAGATGCTCCCTATGGGTTGTATATAAGAGCTTGGTTAATTAGCTAATCAACTTACCTTTTTAAATGTGTCCTGTTTCACAGGTGTAATCTCAAATTTTATTTGGGATAGAGGAGATAAATAAAGCATTTAGTGCTCACCCTGGCCTGCACAGAAGAGGAGATTTTGAGTTGTCCTTTGAATGTCAGGTTCTTAAGGGGCACATCAGTCACAGCTCTCAGCCTCTGGTCACACTGCTCCAGCTTTAAGCTATCCCTGTGTTTCCTACATTGCACCATTCCAAAGCAGAATAGCCTAGATACACTAGCACGACTAAAATATTGTTACTTCTCAGTGTTTCTAAAAAAAGCCAAAACCCCCTTGCAGGCTCCTAAGACTCCCCTTTCCTACACTTGTGATTTATTTGGGTTTCTCTTCTATTTTTTTAAAGTTGCAGTGAATACATGGGTTTTATAGAATTGGCTTTCTGTCCTTTCCTTTGCTTTATTCTGGCTCTGTAGTCCCAATAGTTTTGAATATTTATTCAAATACATGGTGAACAGTGACCAAACTTACAACTTTTCCACATTTTCCTTTTTACGTTTTGCCTAAAATCATTTTTAGTTTCTGTTCTGGGTGTTTGATGTGGGATAGTATTTCTTTCAAGGAAATTAACTAGTAACCTAACATTTGGATTCAGTCTTGGATTTACTGAAGTTACTCCCAACATTGATAAGTGAGAAATTATTTCAGAGGCTCAGGTTTTCAAAATCCCTTCCAAAATAACACAAATGGTAATTGCTGCAAAACTGTATCTGGGAGTAAGTGTGGTCACTCTTGGTGAGTGTAGTCATAGGAAAAAGATGGTAATTACATGGTCTTATCTGCCTCCTCAGATTTCTTCTCCCTCTCTTCCTTATTCCCCAGTATTGTTCTCAAATTGTTCTCAAAAAGTCCCTCCTGTAGACAGTAGGTTTCTCTGAACACTCTGAGCAGTGTAATAACATTATTGCATTTCTGCCTGTTTTTCCCACGGTGCAGTCCTATTGACTTCATTATCCTGAGATCCTAGACAGTATATTTTAATCCAAGATTTCTGGCATCTTTGTCATCTGCTGAGAAAAAGAACAAAATCAATTGTAAAATCAGTTTGATCATCACCTTGAGTTTCTAGCTGCTTTTGAATTTTATTAGGTGAGTAATCTCTAAGTATTCTGCAATATGTGTATAGCTTACAAGGTATTTGTGGCTACCTTTACTCAAATCCTTACCATTGATTCATTGGATTCAATGCAATTACAAAAGGTAGTATTTTGTATTTTATTTTGTGCTAATCTACTGTGAATAAGGGATATGCATTGCTCTGTGTTGCAGAGCAGTAACTTTTTTATCTTGAGGCTTTATTTCTCCTCCAGATATGCACTAGCCTTATTTCTTCTGACTGGGAAAAAAGCTTCATTCCCTATAAACACTGTTGACATGAATAGAGTTATTCCTGTCATATCTGGTAATCCCAATTTACCATATACTTCACTGGTCTATGAAGAATTGTACCAGCTGCTTTGGTAGAGGGGAGGAAAAAAAAATATAAAAGAGGATGTACGTAGAATGTCTGCTTTCCAGAGTAGCTGAAAGCTGACAGTGGATTTAATATTGCTCTATGAAAGCAAAATTGCATAATTATGAAAAATATCTCAATGGGTGGATGGTCTTTTTGCAGAGTATCTATGCAAAATAAAGATAAATCTTCAAAAATTTGTGAAAAAGTAAAAAGATTAATAAATTATTATACCAAGAGGAAAGAAGAAACCAAACTCCTTGCTGTTTAGGAAAACTCACATCAGGCAGAAGAACAATGAGGATTATGAACATACAGTCATCATGATGTGCTGTAAAAAAGTTTTCTTTTTCCTGATGCTATTAGGAGTTGGTAGTAGTCACTCCATGGTAGATGTCAGAATGGTTCATGTGGTTTTTAGTTTCTCATTGATTGACAGACTTAGAACCTCTGGCAGAGCAAGCCCTGCTCACCAATCATGGTACAGACATGAGAGCATGGAAGGAACCCTGAGGATCTAAATGGTGTGGGAAAAGACTGATATTGGAGATGTTCAAGGATAATTGTTACTGTCTGATACACTGTACAGAGACCATCACTGTGTTGGGAATAATACATAATTCCCAGTATATGCTTTCTATGCATATAATTTCTGGGGTCTCTTGCACTACTCTTGCAAATACGCTGTTTTCTCTTCGGTTTCCTTTCCTGAAGTTCAGATGAGGAGCTAGTGTCCTCCCTTACATTTTCATGGATTGGCCAAGAGTGCAGCAGCTTGTAAGGTCCCTGCCCATGAATCCTGTCAGTCTTTGTTCCAGAGGAACAAACACCAGCAACAGTAGTAGTTACTCCAACAATCTCTGAACCAGTGGTGATCTCCCTTCCCCTCTGTTTTGTAATATCAGTACAACTGTTTTTCCTGATCTGGATAAAGGTAGTGTGCTTTCCCTCTTATTTCCTGTTTTTATAATTCTCTTTTCTGATGCAAGTAGAGTTGTGGAAGATAAGTAAAAAATGCTACCTCACAGGTTTTCTTTAGGATAAGGGATGTTATAATTCAGACCTTTGTCTTTTCTGTGGTCCTGCATCAACCTTGGTGAGCCCCTTAAAGCTGACCAACACTTCTTGCAGTATCAAAGACACGCATTGCCCACAACAGAGAATCTTTTGTAAAAAACCCTATTACATGGAAAAATCTATGCAGCAGGGCTCTGCCAGTATATAATACTGCTCAAAAACATGACAGTACTGAATATCTGATTATCTTCAGTCTTTGCCACTTTTGGGTACAGTTTTCAAGATGAAACTCAAGTTCATTGAAATGCATTTCAGATATTCTTTGTAACTTTTTCAAATTTAACAGGAGGAAATTTTTTAATTTTTTTTTTTCTTTTGCTAATTAGCCCGTAGTATTCAAGTAGCTTTCTAATTCTGGCAGCAGGATTTTAATAGGTTGATATAAATTTTGATATTCTAAGGCACCAATCCTATTAAAAAAAAAAATTATATATGTTAGCAATCTGATGTCTGTGATACAATATCTGTATCTTCGTCATTAAACTTGGAGCAACTTAAGGTGGTGGAAGCTCTGTCACAATTGGAGTGGCTTAGAAGGCCTAGAAGATATTTATTGTTGACTGACATGCAAAATTATTGTATTGATCTCTTACAAAACTGGACTAATAAAGTAACATACAAATCTAAGTTAACCTTCTGTCAAAAAAATATATATTTAACTCTATGAGAATCAGGGATGCCTGTTTAAATAGGGGAGACAAGAAAAAATAGGAAAAAAAAGGAAAAATTGAGATCAACTTCATGGCTTTAGGTATAAGTGATCTGGATAATAAATTCTTGAAATTGAATTATATTAACTCTAGGTAGAAGGAAATTCAAGGGAATGTCACTTTTCTACAAAAAAGGTTCATCCAAGCAGCTTCCATATGTGATCCTGCCAGACATATAGATATATAGATATCCTGCCAGATACATAGAGCAATTTCTTTGTATTTTCAATGCACACCATTTTAAATTCTTGTTTGGTCATGTTGATTAGCTGACAACCCTGAATGAAGCTTGAATAAGGTTCAGAGCTCAGACTGAAGCCCAGTCATGTGTCTGCACTTGAAGTAGGTGGTCAAGTTTTGATTTGTAATGAATGGACCTCCCACTTAAATTGGAGACAACTGGAGAGTGATTCTGCTTGCCCTTAGATAGGTGTCAAGAATGGGATTTGTTTGCCTAAACAAATGTTTCTAGTGTTAGTGGAGATGCCTTTAGATACCTGAAATGTCTACAGAGTGTTAGCAGATCTAATGGGAGACCTTTGTCTTCCTGAGCTGGCAGCTAAAAATCTGGCATGATATCCTAGGTCAGCTAAAAATAACAGCAGTTAAAATTTAGGCAACTATGAACCCTTGTGAATGGGTTCATTTCTGTCTAGGCTTCATGGACTGTACAGATTGTAGAAGCACAAATTGTTTTATATTGAAATAAAGTAATAGAAACTGAACATATGTGTTAGGACCCAAATTTAAACTTTTTAAACTTTTTAATGTGAAGCTAAATCCTGTTTTTGAACTTCTCTTTGAAAATACTAAGTGCAAACCATAAAGAAAGTTTTGTGGTTTTTTCCTGGTATATAAGAATATTTTCAATCTAAATAACTTATTGTAAAGCTGTCACAACATGTTAGAAGCATTTCTCCACAATGCAAAACTAAGGTTAACCTAAGAAAAATAGATCAAAAAGATTTAACTCGGGCATCAATTTTTATTGTGATAAAGGAAAAATGTTAAGGAACGATGTCTTTTTTTGTTCTAGTTGTAATAGAAAGTGGTACAATCTCAGACTGAATTTTTAGGCAATTGCTGAGAAATACTAAGTTTTAAAGACAATCTCTGGACTCTGCTTACCTTTGGTAGGGTCAAATACCACTTTCTGATGAAGTTCTCTAAAAGCAGCATAAAGGAAGCTTCTATATCACCTCATCTAGACTTTTTGTTAGATAGGTTCCTGACCTTTCCCATCTAAAGGAATTGAGGTGATCACATGTGTTCTTAGTCTCAATGGCCAGCTTCAATATGTTGCCATATACAGTAGGAAAAAGGGAGATGTTTCCTGTTCCTTTTTAGATTTTGTAAGATTTTATTTGTCTCTTCCATTATTAAAAAATGTGGACTGTAAGCAATTTATTTCAGAATCTGTGCAGAAAGCAAATAAATAGTGGTAAGGAGAGCGAGAGGAAACATGAGTACAACTCAGTATTGTTAAGATAGCTAAAATATGGCCAATCTGTTTTAATAGAATGCTTTACTTTAGTCTTTTAATATATATCCTCTTTGGATCCACAAGGATCAAGTCCAGCTCTTAAGTAAATGGCCCATACAGGGATTGAGCTGACAACCTTGGTGTTACCAACACCATGTTCTGTTGACTTGTGTGGAATCTGTGAATCTGATGCTGTGTAGGGGCTGTTCCACACTCAGTAACAATGTGCCATATACAAGGAATTCCAGTTCACAAAGTCATGGATAGTTCAATCAATAATTTATCTATTAAAGGAATATATTCTGGGGCCATATCTAAGAATTGTGACCACTAATACAGGTCTTAGATTAATTTGTAAATAAGTTAATAGCATAAGCTTATAAATTATTTCAAAAGAAGAAAGCACTGTCTATCAAACTGTCTCAGCAAAGAAAGCTTTTACCAATCTAATGGGTATTAATTTGGTCATAAAAGATGACAAGTCTTTTAATCACCTGGATACCACACAGTCCTTCAAGATGGACCAAGTTCCACTCAGACTGCCTTCTCTGAGATACGTGTTAAGATGTTGGATACAGCTTTATTCAGTTAGACCTGCTCTGTGTTAGTTTTTGCTTTTTCACAATTTTAAATAAGACAATTAGTAGTGTTTTCTATGAAGATGAGAGATTTTAAGGCTGGAAGGGACTGAAAGGATTAAAAACTCTAGAATAAATGACTCAGACGGTAAGGAAGAGGGAGATAAGAAGGAAAAGAGAAGGGAACTAGAAGTAAAAGTGAAAGAATCACTTATTGTGTTTTTCAAAATTAAGTCAAAGGGGTTTTTTCATAGTTAAGTAGTAACCAGATAAAAGATGAGACTAATAGAAAAGCAGAGTGAGAAAACTAGACAAAGGGGGAGAATAACATTAAAGGGAATGCAGGCAATGAAAGAGAAAACAACATGAATTCTAAGATCAACAAACTATTTAATATGTATAAACAAAACTCTAAATAGGAGATAAGACAGAGGCAATGAGGTAAAGTAATAGAAATACTAAAGATTAGCCTGAGACAGAATTTCTCATTTGTGTACTCTAGACTGCAAACAACCTGACGTGTGTCTGGTTTAGAACTGTGCAACTTGGTGGGCTCTAAGGGCAGCCAATGCTCTCATGACTCAGTTAAAATAGTTGGATGTTCTTGGGCAGGCAGGTGGTTTTCCATATTATTTTCCAGGGTAGCAGATAATCCCCTCCAGTCTTAATATCATTGCATTTATTCTTGCATGTCCAAGCACTTCCCAGCTTTTGAAAAAGTACAGTAATAGTTACAATAGTTGATCATTTTTTGGAAGAGCATATTGGCTTTTAAATAGCATCAACTAGATCAATAGTTAGGAGAAATTTTTCCTATCTCTACATTCTATTAGATGGCATTAGTTAGAGCTTGAATGTCATGGAATATTCAGCTAAGGGGTCTAGTTAAAATCTTGTATAAATATTTGTGCAATGTAATGCAGTGTCATGTGTCAGTATTCTATCAATGTAAACCAAGCATATAGAATTTTTTGGAGATAACGTTCCTTCAGAATACTTACATCAGATGTATCCAGCCTTACCTTCCATGGATCAGTTCTGAGTATACTGGGACTTTCTGATGCATATTGGTGGTCTTCTGACTAGGAGAAATATCTCTGAGGAAGCTCCTCTCTGCTGAGTTTCAACACAAACCAGAGATGCCTTGGGTTATTCACTTGAGTTAACCCAGTGCAAGTGTGAATTAAAAGTTGTATCTGCTCCACCATGTCCTTGTTAGTTCTGATTGTTAAGGCATAGGAAATGTAACTCAGTGTTCTTTATGCTGCAGTGAGCTTAGTTGTTCACAGTGAACTGTAGGAGAGCCTTTATGTACTTGTGAGCATACACAAGACTGTTCCTTGATTGATGCTGTCAGATTGGTTGTAAGGGCCAAGAGATTTGCCTGGCTCTTTCACAGGAGGTGAACTATTCATTTGCTGAAAGGTATTTATTTACTTTCTCTCAGCCCCATCCTTAATATTTCTTTTCTAAAGCAAAAATATTTCTTGTGTTTTAGTCCATCACTATATATATGGAATTTCCGTACACAGTTATTTTACAACTGCTACTGTGCCTTTTTTCAGTTCTTCAGATTCCTTGCAGATGGCAATATAACTGGCATCTGGCCAGTTATAGCTGTGGCATACTAAAATCAGTCTGGTGTTTCTTCTAAGGCTGACACAGCACCCATCACTCAGCACCTTTATATAGTGGTATTCTGATAAAACAGCTTTGTTTTTGAACATAAGGTTTAAAGGTGATGGCACTTATCTAGGTGGAGGCATGGGTTCATCCCCTTGGAGGTGGCTGTCTGAAGGGTCTACTGTCAGTCAGTGACCAAAGAGAACAAATGTGTCAGCACCTCTTACTTTGGGGTCATATTTGTTTGCATTCCTGCCATACTTAGAGCATTTGGAGTGTTTCAAAGCCATGAGAATAATCATGCAGTTCCCCAGTGAGGTAGACAGCCATTACCTAAGTCTTGTGGGTTAACATTTAAATCTGTGAGATTAATGGCTCGTGCTTGTCCACCATGACTGCTAATCGTCTCTGAAAATAAAATCCAATTTTTTTTTCTGTCAGTGACCAACATAATGGCTCTTGTGTCCCAATCCAGTATTTCATCCTCAGGCTGAGCATTAGTTCACAAAGCTGAGGGGTTTCATGGAGAGATTTGAAGGAACAGACACTTACTTTGCTGAGATAGAACCAGAGGGAGAGAGTTGCTTACCTGTACACCCCCAAAAATATATTTTTGCTCTTTTCTCCTCTTTCGTTCACTTAATCTCTCTCTGAAATTGTTAAGAGACTAGCTAAAAATAGCTAACACAATCTAGAAACATTTTGTCCACTAAAAAATAAACCCCAAATTCCAGAGCAGGCTGATCTTACAGCTGAGTCTTTCAAGCAGGTTGTGCAGCCTACAAGGACCACTTTTCAGGACTGCAGGTTTTGCACTTAAAACTTCTCTGTTAAGAAAAGCTTGCCTGCTTAATAAAGTGAATTTTTTTTTCTTGTTTGGTGTTCTGTTGGGTTTTTTTGTTTGTTTGTTTTTTAATTAAATTTAAGAGCAGAAAGAAAATTTGTTGGAAGTGTGAGAAACAGATTGTAAATATGGGAAATTTGTATTTTATTACTGTGTTACAGCTGCCTGTGCAGGGGGGAAAAAAACCCAAGAAACAGAATGGAAGTATTTTTTATTTTTAGTAATAAAACTAATCACCTTCAAACAAAATTAATAAAGTATAGCATGTACTTTGAGAAAGCTCTGAAGCCACGTTTTTATTTACAACCTTTGTTCTTTGTCCTTCAACTTTGTTGATTTCTTCAAATAGCATATTTTCCCTTAAATGCTTTGCAGTGCATTTGCAAAGGTTATTAGGTAATACCATATAATTTTTTTGTATCTTTAATGTCATGCTAAAATCATAATATTCAACTATTATATATTTCAAATGGTGAAAAAGAAAACTGCAACTGTGCTGAGCTTAGGAAAACAGGATTCTTATAAACAAATTATTAGAGGAATGAAGTTCCATATCTGAATATTTTTGTTCTGAAGTAGAGCTTTACTTCAAAAGTATGACAGGGATGACATTTTCCTGACTAGAGAAAGAAAAAAAAATGCATGTTCTAAAACTGTTTCCCCCATCTTTTCTTATGCAGAGGTTTTATCTGCTGTTTAATGGGTAAACTTACTGTGAAGTATAGTTGCTTGTTTAACTTTACCCCTATTCAAGTCTTTGATTTTGGCAGGTTAGTTAATTCAAATAAAATTTGTGAAGTTAAGCACTTTCAAGAAAAGGCATAGGAGAACCTAATTTAACCTAGAGTGTCTCTTTTATTCTTCTGTTATTCATTTGAAGTGCCCTATCAGCTTGAACTGGCCAACTTCAGTCATTTTTACCCTTTTATTTTTTTCTCTAATGTAAACTGAAATTCCCTGCTGTTCATGGTATTTTAGTGTTTAGCATCATTTAATGAGCAGGTATCATTAAACTTAAAAGGTCCTTTTCTGTATATATCTGATTAGTTAGTGAAAGAACCAAAGAATTCTTCTAATTTATCTTTGCTTCCTTGTTATATTTTGATGTTGGCCCATTTTACGTTTCAGTGCCTTTTTATGAAATATGAAATTGTAATTTTGGTGTGGAAGTAGGACAGAAAGTGGAAAAAATCTTTGGCACTGTGGAGATGCTTAAAGTGGTATATCTTGTTTACCAATCAACTAAGAGAATATTATTTATTTTAAACTTTTATTCATATAAATATATGCATTAATATGTTTCTGCACACAGAAATATATATAAAATAGATAAATATTCTAATGTGAGTATTCATTATCTGTTCATCATCAGTATAGTTCTTAACACCTGCCAGTAACCATTGCAGCTGGGCACACATAAATCTGGCACCAAATTCTTCCTTCTTATACATCCAAAAATCCTATTGAACTAATTAGTGAATTTTAATTTTTTGCAAATACAAGATCAAGGTCCAATTAGTTGATATAAACTCTGTGAAATGGAAAAACTGAAAATGATCAGTTATTAAGACTGTGCATGTTTGTATATTTAGGTCTGGCCACTTTCAAAAAAGCAGTAAGAAAAGGTTATTTGGTTTATAAAATTCCTTTTTCCAGTACTTTACACTTGAAATCCTTCTTGAGAAGAAAGTCCAATTTAAGATCAGACTGTCATAACTGAAGGCTCATGTGCTCTTCATTTGAACAACAGTTTGCTGGACCAGGACCATTGTTTATTCTACCAGTTTGTTCTCTTAAGATCTTAAAGGTCTAAATGATTTAATCAATACTGAAATGAATCATTTCCTTTACTGAGATATTTGCCTAAGGTAATTCATCATTTGATAGAGATATTGCCATGTTTTAAACAGTGACAGCTATGGTAATTGATTAATGCAATCCAATATACCATTCCAGTTTCCATTTCCCATTTTTGATGTGCTAAAGAATATTCCAGCATTTTGATTTTCTTCTTATTTTCTTTTATGAAATAAAATCTGGGAGATAGAAACACTGCGTGAAGAAAAAATAATGAGGGTTGAATGGAAGTAAAGGTCAGATATTATGTAGAAAGTTGCAGATGGCACTGTATGTCATTAACATTGCTAACGTCTGGAAAGATGTAACAGTGCTGCCTACTGGTAAGATGTAGTACTATTAAGGCATTAAAGTCAATGTAGGGAAACTGTGTGTGTGTGCCATACCCTTTATTGTAACAACAGTGTTCTCCAGGTTTTTAAACCCCAGTAAGTATTGACAACATCCGTGGCTTTACATCAGGATTAATAACACTTTCTTATATGCATCACTTGAATGGAAAATGGATGTGCAAAATAAGAAGCCTAATTATTTTTCACTGATACCTGTAAAATTATGTCCTAACAGAATTGCATTCCAAAATTTTTGTAGTAAAATGACTTATATTATCTCTAAATTGTTCTTGTTGATAAATGGTGGCCTGCTTAGAAATAAGATGCCAAATGAAAAAAAACAGTCTTTCATGTTACTTGTAAAGGTTTGCCTTGTAAAATGCAAAAAAGGCTATCTTTTTAATAGTAGTAAATAGGAATACATAGCAGATGCAGATCTTCTTATCTGAGAAAATAAAATCCCTTTTTAAAAAACTCAGTGGTTTTACTTACAAAGATGGAAAAACTGAGACAGTGGATCACAGAGATTAAAAATTAATTTAATTTAAAAAATAATTTTAAATGTTGTTGTCTTGAGTTAAACCATTGAATTTGTAATTATGTGTTATTTTTGAAAGTATGGAACTGCTTCACCCCTTTGAGAATGAGAACCTTTTATTGAGATATCTAGGGAAATTGTGAACTTGCCACTAGGTGTGTGGTTTCAAAACAGGGATTGACATCCACTCTATAGTAAAATTGGGGTATAAAACTGGTGGCAAAACTCAGATCTTCAATATCAATGCCTAAAAATGTCAGTAATTACAAATGCAGGCCAATTATTTGCTTACATTGATGTAAGACGCACTTATTTTTGATCCTAGAAAAAAATCTCGCAATTATTTCAGAGTTAAGAAAGGGATGCCTTTTTATTTTTTATTTTTTTAACAGTGTTCATGTTTGAAAATTGTCACAAAAGCAAAAGAGAGAGGCCAAAGAAACAGTCTGGTATCCCTGTGGTAAAATCCTTTACTCCAGAAGTGAGGAGCTGGAATGCTGAGGAGTTCTCGTTTCATATGTCATCATTCATATGCACAGCTCCTTCTTCCCTGATGTAGAACCACTTTCTTGTGTTGAAACACCTTCCCTGGGAGTCACAGACTGTAAGCCAGGGCTGCCTACAGGAGCTTGGTATCAATTATGGAGATGATTCAGGGAGCTAATGATACTTGTTGCTAATTATCTTGTGCCACCTTGTCCTTGATTATCTTCAAAAAAAAGGAAGAGATGCTACGAGGAACTAATTCTGATATCATCTACCAGACTTCCACTTGAGGCATCTGTTGAGATAATAGAACTAGTTCCAGGAAAGATGCTCCTTCTACTTATTAAAATCCTTCTTAAGATAAATTGTTTGATTCTTGCTAATTAATAATGACAGTTTATTTAAAACACATAAATCAAAGATATATATGGCTGATATTGATGCACAGCTTTCTGGAGAGCAGCAGAAATGTAGGTATTTTGTAACTTCATAATTGCCAGTGAAATGTGAACACATAATTTTTAGAACATAATGCTTGATCAAATGTTAGTAACCTTCAAGAGGCAATTTTTGTAGGGACTCAAAAAAAGAGTCCAAGAGTACAAGTCCTGGTTCACTTGGACATGTTTCATGCATCTCATGCCTGATACTGCTGTATGCCCTCTGATACATATTCCATCTCAAATACAGTTTTACATGTAAATATCACTCAGAGGCAGTACTTTTCTTAAAACAATAATGCCACCCATACAATGAAAATGGAGTTTAACAGCACTCACACCTCAAATTTTTCACTTCTACTGAGAGCAAAATGGACATACCTTTTTCACTCCAACCACTTCTCCACCTTTCTCCTCTCAGTGAGATTCCAGCCCTAATGAATAACATTTGTTAAATGCAGTCAATAAAACTTTAGGATCACATTTATGTTTGATTAGCTTTGGTCTTTTATTTCTTATAATTTCATCTGACTGACAAATTTAAGCAATTGAGCCCCATGACAAAAAGAATTCAGTATATCATAACATATTGACTGAGGAAGCATTAATAAATACTGTATAACATTATTATCCATGTATCCTAAGCAGGCATGATATGAAAACTGCTTTTGCATTGTTGTAGTATTTTTTGCATTGTTCTTGCAGAATGAATGCAGCAAGAAAAATGTCATTGTTGATTATGTAAAAACTGTCTGAAACTGTAATGCAGCCATGTAAAAAAATGCAGTTTACTGTGATATGCTGTAGCCTAGTGCACAACAAGTAGATAAAATATTGTTATAATAGATTTAAAATCCATTCCAATATATACTTAGCTTACAGAGGGATATTCTCTTCCCTCATGCTTTAAAAACCCAAAGTGGAAGGTCCAAAAGGCTGTCAGTCTCATTTGTTTTTCAGCATGAGTATTAAGATAAAGTAAGTTTGACTCAAAAAAAAAAATTAAACTTCTCTTTTGCATAAACTACATTCAGTGAGGTTCAAGAGATTTCTACCTGCTCTTCTTATGGAAGTAGCTGAAATATCCAAAATCAGAAGAGGGTAGAGAACTGTAAAGTACTTTTTGAACTTCTTATCCTTATCTCAATGCTATTTTCTTAATTGATCATCTTTTTCACTTGGGTGCTTAATTGCCTGTTTTGTGGGTGTGCATATTTCTTGTATCTTCCAATGCAGGGATAAGCCTGTGATCTACCAACTAGATAAACATCAAATTGCATGAAGGTTTGTGGCCATAGCAGGATAACTGGTCAAGCAGGCACATTGAAGGATCAAGTGATGGTCAAGTAGATGAAGCTTATCAAAAATGTGAGAAATCACTTGCAGATAAGAAAGAGAACCCTTTTGTGGAAGTACAGAGCTTCAGGATGGTTTAGAACACAATAATTACTCAAGAACATTGAAAAATATTAAGGAAGGAAATGTGTGTAAGTGTATTTTATTTTGCTGTCAGCTATATTTTCTAGTGTTAGGTGGGTCTTTTGAGTGAAGTAACAAAGGCTCATCACTAGGATGAGGCTTGGTTTCACCAGGATGCCCCTGCAAATGACTTTTATGCTATGTCTGGACTATTAATAAGATGTGTCCAGGATCATCCTCATGTGCAGAGTCCTACTGCATAGAACAGCTGATGTCTATGGTGTAAATTGCCTGAGTTTTCAAAGCAATTTGTGGCAAGGTCCACCTGCTTATTTGGAATGGTTCCTGCAATGTTCTCACTTCAGAACTGTGCTGGCAAATTGTCTTGGAGAGTGCTGGCTGGCATGAGTGAAGAGCAAATTTAGCAGTTTAAAATGGAGGTGTTCATATTCTAGTGCTCAGGAGCGTTTCTGGGAAGTATTTGATTTACTAGTAGAGATCAAGCTGCCAAGGCTCTGGAAGTGGCAGCAAATGGTGACTTTGGGATTATGAATGGATCCTTACTAACCCCAGAGGAGTTGAGAAATTAGGTAGAGCTAAGCGTGATGAGCTTTCAGATGAGGGACATCACCCTGGGCTTTCAGCTGTTACTGCACTTCATCAAACTTCAAAAAGAAAGAATTCCTGTTGTCAAATTCCTGTTTCACTTGTGAGGCATCTGAGGTGTTGAGAACTGTGCAGTTTTTTTTAATCTCTCCTGGAGATGTTCCATTTTTCATGAGTAATTAAGAGCAGGAACTCCAAGGCAAATGGGATGTATTTGTAATGAAAATTCTTAGATGTTTCTGTGGGATAGGTGGGATGTTTTTTATGATCTCCTATTAAAAAAAAAAAAAAAATCCAAACATTATTTTTTAAAAATTCTTGTTTTAAACCCACAACAAAGCAATAATTTCTTAATATTGCAAAATATTTGAAGAATTGCAAAAGAACTAATTTTCAATCTGTAGTGTGCAATATATCTTTCCCTTATGAAGTGATAAGAAAGAGAAGAATCACTGCAACATTTTCACCTATATGTTATAAGTTTTGACTAAGTAGTATTTGATGTATCAGTTAAGGATAAGGATGTATATCAAATGTCCTCAGTACAGCATTGTGAGAAACTTGAGTGGACTAGCTATTTGCAGTGTGGCTGGTGGTAATAGATGGAAGGTTTTACTTGCAGACATGCTTTGAATACCCTGCTGAATCAGATCATGCCAGGGTAGTAGATATTACATGAGCCACAGGATCTATGTAGTTACTTAGATATTCCATAACACTTTTATTTGCCATGTCAAACATGGCATTTTGCAGGACTGCACACCACTTGTTCTAGGGCTTGCAGCTTTTTCATCACTTCTCCCTCTTATTGCTGCACTTTTGAAGAAGAGTACCCATGCAACTTGTGCTTCATGCTCAATGCACTGCTCCCCTTAGCTTCTAGGCATGATCCCTGTGAGCTGTGCAGTGTCCTCCATGCAGTTTGGGAATCACTAACTCCCTCCACTGTGCAGAGCTATCACAGTGGTGGCTCTTGGCATATGCAGTAGCAGAACTTCTGGCACTTAGGTGACGCCTTTTCATCCAGGGAGGCAAAGCTTTGGATCGCTTTCAGAGACTTCGAGGTTTCAATGCCACCTGGTATTTTAGGCACTTAATTGCTGGTTTGCAACTTGTCTGTGGGAACTGAGACTGTCTTTCAAAGATGGTTTCAATGTGTTTGTGTTGTACAATACAAGGTGCTGTAGTACACACTCATTCTGCCGGAGCTAGTAGTGATCCACACGAGTACTTCTGCGAAGCTCAGCTGCATGTCTGTGCAGAGATGCTCATTTTGGTATTAATGCTGAAAAGCCCTGCTGAGTTTCTGAGCTCCATTCTGCAGCCTGCTTGAATGCTGATGGTTTGTGTTATATTTAACTGCAGAGTGTAGTCAAGCCTTTAGACTTCCAAGTGTGACACTATGGATTCTGAGGAGCTTCAGCGTTCAAAAAATTTGTCATCTCTTCTGTCAAATAAATACAATTATTTTCCTGATAGAATTACTAATTTGTTGAGAAAAAATGAGGAAAAAAATAAACCGGCCATTTTTTCATAACTTTTGGCAAAGTATTTAAATGAATACTAACCCCAAATAAATTAGAATCCAAAGCTGGATTGTAAGGACTGTAAATAATAATATGGTAGGATAAGACCTGGTGAATCCTGTATCCTTCTGACATCTCTGCTCTTATTTAATTAATTATCCAGAGTACTACTAAACAACATGCAGTCCAGGGAAGATACTAATTGGTTAGAGGTGTCAACACTAACAGCACTAAAAGAGTAAGAAAACCTTTCAGTACATGATAAGTATCTGTACAGGGATGAGAAAATCAAGATTCTGTCACCATTAAATTAATCTTAGAAAACATATATATAATCTCATTTGCCATAGATTTTATTTTATATTTTTAACCATATATAAAGGTATCTGAGTTCCTATACAGATCACAATAGAGAGACCAGTAACACAACCAAAATTAAACTATTTTTTCCTCAAAGTAAGTTAATACACTTGAGAGAGAGGGTAAATTGAAATGCAGGAACCCAGACAAAAGACATTGGGGTGAAGAAATGACAGTGAGGCACACTGCACTAGGTCTTAGGCCACCTTGTTTTTATTCCTGTCTCTGCTGCTAGCTTGCTACATGACCTTGATCCAATCAGTTCCTTATTTTATGCCTCAGTTTTTTCATCTGTTAAAAAATGGGGATAATGATACTGACTTGCTGATGAAAAATGCTTTTTAAAATGTGGGTGCCATTATAAGCAGGGTATCAGATCACCAGGTCGGTAGTTAATGGTTCATGAATTTGTAACTATAATGTAAAACTATGTAATTTGTAACTATGATTTACTACAGGTAATTTAAATTATTCCATTTAAATATGAGCCTTGGTTAGTCAAAACAAACATGAAGGGTTTCAGTTTCAAAAAAGATTTTTTTGGGGGGTGGGATTCAAGTGACTTAACATATATTTAAAGTGTGTGTATTAGATTTTGAGAGGAGATGAGTGTTTTTTAAAATGTCTAAAGCTGTTTGGAGCAGATGCTCCAAAGTGTTCTGATAAGATACAGTGTAAGAATGAGAATGAGTAACCACAACAGCGTTATCTAAGTTGATACAAAGCTACCCAAGTTAGCTGTGAATGATGTGATTTGCAATGTCTTGTTGCAGCCCTGTGCAGGCTGCCCAATGCAGTTTTAGCACAGACTACTGCACAGATTTTGTCCTGGCTAATATGAAGAAGGTTGCTGTGTGGAAGTTGGAGCAGTGATCTGAGCACAGGCAGGAAGCCTGGCATGTCCTTAGTTCAGCAGAGCTGAATGAGTGTGACAGCTGCTCCGTGCATGCACAGGGAAGTTCTGCAAACACTACTATCCATCCTTTCATGTGACAACCAGAGATGGCTTGGGTGATGTCTACAGATCTTCAGGATTTCCACTGGCAATCCTGGCTATTGGATCATGGACTTGTGGTAGAATTGAGGTAGAAAGGGCCCTCTGGAAATGATAGATCACTGTGTCCCACTCAAAGCACAGTTCACTGAGAACAGGATGATCAAGGTGTTTCCTAGTTGATTTTAATTCTGAGAGTGGAGATCTGTTGCAATGTCACTTGACTGTGATTGTTCTTTTTCTCTCATCTAATCAAATATTGTTGTGTCAGCTTGTGTCCATTGCCTATTTCTTGTCACTGTGCACCTCTGGTTCCACCTTCTATACCTTACCTTTGAGGGTCCTTGAAGACAGTAAAGGCATCCTTACACAGCCTTCCCTTCTGAAGGCTGTTCTCAAACTCTCCCTGTCCATGATGTCCCTTCTCCCCAGCACCATGATGGTATTTTGGTGGACTCCTCATAGTCTGTTGGTGTCCTGTGCAGAAAGAAGCTTGTAGCACAGCCATGTTCAACTGTGTGTCTGGGCCCCACAGACCTTACTCTGAAAAGATGTGCTGGATCCTGGTGGCCCCTCCCCTCCACTAGGGGTTCTTACTGCCCAGTTGCAGTACTTTGCTCTTGTTTTTGGTGAGATTCCACATTGTCTCTATCCTCTGACATTTTGAGCTACCTCTGAATAGCATCTCCATAGTGTTTCCCCTCCACACCTCCCCATTTGGGACCATCCACATCCACTTGGGTGCATTCCATTTTATTGTCCAGGCTGTTGACCAAAATTCTAGACAGTACTGGTCCCAGTACTGATCACTAGGAAGCATCACTAGGATCTGGCTGCAGTTTTCATATAGCTCATCTCAACAAACAGAAAAAGCTGTGTTGGAACAAGCAGGTCTCGGCTGTGTGTGGGCTGATGAGCAGAACAGAGCTTCCATAGTGAATCTGCAGTACAGTTTCTGGCCCCAGAGAGAGCTCCTCTGCATATCAGAGATTATAGATCTCTCCACAGTGTGATACAGTCTTACCTCTAAGAGGCTGAAGTACAAAAATAGGGCAATTACCTAAAAATGTTAGCATGCATAGACCTCAAAGATATAAGAATAGGAAAAGAGTGTAATATGACGTGTAAACAGGAAATTTACATGTAAATGTAAAGTGGAAATTACATAAAAATTTGCCTGAATGTCAATTAGAAATTATTATTGAGAAGCATGTGATTATACATGTGATATATACATGTGATTATCACATGTGTGTTCTACAAAAAGTCTGAGTGTTATATAGTCAAAATCTTTTTTTTCCCTCACATTTACTGAGAAAGAGATGAGATGAATCTTTCTATATCATTGTTTTTTGTAATAATTTTGTATGTTTGGTACTTCTGATGCCTGTGGCTGTTAAATAAGTTCTTTGCTGCATTGTTACATTCTGGCTTTTTGGGCTTCATACTGAAGTCTTATCCAGAATAGACTGGGGGTAAAATACAGTGAAAGATGGGATCAGAGGTGAGCTGCTAAACACAGATATGGATTTCAATTATCATTATTATATATCTTTGTTTATGAATTATATTTTCTGGCTTTTATATTCTTATCACAGTGTAAACTGAATAGCTTTTTTCAAGATTATATGTGATTTCTAAATCCTGGGTTTTTTTCCCTAATGTGAAAAGGGAAAAGAAAAATGCTATTAGTCTGAAAAAGGAGTTTTCTTTTTAATGACTGGACTTGAAATGTAAAGGAAATCCACATTTCTGCCCTAATCCTGTAAGAAATCCCATTAGATAGTGGCTCTAGTGAAACTTGCAGGTGATTTAGCTCCTGAGTGTGATGATCTGATGCTACTTGGGATAGAAATCTCTGTTTGTGAGTTTAGTACTGCATGCACTCCAGATACTCTATACCACTAAATCAGTGTAAGCCTGGTGTAGTAGCATAATCTGCTTTACTAGTTAGAGTAAAAAGTTAACCTTTTACATGTATTTCCCTGCTGTTCTGTCTTGATGTCATTCTTTTGTCCTAATGCTCTTCCTATATACTAGCTCTTGTAGTTAGTTATCATTATTTACTTAAGTTGCCTTCAAATTAACACAAAATTAGCTAAACCCACTTCGAAGCAAAGTGTCTGGCACTCTGTTCCACTGCAGTAGAGTGCACCTGTTTACACTAGATCACAATTTTCTCCAAATGTCTGATTTAAAGAAAAACATAAATGATAATTTCAACTACTCTCATGCCAAATCCTGTCAAAACATTTTTGCTTCTGCACACCATCATTATTCGTTTATGACTGCATGGCCGTGGGAAAAGCTTTTCTTAGTTAATTACAGACATAAAGCCTGCAGAGGGAGCTCAAACCCTTGTTTATGTGGGCCTCACTAAAATAGCATTTTTTTTCCACAGACAGTGGAGAAACTTGTTATTTAAGTATATCAGGAATTTATCCTTCAATGTGTAAGGCTTTTTTATGTGGAACTTACCTATTTTGGAGATATACATGAGAGCAAAAGCCTTTCTGAAGTGACTGGAAAGAGTGTGGATTTCTGGGACTGGGTAGGTGGCACTGTTTGAAATATCCAGAGCTGTAGCAGCCAGACCTCCAAGACTTTCTTTTCAGCCCTCATTCTGGATGGAAAATAGCTTCAGTGGGTCACTGTTCTGTCAGGTCAAAGCCAAAATAGTGCAGAAGACCAGACTGAACTCTGTGAGTTGGAGCTCAGAACAGGAATGTGGAGCTGAAGTAAATGAGGACAGGAATAGATAAGCTGATGAGGCTGTTGCACAAGCTCTTTAAGGAAGGACAGAGAATGCCTTATTTTGGATGGGAGCAGATGAAAAAAAACTTGTGGTTGAAGGAGATTTTTAAGAAAAATGCAATTTACTTTGCTGACTTTGATACATTTCATTATGAATGTCCAGAGAGAAGAAAGGACCATAAATATCATTAGAATGAACCAGTAGCATTGCAATTCACTGTTTGAAAAAGCAAAAAGAAAAAAGAAAAAAAAATCTTTAAATCTAGCAAACAGATGAATCAAAGTGATGATGATGTTGGGAAGGATGATACTGTGCTCCTTAATCCTCCCCTTGGCAGGTGCAGGCAAGGGCTGGGATTTGCCAACACCATGTCTCTGTGCTGCCCTGGGGGCTCTCCAGTTGCAGAAGGCCCCTGCCCTGCAGTTGTGAAGTAAACTGAACCTTCAGTCCCTTTTCTTGGAGATTAAATGAGAAAGGACTATGTTGTTTTCTATTCCATCACACATTTTGGTTTTGGAAGAGACAGGAGTGTCTGTATAGCTGGAGCCTGGGAACCTGCCAAACTTGGCTGCTGGGAAGGGAAAACATGTCTGCAAGTTTGTTCTATTTTGAGAGTCCTTTAATATAATTAAGGATGGATAAAATAATTTTAGTGGTACCATTGGGGTTTTTTTGTGAAAATAGGTTTTCCCTATGATTGCTTGTTGTGCCACTGGCAGTGGGTTCCTGGGATATGCTCAGAACTGCCTGAAAGATTGGTATTGGTCATTGGCTACTAATTGCAAAGATCTGTTAGCAACAAAGGAGAATTGGACTGTTTTTGGGGGGTTTTTGGTGTTTTGTTTTGTTTTGTTTTGTTTTGTTTTGTTTGTGTGTGTTTCTGATGAAATTTTAAATGTTACTATTACCAGAATCAATGAGGCAGATGGGGGATCAGTTCATACTGAAATACTCAACTGTGTTCTCAGGGGAAGGGTTTCACCAATCACTCCAGCTTCTTTCATATCTTGTGTATACATGTCCTGGTTGTGGGCAGGACAGGGTTAATTTTTTGCAGTAGCTGAGAGAGGGTGCAGCCAAGGCAAGGAGGTTATTCTGCACCACCTCACATCATTGCTGGAGGTGGGGGAAAGGAACTCTCTTCTGGGTCCTGGAAAGATGGCAGAGGGAAGGGTCCAGTACTGTTTATTGTCAGGGGTGTTCTTATCTCAACCCATGCTCTTTACCTTTTCTGCCTCCAGTTGGAGGATGGGACAGGGAAACAGCTCATGGTTTTAGTGGGAGTACTACAAACTAAACTATAAAAATATGATACAGGTTTTCTGAGCTCTGTCTTCATGATGGTATAGATGGTCTGTGTTTCTCTAAAATGTAAATGGTGTCTTTCGATCTGAGGGGGGTTTTTTGCCTTTTTTTTTTTTTTTTCTTTTTTTTGTAGTTTTTTTTTTCATGTACTATTCATGTCTTTCACTATTTTAATTTGCTGGAAAACAAATCTTGAAAATCTCAAGTGCTGTTTTACTTGGAGAAAATGGGTTGGTATACTAACAGTTTTTTTGTGAATGAAATATTATTGATAAATGGTTATTTGCAAGAAAAATAAGTGGAGTAATCAGTGGGTTGCAAATAGTGAATAGAAACTTGGTTTTCTTCTTTGTTGTATATTTAGATCTACAGTCATCATAAGTTCCTCCTGGTGCACCCACATTGATCTCTAGTACTGGGATGAAATCTAAAGCAGGGATTTAGACACCTCTCTCCCTCCAACTTGTTCTAGTTTATTTTATTGCCAAAACCTCTCAGAGATTTGCAAAAACTCTAGATCAAGAACATATTTGCAGTTTATTGCAAACAGAGGCTTTTTGGAATATATTTGCCCAGTTTGCTGTTTCTAATCTAGTATCTTTTACTGTAAAGTAAAAACTCTTATTAACCAGTTGGTGCCTGACCATCTGTGTGTTGTAGTTTAATGGCAACTTACTGTTTGCAGCAAAACATGATCCATCCTGGATTCACATGGATAGAGAGATTTATATCCATAAGTGTTAATTACAGAATGGACAAGCTATTAACTATTCTTACTGGCTCAGTTTTTCAAAATATTAATAAATTGATGTAGAATAAATATTGCAGTCCTAGTAAGTTGCTAAATTCTTCCCCAAAGAAATTTGTTAACACTGTTAACCTTCTGAAAGAGAAAAAGATGTAAGTGTTGACATAGTGTCAACAATTAAGGACTTTTGGCTTTGAGTGGAAGGAACCGTAATCATCACTAGAAACCACAGATTTTCTTTTTTAAGCACACATGAAGCAAAATGTTTTGAATAAAACTGTGTGCATGAACTGCACATATGACATGCATTGGCTGCCTGGCTTATTCTGTTTCCTGCTGGGATCCTGATCATCCTCACTGTATCTGTGCCAGTTTCCACCCCAGCTTTCTCCTGAAGCTTTCCCTCCCAGGAAGCAGTCTGACAGCAGATAGGGTTTTTCACCCTTGGACTCACTCCAGACAGACTGACTCGCCTTACCCAGGACAATTCTTCAAGACAAGTCTGGTGACCTTGCTTGCCCTCACGTGTCCCTGTGCCATGCTGAGGGACACACAATTCACACCGTTGTCAGGACCCCGTGCTACTGATCTGCACCCCAATCCTCTCAATACTTAGGATACTTCAAACTGAAAAATGAATGAAAAATAATGATTGCACTTTGTACCTCATGGTCATCTGAGGTGCAAATAAGTTGCAGTCTGAGTTGTGTAAATTGTGAAGGTGGTGGCTCACCCCTTGACAGGTCCCAGCCCTGAGCAGTGCTTACGTGTGTTGGTGCTCACCAGTGCTGCTGGGCAGGGTTTGCTTCTCCAGTGTGTCTTCACAACCATTGTAGCTCTAGGTCCCAGGGTCACCATACATCTTCCCAAGTGTATTCCTAGACTGCTCCAGTAGGATGGCAGCAGGGGTTAAACTGTCTTCAGTACAGAGTGAGCTTTGGTTTCCTCAGTGCCTTTTCACTGCCAGTCTCTAATAAACCCTTGGAAAGTGAAAACACACCTACAACGAGTTTTCACTAATTTAGGTGCTATTCACTTCATGTCTGCACGCAGCAAACAATAGACATTGTTGTTGGAAAACTGGGAAATTAGCAACTTGGAGGGCAAAAAGTCAATCCTTCCTCTTCCCTGTACATGCTTATGATTGCTACCAATATTAATCACTGTTAATTGAGTAAGTTGGTGGAAAAAAGCTTGCTAAGCAAGCTTAACTTTAAAGACTAGATATTTGGAGGGCCCACTTTAAAGTCATTTATTACATCTTCTTTAATTATATCATCCTTGTTATGTTCTCATTATGAAAACACAATTTGAATAGAAACAGTAAAATTGTGATATCTAAATACTTAACCATAATATTGTAAATATATGGAGTAGCATTTTTATATCAGGAAATAAGTGACAAAATGTTATTTGGGATATTTTTTTTTTTTTAGGATTGAATATGGTGTTGCGTATTCTGTGATCACATATGCAATATACTGTAAATAAATACAATTTAAATGTGGTCATTATTATGTAAATACATGATTGTGTTTTCAGGGGATTGGAAGCAGATGATCTTTAAGATCCCCTTCAACCCAAACCATTCAACAGTTCTATGATTCCAGTTCTTACTTACCCCAGTAGTATGTCAGTTCTCTCATACATATAAAGGTTTTGCAAGGTTAAGCCTATGATTTCTAGTTACTAGTATTTAAATCAATAGAGGGATTCCCTAAATATTGGCTATGCTTCTTGAAATTTGTGTTACTTAATGCTGGTATGTACATTTCTTGTTCACATTTCTATGTTCACATTTCTTCCTCTTAGTTCCTGCTAGTGCTCAGGACTGTTATTAAACCAGCTCTTTAGCTTATCACTGCAAGGCGTGCTTATAGATCCTGGAGTACTAGAGATAGCATCCAACTGTTGCAAGAGCTGACAGTTGTCCAGAGGATTACAAGTGAGATCATATCGAGTTTGGGGGGATCCTGACCTGTTATATGTTCCTTTGCATAATTGTTGCTAGAGGCAAAAGGGCAGGAAGGGTGCAGAATTAGAGCAACACATTTGATGGGAACTTGTCATCTGAAAAACAGTTTGCATTGCCTGTCATCTTTTGTTTGGTAGAAAACAGGCTGTGACATAATACCTGTCATTGCCAGCGGGTTTTTCCCTGCACCCAGGAGTAAAAAAATCCCATGCAGTAGCAGTCAGAGGTCTGGGCTACCTGTGTGACTGCATAGGACCTGGCTGTTCTAGTGATCTGGATTTACACACAGGGGCCCACCTGACCCAGTTAAAGAGGGAAGGAGATATGGAGAGACTTAAAATAATTTTTAAAAATAATTTAAAAAAAAGAAGAAAAAAACAGAGAGAGAGCAAAAGTAAGTCTTGATCCTGGAAGAGGAGATGAAGAAATGACTTCTAGCATTGCTTTTGGACCAGAAAGAATTCAGTGCAGAAGGGAGAATGGTCGAGGCAGACCATGCCAAGTGTACCTCTAGGTTGTTAGTAGGGAGATGGGCCAAAACTTCTAGCAATGAGAGGAAGTGTGGAATTGAAAATTTAGTTTCTAGTGAAAAAATGGGAAGTGAAAGAGAGAGAGAAAATACATAATTCCCTGATACTTGAAAACGTTATTTTTTAATTACAGAATAGTACCCAGTGTTGTGACATCTGTGGGAAATTCATGCCTTAGAATTAGTTCTAATCTGCATAATAGAGTAGGTGTGTTGACTGTTTTATTTAAGAGTGTGGAGTGTGTTTTAGGAGATGATGATGGTGGTGATGTTGATGATAGGAATACTAAAGATTAAAAGGTTTTTGACAAATGCAGTGGTATCATAGCCACTGAGAAGCAAGTTCTCCCATGTTTGCTTTTTTTTCCTATCTTTTCTGTGCTGCATATGGTTTTGAAATTGTTGTTTGCTAGTTTATTTCTGACTTAGGCTTTGGCCAGTATATTTTTTTGTCGTTATAAATGCATGACATAAAATATTTTGGACTGAACTCAAGGTTAATGTAATTTTAACCAGCCAAACTTGACGTACCTCTGATACAGCTTTGTGGAAGAGGCACCTATCGCTTGATAGCTGTGTGAAACTGTTGCCTACAGAGATGGGCTCTTGACACTGTCTGCCAGCCTCAGGCTGTCCGCTTTGTGTCTGCTTTAATTGAAAATTAATAGTTAGGGGGTTGCTATGGAAATGATACCATTGCTTGCAGACAGCAAACCCAGCTTTTTGCAAAGAGACACTAGTGGTATTGTTTGTCCTTGTTGACCTCAGAAGTTCAAAAGCCTGGAGGAGGAAAGGAGATGCAAATATTTTACTTAAAAAAATTAATTTGCATATTTATAACATTATTTTTGAATGTCAGAGTTATCAAGTTTTTTTAACAAACTTTTGTGGGTAAAATGAGACTGTAGGCTTTTAAATGTTATGTTAATTGTTATTACACCGCTTTGCAGGTTGATAAGGCAGTATTGCTGAAGAGCATATTATGTTATCATTCTAGTGAATGTAAACAGATTCGTGTGAAAATGTTATTTGACTGATGTGATAATGGAAACTATCATTTGTTTCCTCTGGAGTACATAAAGTCATTTGTATCCTTGTATACATTATTCACAGTTTTTTGAAATGTGAAAGCACCATAAAACTGTGGGCAGTTGGGAAAAATAAAAAATAACTAAAAAAAATAGATTGGGAAACCTTATTCTCAAAAGAGAGAGAGCTGATAAACAAGCTGCATGGAACACTTAACCTTAATAGTAAGAGGCAAATTTAAACTCTTTTTCATTTATTTTTGTGGGTTTTTTAAAATGTTACTGCCTAAATAATAGTTGTATATAGACCATGTCATGTGATTGTGGGCTTTTTCGTGCTTTGTTCATTCCTGTGATAAGGCATGTGTTCATATCTGCGTGTGTACTGCCACCCCCCAGCCACCCACCCATCCACGGGGTGAGTGCTATCGATTTTTTTTTTTCTTAAGAGTGGGCATTCTGAACCTCTGTTTCACTGTGCAAAAACACTATGAACACGCTATTTAACGAGTAAATTCTCTATTAAAAAGTGAAGAAAAATAGCTAACCCGCAGAATATTAAACTGTTCTCTATCAGAGTGCGACAGAATAAGTGCTTTCAGTTCATTTCAGAGTAGGTGGAGAAACAGTGTAGCCTCAGGGGTTGAAGGTGAAATGTGAAATTTGCTGTAATTACTTACCCAAAATGTCTGTATTAAAGGCTATTAGAAGCAGTTATTTTAAGTACTTCTTTATACATATTCCCCTCCTCTGTTTAGAATTTAAACGCACTACAAAAGTAGAGGCAGATGTTACTCATCTGAAGGCACTAGTGCGGGATAGATACGGCAGGGCAGTGCAGGAGCGGCGCCTGGTCCCGGCTCGCCCCGGAGCGCATTGTTCGGCAGCGCCGGGCTCGGGCTCGGGCTCGGGCTCCCCCCGCGCCGCGCCGCCAGCGCCGGCTGTGCCCGCGCTCCGCTCCGCGCGGCAGCGTCCTGCACCCGCTGCTGCACCCGCTGCTGCACCCGCTCCTGCCTCCTGCTCCTGCACCGCTCCTGCCTCCCGCACCCGCTCCTGCACCCGCTCCTGCCTCCTGCTCCTGCCTCCTGCTCCTGCCTCCTGCTCCTGCACCCGCTCCTGCCTCCCGCACCCGCTCCTGCCTCCCGCACCCGCTCCTGCACCGCTCCTGCCTCCCGCACCCGCTCCTGCACCCGCTCCTGCCTCCGCACCCGCTCCTGCACCCGCTCTTGCCTCCCGCACCCGCTCCTGCCTCCTGCTTCTGCCTCCTGCCTCCCGCACCCGCTCCTGCACCCGCTCCTGCCTCCTGCCTCACGCACCGGCTCCTGCCTCCTGCTCCTGCCTCCTACCTCCCGCACCCGCTCCCGCACCCGCTCCCGCACCCGCTCCTGCCTCCCGCTCCTGCCTCCCTTTCCCGCACCCGCTCCTGCCTCCCGCTCCTGCCTCCCGCTCCTGCCTCCCGTTCCCGCACCCGCTCCTGCCTCCCGCTCCCGGCAGCCCGCTCCTGCCGGCCACCGCCGGCGGGGTGCTCCGACTTCAAGTAATCTTTCTCCCGAGTTAGAGGCCATAAAACTCAGGCGGTGCCATGCCCGCCCGGGATGCAA